>NC_091748.1:5684143-6324688 GCF_043380555.1 Nothobranchius furzeri | reverse complement strand
CAAGCGCACACAGATACTGGCCGCATTATCACTCGTGATGTCTATCCTGACATGCCCGTTTCTTATTTCTATGTATATTAAATTATGACAAGAGCTACTTTAGGTGGTTACGATTACACTATGACAACGTGCCTTAGTTTCTGCTAGTGACCTATAAATACATATACCCACTTGCTCTCACTGCCATTAAAGCGGCTGTACCCACACGTACAACACCCAAGAAAAAAAATGATCTTGCTGTCTGTACTGGGTGTACTCTCAGTAGTCGCAGTTGCTCAGGCCATGGTGATACGCTCACATAACGCCTCTGAGATACGTCCCATCACACCACCTCCTAGACTACTCGCGAAGGAGTATTCAACACCCCCTTTGTATGAAGACAACAATTATAACGAGCACAGCACAACGCTTGCCGCACGCGAAGACAACATACAGGAGACAACGCTACCACCTGTCGTGAGAACAACGGATTCGAGTGACAACGATCGCGACTATGACGAGCACATTACACCACCCTCTGTGCAAGAAGACCAGGTGCAGGAGACAACGCTACCACCTGTCGTGAGAAACAAGAGTTTGGTTAACAATGATCATCGTCGTGTCCCATTGTAAACGGGCTCGCCATCGCACACATCGTACATGTGTGTTAACCCACCTGTATGCGACAGACTTTGTGTGTTGCATGACATCGAGATGTATTGACGTCTGTGTCAATACAGGACTCTCTATAAGCCGGGAGCTGGACGCTAACGACCCGTGCATGCGCCACACAAAAGGTATCGTACATGTGTTAACCCACCTGTATAGGACAGACTTTGTGTGTTGCATGACATCGAGATGTATTGACGTCTGTGTCAATACATGACTCTATAAGCTGGGAGCTGGACGCAAACGACCCGTGCATGCGCCACACAAAAGGTAACTCGACTAACTACAAAACGCATATTGTGATGTAGAAAGTTGGCTCGACTGTTTGAATCAGCTGCAGCTGCGGTTTACTCACGAAGTGAATGGCACGCTTGTTAGAAGTACATTCGGAGCACTTAAAAAATACATCGCTCTCATCGAGTTCCGTCTCAGCGTTCACCGGCTGATGGGCAAGAGCGTGACATGGGATCGCCAGGAACTTACTTAAGGACTATCATCTCATTTGGCATTTACTCACGGACCCAAGAAACCAGTTTCGAAAAATGGTCGAGAATTATAACTTGTCTAATAGCAACTGGAAGATATGTTGCGTCATAAGCCTCTGATTGTTCACAAGGTGCACGGTCCACTCGAAATCCTAATGCTGTATTTGTAGTACATACACTAAGTCTTCTCTGTTGATGTCAGACTAGAGTTTTATTAGAGTTTTACTTTGCAACAATGGGATTCGAGCAATTGATGTGTATATTTTTAATAGTGCACAATGCTACTATTCCTAGGCTGAATGTATGACATGGCACTTATGTATCATTATGTATCGTTTCCATTAAGTATTAATTTAAATAAAGTCCCTCTGTCCTCAGTGCTAGGTTGTGGGTTTAACACACATTATTATGATCAACCTGTTGAATAGTATAATAACAATATTCCTGTAAAAGTCATTTAGTAATGAACAACCTCAGTTCTGTGAAAGAACATCATGTCCCTGATGTGTACACTGCAGGTCTGACCGGGGTTTGCACGCAAGGGCCTGTGTGTGTGTGTGTGTGTGTGTGTGTGTGTGTGTGTGTGTGTGTGTGTGTGTGTGTTTGTGTGTGAAACAAATAAAGATAAATATAGCTAGTGCGGCCACGAGCGGTCGTGCAGGGTAGAGGCTGCGCGAAAACGCCTCTAAAACAAGCGCGTGCCCACGCCCGATCCGTTGAAGCACGTAAAACTAGCAAACGTACTAGCAGAAATCAACGATCGCACACGGGTCGTTGAGTGTGTACAGGGTTCGTCTGCGTGTGTTGCATTGGGCAATCTAGCGGCAACCGAGTGGCCTGAAGGCGGAACCGGCCAACCCGTCGCCCTCACCATCGTTGCGCTTCGAGATGAACTATTGCTAAAGATGATCGTCCTCATCAACCACGGCGCTACCAGAGTAGCTCAAAACGAAGACCCTCTCTGCGACCTCGCGGCCAGTGTGCGCAGTGTACAGCAAATGACAAACGATGTTGCGAGCGATATATCGGAAAAACTTTGCACTGACGCGACGGTTGCCACTGCAGGTTGTGTGAGTCTCGCGCAAAGTGCCATATCAAACGTGCGCAAGCTAGTGACAAGCAACTTCACCAGATCCGTAGATTCTGCATACGCTCGGATACGAATGAAAGTATCGAGAGATAACACCGACATGAGTTGCGCGACGGCGCTGGCTGCAGTCGCTACAACACTGGATTTATTAATCAACGTAATTGTGATCGTAATGGCGTATCGAGTGTGCACCAGAAACTACAACCAGTACTACAGAAAACTGGCATGAGGGTCGCGGTCTAACGTTATGTTGGTGTCTCGCATCGACCGTCGACGGCCGTTTGCCAGCGGCTGAAAATGGCACAGTTGACGAAATGAAAACGCCGACCGTCGATAGTGCACTCTCGCAAGTTCCAACCGCACCATCTCAGGAGACAGACCACAGAGTCATATTAGCGGAGGGTAGATAGAAAATGCGCAAACCGCCGCAACCGCCCATATACATACTATACGAGTTCAACATAGAGTGGAGTAAGAAGTTACTACCGATTGTATTTCCAACGTGCAAGCAGCTGGTGTGTGACGCTTTACTTGAGTATCACAGAGGTTGCGATGTCCTGTGTTCCACGAGCGCATGGAAACAAGTGAACGAACTTCTACGGACCGTACTGTTGGGGTATGAGCGAGCTGTAAAATCAATACAAGCTAGACACGCGGACTTTGCCGCGTTACTGGACACGCATATCGCCACAACAAAACCGGGTCAAGTGTTCGGGGCGTCACCGCGCTCGACTATACACGTCTTGGCCTACCACGAGTACATGAGCCCACAAGATCCTAAGCGAGGTCGAAGCCGTTGTATCTACCCAACGCAAATTCAGCACAGCCGTGCGCGCTAAGACAAGTCCCTCTAGACTGCTGGAAACTTTGGAAACGTGGAAGGCTGGAGTGTACGCGCTTTCTACACATCTCAACGGTATGATCGCGATACTCTCGGCCGCACAACAACTAATGGTCAGTGTTCGGAAGGTCTGATCAGGTCTGACGTGACCGGTTGTCAATCGACGTCGAGCGTGCACTCACACACGGATAACCTGGCGTACAGTAAAGCGACAGCGTCCTCTACGCTCACGTTGATCGTCGATGTTTCGAAGGGCAATCGAGTGTGTTGGCTGACGAAAGCTATGGTGACCGACGGTCGCGTCGACTACAATGTGCCTCATTGCGACTGGAGAGGCGTATGTGATCCTTTGCAAATCGACAACACCACCGCAGTCGAGTGCGAAGTCACGGTCGGCGACGTGTTGTCCTTACTGTGCCCCATACAATGTGACGTCCGTGTCACGGACCGGTGTGTTACGACCCGACTAACAAAACGTACCAGGTGATAACATTGCATCCGCCCATTACAGCGGAGCGAGCATTTCGCCACACTCCCAAACCAAGGTTAATAGTTGTATCGCACCCCCTTTCGGACCTCGGTGCACGCGAAACACTGGCATACACTCACAACATCACGCTCGAGACAGCTCAAGCGTTACGCGAAACAAAGGACGTGTTCAAATCCATAGAGAATATACGGTCTTTAGCGTATGCGTATATAAAGAAGGTCGATGACATTTGCAGACCCGGTGGCGTGGGCACCACAGTAGAACAACAAGGTGCTCTCAAGCGCACACAGATACTGGCCGCATTGTCACTCGTGATGTCTATCCTGACATGCCCGTTTCTGATTTCTATGCATATTAAATTATGACAAGAGCTACTTTAGGTGGTTACGATTACACTCTGACCACGTGCCTTAGTTTCTGCTAGTGACCTATCAATACATTTGCCCACTTGCTCTCGCTGCCATTAAAGCGGCTGTACCCACACGTACAACACCCAAGAAAAAAATGATCTCGCTGTCTGTACTGGGTGTACTCTCAGTAGTCGCAGTTGCTCAGGCCATGGTGGTACGCTCACATAACGCTTCTGAGATACGTCCCATCACACCACCTCCTAGACTACTCGCGAAGGAGTATTCAACACCCCCTTTGTACGAAGACAACCATTATAACGAGCACAGCACAACGCTTGCCGCACGCGAAGACAACATGCAGGAGACAACGCTACCACCTGTCGTGAGAACAACGGATTCGAGTGACAACGATCGCGACTATGACGAGCACATTACAGCACCCTCTGTGCACGAAGACCAGGTGCAGGAGACAACGCTACCACCTGTCGTGAGAAACAAGAGTTTGGTTAACAATGATCATCGTCCTGTCCCATTGTAAACGGGCGCGCCATCGCACACATCGTACATGTGTGTTAACCCACCTGTATGCGACAGACTTTGTGTGTTGCATGACATCGAGATGTATTGACGTCTGTGTCAATACAGGACTCTCTATAAGCCGGGAGCTGGACGCTAACGACCCTTGCATGCGCCACACAAAAGGTATCGTACATGTGTTAACCCACCTGTATGCGACAGACTTTGTGTGTTGCATGACATCAAGATGTATTGACGTCTGTGTCAATACAGGACTCTATAAGCTGGGAGCTGGACGCTAACGACCCGTGCATGCGCCAAACAAAAGGTAACTCGACTAACTACAAAACGCATATTGTGATGTAGAAAGTTGGCTCCACTGTTTGAATCAGCTGCAGCTGCGGTTTACTCACGAAGTGAATCACACGCTTGTTAGAAGTACATTCGGAGCACTTAAAAAATACATCGCTCTCATCGAGTTCCGTCTCAGCGTTCACCGGCTGATGGGCAAGAGTGTGACATGGGATCGCCAGGAACTTACTTAAGGACTATCATCTCATTTGGCATTTACTCACGGACCCAAGAAACCAGTTCCGAAAAATGGTCGAGAATTATAACTTGTCTAATAGCAACTGGAAGATATGTTGCGTCATAAGCCTCTGATGGTTCACAAGGTGCATGGTCCACTCGAAATCCTAATGCTGTATTTGTAGTACATACACTAAGTCTTCTCTGTTGATGTCAGACTAGAGTTTTATTAGAGTTTTACTTTGCAACAATGGGATTCGAGCAATTGATGTGTATATTTTTAATAGTGCATAATGCTACTATTCCTAGGCTGAATGTATGACATGGCTCTTATGTATCATTATGTATCGTTTCCATTAAGTACTAATTTAAATAACGTCCCTCTGTCCTCAGTGCTATGTTGTGGCTTTAATACACATTATTATGATCAACCTGTTGAATAGTATAATAACAATATTCATGTAAAAGTCATTTATTAATGAACAACCTCAGTTCTGTGAAAGAACATCATGTCTCTGATGTGTACACTGCAGGACTGACCGGGGTTTGCACGCAAGGGCCTGTGTGTGTGTGTGTGTGTGTGTGTGTGTGTGTGTGTGTGTGTGTGTGTGTGTGTGTGTGTGTGTGTGAGTGTGTGTGTGTGTGTGTGTGTGTGTGTGTGTGTGTGTGTGTGTGTGTGTGTGTGTGTGTGTGTGTGTGTGTGTGTGTGTGTGTGTGTGTGTGTGAAACAAAGATAAATATTGCTAGTGCGGCCACGAGCGGTCGTGCAGGGTAGAGGCTGCGCGAAAACGCCTCTAAAAACAAGCGCGTGCCCACGCCCGATCCGTGGAAGCACTTAGAACTAGCAAACGTACTAGCAGAAATCAACGATCGCACATGGGTCATTGAGTGTGTACAGGGTTCGTCTGCGTGTGTGGCATTGGGCAATCTAGCGGCAACCGAGTGGCCTGAAGGCGGAACCGGCCAACCCGTCGCCCTCACCATCGTTGCGCTTCGAGATGAACTATTGCTAAAGATGATCGTCCTCATCAACCACGGCGCTACCAGAGTAGCTCGTAACGAAGACCCTCTCCGCGACCTCGCGGCCAGTGTGCGCAGTGTACAGCAAATGACAAACGATGTTGCGAGCGATATATCGGAAAAACTTTGCACTGACGCGACGGTCGCCACTGCAGGTTGTGTGAGTCTCGCGCAAAGTGCCATATCAAACGTGCGCAAGCTAGTGACAAGCAACTTCACCAGATCCGTAGATTCTGCATACGCTCGGATACGAATGAAAGTATCGAGAGATAACACCGACACTAGTTGCGCGACGGCGCTGGCTGCAGTCGCTACAACACTGGATTTATTAATCAACGTAATTGTGATCTTAATGGCGTATCGAGTGTGCACCAGAAACTACAACCAGTACTACAGAAAACTGGCATGAGGGTCACGGTCTAACGTTATGTTGGTGTCTCGCATCGACCGTCAACGGCCGTTTGCTAGCGGCTGAAAATGGCACACTTGACGAAATGGAAACGCCGACCGTCGATAGTGCACTCTCGCAAGTTCCAACCGCACCATCTCAGGAGACAGACCACAGAGTCATATTAGCGGAGGGTAGATAGAAAATGCGCAAATCGCCGCAACCGCCCATATACATACTATACGAGTTCAACATAGAGTAGAGTAAGAAGTTACTACCGATTGTATTTCCAACGTGCAAGCAGCTGGTGTGTGACGCTTTACTTGAGTATCACAGAGGTTGCGATGTCCTGTGTTCCACGAGCGCATGGAAACAAGTGAACGAACTTCTACGGACCGTACTGTTGGGGTATGAGCGAGCTGTAAAATCAATACACGCTAGACACGCGGACTTTGCCGCGTTACTGGACACGCATATCGCCACAACAAAACTGGGTCAAGTGTTCGGGGCATCACCACGCTCGACTATACACGTCTTGGCCTACCACGAGTACATGAGCCCACAGATCCTAAGCGAGGTCGAAGCCGTTGTGTCTACTCAACGCAAATTCAGCACAGCCATGCGCGCTAAGACAAGTCCCTCTAGACTGCTGGAAACTTTGGAAACGTGGAAGGCTGGCGTGTACGCGCTTTCTACACATCTCAACGGTATGATCGCGATACTCTCGGCCGCACAACAACTAATGGTCATGTGTTTGGAAGGTCTGATCAGGTCTGACATGACCGGTTGTCAATCGACGTCGAGCGTGCACTCACACACGGATATCCTGGCGTACAGTAAAGCGACGGCGACCTCTACGCTCACGTTGATCGCCGATGTTTCGAAGGGCAATCGAGTGTGTTGGCTGACGAAAGCTATGGTGACCGACGGTCACGTCGACTACAATGTGCCTCATTGCGACTGGAGAGGCGTATGTGATCCTTTGCAAATCGACAACACCACCGCGGTCAAGTGCGAAGTCAAGGTCGGCGGCGTGTTGTCCTTACTATGCCCCATACAATGTGACGGTCCGTGACACGGACCGGTGTGTTACGACCCGACTAACGAAACGTACCAGGTGATAACATTGCATCCGCCCATTACAGCGGAGCGAGCGTTTCGCCACACTCCCAAACCAAGGTTAATGGTTGTAGCGCACGCCCTTTCGGACCTCGGTGCACGCGAAGCACTGGCGTACGCTCACAACATCACGCTCGAGACAGCTCAAGCGTTACGCGAAACAAAGGACGTGTTTAAATCCATAGAGAATATACGGTCTTTAGCGTATGCGTATATAAAGAAGGTCGATGACATTTACAGACCCGGCGCCATAGGCACCACAGTAGAACAACAAGGTGCTCTCAAGCGCACACAGATACTGGCCGCATTATCACTCGTGATGTCTATCCTGACATGCCCGTTTCTGATTTCTATGTATATTAAATTATGACAAGAGCTACTTTAGGTGGTTACGATTACACTCTGACCACGTGCCTTAGTTTCTGCTAGTGACCTATAAATACATATACCCACTTGCTCTCACTGCCATTAAAGCGGCTGTACCCACACGTACAACACCCAAGAAAAAAAATGATCTCGCTGTCTGTACTGGATGTACTCTCAGTAGTCGCAGTTGCTCAGGCCATGGTGGTACGCTCACATAACGCCTCTGAGATACGTCTCATCACACCACCTCCTAGACAACTCGCGAAGGAGTATTCAACACCCCCTTTGTACGAAGACAACCATTATAACGAGCACAGCACAACGCTTGCCGCACGCGAAGACAACATGCAGGAGACAACGCTACCACCTGTCGTGAGAACAACGGATTCGAGTGACAACGATCGCGACTATGACGAGCACATTACAGCACCCTCTGTGCACGAAGACCAGGTGCAGGAGACAACGCTACCACCTGTCGTGAGAAACAAGAGTTTGGTTAACAATGATCATCGTCCTGTCCCATTGTAAACGGGCGCGCCATTGCACACATCGTACATGTGTGTTAACCCACCTGTATGCGACAGACTTTGTGTGTTGCATGACATCGAGATGTATTGACGTCTGTGTCAATACAGGACTCTCTATAAGCCGGGAGCTGGACGCTAACGACCCGTGCATGCGCCACACAAAAGGTATCGTACATGTGTTAACCCACCTGTATGCGACAGACTTTGTGTGTTGCATGACATCGAGATGTATTGACGTCTGTGTCAATACAGGACTCTCTAAGCTGGGAGCTGGACGCTAACAACCCGTGCATGCGCCACACAAAAGGTAACTCGACTAACTACAAAACGCATATTGTGATGTAGAAAGTTGGCTCGACTGTTTGAATCAGCTGCAGCTGCGGTTTACTCACGAAGTGAATCGCACGCTTGTTAGAAGTACATTCGGAGCACTTAAAAAATACATCGCTCTCATCGAGTTCCGTCTCAGCGTTCACCGGCTGATGGGCAAGAGCGTGACATGGGATCGCCAGGAACTTACTTAAGGACTATCATCTCATTTGGCATTTACTCACGGACCCAAGAAACCAGTTCCGAAAAATGGTCGAGAATTATAACTTGTCTAATAGCAACTGGAAGATATGTTGCGTCATAAGCCTCTGATGGTTCACAAGGTGCACGGTCCACTCGAAATCCTAATGCTGTATTTGTAGTACATACACTAAGTCTTCTCTGTTGATGTCAGACTAGAGTTTTATTAGAGTTTTACTTTGCAACAATGGGATTCGAGCAATTGATGTGTATATTTTTAATAGTGCACAATGCTACTATTCCTAGGCTGAATGTATGACATGGCTCTTATGTATCATTATGTATCGTTTCCATTAAGCACTAATTTAAATAAAGTCCCTCTGTCCTCAGTGCTAGGTTGTGGGTTTAATACACATTATTATGATCAACCTGTTGAATAGTATAGTAACAATATTCCTGTAAAAGTCATTTAGTAATGAACAACCTCAGTCCTGTGAAAGAACATCATGTCTCTGATGTGTACAGTGCAGGCCTGACCGGGGTTTGCACGCAAGGGCCTGTGTGTGTGTGTGTGTGTGTGTGTGTGTGTGTGTGTGTGTGTGTGTGTGTGTGTGTGTGTGTGTGTGAAACAAAGATAAATATAGCTAGTGCGGCCACGATCGGTCGTGCAGGGTAGAGGCTGCGCGAAAACGCCTCTAAAAACAAGCGCGTGCCCACGCCCGATCCGTGGAAGCACGTAGAACTAGCAAACGTACTAGCAGAAATCAACGATCGCACACGGGTCATTGAGTGTGTACAGGGTTCGTCTGCGTGTGTGGCATTGGGTAATCTAGCGGCAACCGAGTGGCCTGAAGGCGGAACCGGCCAACCCGTCGCCCTCACCATCGTTGCGCTTCGAGATGAACTATTGCTAAAGATGATTGTCCTCGTCAACCACGGCGCTACCAGAGTTACCACGACATGCACCTTAAAAGCGTTCTCGTTTGGGTCATCGCCACCAGAATTGAATCGGCAAGTCAGCGGATATTACACAACTCGTAACGAAGACCCTCTCCGCGACCTCGCGGCCAGTGTGCGCAGTGTACAGCAAATGACAAACAATGTTGCGAGCGATATATCGGAAAAACTTTGCACTGACGCGACGGTCGACACTGCAGGTTGTGTGAGTCTCGCGCAAAGTGCCATATCAAACGTGCGCAAGCTAGTGACAAGCAACTTCACCAGATCCGTAGATTCTGCATACGCTCGGATACGAATGAAAGTATCGAGAGATAACACCGACACGAGTTGCGCGACGGCGCTGGCTGCAGTCGCTACAACACTGGATTAATCAACGTAATTGTGATCGTAATGGCGTTTCGAGTGTGCACCAGAAACTACAACCAGTACTACAGAAAACTGGCATGAGGGTCGCGGTCTAACATTATGTTGGTGTCTCGCATCGACCGTCGACGGCCGTTTGCCAGCGGCTGAAAATGGCACAGTTGACGAAATGGAAACGCCGACCGTCGATAGTGAACTCTCGCAAGTTCCAACTGCACCATCTCAGGAGACAGACCACAGAGTCATATTAGCGGAGGGTAGATAGAAAATGCGCAAACCGCCGCAACCGCCCATATACATACTATACGAGTTCAACATAGAGTGGAGTAAGAAGTTACTACCGATTGTATTTCCAACGTGCAAGCAGCTGGTGTGTGACGCTTTACTTGAGTATCACAGAGGTTGCGATGTCCTGTGTTCCACGAGCGCATGGAAACAAGTGAACAAACTTCTACGGACCGTACTGTTGGGGTATGAGCGAGCTGTAAAATCAATACACGCTAGACACGCGGACTTTGCCACGTTACTGGACACGCATATCGCCACAACAAAACCGGGTCAAGTGTTCGGGACGTCACCGCGCTCGACTATACACGTCTTGGCCTACCAAGAGTACATGAGCCCACAAGATCCTAAGGAAGGGCGAAGCCGTTGTGTCTACCCAACGCAAATTCAGCACAGCCGTGCGCGCTAAGACAAGTCCTTCTAGACTGCTGGAAACTTTGGAAACGTGGAAGGCTGGCGTGTATGCGCTTTCTACACATCTCAACGGTATGATCGCGATACTCTCGGCCGCACAACAACTAATGGTCATGTTTTCGGAAGGTCTGATCAGGTCTGACATGACCGGTTGTCAATCGACGTCGAGCGTGCACTCACACACAGATATCCTGGCGTACAGTAAAGCGACGGCGACCTCTACGCTCACGTTGATCGCCGATGTTTCGAAGGGCAATCGAGTGTGTTGGCTGACGAAAGCTATGGTGACCGACGGTCGCGTCGACTACAATGTGCCTCATTGCGACTGGAGAGGCGTATGTGATCCTTTGCAAATCGACAACACCACCATGGTCGAGTGCGAAGTCACGGTCGGCGGCGTGTTGTCCTTACTGTGCCCCATACAATGTGACGGTCCGTGTCATGGACCGGTGTGTTACGACCCGACTAACGAAACGTACCAGGTGATAACATTGCATCTGCCCATTACAGCAGAGCGAGCGTGTCGCCACACTCCCAAACCAAGGTTAATAGTTGTAGCGCACGCCCTTTCGGACCTCGGTGCACGCGAAACACTGGCGTACACTCACAACATCATGCTCGAGACAGCTAAAGCGTTACGCAAAACAAAGGACGTGTTCAAATCCATAAAGAATATACAGTCTTTAGCGTATGCGTATATAAAGAAGGTCGATGACATTTACAGACCCGGCGGAGTGGGCACCACAGTAGAACAACAAGGTGCTCTCAAGCGCACACAGATACTGGCCGCATTATCACTCGCAATGTCTATCCTGACATGCCCGTTTCTGATTTCTATGTATATTAAATTATGACAAGAGCTACGGTGGTTACGATTACACTCTGACCACGTGCCATAGTTTCTGCTAGTGACCTATTAATACATTTGACCACTTGCTCTCACTGCCATTAATGCGGCTGTACCCACAGGTACAACACCCAAGAAAAAAAATGATCTCGCTGTCTGTACTGGGTGTACTCTCAGTAGTCGCAGTTGCTCAGGCCATGGTGGTACGCTCACATAACGCCTCTGAGATACGTCCCATCACACCACCTCCTAGACTACTCGCGAAGGAGTATTCAACACCCCCTTTGTACGAAGACAACCATTATAACGAGCACAGCACAACGCTTGCCGCACGCAAAGACAACATGCAGGAGACAACGCTACCACCTGTCGTGAGAACAACGGATTCGAGTGACAACGATTGCGACTATGACGAGCACATTACAACACCCTCTGTGCACGAAGACCAGGTGCAGGAGACAACGCTACCACCTGTCGTGAGAAACAAGAGTTTGGTTAACAATGATCATCGTCGTGTCCCATTGTAAACGGGCGCTCCATTGCACACATCGTACATGTGTGTTAACCCACCTGCATGCGACAGACTTTGTGTGTTGCATGACATCGAGATGTATTGACGTCTGTGTCAATACAGGACTCTCTATAAGCCGGGAGCTGGACGCTAACGACCCGTGCATGCGCCACACAAAAGGTAACTCGACTAACTACAAAACGCATATTGTGATGTAGAAAGTTGGCTCGACTGTTTGAATCAGCTGCAGCTGCGGTTTACTCACGAAGTGAATCACACGCTTGTTAGAAGTACATTCGGAGCACTTAAAAAATACATCGCTCTCATCGAGTTCCGTCTCAGCGTTCACCGGCTGATGGGCAAGAGCGTGACATGGGATCGCCAGGAACTTACTTAAGGACTATCATCTCATTTGGCATTTACTCACGGACCCAAGAAACCAGTTCCGAAAAATGGTCGAGAATTATAACTTGTCTAATAGCAACTGGAAGATATGTTGCGTCATAAGCCTCTGATGGTTCACAAGGTGCACGGTCCACTCGAAATCCTAATGCTGTATTTGTAGTACATACACTAAGTCTTCTCTGTTGATGTCAGACTAGAGTTTTATTAGAGTTTTACTTTGCAACAATGGGATTCGAGCAATTGATGTGTATATTTTTAATAGTGCACAATGCTACTATTCCTTGGCTGAATGTATGACATGGCTCTTATGTATCATTATGTATCGTTTCCATTAAGTACTAATTTAAATAAAGTCCCTCTGTCCTCAGTGCTAGGTTGTGGGTTTAATACACATTATTATGATCAACCTGTTGAATAGTATAATAACAATATTCCTGTAAAAGTCATTTAGTAATGAACAACCTCAGTTCTGTGAAAGAACATCATGTCTCTGATGTGTACACTGCAGGCCTGACCGGGGTTTGCACGCAAGGGCCTGTGTGTGTGTGTGTGTGTGTGTGTGTGTGTGTGTGTGTGTGTGTGTGTGTGTGTGTGTGTGTGTGTGTGTGTGTGTGTGTGTGTGTGTGTGTGTGAAACAAATAAAGATAAATATAGCTAGTGCGGCCACGAGCGGTCGTGCAGGGTAGAGTCTGCGCGAAAACGCCTCTAAAACAAGCGCGTGCCCGCGCCCAATCCGGCGTCTACTTGTTCGACGAACTCAGCAGGTTCTCCAACAATAGGGTCGGCGTGATCGTGTCCCTACCACATGTCAACACTGGGTCTGACAGAGGGCCTCCAGGAGAGAGCCCCAAGCAAGACGTGCCCCGAGGAGCGTCTTGCCACATGTCACCTCTGGGTCTGACTGAGCGCCTCCAGGAGAGAGGCCCAAGCAAGACGCGCCCCGAGGAGTGTCTTGTCACATGTCAACACTGGGTCTGACTGAGCGCCTCCAGGAGAGAAGCCCCAGCAAGACGTGCCCCGAGGAGCGTCTTGCCACATGTCAGCACTCGGTCTGACTGAGCGCCTCCAGGAGAGAGGCCCAATCAAGATGCGCCCCGAGGAGCGTCTTGCCACATGTCAACGAAGAGTCTGACTGAGGGCCTCCAGGAGAGAAGCCCAAGCAAGATGCGCACCGAGGAGCGTCTTGCCACATGTCAGCACTCGGTCTGACTGAGCGCCTCCAGGAGAGAGGCCCAAGCAAGACGCGCCCCGAGGAGCGTCTTGCCACATGTCAACAATGGGTCTGACTGAGGGCTTCCAGGAGAGAATCCCAAGCAAGAGGCGCCCCGAGGAGCGTCTTGCCACATGTCAGCACTCGGTCTGACTGAGCGCCTCCAGGAGAGAGGGCCAAGCAAGACGCGCCCAGAGGAGTGTCTTGCCACATGTCAACGAAGGGTCTGACTGAGGGCCTCCAGGAGAGAGGGCCAAGCAAGACGTGCCCCGAGGAGCGTCTTGCCACATGTCAGCACTCGGTCTGACTGAGCACCTCCAGGAGAGAGGCCCAAGCAAGATGCGCCCCGAGGAGCGTCTTGCCACATGTCAACAATGGGTCTGACTGAGGGCTTCCAGGAGAGAATCCCAAGCAAGAGGCGCCCCGAGGAGCGTCTTGCCACATGTCAGCACTCGGTCTGACTGAGCGCCTCCAGGAGAGAGGGCCAAGCAAGACGCGCCCCGAGGAGCGTCTTGCCACATGTCAACAATGAGTCTGACTGAGGGCCTCCAGGAGAGAAGCCCAAGCAAGACGCGCCCCAAGGAGCATCTTGCCACATGTCAGCACTCGGTCTGACTGAGCACCTCCACGAGAGAGGCCCAAGCAAGACGTGCCCCGAGGAGCGTCTTGCCACATATCAACACTGGGTCTGACTGAGCTTCTCCAGGAGAGAGGTCCAAGCAAGACGCGCCCCGAGGAGCGTCTTGCCACATGTCACCTCTGGGTCTGACTGAGCACCTCCAGGAGAGAGGCCCAAGCAAGACGCGCCCCGAGGAGCATCTTGTCACATGTCAACACTGGGTCTGACTGATCGCCTCCCCAGGAGAGAGGCCCAAGCAAGACGCGCCGCCCAAGCAAGACGCGCCCCAAGGAGCGTCTTGCCACATGTCAACACTGGGTCTGACTGAGCGCCTCCAGGAGAGAAGGCCAAGCAAGACGCGCTCCGAGGAGCGTCTTGCCACATGTCAGCACTAGGACTGACTGAGCGCCTCCAGGAGAGAGGCCCAAGCAAGACGCGCCCCGAGGAGCGTCTTGCCACATGTCAACACTGGGTCTGACTGAGCGCCTCCAGGAGAGAGGGCCAAGCAAGAAACGCCCGAGGAGCGTCTTGACACATGTCAACACTGGGTCTGACTGATCGCCTCCCCAGGAGAGAGGCCCAAGCAAGACGCGCCGCCCAAGCAAGACGCGCCCCGAGGAGCGTCTTGCCACATGTCAACACTGGGTCTGACTGAGCGCCTCCAGGAGAGAGGCCCAAGCAAGAAACGCCCGAGGAGCGTCTTGACACATGTCAACACTGGGTCTGACTGATCGCCTCCCCAGGAGAGAGGCCCAAGCAAGACGCGCCGCCCAAGCAAGACGCGCCCCAAGGAGCGTCTTGCCACATGTCAACACTGGGTCTGACTGAGCGCCTCCAGGAGAGAAGCCCCAGCAAGACGCGTCCCGAGGAGCGTCTTGCCACATGTCAACGAAGGGTCTGACTGAGGGCCTCCAGGAGAGAAGCCCAAGCAAGACGCGCTCCGAGGAGCGTCTTGCCACATGTCAGCACTAGGACTGACTGAGCGCCTCCAGGAGAGAGGCCCAAGCAAGACGCGCCCCGAGGAGCGTCTTGCCACATGTCAACACTGGGTCTGACTGAGCGCCTCCAGGAGAGAGGCCCAAGCAAGACGCGCCCCGAGGAGCGTCCTGCCACATGTCAACACTGGGTCTGACAGAGGGCCTGCAGGAGAGAGGCCCAAGCAAGACGTGCCCCGAGGAGCGTCTTGCCACATGTCAGCACTCGGTCTGACTGAGCGCCTCCAGGAGAGAGGCCCAAGCAAGATGCGCCCCGAGGAGCGTCTTGCCACATGTCAACAATGGGTCTGACTGAGGGCTTCCAGGAGAGAATCCCAAGCAAGAGGCGCCCCGAGGAGCGTCTTGCCACATGTCAGCACTCGGTCTGACTGAGCGCCTCCAGGAGAGAGGGCCAAGCAAGACGCGCCCCGAGGAGCGTCTTGCCACATGTCAACGAAGGGTCTGACTGAAGGCCTCCAGGAGAGAGGGCCAAGCAAGACGCGCCCCGAGGAGCGTCTTGCCACATGTCAGCACTAGGTCTGACTGAGCGACTCCAGGAGAGAGGCCCAAGCAAGACGCGCCCCGAGGAGCGTCTTGCCACATGTCAACACTGGGTCTGACTGAGCGCCTCCAGGAGAGAGGCCCAAGCAAGAAACGCCCGAGGAGCCTCTTGACACATGTCAACACTGGGTCTGACTGATCGCCTCCCCAGGAGAGAGGCCCAAGCAAGACGCGCCCCGAGGAGCGTCTTGCCACATGTCAACACTGGGTCTGACTGAGCTTCTCCAGGAGAGAGGCCCAAGCAAGACGCGCCCCGAGGAGCGTCTTGCCACATGTCACCTCTGGGTCTGACTGAGCACCTCCAGGAGAGAGGCCCAAGCAAGACGCGCCCCGAGGAGCGTCTTGTCACATGTCAACACTGGGTCTGACTGAGCGCCTCCAGGAGAGAGGCCCAAGCAAGACGCGCCTGGAGGAGCGTTTTGCCACATGTCAACACTGGGTCTGACAGAGGGCCTCAAGGGGAGAGGCCCAAGCAAGATGCGCCCCGAGGAGCATCTTGCCACATATCAACAATGGGTCTGACTGAGGGCCTCCAGGAGAGAAGCCCAAGCAAGACGCGCCCCGAGGAGCGTCTTGCCACACGTCAGCACTCGGTCTCACTGAGCGCCTCCAGGAGAGAGGCCCAAATGAGACGCGCCCCGAGGAGCGTCTTGCAACATGTCAACAATGGGTCTGACTGAGGGCCTCCAGGAGAGAAGGCCAAGCAAGACGCGCCCCGAGGAGCGTCTTGCCACATGTCAGCACTCGGTCTGACTGAGCGCCTCCAGGAGAGAGGCCCAAGCAACACGTGCCCTGAGGAGCGTCTTAGCACATGTCAACACTGGGTCTGACTGAGCGCCTCCAGGAGAGAGGCCCAAGCAAGACGCGCCCCGAGGAGCGTCTTGCCACATGTGAACACTGGGTCTGACTGAGCGCCTCCAGGAGAGAGGCCCAAGCAAGACGCGCCCGGAGGAGCGTCTTGCCACATGTCAGCACTCGGTCTGACTGAGCACCTCCAGGAGAGAGGCCCAAGCAAGACGCGCCCCGAGGAGCATCTTGACACATGTCTCCTCTGGGTCTGACTGAGCGCCTCCAGGAGAGAGGCCGAAGCAAGACGTGCCCCGAGGAGCGTCTTGCCACATGTCAACACTGGGTCTGACTGAGTGCCTCCATTAGAGAAGCCCCAGCAAGACGCGCCCCGAGGAGCATCTTGCCACATGTCAACACTGGGTCTGACTGAGAATCTCCAGGAGAGAGGCCCAAGCAAGACACGCCCCGAGGAGCGTCTTGACACATGTCAACACTGGGTCTGACTGAGGGCCTCCATGAGAGAAGCCCAAGCAAGACGCGCCCCGAGGAGAGTCTTGCCACATGTCAACACTGGGTCTGACAGAGGGCATCCAGGAGTTAGGCCCAAGCAATACGCGCCCCGAGGAGCGTCTTGCCACATGTCACCACTGGGTCTGACTGAGCGCCTCCAGGAGAGAGGCCCAAGCAAGACGCGCCTGGAGGAGCGTTTTGCCACATGTCAACACTGGGTCTGACAGAGGGCCTCAAGGGGAGAGGCCCAAGCAAGATGCGCCCCGAGGAGCATCTTGCCACATATCAACAATGGGTCTGACTGAGGGCCTCCAGGAGAGAAGCCCAAGCAAGACGCGCCCCGAGGAGCGTCTTGCCACATGTCAGCACTCGGTCTAACTGAGCGCCTCCAGGAGAGAGGCCCAAATGAGACGCGCCCCGAGGAGCGTCTTGCCACATGTCAACAATGGGTCTGACTGAGGGCCTCCAGGAGAGAAGCCCAAGCAAGACGCACCCCGAGGAGCGTCTTGCCACATGTCAGCACTCGGTCTGACTGAGCGCCTCCAGGAGAGAGGCCCAAGCAACACGTGCCCTGAGGAGCGTCTTAGCACATGTCAACACTGGGTCTGACTGAGCGCCTCCAGGAGAGAGGCCCAAGCAAGACGCGCCCCGAGGAGCGTCTTGCCACATGTCAGCACTCGGTCTGACTGAGCACCTCCAGGAGAGAGGCCCAAGCAAGATGCGCCCCGAGGAGCATCTTGACACATGTCTCCTCTGGGTCTGACTGAGCGCCTCCAGGAGAGAGGCCGAAGCAAGACGTGCCCCGAGGAGCGTCTTGCCACATGTCAACACTGGGTCTGACTGAGTGCCTCCATTAGAGAAGCCCCAGCAAGACGCGCCCCGAGGAGCATCTTGCCACATGTCAACACTGGGTCTGACTGAGAACCTCCAGGAGAGAGGCCCAAGCAAGACGCGCCTGGAGGAGCGTTTTGCCACATGTCAACACTGGGTCTGACAGAGGGCCTCAAGGGGAGAGGCCCAAGCAAGATGCGCCCCGAGGAGCATCTTGCCACATATCAACAATGGGTCTGACTGAGGGCCTCCAGGAGAGAAGCCCAAGCAAGACGCGCCCCGAGGAGCGTCTTGCCACACGTCAGCACTCGGTCTCACTGAGCGCCTCCAGGAGAGAGGCCCAAATGAGACGCGCCCCGAGGAGCGTCTTGCAACATGTCAACAATGGGTCTGACTGAGGGCCTCCAGGAGAGAAGGCCAAGCAAGACGCGCCCCGAGGAGCGTCTTGCCACATGTCAGCACTCGGTCTGACTGAGCGCCTCCAGGAGAGAGGCCCAAGCAACACGTGCCCTGAGGAGCGTCTTAGCACATGTCAACACTGGGTCTGACTGAGCGCCTCCAGGAGAGAGGCCCAAGCAAGACGCGCCCCGAGGAGCGTCTTGCCACATGTGAACACTGGGTCTGACTGAGCGCCTCCAGGAGAGAGGCCCAAGCAAGACGCGCCCGGAGGAGCGTCTTGCCACATGTCAGCACTCGGTCTGACTGAGCACCTCCAGGAGAGAGGCCCAAGCAAGACGCGCCCCGAGGAGCATCTTGACACATGTCTCCTCTGGGTCTGACTGAGCGCCTCCAGGAGAGAGGCCGAAGCAAGACGTGCCCCGAGGAGCGTCTTGCCACATGTCAACACTGGGTCTGACTGAGTGCCTCCATTAGAGAAGCCCCAGCAAGACGCGCCCCGAGGAGCATCTTGCCACATGTCAACACTGGGTCTGACTGAGAATCTCCAGGAGAGAGGCCCAAGCAAGACACGCCCCGAGGAGCGTCTTGACACATGTCAACACTGGGTCTGACTGAGGGCCTCCATGAGAGAAGCCCAAGCAAGACGCGCCCCGAGGAGAGTCTTGCCACATGTCAACACTGGGTCTGACAGAGGGCATCCAGGAGTTAGGCCCAAGCAATACGCGCCCCGAGGAGCGTCTTGCCACATGTCACCACTGGGTCTGACTGAGCGCCTCCAGGAGAGAGGCCCAAGCAAGACGCGCCTGGAGGAGCGTTTTGCCACATGTCAACACTGGGTCTGACAGAGGGCCTCAAGGGGAGAGGCCCAAGCAAGATGCGCCCCGAGGAGCATCTTGCCACATATCAACAATGGGTCTGACTGAGGGCCTCCAGGAGAGAAGCCCAAGCAAGACGCGCCCCGAGGAGCGTCTTGCCACATGTCAGCACTCGGTCTAACTGAGCGCCTCCAGGAGAGAGGCCCAAATGAGACGCGCCCCGAGGAGCGTCTTGCCACATGTCAACAATGGGTCTGACTGAGGGCCTCCAGGAGAGAAGCCCAAGCAAGACGCGCCCCGAGGAGCGTCTTGCCACATGTCAGCACTCGGTCTGACTGAGCGCCTCCAGGAGAGAGGCCCAAGCAACACGTGCCCTGAGGAGCGTCTTAGCACATGTCAACACTGGGTCTGACTGAGCGCCTCCAGGAGAGAGGCCCAAGCAAGACGCGCCCCGAGGAGCGTCTTGCCACATGTCAGCACTCGGTCTGACTGAGCACCTCCAGGAGAGAGGCCCAAGCAAGATGCGCCCCGAGGAGCATCTTGACACATGTCTCCTCTGGGTCTGACTGAGCGCCTCCAGGAGAGAGGCCGAAGCAAGACGTGCCCCGAGGAGCGTCTTGCCACATGTCAACACTGGGTCTGACTGAGTGCCTCCATTAGAGAAGCCCCAGCAAGACGCGCCCCGAGGAGCATCTTGCCACATGTCAACACTGGGTCTGACTGAGAACCTCCAGGAGAGAGGCCCAAGCAAGACGCGCCCCGAGGAGCGTCTTGCCACATGTCAACCCTGGGTCTGACTGAGCGCCTCAAGGAGAGAGGCCCAAGCAAGACGCGCCCCGAGGAGCGTCTTGTCACATGTCACTACTCGGTCTGACTGAGCGCCTACAGGAGAGAGGCCCAAGCAAGACGTGCCCCGAGGAGCGTCTTGCCACATGTCACTACTCGGTCTGACTGAGCACCTACAGGAGAGAGGCCCAAGCAAGACGTGCCCCGAGGAGCGTCTTGCCACATGTCAACAATGGGTCTGACTGAGGGCCTCCAGGAGAGAAGCCCAAGCAAGAAGCGCCCCGAGGAGAGTCTTGCCACATGTCAACACTGGGTCTGACAGAGGGCATCCAGGAGTTAGGCCCAAGCAATACGCGCCCCGAGGAGCGTCTTGCCACATGTCACCACTGGGTCTGACTGAGCGCCTCCACGAGAGAGGCTCAAGCATGAAGCGCTCCGAGGAGCGTCTTGCCACATGTCAGCACTCGGTCTGACTGAGGGCCTCCAGGAGAGAAGCCCAAGCAAGACGTGCCCAGAGGAGCATCTTGCCACATGTCAACACTGGGTCTGACTGAGCGCCTCCAGGAGAGAGGCCCAAGCAAGACGCGCTCCGAGGAGCGTCTTGCCACATGTGAACACTGGGTCTGACTGAGTGCCTCCAGGAGAGAGGCCCAAGCAAGACGCGCCCGGAGGAGCGTCTTGCCACATGTCAGCACTCGGTCTGACTGAGCGCCTCCAGGAGAGAGGCCCAAGCAAGACGCGCCCCGAGGAGCGTCTTGCCACATGTCAACAATGGGTCTGACTGAGGGCCTCCAGGAGAGAAGCCCAAGCAAGACGCGCCCCGAGGAGCGTCTTGCAACGTGTCACCACTGGGTCTGATTGAGCACCTCCAGGAGAGAGGCCCCAGCAAGACGCGCCCCGAGGAGCGTCTTGCCTTATGTCAGCACTCGGTCTGACTGAGCGCCTCCAGGAGAGAGGCCCAAGCAAGACGCGCCCCGAGGAGCGTCTTGCCACATGTCACTACTCGGTCTGACTGAGCGCATCCAGGAGAGATGCCCAAGCAAGACGTGCCCCGAGGAGCGTCTTGCCACATGTCAACAATGGGTCTGACTGAGGGCCTCCAGGAGAGAAGCCCAAGCAAGACGCGCCCCGAGGAGCGTCTTGCAACGTGTCACCACTGGGTCTGATTGAGCACCTCCAGGAGAGAGGCCCCAGCAAGACGCGCCCCGAGGAGCGTCTTGCCTTATGTCAGCACTCGGTCTGACTGAGCGCCTCCAGGAGAGAGGCCCAAGCAAGACGCGCCCCGAGGAGCATCTTGACACATGTCTCCTCTGGGTCTGACTGAGCGCCTCCAGGAGAGAGGCCGAAGCAAGACGTGCCCTGAGGAGCGTCTTAGCACATGTCAACACTGGGTCTGACTGAGTGCCTCCAGGAGAGAGGCCCAAGCAAGACGCGCCCGGAGGAGCGTCTTGCCACATGTCTCTTCTGGGTCTGACTGAGCGCCTCCAGGAGAGAGGCCGAAGCAAGACGTGCCCCGAGGAGCGTCTTGCCACATGTCAACACTGGGTCTGACTGAGTGCCTCCATTAGAGAAGCCCCAGCAAGACGCGCCCCGAGGAGCATCTTGCCACATGTCAACACTGGGTCTGACTGAGAACCTCCAGGAGAGAGGCCCAAGCAAGACGCGCCCCGAGGAGCGTCTTGCCACATGTCAACACTGGGTCTGACTGAGCGCCTCCAGGAGAGAGGCCCAAGCAAGACGCGCCCCGAGGAGCGTCTTGTCACATGTCACTACTCGGTCTGACTGAGCGCCTCCAGGAGAGAGGCCCAAGCAAGACGCGCCCCGAGGAGCGTCTTGCCACATGTGAACACTGGGTCTGACTGAGCGCCTCCAGGAGAGAGGCCCAAGCAAGACGCGCACCGAGGAGCATCTTGACACATGTCTCCTCTGGGTCTGACTGAGCGCCTCCAGGAGAGAGGCCGAAGCAAGACGTGCCCTGAGGAGCGTCTTAGCACATGTCAACACTGGGTCTGACTGAGCGCCTCCAGGAGAGAGGCCCAAGCAAGACGCGCCCGGAGGAGCGTCTTGCCACATGTCAGCACTCGGTCTGACTGAGCACCTCCAGGAGAGAGGCCCAAGCAAGACGCGCCCCGAGGAGCATCTTGACACATGTCTCTTCTGGGTCTGACTGAGCGCCTCCAGGAGAGAGGCCGAAGCAAGACGTGCCCCGAGGAGCGTCTTGCCACATGTCAACACTGGGTCTGACTGAGTGCCTCCATTAGAGAAGCCCCAGCAAGACGCGCCCCGAGGAGCATCTTGCCACATGTCAACACTGGGTCTGACTGAGAACCTCCAGGAGAGAGGCCCAAGCAAGACGCGCCCCGAGGAGCGTCTTGCCACATGTCAACACTGGGTCTGACTGAGCGCCTCCAGGAGAGAGGCCCAAGCAAGACGCGCCCCGAGGAGCGTCTTGTCACATGTCACTACTCGGTCTGACTGAGCGCCTACAGGAGAGAGGCCCAAGCAAGACGTGCCCCGAGGAGCGTCTTGCCACATGTCAGCACTCGGTCTGACTGAGCACCTCCAGGAGAGAGGCCCAAGCAAGACGCGCCCCGAGGAGCATCTTGACACATGTCTCCTCTGGGTCTGACTGAGCGCCTCCAGGAGAGAGGCCGAAGCAAGACGTGCCCTGAGGAGCGTCTTAGCACATGTCAACACTGGGTCCGACTGAGCGCCTCCAGGAGAGAGGCCCAAGCAAGACGCGCCCCGAGGAGCATCTTGACACATGTCTCCTCTGGGTCTGACTGAGCGCCTCCAGGAGAGAGGCCGAAGCAAGACGTGCCCTGAGGAGCGTCTTAGCACATGTCAACACTGGGTCTGACTGAGCGCCTCCAGGAGAGAGGCCCAAGCAAGACGCGCCCCGAGGAGCGTCTTGCCACATGTGAACACTGGGTCTGACTGAGCGCCTCCAGGAGAGAGGCCCAAGCAAGACGCGCCCGGAGGAGCGTCTTGCCACATGTCAGCACTCGGTCTGACTGAGCACCTCCAGGAGAGAGGCCCAAGCAAGACGCGCCCCGAGGAGCATCTTGACACATGTCTCCTCTGGGTCTGACTGAGCGCCTCCAGGAGAGAGGCCGAAGCAAGACGTGCCCCGAGGAGCGTCTTGCCACATGTCAACACTGGGTCTGACTGAGTGCCTCCATTAGAGAAGCCCCAGCAAGACGCGCCCCGAGGAGCATCTTGCCACATGTCAACACTGGGTCTGACTGAGAACCTCCAGGAGAGAGGCCCAAGCAAGACGCGCCCCGAGGAGCGTCTTGCCACATGTCAACACTGGGTCTGACTGAGCGCCTCCAGGAGAGAGGCCCAAGCAAGACGCGCCCCGAGGAGCGTCTTGTCACATGTCACTACTCGGTCTGACTGAGCGCCTACAGGAGAGAGGCCCAAGCAAGACGTGCCCCGAGGAGCGTCTTGCCACATGTCACTACTCGGTCTGACTGAGCACCTCCAGGAGAGAGGCCCAAGCAAGACGCGCCCCGAGGAGCATCTTGACACATGTCTCCTCTGGGTCTGACTGAGCGCCTCCAGGAGAGAGGCCGAAGCAAGACGTGCCCCGAGGAGCGTCTTGCCACATGTCAACACTGGGTCTGACTGAGTGCCTCCATTAGAGAAGCCCCAGCAAGACGCGCCCCGAGGAGCATATTGCCACATGTCAACACTGGGTCTGACTGAGAACCTCCAGGAGAGAGGCCCAAGCAAGACGCGCCCCGAGGAGCGTCTTGCCACATGTCAACACTGGGTCTGACTGAGCGCCTCCAGGAGAGAGGCCCAAGCAAGACGCGCCCCGAGGAGCGTCTTGTCACATGTCACTACTCGGTCTGACTGAGCGCCTACAGGAGAGAGGCCCAAGCAAGACGTGCCCCGAGGAGCGTCTTGCCACATGTCACTACTCGGTCTGACTGAGCGCCTACAGGAGAGAGGCCCAAGCAAGACGTGCCCCGAGGAGCGTCTTGCCACATGTCAACAATGGGTCTGACTGAGGGCCTCCAGGAGAGAAGCCCAAGCAAGAAGCGCCCCGAGGAGAGTCTTGCCACATGTCAACACTGGGTCTGACAGAGGGCATCCAGGAGTTTGGCCCAAGCAATACGCGCCCCGAGGAGCGTCTTGCCACATGTCACCACTGGGTCTGACTGAGCGCCTCCAGGAGAGAGGCTCAAGCATGAAGCGCTCCGAGGAGCGTCTTGCCACATGTCAGCACTCGGTCTGACTGAGGGCCTCCAGGAGAGAAGCCCAAGCAAGACGTGCCCCGAGGAGCATCTTGCCACATGTCAACACTGGGTCTGACTGAGCTCCTCCAGGAGAGAGGCCCAAGCAAGACACGCTCCGAGGAGCGTCTTGCCACATGTGAACACTGGGTCTGACTGAGTGCCTCCAGGAGAGAGGCCCAAGCAAGACGCGCCCGGAGGAGCGTCTTGCCACATGTCAGCACTCGGTCTGACTGAGCGCCTCCAGGAGAGAGGCCCAAGCAAGACGCGCCCCGAGGAGCATCTTGCCACATGTCAACAATGGGTCTGACTGAGCGCCTCCAGGAGAGAAGCCCAAGCAAGACGCGCCTGGAGGAGCGTTTTGCCACATGTCAACACTGGGTCTGACAGAGGGCCTCAAGGGGAGAGGCCCAAGCAAGATGCGCCCCGAGGAGCATCTTGCCACATATCAACAATGGGTCTGACTGAGGGCCTCCAGGAGAGAAGCCCAAGCAAGACGCGCCCCGAGGAGCGTCTTGCCACATGTCAGCACTCGGTCTAACTGAGCGCCTCCAGGAGAGAGGCCCAAATGAGACGCGCCCCGAGGAGCGTCTTGCCACATTTCAACAATGGGTCTGACTGAGGGCCTCCAGGAGAGAAGCCCAAGCAAGACGCGCCCCGAGGAGCGTCTTGCCACATGTCAGCACTCGGTCTGACTGAGCGCCTCCAGGAGAGAGGCCCAAGCAACACGTTCCCTGAGGAGCGTCTTAGCACATGTCAACACTGGGTCTGACTGAGCGCCTCCAGGAGAGAGGCCCAAGCAAGACGCGCCCGGAGGAGCGTCTTGCCACATGTCAGCACTCGGTCTTACTGAGCACCTCCAGGAGAGAGGCCCAAGCAAGACGCGCCCCGAGGAGCATCTTGACACATGTCTCCTCTGGGTCTGACTGAGCGCCTCCAGGAGAGAGGCCGAAGCAAGACGTGCCCCGAGGAGCGTCTTGCCACATGTCAACACTGGGTCTGACTGAGTGCCTCCATTAGAGAAGCCCCAGCAAGACGCGCCCCGAGGAGCATCTTGCCACATGTCAACACTGGGTCTGACTGAGAACCTCCAGGAGAGAGGCCCCAGCAAGACGCGCCCCGAGGAGCGTCTTGCCTTATGTCAGCACTCGGTCTGACTGAGCGCCTCCAGGAGAGAGGCCCAAGCAAGACGCGCCCCGAGGAGCGTCTTGCCACATGTGAACACTGGGTCTGACTGAGCGCCTCCAGGAGAGAGGCCCAAGCAAGACGCGCCCGGAGGAGCGTCTTGCCACATGTCAGCACTCGGTCTGACTGAGCACCTCCAGGAGAGAGGCCCAAGCAAGACGCGCCCCGAGGAGCATCTTGACACATGTCTCCTCTGGGTCTGACTGAGCGCCTCCAGGAGAGAGGCCGAAGCAAGACGTGCCCTGAGGAGCGTCTTAGCACATGTCAACACTGGGTCTGACTGAGCGCCTCCAGGAGAGAGGCCCAAGCAAGACGCGCCCGGAGGAGCGTCTTGCCACATGTCAGCACTCGGTCTGACTGAGCACCTCCAGGAGAGAGGTCCAAGCAAGACGCGCCCCGAGGAGCATCTTGACACATGTCTCTTCTGGGTCTGACTGAGCGCCTCCAGGAGAGAGGCCGAAGCAAGACGTGCCCCAAGGAGCGTCTTGCCACATGTCAACACTGGGTCTGACTGAGTGCCTCCATTAGAGAAGCCCCAGCAAGACGCGCCCCGAGGAGCATCTTGCCACATGTCAACACTGGGTCTGACTGAGAACCTCCAGGAGAGAGGCCCAAGCAAGACGCGCCCCGAGGAGCGTCTTGCCACATGTCAACACTGGGTCTGACTGAGCGCCTCCAGGAGAGAGGCCCAAGCAAGACGCGCCCCGAGGAGCGTCTTGTCACATGTCACTACTCGGTCTGACTGAGCGCCTACAGGAGAGAGGCCCAAGCAAGACGTGCCCCGAGGAGCGTCTTGCCACATGTCACTACTCGGTCTGACTGAGCACCTCCAGGAGAGAGGCCCAAGCAAGACGCGCCCCGAGGAGCGTCTTGCCACATGTGAACACTGGGTCTGACTGAGCGCCTCCAGGAGAGAGGCCCAAGCAAGACGCGCCCGGAGGAGCGTCTTGCCACATGTCAGCACTCGGTCTGACTGAGCACCTCCAGGAGAGAGGCCCAAGCAAGACGCGCCCCGAGGAGCATCTTGACACATGTCTCCTCTGGGTCTGACTGAGCGCCTCCAGGAGAGAGGCCGAAGCAAGACGTGCCCTGAGGAGCGTCTTAGCACATGTCAACACTGGGTCTGACTGAGCGCCTCCAGGAGAGAGGCCCAAGCAAGACGCGCCCCGAGGAGCATCTTGACCCATGTCTCCTCTGGGTCTGACTGAGCGCCTCCAGGAGAGAGGCCGAAGCAAGACGTGCCCTGAGGAGCGTCTTAGCACATGTCAACACTGGGTCTGACTGAGCATCTCCAGGAGAGAGGCCCAAGCAAGACGCGCCCCGAGGAGCGTCTTGCCACATGTGAACACTGGGTCTGACTGAGCGCCTCCAGGAGAGAGGCCCAAGCAAGACGCGCCCGGAGGAGCGTCTTGCCACATGTCAGCACTCGGTCTGACTGAGCACCTCCAGGAGAGAGGCCCAAGCAAGACGCGCCCCGAGGAGCATCTTGACACATGTCTCCTCTGGGTCTGACTGAGCGCCTCCAGGAGAGAGGCCGAAGCAAGACGTGCCCCGAGGAGCGTCTTGCCACATGTCAACACTGGGTCTGACTGAGTGCCTCCATTAGAGAAGCCCCAGCAAGACGCGCCCCGAGGAGCATCTTGCCACATGTCAACACTGGGTCTGACTGAGAACCTCCAGGAGAGAGGCCCAAGCAAGACGCGCCCCGAGGAGCGTCTTGCCACATGTCAACACTGGGTCTGACTGAGCGCCTCCAGGAGAGAGGCCCAAGCAAGACGCGCCCCGAGGAGCGTCTTGTCACATGTCACTACTCGGTCTGACTGAGCGCCTACAGGAGAGAGGCCCAAGCAAGACGTGCCCCGAGGAGCGTCTTGCCACATGTCACTACTCGGTCTGACTGAGCACCTCCAGGAGAGAGGCCCAAGCAAGACGCGCCCCGAGGAGCATCTTGACACATGTCTCCTCTGGGTCTGACTGAGCGCCTCCAGGAGAGAGGCCGAAGCAAGACGTGCCCCGAGGAGCGTCTTGCCACATGTCAACACTGGGTCTGACTGAGTGCCTCCATTAGAGAAGCCCCAGCAAGACGCGCCCCGAGGAGCATATTGCCACATGTCAACACTGGGTCTGACTGAGAACCTCCAGGAGAGAGGCCCAAGCAAGACGCGCCCCGAGGAGCGTCTTGCCACATGTCAACACTGGGTCTGACTGAGCGCCTCCAGGAGAGAGGCCCAAGCAAGACGCGCCCCGAGGAGCGTCTTGTCACATGTCACTACTCGGTCTGACTGAGCGCCTACAGGAGAGAGGCCCAAGCAAGACGTGCCCCGAGGAGCGTCTTGCCACATGTCACTACTCGGTCTGACTGAGCGCCTACAGGAGAGAGGCCCAAGCAAGACGTGCCCCGAGGAGCGTCTTGCCACATGTCAACAATGGGTCTGACTGAGGGCCTCCAGGAGAGAAGCCCAAGCAAGAAGCGCCCCGAGGAGAGTCTTGCCACATGTCAACACTGGGTCTGACAGAGGGCATCCAGGAGTTTGGCCCAAGCAATACGCGCCCCGAGGAGCGTCTTGCCACATGTCACCACTGGGTCTGACTGAGCGCCTCCAGGAGAGAGGCTCAAGCATGAAGCGCTCCGAGGAGCGTCTTGCCACATGTCAGCACTCGGTCTGACTGAGGGCCTCCAGGAGAGAAGCCCAAGCAAGACGTGCCCCGAGGAGCATCTTGCCACATGTAAACACTGGGTCTGACTGAGCTCCTCCAGGAGAGAGGCCCAAGCAAGACACGCTCCGAGGAGCGTCTTGCCACATGTGAACACTGGGTCTGACTGAGTGCCTCCAGGAGAGAGGCCCAAGCAAGACGCGCCCGGAGGAGCGTCTTGCCACATGTCAGCACTCGGTCTGACTGAGCGCCTCCAGGAGAGAGGCCCAAGCAAGACGCGCCCCGAGGAGCATCTTGCCACATGTCAACAATGGGTCTGACTGAGCGCCTCCAGGAGAGAAGCCCAAGCAAGACGCGCCTGGAGGAGCGTTTTGCCACATGTCAACACTGGGTCTGACAGAGGGCCTCAAGGGGAGAGGCCCAAGCAAGATGCGCCCCGAGGAGCATCTTGCCACATATCAACAATGGGTCTGACTGAGGGCCTCCAGGAGAGAAGCCCAAGCAAGACGCGCCCCGAGGAGCGTCTTGCCACATGTCAGCACTCGGTCTAACTGAGCGCCTCCAGGAGAGAGGCCCAAATGAGACGCGCCCTGAGGAGCGTCTTGCCACATGTCAACAATGGGTCTGACTGAGGGCCTCCAGGAGAGAAGCCCAAGCAAGACGCGCCCCGAGGAGCGTCTTGCCACATGTCAGCACTCGGTCTGACTGAGCGCCTCCAGGAGAGAGGCCCAAGCAACACGTTCCCTGAGGAGCGTCTTAGCACATGTCAACACTGGGTCTGACTGAGCGCCTCCAGGAGAGAGGCCCAAGCAAGACGCGCCCGGAGGAGCGTCTTGCCACATGTCAGCACTCGGTCTGACTGAGCACCTCCAGGAGAGAGGCCCAAGCAAGACGCGCCCCGAGGAGCATCTTGACACATGTCTCCTCTGGGTCTGACTGAGCGCCTCCAGGAGAGAGGCCGAAGCAAGACGTGCCCCGAGGAGCGTCTTGCCACATGTCAACACTGGGTCTGACTGAGTGCCTCCATTAGAGAAGCCCCAGCAAGACGCGCCCCGAGGAGCATCTTGCCACATGTCAACACTGGGTCTGACTGACAACCTCCAGGAGAGAGGCCCCAGCAAGACGCGCCCCGAGGAGCGTCTTGCCTTATGTCAGCACTCGGTCTGACTGAGCGCCTCCAGGAGAGAGGCCCAAGCAAGACGCGCCCCGAGGAGCGTCTTGCCACATGTGAACACTGGGTCTGACTGAGCGCCTCCAGGAGAGAGGCCCAAGCAAGACGCGCCCGGAGGAGCGTCTTGCCACATGTCAGCACTCGGTCTGACTGAGCACCTCCAGGAGAGAGGCCCAAGCAAGACGCGCCCCGAGGAGCATCTTGACACATGTCTCCTCTGGGTCTGACTGAGCGCCTCCAGGAGAGAGGCCGAAGCAAGACGTGCCCTGAGGAGCGTCTTAGCACATGTCAACACTGGGTCTGACTGAGCGCCTCCAGGAGAGAGGCCCAAGCAAGACGCGCCCGGAGGAGCGTCTTGCCACATGTCAGCACTCGGTCTGACTGAGCACCTCCAGGAGAGAGGCCCAAGCAAGACGCGCCCCGAGGAGCATCTTGACACATGTCTCTTCTGGGTCTGACTGAGCGCCTCCAGGAGAGAGGCCGAAGCAAGACGTGCCCCGAGGAGCGTCTTGCCACATGTCAACACTGGGTCTGACTGAGTGCCTCCATTAGAGAAGCCCCAGCAAGACGCGCCCCGAGGAGCATCTTGCCACATGTCAACACTGGGTCTGACTGAGAACCTCCAGGAGAGAGGCCCAAGCAAGACGCGCCCCGAGGAGCGTCTTGCCACATGTCAACACTGGGTCTGACTGAGCGCCTCCAGGAGAGAGGCCCAAGCAAGACGCGCCCCGAGGAGCGTCTTGTCACATGTCACTACTCGGTCTGACTGAGCGCCTACAGGAGAGAGGCCCAAGCAAGACGTGCCCCGAGGAGCGTCTTGCCACATGTCACTACTCGGTCTGACTGAGCACCTCCAGGAGAGAGGCCCAAGCAAGACGCGCCCCGAGGAGCGTCTTGCCACATGTGAACACTGGGTCTGACTGAGCGCCTCCAGGAGAGAGGCCCAAGCAAGACGCGCCCGGAGGAGCGTCTTGCCACATGTCAGCACTCGGTCTGACTGAGCACCTCCAGGAGAGAGGCCCAAGCAAGACGCGCCCCGAGGAGCATCTTGACACATGTCTCCTCTGGGTCTGACTGAGCGCCTCCAGGAGAGAGGCCGAAGCAAGACGTGCCCTGAGGAGCGTCTTAGCACATGTCAACACTGGGTCTGACTGAGCGCCTCCAGGAGAGAGGCCCAAGCAAGACGCGCCCCGAGGAGCGTCTTGCCACATGTGAACACTGGGTCTGACTGAGCGCCTCCAGGAGAGAGGCCCAAGCAAGACGCGCCCGGAGGAGCGTCTTGCCACATGTCAGCACTCGGTCTGACTGAGCACCTCCAGGAGAGAGGCCCAAGCAAGACGCGCCCCGAGGAGCATCTTGACACATGTCTCCTCTGGGTCTGACTGAGCGCCTCCAGGAGAGAGGCCGAAGCAAGACGTGCCCCGAGGAGCGTCTTGCCACATGTCAACACTGGGTCTGACTGAGTGCCTCCATTAGAGAAGCCCCAGCAAGACGCGCCCCGAGGAGCATCCTGCCACATGTCAACACTGGGTCTGACTGAGCGCCTCCAGGAGACAGGCCCAAGCAAGACGCGCCCCGAGGAGCGTCTTGTCACATGTCACTACTCGGTCTGACTGAGCACCTACAGGAGAGAGGCCCAAGCAAGACGTGCCCCGAGGAGCGTCTTGCCACATGTCACTACTCGGTCTGACTGAGCACCTCCAGGAGAGAGGCCCAAGCAAGACGCGCCCCGAGGAGCATCTTGACAAATGTCTCCTCTGGGTCTGACTGAGCGCCTCCAGGAGAGAGGCCGAAGCAAGACGTGCCCCGAGAAGCGTCTTGCCACATGTCAACACTGGGTCTGACTGAGTGCCTCCATTAGAGAAGCCCCAGCAAGACGCGCCCCGAGGAGCATATTGCCACATGTCAACACTGGGTCTGACTGAGAACCTCCAGGAGAGAGGCCCAAGCAAGACGCGCCCCGAGGAGCGTCTTGCCACATGTCAACACTGGGTCTGACTGAGCGCCTCCAGGAGAGAGGCCCAAGCAAGACGCGCCCCGAGGAGCGTCTTGTCACATGTCACTACTCGGTCTGACTGAGCGCCTACAGGAGAGAGGCCCAAGCAAGACGTGCCCCGAGGAGCGTCTTGCCACATGTCACTACTCGGTCTGACTGAGCGCCTACAGGAGAGAGGCCCAAGCAAGACGTGCCCCGAGGAGCGTCTTGCCACATGTCAACAATGGGTCTGACTGAGGGCCTCCAGGAGAGAAGCCCAAGCAAGAAGCGCCCCGAGGAGAGTCTTGCCACATGTCAACACTGGGTCTGACAGAGGGCATCCAGGAGTTTGGCCCAAGCAATACGCGCCCCGAGGAGCGTCTTGCCACATGTCAACACTGGGTCTGACTGAGCGCCTCCAGGAGAGAGGCTCAAGCATGAAGCGCTCCGAGGAGCGTCTTGCCACATGTCAGCACTCGGTCTGACTGAGGGCCTCCAGGAGAGAAGCCCAAGCAAGACGTGCCCCGAGGAGCATCTTGCCACATGTCAACACTGGGTCTGACTGAGCTCCTCCAGGAGAGAGGCCCAAGCAAGACGCGCTCCGAGGAGCGTCTTGCCACATGTGAACACTGGGTCTGACTGAGTGCCTCCAGGAGAGAGGCCCAAGCAAGACGCGCCCGGAGGAGCGTCTTGCCACATGTCAGCACTCGGTCTGACTGAGCGCCTCCAGGAGAGAGGCCCAAGCAAGACGCGCCCCGAGGAGCATCTTGCCACATGTCAACAATGGGTCTGACTGAGGGCCTCCAGGAGAGAAGCCCAAGCAAGACGCGCCCCGAGGAGCGTCTTGCAACGTGTCACCACTGGGTCTGATTGAGCACCTCCAGGAGAGAGGCCCCAGCAAGACGCGCCCCGAGGAGCGTCTTGCCTTATGTCAGCACTCGGTCTGACTGAGCGCCTCCAGGAGAGAGGCCCAAGCAAGACGCGCCCCGAGGAGCGTCTTGCCACATGTGAACACTGGGTCTGACTGAGCGCCTCCAGGAGAGAGGCCCAAGCAAGACGCGCCCGGAGGAGCGTCTTGCCACATGTCAGCACTCGGTCTGACTGAGCACCTCCAGGAGAGAGGCCCAAGCAAGACGCGCCCCGAGGAGCATCTTGACACATGTCTCCTCTGGGTCTGACTGAGCGCCTCCAGGAGAGAGGCCGAAGCAAGACGTGCCCTGAGGAGCGTCTTAGCACATGTCAACACTGGGTCTGACTGAGTGCCTCCATTAGAGAAGCCCCAGCAAGACGCGCCCCGAGGAGCATCTTGCCACATGTCAACACTGGGTCTGACTGAGAACCTCCAGGAGAGAGGCCGAAGCAAGACGCGCCCCGAGGAGCGTCTTGCCACATGTCAACACTGGGTCTGACTGAGCGCCTCCAGGAGAGAGGCCCAAGCAAGACGCGCCCCGAGGAGCGTCTTGTCACATGTCACTACTCGGTCTGACTGAGCGCCTACAGGAGAGAGGCCCAAGCAAGACGTGCCCCGAGGAGCGTCTTGCCACATGTCACTACTCGGTCTGACTGAGCGCCTACAGGAGAGAGGCCCAAGCAAGACGTGCCCCGAGGAGCGTCTTGCCACATGTCAACAATGGGTCTGACTGAGGGCCTCCAGGAGAGAAGCCCAAGCAAGAAGCGCCCCGAGGAGCGTCTTGCCACATGTCAACACTGGGTCTGACTGAGCGCCTCCAGGAGAGAGGCCCAAGCAAGTTACGCCCCGAGGAGCGTCTTGACACATGTCAACACTGGGTCTGACTGAGGGCCTCCATGAGAGAAGCCAAAGCAAGACGCGCCCCGAGGAGAGTCTTGCCACATGTCAACACTGGGTCTGACAGAGGGCATCCAGGAGTTAGGCCCAAGCAATACGCGCCCCGAGGAGTGTCTTGCCACATGTCACCACTGGGTCTGACTGAGCGCCTCCAGGAGAGAGGCTCAAGCATGAAGCGCTCCGAGGAGCGTCTTGCCACATGTCAGCACTCGGTCTGACTGAGGGCCTCCAGGAGAGAAGCCCAAGCAAGACGTGCCCCGAGGAGCGTCTTGCCACATGTCAACACTGGGTCTGACTGAGCGCCTCCAGGAGAGAGGCCCAAGCAAGACGCGCTCCGAGGAGCGTCTTGCCACATGTGAACACTGGGTCTGACTGAGCGCCTCCAGGAGAGAGGCCCAAGCAAGACGCGCCCGGAGGAGCGTCTTGCCACATGTCAGCACTCGGTCTGACTGAGCGCCTCCAGGAGAGAGGCCCAAGAAAGACGCGCCCCGAGGAGCGTCTTGCCACATGTCAACAATGGGTCTGACTGAGGGCCTCCAGGAGAGAAGCCCAAGCAAGACGCGCCCCGAGGAGCGTCTTGCAACGTGTCACCACTGGGTCTGATTGAGCACCTCCAGGAGAGAGGCCCCAGCAAGACGCGCCCCGAGGAGCGTCTTGCCTTATGTCAGCACTCGGTCTGACTGAGCGCCTCCAGGAGAGAGGCCCAAGCAAGACGCGCCCCGAGGAGCGTCTTGCCACATGTCACTACTCGGTCTGACTGAGCGCCTCCAGGAGAGAGGCCCAAGCAAGACGTGCCCCGAGGAGCGTCTTGCCACATGTCAACAATGGGTCTGACTGAGGGCCTCCAGGAGAGAAGCCCAAGCAAGACGCGCCCCGAGGAGCGTCTTGCCACATGTCAACACTGGGTCTGACTGAGGGCCTCCAAGAGAGAGTCCCAAATAAGACGCGCCCCGAGGAGCGTCTTGCCACATGTCAACAAGGGGTCTGACTGAGGGCCTCCAGGAGAGAAGCCCAAGCAAGACGCGCCCCGAGGAGCGTCTTGCCACATGTCAACACTGGGTCTGACAGAGGGCATCCAGGAGTTAGGCCCAAGCAATACGCGCCCCGAGGAGCGTCTTGCCACATGTCACCACTGGGTCTGACTGAGCGCCTCCAGGAGAGAGGCCCAAGCAAGACGCGCCTGTAGGAGCGTTTTGCCACATGTCAACACTGGGTCTGACAGAGGGCCTCAAGGGGAGAGGCCCAAGCAAGATGCGCCCCGAGGAGCATCTTGCCACATATCAACAATGGGTCTGACTGAGGGCCTCCAGGAGAGAGGCCCAAGCAAGACGCGCCTGGAGGAGCGTCTTGCCACATGTCAACACTGGGTCTGACAGAGGGCCTCAAGGGGAGAGGCCCAAGCAAGATGCGCCCCGAGGAGCATCTTGCCACATATCAACAATGGGTCTGACTGAGCGCCTCCAGGAGAGAGGCCCAAGCAAGACACGCCCCGAGGAGCGTCTTGACACATGTCAACACTGGGTCTGACTGAGGGCCTCCATGGGAGAAGCCCAAGCAAGACGCGCCCCGAGGAGAGTCTTGCCACATGTCAACACTGGGTCTGACAGAGGGCATCCAGGAGTTAGGCCCAAGCAATACGCGCCCCGAGGAGCGTCTTGCCACATGTCACCACTGGGTCTGACTGAGCGCCTCCAGGAGAGAGGCCCAAGCAAGACGCGCCTGGAGGAGCGTTTTGCCACATGTCAACACTGGGTCTGACAGAGGGCCTCAAGGGGAGAGGCCCAAGCAAGATGCGCCCCGAGGAGCATCTTGCCACATATCAACAATGGGTCTGACTGAGGGCCTCCAGGAGAGAAGCCCAAGCAAGACGCGCCCCGAGGAGCGTCTTGCCACATGTCAGCACTCGGTCTAACTGAGCGCCTCCAGGAGAGAGGCCCAAATGAGACGCGCCCCGAGGAGCGTCTTGCCACATGTCAACAATGGGTCTGACTGAGGGCCTCCAGGAGAGAAGCCCAAGCAAGACGCGCCTGGAGGAGCGTTTTGCCACATGTCAACACTGGGTCTGACAGAGGGCCTCAAGGGGAGAGGCCCAAGCAAGATGCGCCCCGAGGAGCATCTTGCCACATATCAACAATGGGTCTGACTGAGGGCCTCCAGGAGAGAAGCCCAAGCAAGACGCGCCCCGAGGAGCGTCTTGCCACATGTCAGCACTCGGTCTAACTGAGCGCCTCCAGGAGAGAGGCCCAAATGAGACGCGCCCCGAGGAGCGTCTTGCCACATGTCAACAATGGGTCTGACTGAGGGCCTCCAGGAGAGAAGCCCAAGCAAGACGCGCCCCGAGGAGCGTCTTGCCACATGTCAGCACTCGGTCTGACTGAGCGCCTCCAGGAGAGAGGCCCAAGCAACACGTGCCCTGAGGAGCGTCTTAGCACATGTCAACACTGGGTCTGACTGAGCGCCTCCAGGAGAGAGGCCCAAGCAAGACGCGCCCTGAGGAGCGTCTTGCCACATGTGAACACTGGGTCTGACTGAGCGCCTCCAGGAGAGAGGCCCAAGCAAGACGCGCCCGGAGGAGCGTCTTGCCACATGTCAGCACTCGGTCTGACTGAGCACCTCCAGGAGAGAGGCCCAAGCAAGAAGCGCACCGAGGAGCATCTTGACACATGTCTCCTCTGGGTCTGACTGAGCGCCTCCAGGAGAGAGGCCGAAGCAAGACGTGCCCCGAGGAGCGTCTTGCCACATGTCAACACTGGGTCTGACTGAGTGCCTCCATTAGAGAAACCCCAGCAAGACGCGCCCCGAGGAGCATCTTGCCACATGTCAACACTGGGTCTGACTGAGAACCTCCAGGAGAGAGGCCCAAGCAAGACGCGCCCCGAGGAGCGTCTTGCCACATGTCAACACTGGGTCTGACTGAGCGCCTCCAGCAGAGAGGCCCAAGCAAGACGCGCCCCGAGGAGCGTCTTGTCACATGTCACTACTCGGTCTGACTGAGCGCCTACAGGAGAGAGGCCCAAGCAAGACGTGCCCCGAGGAGCGTCTTGCCACATGTCACTACTCGGTCTGACTGAGCACCTACAGGAGAGAGGCCCAAGCAAGACGTGCCCCGAGGAGCGTCTTGCCACATGTCAACAATGGGTCTGACTGAGGGCCTCCAGGAGAGAAGCCCAAGCAAGAAGCGCCCCGAGGAGAGTCTTGCCACATGTCAACACTGGGTCTGACAGAGGGCATCCAGGAGTTAGGCCCAAGCAATACGCGCCCCGAGGAGCGTCTTGCCACATGTCACCACTGGGTCTGACTGAGCGCCTCCAGGAGAGAGGCTCAAGCATGAAGCGCTCCGAGGAGCGTCTTGCCACATGTCAGCACTCGGTCTGACTGAGGGCCTCCAGGAGAGAAGCCCAAGCAAGACGTGCCCCGAGGAGCATCTTGCCACATGTCAACACTGGGTCTGACTGAGCGCCTCCAGGAGAGAGGCCCAAGCAAGACGCGCTCCGAGGAGCGTCTTGCCACATGTGAACACTGGGTCTGACTGAGTGCCTCCAGGAGAGAGGCCCAAGCAAGACGCGCCCGGAGGAGCGTCTTGCCACATGTCAGCACTCGGTCTGACTGAGCGCCTCCAGGAGAGAGGCCCAAGCAAGACGAGCCCCGAGGAGCGTCTTGCCACATGTCAACAATGGGTCTGACTGAGGGCCTCCAGGAGAGAAGCCCAAGCAAGACGCGCCCCGAGGAGCGTCTTGCAACGTGTCACCACTGGGTCTGATTGAGCACCTCCAGGAGAGAGGCCCCAGCAAGACGCGCCCCGAGGAGCGTCTTGCCTTATGTCAGCACTCGGTCTGACTGAGCGCCTCCAGGAGAGAGGCCCAAGCAAGACGCGCCCCGAGGAGCGTCTTGCCACATGTCACTACTCGGTCTGACTGAGCGCATCCAGGAGAGAGGCCCAAGCAAGACGTGCCCCGAGGAGCGTCTTGCCACATGTCAACAATGGGTCTGACTAAGGGCCTCCAGGAGAGAAGCCCAAGCAAGACGCGCCCCGAGGAGCGTCTTGCCACATGTCAACACTGGGTCTGACTGAGGGCCTCCAAGAGAGAGGCCCAAATAAGACGCGCCTCGAGGAGCGTCTTGCCACATGTCAACAATCGGTCTGACTGAGGGCCTCCAGGAGAGAAGCCCAAGCAAGACGCGCCCCGAAGGAGCGTCTTGCCACATGTCAACACTGGGTCTGACAGAGGGCATCCAGGAGTTAGGCCCAAGCAATACGCGCCCCGAGAAGCGTCTTGCCACATGTCACCACTGGGTCTGACTGAGCGCCTCCAGGAGAGAGGCCCAAGCAAGACGCGCCTGGAGGAGCGTTTTGCCACATGTCAACACTGGGTCTGACAGAGGGCCTCAAGGGGAGAGGCCCAAGCAAGATGCGCCCCGAGGAGCATCTTGCCACATATCAACAATGGGTCTGACTGAGGGCCTCCAGGAGAGAAGCCCAAGCAAGACGCGCCCCGAGGAGCGTCTTGCCACATGTCAGCACTCGGTCTAACTGAGCGCCTCCAGGAGAGAGGCCCAAATGAGACGCGCCCCGAGGAGCGTCTTGCCACATGTCAACAATGGGTCTGACTGAGGGCCTCCAGGAGAGAGGCCCAAGCAATACGCGCCCCGAGGAGCGTCTTGCCACATGTCAGCACTCGGTCTGACTGAGCGCCTCCAGGAGAGAGGCCCAAGCAACACGTTCCCTGAGGAGCGTCTTAGCACATGTCAACACTGGGTCTGACTGAGCGCCTCCAGGAGAGAGGCCCAAGCAAGACGCGCCCCGAGGAGCGTCTTGCCACATGTGAACACTGGGTCTGACTGAGCGCCTCCAGGAGAGAGGCCCAAGCAAGACGCGCCCGGAGGAGCGTCTTGCCACATGTCAGCACTCGGTCTGACTGAGCACCTCCAGGAGAGAGGCCCAAGCAAGACGCGCCCCGAGGAGCATCTTGACACATGTCTCCTCTGGGTCTGACTGAGCGCCTCCAGGAGAGAGGCCGAAGCAAGACGTGCCCCGAGGAGCGTCTTGCCACATGTCAACACTGGGTCTGACTGAGTGCCTCCATTAGAGAAGCCCCAGCAAGACGCGCCCCGAGGAGCATCTTGCCACATGTCAACACTGGGTCTGACTGAGAACCTCCAGGAGAGAGGCCCAAGCAAGACGCGCCCCGAGGAGCGTCTTGCCACATGTCAACACTGGGTCTGACTGAGCGCCTCCAGGAGAGAGGCCCAAGCAAGACGTGCCCCGAGGAGCGTCTTGCCACATGTGAACACTGGGTCTGACTGAGCGCCTCCAGGAGAGAGGCCCAAGCAAGACGCGCCCGGAGGAGCGTCTTGCCACATGTCAGCACTCGGTCTGACTGAGCACCTCCAGGAGAGAGGCCCAAGCAAGACGCGTCCCGAGGAGCATCTTGACACATGTCTCCTCTGGGTCTGACTGAGCGCCTCCAGGAGAGAGGCCGAAGCAAGACGTGCCCCGAGGAGCGTCTTGCCACATGTCAACACTGGGTCTGACTGAGTGCCTCCATTAGAGAAGCCCCGGCAAGACGCGCCCCGAGGAACATCTTGCCACATGTCAACACTGGGTCTGACTGAGAACCTCCAGGAGAGAGGCCCAAGCAAGACGCGCCCCGAGGAGCGTCTTGCCACATGTCAACACTGGGTCTGACTGAGCGCCTCGAGGAGAGAGGCCCAAGCAAGACGCGCCCCGAGGAGCGTCTTGTCACATGTCACTACTCGGTCTGACTGAGCGCCTACAGGAGAGAGGCCCAAGCAAGACGTGCCCCGAGGAGCGTCTTGCCACATGTCACTACTCGGTCTGACTGAGCGCCTACAGGAGAGAGGCCCAAGCAAGACGTGCCCCGAGGAGCGTCTTGCCACATGTCAACAATGGGTCTGACTGAGCGCCTCCAGGAGAGAGGCCCAAGCAAGACGCGCCCGGAGGAGCGTCTTGCCACATGTCAGCACTCGGTCTGACTGAGCACCTCCAGGAGAGAGGCCAAAGCAAGACGCGCCCCGAGGAGCATCTTGACACATGTCTCCTCTGGGTCTGACTGAGCGCCTCCAGGAGAGAGGCCGAAGCAAGACGTGCCCCGAGGAGCGTCTTGCCACATGTCAACACTGGGTCTGACTGAGTGCCTCCATTAGAGAAGCCCCAGCAAGACGCGCCCCGAGGAGCATCTTGCCACATGTCAACACTGGGTCTGACTGAGAACCTCCAGGAGAGAGGCCCAAGCAAGACGCGCCCCGAGGAGCGTCTTGCCACATGTCAACACTGGGTCTGACTGAGCGCCTCCAGGAGAGAGGCCCAAGCAAGACGTGCCCCGAGGAGCGTCTTGCCACATGTGAACACTGGGTCTGACTGAGCGCCTCCAGGAGAGAGGCCCAAGCAAGACGCGCCCGGAGGAGCGTCTTGCCACATGTCAGCACTCGGTCTGACTGAGCACCTCCAGGAGAGAGGCCCAAGCAAGACGCGCCCCGAGGAGCATCTTGACACATGTCTCCTCTGGGTCTGACTGAGCGCCTCCAGGAGAGAGGCCGAAGCAAGACGTGCCCCGAGGAGCGTCTTGCCACATGTCAACACTGGGTCTGACTGAGTGCCTCCATTAGAGAAGCCCCGGCAAGACGCGCCCCGAGGAGCATCTTGCCACATGTCAACACTGGGTCTGACTGAGAACCTCCAGGAGAGAGGCCCAAGCAAGACGCGCCCCGAGGAGCGTCTTGCCACATGTCAACACTGGGTCTGACTGAGCGCCTCGAGGAGAGAGGCCCAAGCAAGACGCGCCCCGAGGAGCGTCTTGTCACATGTCACTACTCGGTCTGACTGAGCGCCTACAGGAGAGAGGCCCAAGCAAGACGTGCCCCGAGGAGCGTCTTGCCACATGTCACTACTCGGTCTGACTGAGCGCCTACAGGAGAGAGGCCCAAGCAAGAAGTGCCCCGAGGAGCGTCTTGCCACATGTCAACAATGGGTCTGACTGAGGGCCTCCAGGAGAGAAGCCCAAGCAAGAAGCGCCCCGAGGAGCGTCTTGCCACATGTCAACACTGGGTCTGACTGAGCGCCTCCAGGAGAGAGGCCCAAGCAAGTTATGCCCCGAGGAGCGTCTTGACACATGTCAACACTGGGTCTGACTGAGGGCCTCCATGAGAAAAGCCCAAGCAAGACGCGCCCCGAGGAGAGTCTTGCCACATGTCAACACTGGGTCTGACAGAGGGCATCCAGGAGTTAGGCCCAAGCAATACGCGCCCCGAGGAGTGTCTTGCCACATGTCACCACTGGGTCTGACTGAGCGCCTCCAGGAGAGAGGCTCAAGCATGAAGCGCTCCGAGGAGCGTCTTGCCACATGTCAGCACTCGGTCTGACTGAGGGCCTCCAGGAGAGAAGCCCAAGCAAGACGTGCCCCGAGGAGCGTCTTGCCACATGTCAACACTGGGTCTGACTGAGCGCCTCCAGGAGAGAGGCCCAAGCAAGACGCGCCCGGAGGAGCGTCTTGCCACATGTCAGCACTCGGTCTGACTGAGCGCCTCCAGGAGAGAGGCCCAAGCAAGACGCGCCCCAAGGAGCGTCTTGCCACATGTCAACAATGGGTCAGACTGAGGGCCTCCAGGAGAGAAGCCCAAGCAAGACGCGCCCCGAGGAGCGTCTTGCAACGTGTCACCACTGGGTCTGATTGCGCACCTCCAGGAGAGAGGCCCCAGCAAGACGCGCCCCGAGGAGCGTCTTGCCTTATGTCAGCACTCGGTCTGACTGAGCGCCTCCAGGAGAGAGGCCCAAGCAAGACGCGCCCCGAGGAGCGTCTTGCCACATGTCAACAATGGGTCTGACTGAGGGCCTCCAGGAGAGAAGCCCAAGCAAGACGCGCCCCGAGGAGCGTCTTGCCACATGTCAACACTGGGTCTGACTGAGGGCCTCCAAGAGAGAGTCCCAAATAAGACGCGCCCCGAGGAGCGTCTTGCCACATGTCAACACTGGGTCTGACAGAGGGCATCCAGGAGTTAGGCCCAAGCAATACGCGCCCCGAGGAGCGTCTTGCCACATGTCACCACTGGGTCTGACTGAGCGCCTCCAGGAGAGAGGACCAAGCAAGACGCGCCTGGAGGAGCGTTTTTCCACATGTCAACACTGGGTCTGACAGAGGGCCTCAAGGGGAGAGGCCCAAGCAAGATGCGCCCCGAGGAGCATCTTGCCACATATCAACAATGGGTCTGACTGAGGGCCTCCAGGAGAGAAGCCCAAGCAAGACGCGCCCCGAGGAGCGTTTTGCCACATGTAAGCACTCGGTCTAACTGAGCGCCTCCAGGAGAGAGGCCCAAATGAGACGCGCCCCGAGGAGCGTCTTGCCACATGTCAACAATGGGTCTGACTGAGGGCCTCCAGGAGAGAAGCCCAAGCAAGACGCGCCCCGAGGAGCGTCTTGCCACATGTCAGCACTCGGTCTGACTGAGCGCCTCCAGGAGAGAGGCCCAAGAAACACGTGCCCTGAGGAGCGTCTTAGCACATGTGAACACTGGGTCTGACTGAGCGCCTCCAGGAGAGAGGCCCAAGCAAGACGCACCCCGAGGAGCGTCTTGCCACATGTGAACACTGGGTCTGACTGAGCGCCTCCAGGAGAGAGGCCCAAGCAAGACGCGCCCGGAGGAGCGTCTCGCCACATGTCAGCACTCGGTCTGACTGAGCACCTCCAGGAGAGAGGCCCAAGCAAGACGCGCCCCGAGGAGCATCTTGACACATGTCTCCTCTGGGTCTGACTGAGCGCCTCCAGGAGAGAGGCCGAAGCAAGACGTGCCCCGAGGAGCATCTTGCCACATGTCAACACTGGGTCTGACTGAGTGCCTCCATTAGAGAAGCCCCAGCAAGACGCGCCCCGAGGAGCATCTTGCCACATGTCAACACTGGGTCTGACTGAGAACCTCCAGGAGAGAGGCCCAAGCAAGACGCGCCCCGAGGAGCGTCTTGCCACATGTCAACACTGGGTCTGACTGAGCGCCTCCAGGAGAGAGGCCCAAGCAAGACGCGCCCCGAGGAGCGTCTTGTCACATGTCACTACTCGGTCTGACTGAGCGCCTACAGAAAGGAGGCCCAAACAAGACGTGCCCCGAGGAGCGTCTTGCCACACGTCAACAATGGGTCTGACTGAGGGCCTCCAGGAGAGAGTCCCAAATAAGACGCGCCCCGAGGAGCGTCTTGCCACATGTCAACAATGGGTCTGACTGAGGGCCTCCAGGAGAGAAGCCCAAGCAAGACGCGCCCCGAGGAGCGTCTTGCCACATGTCAACACTGGGTCTGACAGAGGGCATCCAGGAGTTAGGCCCAAGCAATACGCGTCCCGAGGAGCGTCTTGCCACATGTCACCACTGGGTCTGACTGAGCGCCTCCAGGAGAGAGGCCCAAGCAAGACGCGCCTGGAGGAGCGTTTTGCCACATGTCAACACTGGGTCTGACAGAGGGCCTCAAGGGGAGAGGCCCAAGCAAGATGCGCCCCGAGGAGCATCTTGCCACATATCAACAATGGGTCTGACTGAGGGCCTCCAGGAGAGAAGCCCAAGCAAGACGCGCCCCGAGGAGCGTCTTGCCACATGTCAGCACTCGGTCTAACTGAGCGCCTCCAGGAGAGAGGCCCAAATGAGACGCGCCCCGAGGAGCGTCTTGCCATATGTCGACAATGGGTCTGACTGAGGGCCTCCAGGAGAGAAGCCCAAGCAAGACGCGCCCCGAGGAGCGTCTCGCCACATGTCAGCACTCGGTCTGATTGAGCGCCTCCAGGAGAGAGGCCCAAGCAACACGTGCCCTGAGGAGCGTCTTAGCACATGTCAACACTGGGTCTGACTGAGCGCCTCCAGGAGAGAGGCCCAAGCAAGACGCGCCCCGAGGAGCGTCTTGCCACATGTGAACACTGGGTCTGACTGAGCGCCTCCAGCAGAGAGGCCCAAGCAAGACGCGCCCGGAGGAGCGTCTTCCCACATGTCAGCACTCGGTCTGACTGAGCACCTCCAGGAGAGAGGCCCAAGCAAGACGCGCCCCGAGGAGCATCTTGACACATGTCTCCTCTGGGTCTGACTGAGCGCCTCCAGGAGAGAGGCCGAAGCAAGACGTGCCCCGAGGAGCGTCTTGCCACATGTCAACACTGGGTCTGACTGAGTGCCTCCATTAGAGAAGCCCCAGCAAGACGCGCCCCGAGGAGCATCTTGCCACATGTCAACACTGGGTCTGACTGAGAACCTCCAGGAGAGAGGCCCAAGCAAGACGCGCCCCGAGGAGCGTCTTGCCACATGTCAACACTGGGTCTGACTGAGCGCCTCCAGGACAGAGGCCCAAGCAAGACGCGCCCCGAGGAGCGTCTTGTCACATGTCACTACTCGGTCTGACTGAGCGCCTACAGGAGAGAGGCCCAAGCAAGACGTGCCCCGAGGAGCGTCTTGCCACACGTCAACAATGGGTCTGACTGAGGGCCTCCAGGAGAGAAGCCCAAGCAAGAAGCGCCCCGAGGAGCGTCTTGCCACATGTCAACACTGGGTCTAACTGAGCGCCTCCAGGAGAGAGGCCCAAGCAAGACACGCCCCGAGGAGCGTCTTGACACATGTCAACACTGGGTCTGACTGAGGGCCTCCATGAGAGAAGCCCAAGCAAGACGCGCCCCGAGGAGAGTCTTGCCACATGTCAACACTGGGTCTGACAGAGGGCATCCAGGAGTTAGGCCCAAGCAATACGCGCCCCGAGGAGCGTCTTGCCACATGTCACCACTGGGTCTGACTGAGCGCCTCTAGGAGAGAGGCTCAAGCATGAAGCGCTCCGAGGAGCGTCTTGCCACATGTCAGCACTCAGTCTAACTGCTGGCCTCCAGGAGAGAAGCCCAAGCAAGACGTGCCCCGAGGAGCGTCTTGCCACATGTCAACACTGGGTCTGACTGAGCGCCTCCAGGAGAGAGGCCCAAGCAAGACGCGCTCCGAGAAGCGTCTTGCCACATGTGAACACTGGGTCTGACTGAGCGCCTCCAGGAGAGAGGCCCAAGCAAGACGCGCCCGGAGGAGCGTCTTGCCAAATGTCAGCACTCGGTCTGACTGAGCGCCTCCAGGAGAGAGGCCCAAGCAAGACGCGCCCCGAGGAGCGTCTTGCAACATGTCAACAATGGGTCTGACTGAGGGCCTCCAGGAGAGAAGCCCAAGCAAGACCCGCCCCGAGGAGCGTCTTGACACATTTCTCCTCAGGGTCTGACTGAGCGCCTCCAGGAGAGAGGCCCAGGCAAGACGTTCCCCGAGGAGCGTCTTTCCACATGTCAACACTGGGTCTGACTGAGTGCCTCCATGAGAGAAGCCCGAGCAAGACGCGCCCCGAGGAGCGTTTTGCCACATGTCAACACTGGGTCTGACTGAGCACCTCCAGGAGAGAGGCCCAAGCAAGACGCGCCCCGAGGAGCGTCTTGCCACATGTCAACACTGGGTCTGACTGAGCGCCTTCAGGAGAGAGGCCCGAGGAGCGTCTTGACACATGTCACCTCTGGGTCTGACTGAGCACCTCCAGGAGAGAGTTCCAAGCAAGACGCGCCCCGAGGAGCGTCTTGTCACATGTCAACAGTGGGTCTGACTGAGCGCCTCCAGGAGCGAGGCCCAAGCAAGAAACGCCCGAGAAGCGTCTTGACACATGTTAACACTGGGTCTGACTGAGCGCCTCCAGGAGAGTGGTCCAAGCAACACGCGCCCCGAGGAGCGTCTTGCCACATGTCAACACTGGGTCTGACTGAGTGCCTCCATGAGAGAAGCCCCAGCAAGACGCGCCCCGAGGAGCGTCTTGTCACATGTCACTACTCGGTCTGACTGAGCGCCTCCAGGAGAGAGGCCCAAGCAAGACGTGCCCCGAGGAGCGTCTTGCCACATGTCAACAATGGGTCTGACTGAGCGCCTCCAGGAGAGAGGCCCCAGCAAGACGTGCCCCGTGGAGCGTCTTGCCACATGTCAGCACTCGGTCTGACTGAGCGCCTCCAGGAGAGAGACCCGAGGAGCGTCTTGCCACATGTCACCTCTGGGTCTGACTGAGCGCCTCCAGGAGAGAGGCGCAAGCAAGAAACGCCCGAGGAGCGTCTTGACACATGTCAACACTGGGTCTGACTGAGCGCCTCCAGGAGAGAGGCCCCAGCAAGACGCGCCCCGTGGAGCGTCTTGCCACATGTCAGCACTCGGTCTGACTGAGCGCCTCCAGGAGAGAGGCCCAAGCAAGAAGCGCCCCGAGGAGCGTCTTGCCACATGTCAACACTGGGTCTGACTGAGGGCCTCCAAGAGAGAGTCCCAAATAAGACGCGCCCAGAGGAGCGTCTTGCCACATGTCAACAATGGGTCTGACTGAGGGCCTCCAGGAGAGAAGCCCAAGCAAGACGCGCCCCGAGGAGCGTCTTGCAACGTGTCACCACTGGGTCTGATTGAGCACCTCCAGGAGAGAGGCCCCAGCAAGACGCGCCCCGAGGAGCGTCTTGCCTTATGTCAGCACTCGGTCTGACTGAGCGCCTCCAGGAGAGAGGCCCAAGCAAGACGCGCCCCGAGGAGCGTCTTGCCACATGTCACTACTCGGTCTGACTGAGCGCCTCCAGGAGAGAGGCCCAAGCAAGACGTGCCCCGAGGAGCGTCTTGCCACATGTCAACAATGGGTCTGACTGAGGGCCTCCAGGAGAGAAGCCCAAGCAAGACGCGCCCCGAGGAGCGTCTTGCCACATGTCAACACTGGGTCTGACTGAGGGCCTCCAAGAGAGAGTCCCAAATAAGACGCGCCCCGAGGAGCGTCTTGCCACATGTCAACAATGGGTCTGACTGAGGGCCTCCAGGAGAGAAGCCCAAGCAAGACGCGCCCCGAGGAGCGTCTTGCCACATGTCAACACTGGGTCTGACAGAGGGCATCCAGGAGTTAGGCCCAAGCAATACGCGCCCCGAGGAGCGTCTTGCCACATGTCACCACTGGGTCTGACTGACCGCCTCCAGGAGAGAGGACCAAGCAAGACGCGCCTGGAGGAGCGTTTTTCCACATGTCAACACTGGGTCTGACAGAGGGCCTCAAGGGGAGAGGCCCAAGCAAGATGCGCCCCGAGGAGCATCTTGCCACATATCAACAATGGGTCTGACTGAGGGCCTCCAGGAGAGAAGCCCAAGCAAGACGCGCCCCGAGGAGCGTCTTGCCACATGTAAGCACTCGGTCTAACTGAGCGCCTCCAGGAGAGAGGCCCAAATGAGACGCGCCCCGAGGAGCGTCTTGCCACATGTCAACACTGGGTCTGACTGAGTGCCTCCATGAGAGAAGCCCCAGCAAGACGCGCCCCGAGGAGCGTCTTGTCACATGTCACTACTCGGTCTGACTGAGCGCCTCCAGGAGAGAGGCCCAAGCAAGACGTGCCCCGAGGAGCGTCTTGCCACATGTCAACAATGGGTCTGACTGAGCGCCTCCAGGAGAGAGGCCCCAGCAAGACGTGCCCCGTGGAGCGTCTTGCCACATGTCAGCACTCGGTCTGACTGAGCGCCTCCAGGAGAGAGACCCGAGGAGCGTCTTGCCACATGTCACCTCTGGGTCTGACTGAGCGCCTCCAGGAGAGAGGCGCAAGCAAGAAACGCCCGAGGAGCGTCTTGACACATGTCAACACTGGGTCTGACTGAGCGCCTCCAGGAGAGAGGCCCCAGCAAGACGCGCCCCGTGGAGCGTCTTGCCACATGTCAGCACTCGGTCTGACTGAGCGCCTCCAGGAGAGAGGCCCAAGCAAGAAGCGCCCCGAGGAGCGTCTTGCCACATGTCAACACTGGGTCTGACTGAGGGCCTCCAAGAGAGAGTCCCAAATAAGACGCGCCCAGAGGAGCGTCTTGCCACATGTCAACAATGGGTCTGACTGAGGGCCTCCAGGAGAGAAGCCCAAGCAAGACGCGCCCCGAGGAGCGTCTTGCAACGTGTCACCACTGGGTCTGATTGAGAACCTCCAGGAGAGAGGCCCCAGCAAGACGCGCCCCGAGGAGCGTCTTGCCTTATGTCAGCACTCGGTCTGACTGAGCGCCTCCAGGAGAGAGGACCAAGCAAGACGCGCCCCGAGGAGCGTCTTGCCACATGTCACTACTCGGTCTGACTGAGCGCCTCCAGGAGAGAGGCCCAAGCAAGACGTGCCCCGAGGAGCGTCTTGCCACATGTCAACAATGGGTCTGACTGAGGGCCTCCAGGAGAGAAGCCCAAGCAAGACGCGCCCCGAGGAGCGTCTTGCCACATGTCAACACTGGGTCTGACTGAGGGCCTCCAAGAGAGAGTCCCAAATAAGACGCGCCCCGAGGAGCGTCTTGCCACATGTCAACAATGGGTCTGACTGAGGGCCTCCAGGAGAGAAGCCCAAGCAAGACGCGCCCCGAGGAGCGTCTTGCCACATGTCAACACTGGGTCTGACAGAGGGCATCCAGGAGTTAGGCCCAAGCAATACGCGCCCCGAGGAGCGTCTTGCCACATGTCACCACTGGGTCTGACTGACCGCCTCCAGGAGAGAGGACCAAGCAAGACGCGCCTGGAGGAGCGTTTTTCCACATGTCAACACTGGGTCTGACAGAGGGCCTCAAGGGGAGAGGCCCAAGCAAGATGCGCCCCGAGGAGCATCTTGCCACATATCAACAATGGGTCTGACTGAGGGCCTCCAGGAGAGAAGCCCAAGCAAGACGCGCCCCGAGGAGCGTCTTGCCACATGTAAGCACTCGGTCTAACTGAGCGCCTCCAGGAGAGAGGCCCAAATGAGACGCGCCCCGAGGAGCGTCTTGCCACATGTCAACAATGGGTCTGACTGAGGGCCTCCAGGAGAGAAGCCCAAGCAAGACGCGCCCCGAGGAGCGTCTTGCCACATGTCAGCACGCGGTCTGACTGAGCGCCTCCAGGAGAGAGGCCCAAGAAACACGTGCCCTGAGGAGCGTCTTAGCACATGTCAACACTGGGTCTGACTGAGCGCCTCCAGGAGAGAGGCCCAAGCAAGACGCGCCCCGAGGAGCGTCTTGCCACATGTGAACACTGGGTCTGACTGAGCGCCTCCAGGAGAGAGGCCCAAGCAAGACGCGCCCGGAGGAGCGTCTTGCCACATGTCAGCACTCGGTCTGACTGAGCACCTCCAGGAGAGAGGCCCAAGCAAGACGCGCCCCGAGGAGCATCTTGACACATGTCTCCTCTGGGTCTGACTGAGCGCCTCCAGGAGAGAGGCCGAAGCAAGACGTGCCCCGAGGAGCATCTTGCCACATGTCAACACTGGGTCTGACTGAGTGCCTCCATTAGAGAAGCCCCAGCAAGACGCGCCCCGAGGAGCAACTTGCCACATGTCAACACTGGGTCTGACTGAGAACCTCCAGGAGAGAGGCCCAAGCAAGACGCGCCCCGAGGAGCGTCTTGCCACATGTCAACACTGGGTCTGACTGAGCGCCTCCAGGAGAGAGGCCCAAGCAAGACGCGCCCCGAGGAGCGTCTTGTCACATGTCACTACTCGGTCTGACTGAGCGCCTACAGAAAGGAGGCCCAAACAAGACGTGCCCCGAGGAGCGTCTTGCCACACGTCAACAATGGGTCTGACTGAGGGCCTCCAGGAGAGAAGCCCAAGCAAGAAGCGCCCCGAGGAGCGTCTTGCCACATGTCAACACTGGGTCTTACTGAGGGCCTCCAAGAGAGAGTCCCAAATAAGACGCGCCCCGAGGAGTGTCTTGCAACAGGGCAACAATGGGTCTGACTGAGGGCCTCCAGGAGAGAAGCCCAAGCAAGAAGCGCCCCGAGGAGCGTCTTGCCACATATCAACACTGGGTCTGACTGAGCTTCTCCAGGAGAGAGGTCCAAGCAAGACGCGCCCCGAGGAGCGTCTTGCCACATGTCACCTCTGGGTCTGACTGAGCACCTCCAGGAGAGAGGCCCAAGCAAGACGCGCCCCGAGGAGCGTCTTGTCACATGTCAACACTGGGTCTGACTGATCGCCTCCCCAGGAGAGAGGCCCAAGCAAGACGCGCCGCCCAAGCAAGACGCGCCCCAAGGAGCGTCTTGCCACATGTCAACACTGGGTCTGACTGAGCGCCTCCAGGAGAGAAGGCCAAGCAAGACGCGCTCCGAGGAGCGTCTTGCCACATGTCAGCACTAGGACTGACTGAGCGCCTCCAGGAGAGAGGCCCAAGCAAGACGCGCCCCGAGGAGCGTCTTGCCACATGTCAGCACTCGGTCTAACTGAGCGCCTCCAGGAGAGAGGCCCAAATGAGACGCGCCCCGAGGAGCGTCTTGCCACATGTCAACAATGGGTCTGACTGAGGGCCTCCAGGAGAGAGGCCCAAGCAATACGCGCCCCGAGGAGCGTCTTGCCACATGTCAGCACTCGGTCTGACTGAGCGCCTCCAGGAGAGAGGCCCAAGCAACACGTTCCCTGAGGAGCGTCTTAGCACATGTCAACACTGGGTCTGACTGAGCGCCTCCAGGAGAGAGGCCCAAGCAAGACGCGCCCCGAGGAGCGTCTTGCCACATGTGAACACTGGGTCTGACTGAGCGCCTCCAGGAGAGAGGCCCAAGCAAGACGTGCCCGGAGGAGCGTCTTGCCACATGTCAGCACTCGGTCTGACTGAGCACCTCCAGGAGAGAGGCCCAAGCAAGACGCGCCCCGAGGAGCATCTTGACACATGTCTCCTCTGGGTCTGACTGAGCGCCTCCAGGAGAGAGGCCGAAGCAAGACGTGCCCCGAGGAGCGTCTTGCCACATGTCAACACTGGGTCTGACTGAGTGCCTCCATTAGAGAAGCCCCAGCAAGACGCGCCCCGAGGAGCATCTTGCCACATGTCAACACTGGGTCTGACTGAGAACCTCCAGGAGAGAGGCCCAAGCAAGACGCGCCCCGAGGACAGTCTTGCCACATGTCAACACTGGGTCTGACTGAGCGCCTCCAGGAGAGAGGCCCAAGCAAGACGTGCCCCGAGGAGCGTCTTGCCACATGTGAACACTGGGTCTGACTGAGCGCCTCCAGGAGAGAGGCCCAAGCAAGACGCGCCCGGAGGAGCGTCTTGCCACATGTCAGCACTCGGTCTGACTGAGCACCTCCAGGAGAGAGGCCCAAGCAAGACGCGCCCCGAGGAGCATCTTGACACATGTCTCCTCTGGGTCTGACTGAGCGCCTCCAGGAGAGAGGCCGAAGCAAGACGTGCCCCGAGGAGCGTCTTGCCACATGTCAACACTGGGTCTGACTGAGTGCCTCCATTAGAGAAGCCCCGGCAAGACGCGCCCCGAGGAACATCTTGCCACATGTCAACACTGGGTCTGACTGAGAACCTCCAGGAGAGAGGCCCAAGCAAGACGCGCCCCGAGGAGCGTCTTGCCACATGTCAACACTGGGTCTGACTGAGCGCCTCGAGGAGAGAGGCCCAAGCAAGACGCGCCCCGAGGAGCGTCTTGTCACATGTCACTACTCGGTCTGACTGAGCGCCTACAGGAGAGAGGCCCAAGCAAGACGTGCCCCGAGGAGCGTCTTGCCACATGTCACTACTCGGTCTGACTGAGCGCCTACAGGAGAGAGGCCCAAGCAAGACGTGCCCCGAGGAGCGTCTTGCCACATGTCAACAATGGGTCTGACTGAGCGCCTCCAGGAGAGAGGCCCAAGCAAGACGCGCCCGGAGGAGCGTCTTGCCACATGTCAGCACTCGGTCTGACTGAGCACCTCCAGGAGAGAGGCCCAAGCAAGACGCGCCCCGAGGAGCATCTTGACACATGTCTCCTCTGGGTCTGACACTGTGCCTCCAGGAGAGAGGCCGAAGCAAGACGTGCCCCGAGGAGCGTCTTGCCACATGTCAACACTGGGTCTGACTGAGTGCCTCCATTAGAGAAGCCCCAGCAAGACGCGCCCCGAGGAGCATCTTGCCACATGTCAACACTGGGTCTGACTGAGAACCTCCAGGAGAGAGGCCCAAGCAAGACGCGCCCCGAGGAGCGTCTTGCCACATGTCAACACTGGGTCTGACTGAGCGCCTCCAGGAGAGAGGCCCAAGCAAGACGTGCCCCGAGGAGCGTCTTGCCACATGTCAACACTGGGTCTGACTGAGCGCCTCCAGGAGAGAGGCCCAAGCAAGACGCGCCCGGAGGAGCGTCTTGCCACATGTCAGCACTCGGTCTGACTGAGCACCTCCAGGAGAGAGGCCCAAGCAAGACGCGCCCCGAGGAGCATCTTGACACATGTCTCCTCTGGGTCTGACTGAGCGCCTCCAGGAGAGAGGCCGAAGCAAGACGTGCCCCGAGGAGCGTCTTGCCACATGTCAACACTGGGTCTGACTGAGTGCCTCCATTAGAGAAGCCCCGGCAAGACGCGCCCCGAGGAGCATCTTGCCACATGTCAACACTGGGTCTGACTGAGAACCTCCAGGAGAGAGGCCCAAGCAAGACGCGCCCCGAGGAGCGTCTTGCCACATGTCAACACTGGGTCTGACTGAGCGCCTCGAGGAGAGAGGCCCAAGCAAGACGCGCCCCGAGGAGCGTCTTGTCACATGTCACTACTCGGTCTGACTGAGCGCCTACAGGAGAGAGGCCCAAGCAAGACGTGCCCCGAGGAGCGTCTTGCCACATGTCACTACTCGGTCTGACTGAGCGCCTACAGGAGAGAGGCCCAAGCAAGACGTGCCCCGAGGAGCGTCTTGCCACATGTCAACAATGGGTCTGACTGAGGGCCTCCAGGAGAGAAGCCCAAGCAAGAAGCGCCCCGAGGAGCGTCTTGCCACATGTCAACACTGGGTCTGACTGAGCGCCTCCAGGAGAGAGGCCCAAGCAAGTTACGCCCCGAGGAGCGTCTTGACACATGTCAACACTGGGTCTGACTGAGGGCCTCCATGAGAAAAGCCCAAGCAAGACGCGCCCCGAGGAGAGTCTTGCCACATGTCAACACTGGGTCTGACAGAGGGCATCCAGGAGTTAGGCCCAAGCAATACGCGCCCCGAGGAGTGTCTTGCCACATGTCACCACTGGGTCTGACTGAGCGCCTCCAGGAGAGAGGCTCAAGCATGAAGCGCTCCGAGGAGCGTCTTGCCACATGTCAGCACTCGGTCTGACTGAGGGCCTCCAGGAGAGAAGCCCAAGCAAGACGTGCCCCGAGGAGCGTCTTGCCACATGTCAACACTGGGTCTGACTGAGCGCCTCCAGGAGAGAGGCCCAAGCAAGACGCGCTCCGAGGAGCGTCTTGCCACATGTGAACACTGGGTCTGACTGAGCGCCTCCAGGAGAGAGGCCCAAGCAAGACGCGCCCGGAGGAGCGTCTTGCCACATGTCAGCACTCGGTCTGACTGAGCGCCTCCAGGAGAGAGGCCCAAGCAAGACGCGCCCCAAGGAGCGTCTTGCCACATGTCAACAATGGGTCAGACTGAGGGCCTCCAGGAGAGAAGCCCAAGCAAGACGCGCCCCGAGGAGCGTCTTGCAACGTGTCACCACTGGGTCTGATTGAGCACCTCCAGGAGAGAGGCCCCAGCAAGACGCGCCCCGAGGAGCGTCTTGCCTTATGTCAGCACTCGGTCTGACTGAGCGCCTCCAGGAGAGAGGCCCAAGCAAGACGCGCCCCGAGGAGCGTCTTGCCACATGTCAACAATGGGTCTGACTGAGGGCCTCCAGGAGAGAAGCCCAAGCAAGACGCGCCCCGAGGAGCGTCTTGCCACATGTCAACACTGGGTCTGACTGAGGGCCTCCAAGAGAGAGTCCCAAATAAGACGCGCCCCGAGGAGCGTCTTGCCACATGTCAACACTGGGTCTGACAGAGGGCATCCAGGAGTTAGGCCCAAGCAATACGCGCCCCGAGGAGCGTCTTGCCACATGTCACCACTGGGTCTGACTGAGCGCCTCCAGGAGAGAGGACCAAGCAAGACGCGCCTGGAGGAGCGTTTTTCCACATGTCAACACTGGGTCTGACAGAGGGCCTCAAGGGGAGAGGCCCAAGCAAGATGCGCCCCGAGGAGCATCTTGCCACATATCAACAATGGGTCTGACTGAGGGCCTCCAGGAGAGAAGCCCAAGCAAGACGCGCCCCGAGGAGCGTCTTGCCACATGTAAGCACTCGGTCTAACTGAGCGCCTCCAGGAGAGAGGCCCAAATGAGACGCGCCCCGAGGAGCGTCTTGCCACATGTCAACAATGGGTCTGACTGAGGGCCTCCAGGAGAGAAGCCCAAGCAAGACGCGCCCCGAGGAGCGTCTTGCCACATGTCAGCACTCGGTCTGACTGAGCGCCTCCAGGAGAGAGGCCCAAGAAACACGTGCCCTGAGGAGCGTCTTAGCACATGTCAACACTGGGTCTGACTGAGCGCCTCCAGGAGAGAGGCCCAAGCAAGACGCGCCCCGAGGAGCGTCTTGCCACATGTGAACACTGGGTCTGACTGAGCGCCTCCAGGAGAGAGGCCCAAGCAAGACGCGCCCGGAGGAACGTCTCGCCACATGTCAGCACTCGGTCTGACTGAGCACCTCCAGGAGAGAGGCCCAAGCAAGACGCGCCCCGAGGAGCATCTTGACACATGTCTCCTCTGGGTCTGACTGAGCGCCTCCAGGAGAGAGGCCGAAGCAAGACGTGCCCCGAGGAGCATCTTGCCACATGTCAACACTGGGTCTGACTGAGTGCCTCCATTAGAGAAGCCCCAGCAAGACGCGCCCCGAGGAGCATCTTGCCACATGTCAACACTGGGTCTGACTGAGAACCTCCAGGAGAGAGGCCCAAGCAAGACGCGCCCCGAGGAGCGTCTTGCCACATGTCAACACTGGGTCTGACTGAGCGCCTCCAGGAGAGAGGCCCAAGCAAGACGCGCCCCGAGGAGCGTCTTGTCACATGTCACTACTCGGTCTGACTGAGCGCCTACAGAAAGGAGGCCCAAACAAGACGTGCCCCGAGGAGCGTCTTGCCACACGTCAACAATGGGTCTGACTGAGGGCCTCCAGGAGAGAGTCCCAAATAAGACGCGCCCCGAGGAGCGTCTTGCCACATGTCAACAATGGGTCTGACTGAGGGCCTCCAGGAGAGAAGCCCAAGCAAGACGCGCCCCGAGGAGCGTCTTGCCACATGTCAACACTGGGTCTGACAGAGGGCATCCAGGAGTTAGGCCCAAGCAATACGCGTCCCGAGGAGCGTCTTGCCACATGTCACCACTGGGTCTGACTGAGCGCCTCCAGGAGAGAGGCCCAAGCAAGACGCGCCTGGAGGAGCGTTTTGCCACATGTCAACACTGGGTCTGACAGAGGGCCTCAAGGGGAGAGGCCCAAGCAAGATGCGCCCCGAGGAGCATCTTGCCACATATCAACAATGGGTCTGACTGAGGGCCTCCAGGAGAGAAGCCCAAGCAAGACGCGCCCCGAGGAGCGTCTTGCCACATGTCAGCACTCGGTCTAACTGAGCGCCTCCAGGAGAGAGGCCCAAATGAGACGCGCCCCGAGGAGCGTCTTGCCACATGTCAACAATGGGTCTGACTGAGGGCCTCCAGGAGAGAAGCCCAAGCAAGACGCGCCCCGAGGAGCGTCTCGCCACATGTCAGCACTCGGTCTGATTGAGCGCCTCCAGGAGAGAGGCCCAAGCAACACGTGCCCTGAGGAGCGTCTTAGCACATGTCAACACTGGGTCTGACTGAGCGCCTCCAGGAGAGAGGCCCAAGCAAGACGCGCCCCGAGGAGCGTCTTGCCACATGTGAACACTGGGTCTGACTGAGCGCCTCCAGGAGAGAGGCCCAAGCAAGACGCGCCCGGAGGAGCGTCTTCCCACATGTCAGCACTCGGTCTGACTGAGCACCTCCAGGAGAGAGGCCCAAGCAAGACGCGCCCCGAGGAGCATCTTGACACATGTCTCCTCTGGGTCTGACTGAGCGCCTCCAGGAGAGAGGCCGAAGCAAGACGTGCCCCGAGGAGCGTCTTGCCACATGTCAACACTGGGTCTGACTGAGTGCCTCCATTAGAGAAGCCCCAGCAAGACGCGCCCCGAGGAGCATCTTGCCACATGTCAACACTGGGTCTGACTGAGAACCTCCAGGAGAGAGGCCCAAGCAAGACGCGCCCCGAGGAGCGTCTTGCCACATGTCAACACTGGGTCTGACTGAGCGCCTCCAGGACAGAGGCCCAAGCAAGACGCGCCCCGAGGAGCGTCTTGTCACATGTCACTACTCGGTCTGACTGAGCGCCTACAGGAGAGAGGCCCAAGCAAGACGTGCCCCGAGGAGCGTCTTGCCACACGTCAACAATGGGTCTGACTGAGGGCCTCCAGGAGAGAAGCCCAAGCAAGAAGCGCCCCGAGGAGCGTCTTGCCACATGTCAACACTGGGTCTAACTGAGCGCCTCCAGGAGAGAGGCCCAAGCAAGACACGCCCCGAGGAGCGTCTTGACACATGTCAACACTGGGTCTGACTGAGGGCCTCCATGAGAGAAGCCCAAGCAAGACGCGCCCCGAGGAGAGTCTTGCCACATGTCAACACTGGGTCTGACAGAGGGCATCCAGGAGTTAGGCCCAAGCAATACGCGCCCCGAGGAGCGTCTTGCCACATGTCACCACTGGGTCTGACTGAGCGCCTCTAGGAGAGAGGCTCAAGCATGAAGCGCTCCGAGGAGCGTCTTGCCACATGTCAGCACTCAGTCTAACTGCTGGCCTCCAGGAGAGAAGCCCAAGCAAGACGTGCCCCGAGGAGCGTCTTGCCACATGTCAACACTGGGTCTGACTGAGCGCCTCCAGGAGAGAGGCCCAAGCAAGACGCGCTCCGAGAAGCGTCTTGCCACATGTGAACACTGGGTCTGACTGAGCGCCTCCAGGAGAGAGGCCCAAGCAAGACGCGCCCGGAGGAGCGTCTTGCCAAATGTCAGCACTCGGTCTGACTGAGCGCCTCCAGGAGAGAGGCCCAAGCAAGACGCGCCCCGAGGAGCGTCTTGCCACATGTCAACAATGGGTCTGACTGAGGGCCTCCAGGAGAGAAGCCCAAGCAAGACCCGCCCCGAGGAGCGTCTTGACACATTTCTCCTCAGGGTCTGACTGAGCGCCTCCAGGAGAGAGGCCCAGGCAAGACGTTCCCCGAGGAGCGTCTTTCCACATGTCAACACTGGGTCTGACTGAGTGCCTCCATGAGAGAAGCCCGAGCAAGACGCGCCCCGAGGAGCGTTTTGCCACATGTCAACACTGGGTCTGACTGAGCACCTCCAGGAGAGAGGCCCAAGCAAGACGCGCCCCGAGGAGCGTCTTGCCACATGTCAACACTGGGTCTGACTGAGCGCCTCCAGGAGAGAGGCCCGAGGAGCGTCTTGACACATGTCACCTCTGGGTCTGACTGAGCACCTCCAGGAGAGAGTTCCAAGCAAGACGCGCCCCGAGGAGCGTCTTGTCACATGTCAACAGTGGGTCTGACTGAGCGCCTCCAGGAGCGAGGCCCAAGCAAGAAACGCCCGAGAAGCGTCTTGACACATGTTAACACTGGGTCTGACTGAGCGCCTCCAGGAGAGTGGTCCAAGCAACACGCGCCCCGAGGAGCGTCTTGCCACATGTCAACACTGGGTCTGACTGAGTGCCTCCATGAGAGAAGCCCCAGCAAGACGCGCCCCGAGGAGCGTCTTGTCACATGTCACTACTCGGTCTGACTGAGCGCCTCCAGGAGAGAGGCCCAAGCAAGACGTGCCCCGAGGAGCGTCTTGCCACATGTCAACAATGGGTCTGACTGAGCGCCTCCAGGAGAGAGGCCCCAGCAAGACGTGCCCCGTGGAGCGTCTTGCCACATGTCAGCACTCGGTCTGACTGAGCGCCTCCAGGAGAGAGACCCGAGGAGCGTCTTGCCACATGTCACCTCTGGGTCTGACTGAGCGCCTCCAGGAGAGAGGCGCAAGCAAGAAACGCCCGAGGAGCGTCTTGACACATGTCAACACTGGGTCTGACTGAGCGCCTCCAGGAGAGAGGCCCCAGCAAGACGCGCCCCGTGGAGCGTCTTGCCACATGTCAGCACTCGGTCTGACTGAGCGCCTCCAGGAGAGAGGCCCAAGCAAGAAGCGCCCCGAGGAGCGTCTTGCCACATGTCAACACTGGGTCTGACTGAGGGCCTCCAAGAGAGAGTCCCAAATAAGACGCGCCCAGAGGAGCGTCTTGCCACATGTCAACAATGGGTCTGACTGAGGGCCTCCAGGAGAGAAGCCCAAGCAAGACGCGCCCCGAGGAGCGTCTTGCAACGTGTCACCACTGGGTCTGATTGAGCACCTCCAGGAGAGAGGCCCCAGCAAGACGCGCCCCGAGGAGCGTCTTGCCTTATGTCAGCACTCGGTCTGACTGAGCGCCTCCAGGAGAGAGGCCCAAGCAAGACGCGCCCCGAGGAGCGTCTTGCCACATGTCACTACTCGGTCTGACTGAGCGCCTCCAGGAGAGAGGCCCAAGCAAGACGTGCCCCGAGGAGCGTCTTGCCACATGTCAACAATGGGTCTGACTGAGGGCCTCCAGGAGAGAAGCCCAAGCAAGACGCGCCCCGAGGAGCGTCTTGCCACATGTCAACACTGGGTCTGACTGAGGGCCTCCAAGAGAGAGTCCCAAATAAGACGCGCCCCGAGGAGCGTCTTGCCACATGTCAACAATGGGTCTGACTGAGGGCCTCCAGGAGAGAAGCCCAAGCAAGACGCGCCCCGAGGAGCGTCTTGCCACATGTCAACACTGGGTCTGACAGAGGGCATCCAGGAGTTAGGCCCAAGAAATACGCGCCCCGAGGAGCGTCTTGCCACATGTCACCACTGGGTCTGACTGACCGCCTCCAGGAGAGAGGACCAAGCAAGACGCGCCTGGAGGAGCGTTTTTCCACATGTCAACACTGGGTCTGACAGAGGGCCTCAAGGGGAGAGGCCCAAGCAAGATGCGCCCCGAGGAGCATCTTGCCACATATCAACAATGGGTCTGACTGAGGGCCTCCAGGAGAGAAGCCCAAGCAAGACGCGCCCCGAGGAGCGTCTTGCCACATGTAAGCACTCGGTCTAACTGAGCGCCTCCAGGAGAGAGGCCCAAATGAGACGCGCCCCGAGGAGCGTCTTGCCACATGTCAACACTGGGTCTGACTGAGTGCCTCCATGAGAGAAGCCCCAGCAAGACGCGCCCCGAGGAGCGTCTTGTCACATGTCACTACTCGGTCTGACTGAGCGCCTCCAGGAGAGAGGCCCAAGCAAGACGTGCCCCGAGGAGCGTCTTGCCACATGTCAACAATGGGTCTGACTGAGCGCCTCCAGGAGAGAGGCCCCAGCAAGACGTGCCCCGTGGAGCGTCTTGCCACATGTCAGCACTCGGTCTGACTGAGCGCCTCCAGGAGAGAGACCCGAGGAGCATCTTGCCACATGTCACCTCTGGGTCTGACTGAGCGCCTCCAGGAGAGAGGCGCAAGCAAGAAACGCCCGAGGAGCGTCTTGACACATGTCAACACTGGGTCTGACTGAGCGCCTCCAGGAGAGAGGCCCCAGCAAGACGCGCCCCGTGGAGCGTCTTGCCACATGTCAGCACTCGGTCTGACTGAGCGCCTCCAGGAGAGAGGCCCAAGCAAGAAGCGCCCCGAGGAGCGTCTTGCCACATGTCAACACTGGGTCTGACTGAGGGCCTCCAAGAGAGAGTCCCAAATAAGACGCGCCCAGAGGAGCGTCTTGCCACATGTCAACAATGGGTCTGACTGAGGGCCTCCAGGAGAGAAGCCCAAGCAAGACGCGCCCCGAGGAGCGTCTTGCAACGTGTCACCACTGGGTCTGATTGAGCACCTCCAGGAGAGAGGCCCCAGCAAGACGCGCCCCGAGGAGCGTCTTGCCTTATGTCAGCACTCGGTCTGACTGAGCGCCTCCAGGAGAGAGGACCAAGCAAGACGCGCCCCGAGGAGCGTCTTGCCACATGTCACTACTCGGTCTGACTGAGCGCCTCCAGGAGAGAGGCCCAAGCAAGACGTGCCCCGAGGAGCGTCTTGCCACATGTCAACAATGGGTCTGACTGAGGGCCTCCAGGAGAGAAGCCCAAGCAAGACGCGCCCCGAGGAGCGTCTTGCCACATGTCAACACTGGGTCTGACTGAGGGCCTCCAAGAGAGAGTCCCAAATAAGACGCGCCCCGAGGAGCGTCTTGCCACATGTCAACAATGGGTCTGACTGAGGGCCTCCAGGAGAGAAGCCCAAGCAAGACGCGCCCCGAGGAGCGTCTTGCCACATGTCAACACTGGGTCTGACAGAGGGCATCCAGGAGTTAGGCCCAAGCAATACGCGCCCCGAGGAGCGTCTTGCCACATGTCACCACTGGGTCTGACTGACCGCCTCCAGGAGAGAGGACCAAGCAAGACGCGCCTGGAGGAGCGTTTTTCCACATGTCAACACTGGGTCTGACAGAGGGCCTCAAGGGGAGAGGCCCAAGCAAGATGCGCCCCGAGGAGCATCTTGCCACATATCAACAATGGGTCTGACTGAGGGCCTCCAGGAGAGAAGCCCAAGCAAGACGCGCCCCGAGGAGCGTCTTGCCACATGTAAGCACTCGGTCTAACTGAGCGCCTCCAGGAGAGAGGCCCAAATGAGACGCGCCCCGAGGAGCGTCTTGCCACATGTCAACAATGGGTCTGACTGAGGGCCTCCAGGAGAGAAGCCCAAGCAAGACGCGCCCCGAGGAGCGTCTTGCCACATGTCAGCACGCGGTCTGACTGAGCGCCTCCAGGAGAGAGGCCCAAGAAACACGTGCCCTGAGGAGCGTCTTAGCACATGTCAACACTCGGTCTGACTGAGCGCCTCCAGGAGAGAGGCCCAAGCAAGACGCGCCCCGAGGAGCGTCTTGCCACATGTGAACACTGGGTCTGACTGAGCGCCTCCAGGAGAGAGGCCCAAGCAAGACGCGCCCGGAGGAGCGTCTTGCCACATGTCAGCACTCGGTCTGACTGAGCACCTCCAGGAGAGAGGCCCAAGCAAGACGCGCCCCGAGGAGCATCTTGACACATGTCTCCTCTGGGTCTGACTGAGCGCCTCCAGGAGAGAGGCCGAAGCAAGACGTGCCCCGAGGAGCATCTTGCCACATGTCAACACTGGGTCTGACTGAGTGCCTCCATTAGAGAAGCCCCAGCAAGACGCGCCCCGAGGAGCAACTTGCCACATGTCAACACTGGGTCTGACTGAGAACCTCCAGGAGAGAGGCCCAAGCAAGACGCGCCCCGAGGAGCGTCTTGCCACATGTCAACACTGGGTCTGACTGAGCGCCTCCAGGAGAGAGGCCCAAGCAAGACGCGCCCCGAGGAGCGTCTTGTCACATGTCACTACTCGGTCTGACTGAGCGCCTACAGAAAGGAGGCCCAAACAAGACGTGCCCCGAGGAGCGTCTTGCCACACGTCAACAATGGGTCTGACTGAGGGCCTCCAGGAGAGAAGCCCAAGCAAGAAGCGCCCCGAGGAGCGTCTTGCCACATGTCAACACTGGGTCTGACTGAGGGCCTCCAAGAGAGAGTCCCAAATAAGACGCGCCCCGAGGAGTGTCTTGCCACATGTCAACAATGGGTCTGACTGAGGGCCTCCAGGAGAGAAGCCCAAGCAAGAATCGCCCCGAGGAGCGTCTTGCCACATATCAACACTGGGTCTGACTGAGCTTCTCCAGGAGAGAGGTCCAAGCAAGACGCGCCCCGAGGAGCGTCTTGCCACATGTCACCTCTGGGTCTGACTGAGCACCTCCAGGAGAGAGGCCCAAGCAAGACGCGCCCCGAGGAGCGTCTTGCCACATGTCTGCACTAGGACTGACTGAGCGCCTCCAGGAGAGAGGCCCAAGCAAGACGCGCCCCGAGGAGCGTCTTGCCACATGTCAACACTGGGTCTGACTGAGCGCCTCCAGGAGAGAGGCCCAAGCAAGACGCGCCCCGAGGAGCGTCCTGCCACATGTCAACACTGGGTCTGACAGAGGGCCTGCAGGAGAGAGGCCCAAGCAAGACGTGCCCCGAGGAGCGTCTTGCCACATGTCAGCACTCGGTCTGACTGAGCGCCTCCAGGAGAGAGGGCCAAGCAAGACGCGCCCCGAGGAGCGTCTTGCAAAATGTCAACGAAGGGTCTGACTGAGGGCCTCCAGGAGAGAGGGCCAAGCAAGAAACGCCCGAGGAGCGTCTTGACACATGTCAACACTGGGTCTGACTGATCGCCTCCCCAGGAGAGAGGCCCAAGCAAGACGCGCCGCCCAAGCAAGACGCGCCCCGAGGAGCGTCTTGCCACATGTCAACACTGGGTCTGACTGAGCGCCTCCAGGAGAGAGGCCCAAGCAAGAAACGCCCGAGGAGCGTCTTGACACATGTCAACACTGGGTCTGACTGATCGCCTCCCCAGGAGAGAGGCCCAAGCAAGACGCGCAGCCCAAGCAAGACGCGCCCCAAGGAGCGTCTTGCCACATGTCAACACTGGGTCTGACTGAGCGCCTCCAGGAGAGAAGCCCCAGCAAGACGCGTCCCGAGGAGCGTCTTGCCACATGTCAACGAAGGGTCTGACTGAGGGCCTCCAGGAGAGAAGCCCAAGCAAGACGCGCTCCGAGGAGCGTCTTGCCACATGTCAGCACTAGGACTGACTGAGCGCCTCCAGGAGAGAGGCCCAAGCAAGACGCGCCCCGAGGAGCGTCTTGCCACATGTCAACACTGGGTCTGACTGAGCGCCTCCAGGAGAGAGGCCCAAGCAAGACGCGCCCCGAGGAGCGTCCTGCCACATGTCAACACTGGGTCTGACAGAGGGCCTGCAGGAGAGAGGCCCAAGCAAGACGTGCCCCGAGGAGCGTCTTGCCACATGTCAGCACTCGGTCTGACTGAGTGCCTCCAGGAGAGAGGCCCAAGCAAGATGCGCCCCGAGGAGCGTCTTGCCACATGTCAACAATGGGTCTGACTGAGGGCTTCCAGGAGAGAATCCCAAGCAAGAGGCGCCCCGAGGAGCGTCTTGCCACATGTCAGCACTCGGTCTGACTGAGCGCCTCCAGGAGAGAGGGCCAAGCAAGACGCGCCCCGAGGAGCGTCTTGCCACATGTCAACGAAGGGTCTGACTGAAGGCCTCCAGGAGAGAGGGCCAAGCAAGACGCGCCCCGAGGAGCGTCTTGCCACATGTCAGCACTAGGTCTGACTGAGCGACTCCAGGAGAGAGGCCCAAGCAAGACGCGCCCCGAGGAGCGTCTTGCCACATGTCAACACTGGGTCTGACTGAGCGCCTCCAGGAGAGAGGCCCAAGCAAGAAACGCCCGAGGAGCCTCTTGACACATGTCAACACTGGGTCTGACTGATCGCCTCCCCAGGAGAGAGGCCCAAGCAAGACGCGCCCCGAGGAGCGTCTTGCCACATGTCAACACTGGGTCTGACTGAGCTTCTCCAGGAGAGAGGCCCAAGCAAGACGCGCCCCGAGGAGCGTCTTGCCACATGTCACCTCTGGGTCTGACTGAGCACCTCCAGGAGAGAGGCCCAAGCAAGACGCGCCCCGAGGAGCGTCTTGTCACATGTCAACACTGGGTCTGACTGAGTGCCTCCTTGAGAGAAGCCCCAGCAAGACGCGCCCCAAGGAGCGTCTTGCCACATGTCAACACTGGGTCTGACTGAGCGCCTCCAGGAGAGAGGCCCAAGCAAGACGCGCCTGGAGGAGCGTTTTGCCACATGTCAACACTGGGTCTGACAGAGGGCCTCAAGGGGAGAGGCCCAAGCAAGATGCGCCCCGAGGAGCATCTTGCCACATATCAACAATGGGTCTGACTGAGGGCCTCCAGGAGAGAAGGCCAAGCAAGACGCGCCCCGAGGAGCGTCTTGCCACATGTCAGCACTCGGTCTGACTGAGCGCCTCCAGGAGAGAGGCCCAAGCAACACGTGCCCTGAGGAGCGTCTTAGCACATGTCAACGCTGGGTCTGACTGAGCGCCTCCAGGAGAGAGGCCCAAGCAAGACGCGCCCCGAGGAGCGTCTTGCCACATGTGAACACTGGGTCTGACTGAGTGCCTCCAGGAGAGAGGCCCAAGCAAGACGCGCCCGGAGGAGCGTCTTGCCACATGTCAGCACTCGGTCTGACTGAGCACCTCCAGGAGAGAGGCCCAAGCAAGACGCGCCCCGAGGAGCATCTTGACACATGTCTCCTCTGGGTCTGACTGAGCGCCTCCAGGAGAGAGGCTGAAGCAAGACGTGCCCCGAGGAGCGTCTTGCCACATGTCAACACTGGGTCTGACTGAGTGCCTCCATTAGAGAAGCCACAGCAAGACGCGCCCCGAGGAGCATCTTGCCACATGTCAACACTGGGTCTGACTGAGAATCTCCAGGAGAGAGGCCCAAGCAAGACACGCCCCGAGGAGCGTCTTAGCACATGTCAACACTGGGTCTGACTGAGCGCCTCCAGGAGAGAGGCCCAAGCAAGACGCGCCCCGAGGAGCGTCTTGCCACATGTGAACACTGGGTCTGACTGAGTGCCTCCAGGAGAGAGGCCCAAGCAAGACGCGCCCGGAGGAGCGTCTTGCCACATGTCAGCACTCGGTCTGACTGAGCACCTCCAGGAGAGAGGCCCAAGCAAGACGCGCCCCGAGGAGCATCTTGACACATGTCTCCTCTGGGTCTGACTGAGCGCCTCCAGGAGAGAGGCTGAAGCAAGACGTGCCCCGAGGAGCGTCTTGCCACATGTCAACACTGGGTCTGACTGAGTGCCTCCATTAGAGAAGCCACAGCAAGACGCGCCCCGAGGAGCATCTTGCCACATGTCAACACTGGGTCTGACTGAGAATCTCCAGGAGAGAGGCCCAAGCAAGACACGCCCCGAGGAGCGTCTTGACACATGTCAACACTGGGTCTGACTGAGGACCTCCATGAGAGAAGCCCAAGCAAGACGCGCCCCGAGGAGAGTCTTGCCACATGTCAACACTGGGTCTGACAGAGGGCATCCAGGAGTTAGGCCCAAGCAATACGCGCCCCGAGGAGCGTCTTGCCACATGTCACCACTGGGTCTGACTGAGCGCCTCCAGGAGAGAGGCCCAAGCAAGACGCGCCTGGAGGAGCGTTTTGCCACATGTCAACACTGGGTCTGACAGAGGGCCTCAAGGGGAGAGGCCCAAGCAAGATGCGCCCCGAGGAGCATCTTGCCACATATCAACAATGGGTCTGACTGAGGGCCTCCAGGAGAGAAGCCCAAGCAAGACGCGCCCCGAGGAGCGTCTTGCCACATGTCAGCACTCGGTCTAACTGAGCGCCTCCAGGAGAGAGGCCCAAATGAGACGCGCCCCGAGGAGCGTCTTGCCACATGTCAACAATGGGTCTGACTGAGGGCCTCCAGGAGAGAAGCCCAAGCAAGACGCGCCCCGAGGAGCGTCTTGCCACATGTCAGCACTCGGTCTGACTGAGCCTCCTCCAGGAGAGAGGCCCAAGCAACACGTGCCCTGAGGAGCGTCTTAGCACATGTCAACACTGGGTCTGACTGAGCGCCTCCAGGAGAGAGGCCCAAGCAAGACGCGCCCCGAGGAGCGTCTTGCCACATGTGAACACTGGGTCTGACTGAGCGCCTCCAGGAGAGAGGCCCAAGCAAGACGCGCCCGGAGGAGCATCTTGCCACATGTCAGCACTCGGTCTGACTGAGCACCTCCAGGAGAGAGGCCCAAGCAAGATGCGCCCCGAGGAGCATCTTGACACATGTCTCCTCTGGGTCTGACTGAGCGCCTCCAGGAGAGAGGCCGAAGCAAGACGTGCCCCGAGGAGCGTCTTGCCACATGTCAACACTGGGTCTGACTGAGTGCCTCCATTAGAGAAGCCCCAGCAAGACGCGCCCCGAGGAGCATCTTGCCACATGTCAACACTGGGTCTGACTGAGAACCTCCAGGAGAGAGGCCCAAGCAAGACGCGCCCCGAGGAGCGTCTTGCCACATGTCAACACTGGGTCTGACTGAGCGCCTCAAGGAGAGAGGCCCAAGCAAGACGCGCCCCGAGGAGCGTCTTGTCACATGTCACTACTCGGTCTGACTGAGCGCCTACAGGAGAGAGGCCCAAGCAAGACGTGCCCCGAGGAGCGTCTTGCCACATGTCACTACTCGGTCTGACTGAGCACCTACAGGAGAGAGGCCCAAGCAAGACGTGCCCCGAGGAGCGTCTTGCCACATGTCAACAATGGGTCTGACTGAGGGCCTCCAGGAGAGAAGCCCAAGCAAGAAGCGCCCCGAGGAGAGTCTTGCCACATGTCAACACTGGGTCTGACAGAGGGCATCCAGGAGTTAGGCCCAAGCAATACGCGCCCCGAGGAGCGTCTTGCCACATGTCACCACTGGGTCTGACTGAGCGCCTCCACGAGAGAGGCTCAAGCATGAAGCGCTCCGAGGAGCGTCTTGCCACATGTCAGCACTCGGTCTGACTGAGGGCCTCCAGGAGAGAAGCCCAAGCAAGACGTGCCCAGAGGAGCATCTTGCCACATGTCAACACTGGGTCTGACTGAGCGCCTCCAGGAGAGAGGCCCAAGCAAGACGCGCTCCGAGGAGCGTCTTGCCACATGTGAACACTGGGTCTGACTGAGTGCCTCCAGGAGAGAGGCCCAAGCAAGACGCGCCCGGAGGAGCGTCTTGCCACATGTCAGCACTCGGTCTGACTGAGCGCCTCCAGGAGAGAGGCCCAAGCAAGACGCGCCCCGAGGAGCGTCTTGCCACATGTCAACAATGGGTCTGACTGAGGGCCTCCAGGAGAGAAGCCCAAGCAAGACGCGCCCCGAGGAGCGTCTTGCAACGTGTCACCACTGGGTCTGATTGAGCACCTCCAGGAGAGAGGCCCCAGCAAGACGCGCCCCGAGGAGCGTCTTGCCTTATGTCAGCACTCGGTCTGACTGAGCGCCTCCAGGAGAGAGGCCCAAGCAAGACGCGCCCCGAGGAGCGTCTTGCCACATGTCACTACTCGGTCTGACTGAGCGCATCCAGGAGAGATGCCCAAGCAAGACGTGCCCCGAGGAGCGTCTTGCCACATGTCAACAATGGGTCTGACTAAGGGCCTCCAGGAGAGAAGCCCAAGCAAGACGCGCCCCGAGGAGCGTCTTGCCACATGTCAACACTGGGTCTGACTGAGGGCCTCCAAGAGAGAGGCCCAAATAAGACGCGCCCCGAGGAGCGTCTTGCCACATGTCAACAATGGGTCTGACTGAGGGCCTCCAGGAGAGAAGCCCAAGCAAGACGCGCCCCGAAGGAGCGTCTTGCCACATGTCAACACTGGGTCTGACAGAGGGCATCCAGGAGTTAGGCCCAAGCAATACGCGCCCCGAGGAGCGTCTTGCCACATGTCACCACTGGGTCTGACTGAGCGCCTCCAGGAGAGAGGCCCAAGCAAGACGCGCCTGGAGGAGCGTTTTGCCACATGTCAACACTGGGTCTGACAGAGGGCCTCAAGGGGAGAGGCCCAAGCAAGATGCGCCCCGAGGAGCATCTTGCCACATATCAACAATGGGTCTGACTGAGGGCCTCCAGGAGAGAAGCCCAAGCAAGACGCGCCCCGAGGAGCGTCTTGCCACATGTCAGCACTCGGTCTAACTGAGCGCCTCCAGGAGAGAGGCCCAAATGAGACGCGCCCCGAGGAGCGTCTTGCCACATGTCAACAATGGGTCTGACTGAGGGCCTCCAGGAGAGAAGCCCAAGCAAGACGCGCCCCGAGGAGCGTCTTGCCACATGTCAGCACTCGGTCTGACTGAGCGCCTCCAGGAGAGAGGCCCAAGCAACACGTTCCCTGAGGAGCGTCTTAGCACATGTCAACACTGGGTCTGACTGAGCCCCTCCAGGAGAGAGGCCCAAGCAAGACGCGCCCCGAGGAGCGTCTTGCCACATGTGAACACTGGGTCTGACTGAGCGCCTCCAGGAGAGAGGCCCAAGCAAGACGCGCCCGGAGGAGCGTCTTGCCAAATGTCAGCACTCGGTCTGACTGAGCGCCTCCAGGAGAGAGGCCCAAGCAAGACGCGCCCGGAGGAGCGTCTTGCCACATGTCAGCACTCGGTCTGACTGAGCACCTCCAGGAGAGAGGCCCAAGCAAGACGCGCCCCGAGGAGCATCTTGACACATGTCTCCTCTGGGTCTGACTGAGCGCCTCCAGGAGAGAGGCCGAAGCAAGACGTGCCCTGAGGAGCGTCTTAGCACATGTCAACACTGGGTCTGACTGAGCGCCTCCAGGAGAGAGGCCCAAGCAAGACGCGCCCGGAGGAGCGTCTTGCCACATGTCAGCACTCGGTCTGACTGAGCACCTCAAGGAGAGAGGCCCAAGCAAGACGCGCCCCGAGGAGCATCTTGACACATGTCTCTTCTGGGTCTGACTGAGCGCCTCCAGGAGAGAGGCCGAAGCAAGACGTGCCCCGAGGAGCGTCTTGCCACATGTCAACACTGGGTCTGACTGAGTGCCTCCATTAGAGAAGCCCCAGCAAGACGCGCCCCGAGGAGCATCTTGCCACATGTCAACACTGGGTCTGACTGAGAACCTCCAGGAGAGAGGCCCAAGCAAGACGCGCCCCGAGGAGCGTCTTGCCACATGTCAACACTGGGTCTGACTGAGCGCCTCCAGGAGAGAGGCCCAAGCAAGACGCGCCCCGAGGAGCGTCTTGTCACATGTCACTACTCGGTCTGACTGAGCGCCTACAGGAGAGAGGCCCAAGCAAGACGTGCCCCGAGGAGCGTCTTGCCACATGTCACTACTCGGTCTGACTGAGCACCTCCAGGAGAGAGGCCCAAGCAAGACGCGCCCCGAGGAGCGTCTTGCCACATGTGAACACTGGGTCTGACTGAGCGCCTCCAGGAGAGAGGCCCAAGCAAGACGCGCCCGGAGGAGCGTCTTGCCACATGTCAGCACTCGGTCTGACTGAGCACCTCCAGGAGAGAGGCCCAAGCAAGACGCGCCCCGAGGAGCATCTTGACACATGTCTCCTCTGGGTCTGACTGAGCGCCTCCAGGAGAGAGGCCGAAGCAAGACGTGCCCTGAGGAGCGTCTTAGCACATGTCAACACTGGGTCTGACTGAGCGCCTCCAGGAGAGAGGCCCAAGCAAGACGCGCCCCGAGGAGCGTCTTGCCACATGTGAACACTGGGTCTGACTGAGCGCCTCCAGGAGAGAGGCCCAAGCAAGACGCGCCCGGAGGAGCGTCTTGCCACATGTCAGCACTCGGTCTGACTGAGCACCTCCAGGAGAGAGGCCCAAGCAAGACGCGCCCCGAGGAGCATCTTGACACATGTCTCCTCTGGGTCTGACTGAGCGCCTCCAGGAGAGAGGCCGAAGCAAGACGTGCCCCGAGGAGCGTCTTGCCACATGTCAACACTGGGTCTGACTGAGTGCCTCCATTAGAGAAGCCCCAGCAAGACGCGCCCCGAGGAGCATCTTGCCACATGTCAACACTGGGTCTGACTGAGAACCTCCAGGAGAGAGGCCCAAGCAAGACGCGCCCCGAGGAGCGTCTTGCCACATGTCAACACTGGGTCTGACTGAGCGCCTCCAGGAGAGAGGCCCAAGCAAGACGCGCCCCGAGGAGCGTCTTGTCACATGTCACTACTCGGTCTGACTGAGCGCCTACAGGAGAGAGGCCCAAGCAAGACGTGCCCCGAGGAGCGTCTTGCCACATGTCACTACTCGGTCTGACTGAGCACCTCCAGGAGAGAGGCCCAAGCAAGACGCGCCCCGAGGAGCATCTTGACACATGTCTCCTCTGGGTCTGACTGAGCGCCTCCAGGAGAGAGGCCGAAGCAAGACGTGCCCCGAGGAGCGTCTTGCCACATGTCAACACTGGGTCTGACTGAGTGCCTCCATTAGAGAAGCCCCAGCAAGACGCGCCCCGAGGAGCATATTGCCACATGTCAACACTGGGTCTGACTGAGAACCTCCAGGAGAGAGGCCCAAGCAAGACGCGCCCCGAGGAGCGTCTTGCCACATGTCAACACTGGGTCTGACTGAGCGCCTCCAGGAGAGAGGCCCAAGCAAGACGCGCCCCGAGGAGCGTCTTGTCACATGTCACTACTCGGTCTGACTGAGCGCCTACAGGAGAGAGGCCCAAGCAAGACGTGCCCCGAGGAGCGTCTTGCCACATGTCACTACTCGGTCTGACTGAGCGCCTACAGGAGAGAGGCCCAAGCAAGACGTGCCCCGAGGAGCGTCTTGCCACATGTCAACAATGGGTCTGACTGAGGGCCTCCAGGAGAGAAGCCCAAGCAAGAAGCGCCCCGAGGAGAGTCTTGCCACATGTCAACACTGGGTCTGACAGAGGGCATCCAGGAGTTTGGCCCAAGCAATACGCGCCCCGAGGAGCGTCTTGCCACATGTCACCACTGGGTCTGACTGAGCGCCTCCAGGAGAGAGGCTCAAGCATGAAGCGCTCCGAGGAGCGTCTTGCCACATGTCAACACTGGGTCTGACAGAGGGCCTCAAGGGGAGAGGCCCAAGCAAGATGCGCCCCGAGGAGCATCTTGCCACATATCAACAATGGGTCTGACTGAGGGCCTCCAGGAGAGAAGCCCAAGCAAGACGCGCCCCGAGGAGCGTCTTGCCACATGTCAGCACTCGGTCTAACTGAGCGCCTCCAGGAGAGAGGCCCAAATGAGACGCGCCCCGAGGAGCGTCTTGCCACATGTCAACAATGGGTCTGACTGAGGGCCTCCAGGAGAGAAGCCCAAGCAAGACGCGCCCCGAGGAGCGTCTTGCCACATGTCAGCACTCGGTCTGACTGAGCGCCTCCAGGAGAGAGGCCCAAGCAACACGTTCCCTGAGGAGCGTCTTAGCACATGTCAACACTGGGTCTGACTGAGCGCCTCCAGGAGAGAGGCCCAAGCAAGACGCGCCCGGAGGAGCGTCTTGCCACATGTCAGCACTCGGTCTGACTGAGCACCTCCAGGAGAGAGGCCCAAGCAAGACGCACCCCGAGGAGCATCTTGACACATGTCTCCTCTGGGTCTGACTGAGCGCCTCCAGGAGAGAGGCCGAAGCAAGACGTGCCCCGAGGAGCGTCTTGCCACATGTCAACACTGGGTCTGACTGAGTGCCTCCATTAGAGAAGCCCCAGCAAGACGCGCCCCGAGGAGCATCTTGCCACATGTCAACACTGGGTCTGACTGAGAACCTCCAGGAGAGAGGCCCCAGCAAGACGCGCCCCGAGGAGCGTCTTGCCTTATGTCAGCACTCGGTCTGACTGAGCGCCTCCAGGAGAGAGGCCCAAGCAAGACGCGCCCCGAGGAGCGTCTTGCCACATGTGAACACTGGGTCTGACTGAGCGCCTCCAGGAGAGAGGCCCAAGCAAGACGCGCCCGGAGGAGCGTCTTGCCACATGTCAGCACTCGGTCTGACTGAGCACCTCCAGGAGAGAGGCCCAAGCAAGACGCGCCCCGAGGAGCATCTTGACACATGTCTCCTCTGGGTCTGACTGAGCGCCTCCAGGAGAGAGGCCGAAGCAAGACGTGCCCTGAGGAGCGTCTTAGCACATGTCAACACTGGGTCTGACTGAGCGCCTCCAGGAGAGAGGCCCAAGCAAGACGCGCCCGGAGGAGCGTCTTGCCACATGTCAGCACTCGGTCTGACTGAGCACCTCCAGGAGAGAGGCCCAAGCAAGACGCGCCCCGAGGAGCATCTTGACACATGTCTCTTCTGGGTCTGACTGAGCGCCTCCAGGAGAGAGGCCGAAGCAAGACGTGCCCCGAGGAGCGTCTTGCCACATGTCAACACTGGGTCTGACTGAGTGCCTCCATTAGAGAAGCCCCAGCAAGACGCGCCCCGAGGAGCATCTTGCCACATGTCAACACTGGGTCTGACTGAGAACCTCCAGGAGAGAGGCCCAAGCAAGACGCGCCCCGAGGAGCGTCTTGCCACATGTCAACACTGGGTCTGACTGAGCGCCTCCAGGAGAGAGGCCCAAGCAAGACGCGCCCCGAGGAGCGTCTTGTCACATGTCACTACTCGGTCTGACTGAGCGCCTACAGGAGAGAGGCCCAAGCAAGACGTGCCCCGAGGAGCGTCTTGCCACATGTCACTACTCGGTCTGACTGAGCACCTCCAGGAGAGAGGCCCAAGCAAGACGCGCCCCGAGGAGCGTCTTGCCACATGTGAACACTGGGTCTGACTGAGCGCCTCCAGGAGAGAGGCCCAAGCAAGACGCGCCCGGATGAGCGTCTTGCCACATGTCAGCACTCGGTCTGACTGAGCACCTCCAGGAGAGAGGCCCAAGCAAGACGCGCCCCGAGGAGCATCTTGACACATGTCTCCTCTGGGTCTGACTGAGCGCCTCCAGGAGAGAGGCCGAAGCAAGACGTGCCCTGAGGAGCGTCTTAGCACATGTCAACACTGGGTCTGACTGAGCGCCTCCAGGAGAGAGGCCCAAGCAAGACGCGCCCCGAGGAGCGTCTTGCCACATGTGAACACTGGGTCTGACTGAGCGCCTCCAGGAGAGAGGCCCAAGCAAGACGCGCCCGGAGGAGCGTCTTGCCACATGTCAGCACTCGGTCTGACTGAGCACCTCCAGGAGAGAGGCCCAAGCAAGACGCGCCCCGAGGAGCATCTTGACACATGTCTCCTCTGGGTCTGACTGAGCGCCTCCAGGAGAGAGGCCGAAGCAAGACGTGCCCCGAGGAGCGTCTTGCCACATGTCAACACTGGGTCTGACTGAGTGCCTCCATTAGAGAAGCCCCAGCAAGACGCGCCCCGAGGAGCATCCTGCCACATGTCAACACTGGGTCTGACTGAGAACCTCCAGGAGAGAGGCCCAAGCAAGACGCGCCCCGCGGAGCGTCTTGCCACATGTCAACACTGGGTCTGACTGAGCGCCTCCAGGAGAGAGGCCCAAGCAAGACGCGCCCCGAGGAGCGTCTTGTCACATGTCACTACTCGGTCTGACTGAGCGCCTACAGGAGAGAGGCCCAAGCAAGACGTGCCCCGAGGAGCGTCTTGCCACATGTCACTACTCGGTCTGACTGAGCACCTCCAGGAGAGAGGCCCAAGCAAGACGCGCCCCGAGGAGCATCTTGACAAATGTCTCCTCTGGGTCTGACTGAGCGCCTCCAGGAGAGAGGCCGAAGCAAGACGTGCCACGAGAAGCGTCTTGCCACATGTCAACACTGGGTCTGACTGAGTGCCTCCATTAGAGAAGCCCCAGCAAGACGCGCCCCGAGGAGCATATTGCCACATGTCAACACTGGGTCTGACTGAGAACCTCCAGGAGAGAGGCCCAAGCAAGACGCGCCCCGAGGAGCGTCTTGCCACATGTCAACACTGGGTCTGACTGAGCGCCTCCAGGAGAGAGGCCCAAGCAAGACGCGCCCCGAGGAGCGTCTTGTCACATGTCACTACTCGGTCTGACTGAGCGCCTACAGGAGAGAGGCCCAAGCAAGACGTGCCCCGAGGAGCGTCTTGCCACATGTCACTACTCGGTCTGACTGAGCGCCTACAGGAGAGAGGCCCAAGCAAGACGTGCCCCGAGGAGCGTCTTGCCACATGTCAACAATGGGTCTGACTGAGGGCATCCAGGAGAGAAGCCCAAGCAAGAAGCGCCCCGAGGAGAGTCTTGCCACATGTCAACACTGGGTCTGACAGAGGGCATCCAGGAGTTTGGCCCAAGCAATACGCGCCCCGAGGAGCGTCTTGCCACATGTCACCACTGGGTCTGACTGAGCGCCTCCAGGAGAGAGGCTCAAGCATGAAGCGCTCCGAGGAGCGTCTTGCCACATGTCAGCACTCGGTCTGACTGAGGGCCTCCAGGAGAGAAGCCCAAGCAAGACGTGCCCCGAGGAGCATCTTGCCACATGTCAACACTGGGTCTGACTGAGCTCCTCCAGGAGAGAGGCCCAAGCAAGACGCGCTCCGAGGAGCGTCTTGCCACATGTGAACACTGGGTCTGACTGAGTGCCTCCAGGAGAGAGGCCCAAGCAAGACGCGCCCGGAGGAGCGTCTTGCCACATGTCAGCACTCGGTCTGACTGAGCGCCTCCAGGAGAGAGGCCCAAGCAAGACGCGCCCCGAGGAGCATCTTGCCACATGTCAACAATGGGTCTGACTGAGGGCCTCCAGGAGAGAAGCCCAAGCAAGACGCGCCCCGAGGAGCGTCTTGCAACGTGTCACCACTGGGTCTGATTGAGCACCTCCAGGAGAGAGGCCCCAGCAAGACGCGCCCCGAGGAGCGTCTTGCCTTATGTCAGCACTCGGTCTGACTGAGCGCCTCCAGGAGAGAGGCCCAAGCAAGACGCGCCCCGAGGAGCGTCTTGCCACATGTGATCACTGGGTCTGACTGAGCGCCTCCAGGAGAGAGGCCCAAGCAAGACGCGCCCGGAGGAGCGTCTTGCCATATGTCAGCACTCGGTCTGACTGAGCACCTCCAGGAGAGAGGCCCAAGCAAGACGCGCCCCGAGGAGCATCTTGACACATGTCTCCTCTGGGTCTGACTGAGCGCCTCCAGGAGAGAGGCCGAAGCAAGACGTGCCCTGAGGAGCGTCTTAGCACATGTCAACACTGGGTCTGACTGAGTGCCTCCATTAGAGAAGCCCCAGCAAGACGCGCCCGGAGGAGCATCTTGCCACATGTCAACACTGGGTCTGACTGAGAACCTCCAGGAGAGAGGCCGAAGCAAGACGCGCCCCGAGGAGCGTCTTGCCACATGTCAACACTGGGTCTGACTGAGCGCCTCCAGGAGAGAGGCCCAAGCAAGACGCGCCCCGAGGAGCGTCTTGTCACATGTCACTACTTGGTCTGACTGAGCGCCTACAGGAGAGAGGCCCAAGCAAGACGTGCCCCGAGGAGCGTCTTGCCACATGTCACTACTCGGTCTGACTGAGCGCCTACAGGAGAGAGGCCCAAGCAAGACGTGCCCCGAGGAGCGTCTTGCCACATGTCAACAATGGGTCTGACTGAGGGCCTCCAGGAGAGAAGCCCAAGCAAGAAGCGCCCCGAGGAGCGTCTTGCCACATGTCAACACTGGGTCTGACTGAGCGCCTCCAGGAGAGAGGCCCAAGCAAGTTACGCCCCGAGGAGAGTCTTGACACATGTCAACACTGGGTCTGACTGAGGGCCTCCATGAGAGAAGCCAAAGCAAGACGCGCCCCGAGGAGAGTCTTGCCACATGTCAACACTGGGTCTGACAGAGGGCATCCAGGAGTTAGGCCCAAGCAATACGCGCCCCGAGGAGTGTCTTGCCACATGTCACCACTGGGTCTGACTGAGCGCCTCCAGGAGAGAGGCTCAAGCATGAAGCGCTCCGAGGAGCGTCTTGCCACATGTCAGCACTCGGTCTGACTGAGGGCCTCCAGGAGAGAAGCCCAAGCAAGACGTGCCCCGAGGAGCGTCTTGCCACATGTCAACACTGGGTCTGACTGAGCGCCTCCAGGAGAGAGGCCCAAGCAAGACGCGCTCCGAGGAGCGTCTTGCCACATGTGAACACTGGGTCTGACTGAGCGCCTCCAGGAGAGAGGCCCAAGCAAGACGCGCCCGGAGGAGCGTCTTGCCACATGTCAGCACTCGGTCTGACTGAGCGCCTCCAGGAGAGAGGCCCAAGAAAGACGCGCCCCGAGGAGCGTCTTGCCACATGTCAACAATGGGTCTGACTGAGGGCCTCCAGGAGAGAAGCCCAAGCAAGACGCGCCCCGAGGAGCGTCTTGCAACGTGTCACCACTGGGTCTGATTGAGCACCTCCAGGAGAGAGGCCCCAGCAAGACGCGCCCCGAGGAGCGTCTTGCCTTATGTCAGCACTCGGTTAGACTGAGCGCCTCCAGGAGAGAGGCCCAAGCAAGACGCGCCCCGAGGAGCGTCTTGCCACATGTCACTACTCGGTCTGACTGAGCGCCTCCAGGAGAGAGGCCCAAGCAAGACGTGCCCCGAGGAGCGTCTTGCCACATGTCAACAATGGGTCTGACTGAGGGCCTCCAGGAGAGAAGCCCAAGCAAGACGCGCCCCGAGGAGCGTCTTGCCACATGTCAACACTGGGTCTGACTGAGGGCCTCCAAGAGAGAGTCCCAAATAAGACGCGCCCCGAGGAGCGTCTTGCCACATGTCAACAAGGGGTCTGACTGAGGGCCTCCAGGAGAGAAGCCCAAGCAAGACGCGCCCCGAGGAGCGTCTTGCCACATGTCAACACTGGGTCTGACAGAGGGCATCCAGGAGTTAGGCCCAAGCAATACGCGCCCCGAGGAGCGTCTTGCCATATGTCACCACTGGGTCTGACTGAGCGCCTCCAGGAGAGAGGCCCAAGCAAGACGCGCCTGTAGGAGCGTTTTGCCACATGTCAACACTGGGTCTGACAGAGGGCCTCAAGGGGAGAGGCCCAAGCAAGATGCGCCCTGAGGAGCATCTTGCCACATATCAACAATGGGTCTGACTGAGGGCCTCCAGGAGAGAGGCCCAAGCAAGACGCGCCTGGAGGAGCGTTTTGCCACATGTCAACACTGGGTCTGACAGAGGGCCTCAAGGGGAGAGGCCCAAGCAAGATGCGCCCCGAGGAGCATCTTGCCACATATCAACAATGGGTCTGACTGAGCGCCTCCAGGAGAGAGGCCCAAGCAAGACACGCCCCGAGGAGCGTCTTGACACATGTCAACACTGGGTCTGACTGAGGGCCTCCATGGGAGAAGCCCAAGCAAGACGCGCCCCGAGGAGAGTCTTGCCACATGTCAACACTGGGTCTGACAGAGGGCATCCAGGAGTTAGGCCCAAGCAATACGCGCCCCGAGGAGCGTCTTGCCACATGTCACCACTGGGTCTGACTGAGCGCCTCCAGGAGAGAGGCCCAAGCAAGACGCGCCTGGAGGAGCGTTTTGCCACATGTCAACACTGGGTCTGACAGAGGGCCTCAAGGGGAGAGGCCCAAGCAAGATGCGCCCCGAGGAGCATCTTGCCACATATCAACAATGGGTCTGACTGAGGGCCTCCAGGAGAGAAGCCCAAGCAAGACGCGCCCCGAGGAGCGTCTTGCCACATGTCAGCACTCGGTCTAACTGAGCGCCTCCAGGAGAGAGGCCCAAATGAGACGCGCCCCGAGGAGCGTCTTGCCACATGTCAACAATGGGTCTGACTGAGGGCCTCCAGGAGAGAAGCCCAAGCAAGACGCGCCCCGAGGAGCGTCTTGCCACATGTCAGCACTCGGTCTGACTGAGCGCCTCCAGGAGAGAGGCCCAAGCAACACGTGCCCTGAGGAGCGTCTTAGCACATGTCAACACTGGGTCTGACTGAGCGCCTCCAGGAGAGAGGCCCAAGCAAGACGCGCCCCGAGGAGCGTCTTGCCACATGTGAACACTGGGTCTGACTGAGCGCCTCCAGGAGAGAGGCCCAAGCAAGAAGCGCACCGAGGAGCATCTTGACACATGTCTCCTCTGGGTCTGACTGAGCGCCTCCAGGAGAGAGGCCGAAGCAAGACGTGCCCCGAGGAGAGTCTTGCCACATGTCAACACTGGGTCTGACTGAGTGCCTCCATTAGAGAAACCCCAGCAAGACGCGCCCCGAGGAGCATCTTGCCACATGTCAACACTGGGTCTGACTGAGGGCCTCCAAGAGAGAGGCCCAAATAAGACGCGCCTCGAGGAGCGTCTTGCCACATGTCAACAATCGGTCTGACTGAGGGCCTCCAGGAGAGAAGCCCAAGCAAGACGCGCCCCGAAGGAGCGTCTTGCCACATGTCAACACTGGGTCTGACAGAGGGCATCCAGGAGTTAGGCCCAAGCAATACGCGCCCCGAGAAGCGTCTTGCCACATGTCACCACTGGGTCTGACTGAGCGCCTCCAGGAGAGAGGCCCAAGCAAGACGCGCCTGGAGGAGCGTTTTGCCACATGTCAACACTGGGTCTGACAGAGGGCCTCAAGGGGAGAGGCCCAAGCAAGATGCGCCCCGAGGAGCATCTTGCCACATATCAACAATGGGTCTGACTGAGGGCCTCCAGGAGAGAAGCCCAAGCAAGACGCGCCCCGAGGAGCGTCTTGCCACATGTCAGCACTCGGTCTAACTGAGCGCCTCCAGGAGAGAGGCCCAAATGAGACGCGCCCCGAGGAGCGTCTTGCCACATGTCAACAATGGGTCTGACTGAGGGCCTCCAGGAGAGAGGCCCAAGCAATACGCGCCCCGAGGAGCGTCTTGCCACATGTCAGCACTCGGTCTGACTGAGCGCCTCCAGGAGAGAGGCCCAAGCAACACGTTCCCTGAGGAGCGTCTTAGCACATGTCAACACTGGGTCTGACTGAGCGCCTCCAGGAGAGAGGCCCAAGCAAGACGCGCCCCGAGGAGCGTCTTGCCACATGTCAGCACTCGGTCTGACTGAGCACCTCCAGGAGAGAGGCCCAAGCAAGACGCGCCCCGAGGAGCATCTTGACACATGTCTCCTCTGGGTCTGACTGAGCGCCTCCAGGAGAGAGGCCGAAGCAAGACGTGCCCCGAGGAGCGTCTTGCCACATGTCAACACTGGGTCTGACTGAGTGCCTCCATTAGAGAAGCCCCAGCAAGACGCGCCCCGAGGAGCATCTTGCCACATGTCAACACTGGGTCTGACTGAGAACCTCCAGGAGAGAGGCCCAAGCAAGACGCGCCCCGAGGAGCGTCTTGCCACATGTCAACACTGGGTCTGACTGAGCGCCTCCAGGAGAGAGGCCCAAGCAAGACGTGCCCCGAGGAGCGTCTTGCCACATGTGAACACTGGGTCTGACTGAGCGCCTCCAGGAGAGAGGCCCAAGCAAGACGCGCCCGGAGGAGCGTCTTGCCACATGTCAGCACTCGGTCTGACTGAGCACCTCCAGGAGAGAGGCCCAAGCAAGACGCGCCCCGAGGAGCATCTTGACACATGTCTCCTCTGGGTCTGACTGAGCGCCTCCAGGAGAGAGGCCGAAGCAAGACGTGCCCCGAGGAGCGTCTTGCCACATGTCAACACTGGGTCTGACTGAGTGCCTCCATTAGAGAAGCCCCGGCAAGACGCGCCCCGAGGAGCATCTTGCCACATGTCAACACTGGGTCTGACTGAGAACCTCCAGGAGAGAGGCCCAAGCAAGACGCGCCCCGAGGAGCGTCTTGCCACATGTCAACACTGGGTCTGACTGAGCGCCTCGAGGAGAGAGGCCCAAGCAAGACGCGCCCCGAGGAGCGTCTTGTCACATGTCACTACTCGGTCTGACTGAGCGCCTACAGGAGAGAGGCCCAAGCAAGACGTGCCCCGAGGAGCGTCTTGCCACATGTCACTACTCGGTCTGACTGAGCGCCTACAGGAGAGAGGCCCAAGCAAGACGTGCCCCGAGGAGCGTCTTGCCACATGTCAACAATGGGTCTGACTGAGGGCCTCCAGGAGAGAAGCCCAAGCAAGAAGCGCCCCGAGGAGCGTCTTGCCACATGTCAACACTGGGTCTGACTGAGCGCCTCCAGGAGAGAGGCCCAAGCAAGTTACGCCCCGAGGAGCGTCTTGACACATGTCAACACTGGGTCTGACTGAGGGCCTCCATGAGAAAAGCCCAAGCAAGACGCGCCCCGAGGAGAGTCTTGCCACATGTCAACAATGGGTCTGACAGAGGGCATCCAGGAGTTAGGCCCAAGCAATACGCGCCCCGAGGAGTGTCTTGCCACATGTCACCACTGGGTCTGACTGAGCGCCTCCAGGAGAGAGGCTCAAGCATGAAGCGCTCCGAGGAGCGTCTTGCCACATGTCAGCACTCGGTCTGACTGAGGGCCTCCAGGAGAGAAGCCCAAGCAAGACGTGCCCCGAGGAGCGTCTTGCCACATGTCAACACTGGGTCTGACTGAGCGCCTCCAGGAGAGAGGCCCAAGCAAGACGCGCTCCGAGGAGCGTCTTGCCACATGTGAACACTGGGTCTGACTGAGCGCCTCCAGGAGAGAGGCCCAAGCAAGACGCGCCCGGAGGAGCGTCTTGCCACATGTCAGCACTCGGTCTGACTGAGCGCCTCCAGGAGAGAGGCCCAAGCAAGACGCGCCCCAAGGAGCGTCTTGCCACATGTCAACAATGGGTCAGACTGAGGGCCTCCAGGAGAGAAGCCCAAGCAAGACGCGCCCCGAGGAGCGTCTTGCAACGTGTCACCACTGGGTCTGATTGAGCACCTCCAGGAGAGAGGCCCCAGCAAGACGCGCCCCGAGGAGCGTCTTGCCTTATGTCAGCACTCGGTCTGACTGAGCGCCTCCAGGAGAGAGGCCCAAGCAAGACGCGCCCCGAGGAGCGTCTTGCCACATGTCACTACTCGGTCTGACTGAGCGCCTCCAGGAGAGAGGCCCAAGCAAGACGTGCCCCGAGGAGCGTCTTGCCACATGTCAACAATGGGTCTGACTGAGGGCCTCCAGGAGAGAAGCCCAAGCAAGACGCGCCCCGAGGAGCGTCCTGCCACATGTCAACACTGGGTCTGACTGAGGGCCTCCAAGAGAGAGTCCCAAATAAGACGCGCCCCGAGGAGCGTCTTGCCACATGTCAACACTGGGTCTGACAGAGGGCATCCAGGAGTTAGGCCCAAGCAATACGCGCCCCGAGGAGCGTCTTGCCACATGTCACCACTGGGTCTGACTGAGCGCCTCCAGGAGAGAGGCCCAAATGAGACGCGCCCCGAGGAGCGTCTTGCCACATGTCAACAATGGGTCTGACTGAGGGCCTCCAGGAGAGAAGCCCAAGCAAGACGCGCCCCGAGGAGCGTCTCGCCACATGTCAGCACTCGGTCTGACTGAGCGCCTCCAGGAGAGAGTCCCAAGCAACACGTGCCCTGAGGAGCGTCTTAGCACATGTCAACACTGGGTCTGACTGAGCGCCTCCAGGAGAGAGGCCCAAGCAAGACGCGCCCCGAGGAGCGTCTTGCCACATGTGAACACTGGGTCTGACTGAGCGCCTCAGGGAGAGAGGCCCAAGCAAGACGCGCCCGGAGGAGCGTCTTCCCACATGTCAGCACTCGGTCTGACTGAGCACCTCCAGGAGAGAGGCCCAAGCAAGACGCGCCCCGAGGAGCATCTTGACACATGTCTCCTCTGGGTCTGACTGAGCGCCTCCAGGAGAGAGGCCGAAGCAAGACGTGCCACGAGGAGCGTCTTGCCACATGTCAACACTGGGTCTGACTGAGTGCCTCCATTAGAGAAGCCCCAGCAAGACGCGCCCCGAGGAGCATCTTGCCACATGTCAACACTGGGTCTGACTGAGAACCTCCAGGAGAGAGGCCCAAGCAAGACGCGCCCCGAGGAGCGTCTTGCCACATGTCAACACTGGGTCTGACTGAGCGCCTCCAGGAGAGAGGCCCAAGCAAGACGCGCCCCGAGGAGCGTCTTGTCACATGTCACTACTCGGTCTGACTGAGCGCCTACAGGAGAGAGGCCCAAGCAAGACGTGCCCCGAGGAGCGTCTTGCCACACGTCAACAATGGGTCTGACTGAGGGCCTCCAGGAGAGAAGCCCAAGCAAGAAGCGCCCCGAGGAGCGTCTTGCCACATGTCAACACTGGGTCTAACTGAGCGCCTCCAGGAGAGAGGCCCAAGCAAGACACGCCCCGAGGAGCGTCTTGACACATGTCAACACTGGGTCTGACTGAGGGCCTCCATGAGAGAAGCCCAAGCAAGACGCGCCCCGAGGAGAGTCTTGCCACATGTCAACACTGGGTCTGACAGAGGGCATCCAGGAGTTAGGCCCAAGCAATACGCGCCCCGAGGAGCGTCTTGCCACATGTCACCACTGGGTCTGACTGAGCGCCTCTAGGAGAGAGGCTCAAGCATGAAGCGCTCCAAGGAGCGTCTTGCCACATGTCAGCACTCAGTCTGACTGAGGGCCTCCAGGAGAGAAGCCCAAGCAAGACGTGCCCAGAGGAGCGTCTTGCCACATGTCAACACTGGGTCTGACTGAGCGCCTCCAGGAGAGAGGCCCAAGCAAGACGCGCTCCGAGGAGCGTATTGCCACATGTGAACACTGGGTCTGACTGAGCGCCTCCAGGAGAGAGGCCCAAGCAAGACGCGCCCGGAGGAGCGTCTTGCCAAATGTCAGCACTCGGTCTGACTGAGCGCCTCCAGGAGAGAGGCCCAAGCAAGACGCGCCCCGAGGAGCGTCTTGCCACATGTCAACAATGGGTCTGACTGAGGGCCTCCAGGAGAGAAGCCCAAGCAAGACCCGCCCCGAGGAGCGTCTTGACACATTTCTCCTCAGGGTCTGACTGAGCACCTCCAGGAGAGAGGCCCAGGCAAGACGTTCCCCGAGGAGCGTCTTTCCACATGTCAACACTGGGTGTGACTGAGTGCCTCCATGAGAGAAGCCCGAGCAAGACGCGCCCCGAGGAGCGTTTTGCCACATGTCAACACTGGGTCTGACTGAGCACCTCCAGGAGAGAGGCCCAAGCAAGACGCGCCCCGAGGAGCGTCTTGCCACATGTCAACACTGGGTCTGACTGAGCGCCTCCAGGAGAGAGGCCCGAGGAGCGTCTTGACACATGTCACCTCTGGGTCTGACTGAGCACCTCCAGGAGAGAGTTCCAAGCAAGACGCGCCCCGAGGAGCGTCTTGTCACATGTCAACAGTGGGTCTGACTGAGCGCCTCCAGGAGCGAGGCCCAAGCAAGAAACGCCCGAGGAGCGTCTTGACACATGTTAACACTGGGTCTGACTGAGCACCTCCAGGAGAGTGGTCCAAGCAACACGCGCCCCGAGGAGCGTCTTGCCACATGTCAACACTGGGTCTGACTGAGTGCCTCCATGAGAGAAGCCCCAGCAAGACGCGCCCCGAGGAGCGTCTTGTCACATGTCACTTCTCGGTCTGACTGAGCGCCTCCAGGAGAGAGGCCCAAGCAAGACGTGCCCCGAGGAGCGTCTTGCCACATGTCAACAATGGGTCTGACTGAGCGCCTCCAGGAGAGAGGCCCCAGCAAGACGCGCCCCGTGGAGCGTCTTGCCACATGTCAGCACTCGGTCTGACTGAGCGCCTCCAGGAGAGAGACCCGAGGAGCGTCTTGCCACATGTCACCTCTGGGTCTGACTGAGCGCCTCCAGGAGAGAGGCGCAAGCAAGAAACGCCCGAGGAGCGTCTTGACACATGTCAACACTGGGTCTGACTGAGCGCCTCCAGGAGAGAGGCCCCAGCAAGACGCGCCCCGAGGAGCGTCTTGCCACATGTGAACACTGGGTCTTACTGAGCGCCTCAGGGAGAGAGGCCCAAGCAAGACGCGCCCGGAGGAGCGTCTTCCCACATGTCAGCACTCGGTCTGACTGAGCACCTCCAGGAGAGAGGCCCAAGCAAGACGCGCCCCGAGGAGCATCTTGACACATGTCTCCTCTGGGTCTGACTGAGCGCCTCCAGGAGAGAGGCCGAAGCAAGATGTGCCCCGAGGAGCGTCTTGCCACATGTCAACACTGGGTCTGACTGAGTGCCTCCATTAGAGAAGCCCCAGCAAGACGCGCCCCGAGGAGCATCTTGCCACATGTCAACACTGGGTCTGACTGAGAACCTCCAGGAGAGAGGCCCAAGCAAGACGCGCCCCGAGGAGCGTCTTGCCACATGTCAACACTGGGTCTGACTGAGCGCCTCCAGGAGAGAGGCCCAAGCAAGACGCGCCCCGAGGAGCGTCTTGTCACATGTCACTACTCGGTCTGACTGAGCGCCTACAGGAGAGAGGCCCAAGCAAGACGCGCCCCGAGGAGCGTCTTGCCACATGTCAACACTGGGTCTGACTGAGCGCCTCCAGGAGAGAGACCCGAGTAGCGTCTTGCCACATGTCACCTCTGGGTCTGACTGAGCGCCTCCAGGAGAGAGGCGCAAGCAAGAAACGCCCGAGGAGCGTCTTGACACATGTCAACACTGGGTCTGACTGAGCACCTCCAGGAGAGAGGCCCCAGCAAGACGCGCCCCGTGGAGCGTCTTGTCACATGTCACTACTCGGTCTGACTGAGCGCCTACAGAAAGGAGGCCCAAACAAGACGTGCCCCGAGGAGCGTCTTGCCACACGTCAACAATGGGTCTGACTGAGGGCCTCCAGGAGAGAAGCCCAAGCAAGAAGCGCCCCGAGGAGCGTCTTGCCACATGTCAACACTGGGTCTGACTGAGGGCCTCCAAGAGAGAGTCCCAAATAAGACGCGCCCCGAGGAGCGTCTTGCCACATGTCAACAATGGGTCTGACTGAGGGCCTCCAGGAGAGAAGCCCAAGCAAGACGCGCCCTGAGGAGCGTCTTGCCACATGTCAACACTGGGTCTGACAGAGGGCATCCAGGAGTTAGGCCCAAGCAAGACGCGCCTGGAGGAGCGTTTTGCCACATGTCAACACTGGGTCTGACAGAGGGCCTCAAGGGGAGAGGCCCAAGCAAGATGCGCCCCGAGGAGCATCTTGCCACATATCAACAATGGGTCTGACTGAGGGCCTCCAGGAGAGAAGCCCAAGCAAGACGCGCCCCGAGGAGCGTCTTGCCACATGTCAGCACTCGGTCTAACTGAGCGCCTCCAGGAGAGAGGCCCAAATGAGACGCGCCCCGAGGAGCGTCTTGCCACATGTCAACAATGGGTCTGACTGAGGGCCTCCAGGAGAGAAGCCCAAGCAAGACGCGCCCCGAGGAGCGTCTCGCCACATGTCAGCACTCGGTCTGACTGAGCGCCTCCAGGAGAGAGGCCCAAGCAACACGTGCCCTGAGGAGCGTCTTAGCACATGTCAACACTGGGTCTGACTGAGCGCCTCCAGGAGAGAGGCCCAAGCAAGACGCGCCCCGAGGAGCGTCTTGCCACATGTGAACACTGGGTCTGACTGAGCGCCTCCAGGAGAGAGGCCCAAGCAAGACGCGCCCGGAGGAGCGTCTTCCCACATGTCAGCACTCGGTCTGACTGAGCACCTCCAGGAGAGAGGCCCAAGCAAGACGCGCCCCGAGGAGCATCTTGACACATGTCTCCTCTGGGTCTGACTGAGCGCCTCCAGGAGAGAGGCCGAAGCAAGACGTGCCCCGAGGAGCATCTTGCCACATGTCAACACTGGGTCTGACTGAGTGCCTCCATTAGAGAAGCCCCAGCAAGACGCGCCCCGAGGAGCATCTTGCCACATGTCAACACTGGGTCTGACTGAGAACCTCCAGGAGAGAGGCCCAAGCAAGACGCGCCCCGAGGAGCGTCTTGCCACATGTCAACACTGGGTCTGACTGAGCGCCTCCAGGAGAGAGGCCCAAGCAAGACGCGCCCCGAGGAGCGTCTTGTCACATGTCACTACTCGGTCTGACTGAGCGCCTACAGGAGAGAGGCCCAAGCAAGACGTGCCCCGAGGAGCGTCTTGCCACACGTCAACAATGGGTCTGACTGAGGGCCTCCAGGAGAGAAGCCCAAGCAAGAAGCGCCCCGAGGAGCGTCTTGCCACATGTCAACACTGGGTCTAACTGAGCGCCTCCAGGAGAGAGGCCCAAGCAAGACACGCCCCGAGGAGCGTCTTGACACATGTCAACACTGGGTCTGACTGAGGGCCTCCATGAGAGAAGCCCAAGCAAGACGCGCCCCGAGGAGAGTCTTGCCACATGTCAACACTGGGTCTGACAGAGGGCATCCAGGAGTTAGGCCCAAGCAATACGCGCCCCGAGGAGCGTCTTGCCACATGTCAACACTGGGTCTGACTGAGCGCCTCCAGGAGAGAGGCCCAAGCAAGACGCGCCCGGAGGAGCGTCTTGCCAAATGTCAGCACTCGGTCTGACTGAGCGCCTCCAGGAGAGAGGCCCAAGCAAGACGCGCCCCGAGGAGCGTCTTGTCACATGTCAACAATGGGTCTGACTGAGGGCCTCCAGGAGAGAAGCCCAAGCAAGACCCGCCCCGAGGAGCGTCTTGACACATTTCTCCTCAGGGTCTGACTGAGCGCCTCCAGGAGAGAGGCCCAGGCAAGACGTTCCCCGAGGAGCGTGTTTCCACATGTCAACACTGGGTCTGACTGAGTGCCTCCATGAGAGAAGCCCGAGCAAGACGCGCCCCGAGGAGCGTTTTGCCACATGTCAACACTGGGTCTGACTGAGCACCTCCAGGAGAGAGGCCCAAGCAAGACGCGCCCCGAGGAGCGTCTTGCCACATGTCAACACTGGGTCTGACTGAGCGCCTCCAGGAGAGAGGCCCGAGGAGCGTCTTGACACATGTCACCTCTGGGTCTGACTGAGCACCTCCAGGAGAGAGTTCCAAGCAAGACGCGCCCCGAGGAGCGTCTTGTCACATGTCAACAGTGGGTCTGACTGAGCGCCTCCAGGAGCAAGGCCCAAGCAAGAAACGCCCGAGGAGCGTCTTGACACATGTTAACACTGGGTCTGACTGAGCGCCTCCAGGAGAGTGGTCCAAGCAACACGCGCCCCGAGGAGCGTCTTGCCACATTTCAACACTGGGTCTGACTGAGTGCCTCCATGAGAGAAGCCCCAGCAAGACGCGCCCCGAGGAGCGTCCTGTCACATGTCACTTCTCGGTCTGACTGAGCGCCTCCAGGAGAGAGGCCCAAGCAAGACGTGCCCCGAGGAGCGTCTTGCCACATGTCAACAATGGGTCTGACTGAGCGCCTCCAGGAGAGAGGCCCCAGCAAGACGCGCCCCGTGGAGCGTCTTGCCACATGTCAGCACTCGGTCTGACTGAGCGCCTCCAGGAGAGAGACCCGAGGAGCGTCTTGCCACATGTCACCTCTGGGTCTGACTGAGCGCCTCCAGGAGAGTGGCCCCAGCAAGACGCGCCCCGTGGAGCGTCTTGCCACATGTAAGCACTCGGTCTGACTGAGCGCCTCCAGGAGAGAGGCCCAAGCAAGAAGCGCCCCGAGGAGCGTCTTGCCACATGTCAACAATGTGTCTGACTGAGGGCCTCCAGGAGAGAAGCCCAAGCAAGACGCGCCCCGAGGAGCGTCTTGCCACATGTCAACAATGGGTCTAATTGAGCGCCTCCAGGAGAGACGCCCAAGCAAGACGCGCCCCGAGGAGCGTCTTGCCACATGTGAACACTGGGTCTGACTTAGCGCCTCCAGGAGAGAGGCCCAAGCAAGACGCGCCCGGAGGAGGGTCTTGCCACATGTCAGCACTCGGTCTGACTGAGCGCCTCCAGGAGAGAGGCCCAAGCAAGACGCGCGCCGAGGATCGTCTTGACACATGTCTCCTCTGGGTCTGACTGAGTGCCTCCAGGAGAGAGGCCGAAGCAAGACGTGCCCCGAGGAGCATCTTGCCACATGTCAACACTGGGTCTGACTGAGTGCCTCCATGAGAGAAGCCCCAGCAAGACGCGCCCCGAGGAGCGTCTTGCCACATGTCAACACTGGGTCTGACTGAGCGCCTCCAGGAGAGAGACCCGAGTAGCGTCTTGCCACATGTCACCTCTGGGTCTGACTGAGCGCCTCCAGGAGAGAGGCGCAAGCAAGAAACGCCCGAGGAGCGTCTTGACACATGTCAACACTGGGTCTGACTGAGCGCCTCCAGGAGAGAGGCCCCAGCAAGACGCGCCCCGTGGAGCGTTTTGCCACATGTCAGCACTCGGTCTGACTGAGCACCTCCAGGAGAGAGGCCCAAGCAAGAAGCGCCCCGAGGAGCGTCTTGCCACATGTCAACACTGGGTCTGACTGAGGGCCTCCATGAGAGAAGTCCAAGCAAGACGCGCCCCGAGGAGAGTCTTGCCACATGTCAACACTGGGTCTGACAGAGGGCATCCAGGAGAGAGGCCCAAGCAATACGCGCCCCGAGGAGCGTCTTGCCACATGTCACCACTGCGTCTGACTGAGCGCCTCCAGGAGAGAGGCCCAAGCAAGAAGCGCCCCGAGGAGCGTCTTGCCACATGTCACCACAGGGTCTGACTGAGCGCCTCCAGGAGAGAGGCCCAAGCAAGAAGCGCCCCGAGGAGCGTCTTGCCACATGTCAGCACTCGGTCTGACTGAGCGCCTCCAGGAGAGAGGCCCAAGCAAGACGTGCCCCGAGGAGCGTCTTGCCACATGTCAACACTGGGTCTGACAGAGGGCATCCAGGAGAGAGGCCCAAGCAATACGCGCCCCGAGGAGCATCTTGCCACATGTCACCACTGCGTCTGACTGAGCGCCTCCAGGAGAGAGGCCCAAGCAAGAAGCGCCCCGAGGAGCGTCTTGCCACATGTCACCACAGGGTCTGACTGAGCGCCTCCAGGAGAGAGGCCCAAGCAAGACGCGCCCCGAGGAGCGTCTTGTCACATGTCACTACTCGGTCTGACTGAGCGCCTCCAGGAGAGAGGCCCAAGTAAGACGTGCCCCGAGGAGCGTCTTGCCACATGTCAACAATGGGTCTGACTGAGGGCCTCCAGGAGAGAAGCCCAAGCAAGAAGCGCCCCGAGGAGCGTCTTGCCACATGTCAACACTGGGTCTGACTGAGCGCCTCCAGGAGAGAGGCCCAAGCAAGACACGCCCCGAGGAGCGTCTTGACACATGTCAACACTGGGTCTGACTGAGGGCCTCCATGAGAGAAGCCCAAGCAAGACGCGCCCCGAGGAGAGTCTTGCCACATGTCAACACTGGGTCTGACTGAGCGCCTCCAGGAGAGAGGCCCAAGCAAGACGCGCCCCGAGGAGCATCTTGACACATGTCTCCTCTGGGTCTGACTGAGCGCCTCCAGGAGAGAGGCCCAAGCAAGACGTGCCCCGAGGAGCGTCTTGCCACATGTGAACACTGGGTCTGACTGAGCGCCTCCAGGAGAGAGGCCCAAGCAAGACGCGCCCCGAGGAGCGTCTTGTCACATGTCACTACTCGGTCTGACTGAGCGCCTCCAGGAGAGAGGCCCAAGCAAGATGTGCCCCGAGGAGCGTCTTGCCACATGTCAACACTGGGTCTGACTGAGCTTCTCCAGGAGAGAGGCCCAAGCAAGACGCGCCCCGAGGAGCGTCTTGCCACATGCACCTCTGGGTCTGACTGAGCACCTCCAGGAGAGAGGCCCAAGCAAGACGCGCCCCGAGGAGCGTCTTGTCACATGTCAACACTGGGTCTGACTGAGCGCCTCCAGGAGAGAGGCCCAAGCAAGAAACGCCCGAGGAGCGTCTTGACACATGTGAACACTGGGTCTGACTGAGGGCCTCCAGGAGAGAAGCCCAAGCAAGACGCGCCCCGAGGAGCGTCTTGCCACATGTCAGCACTCGGTCTTACTGAGCGCCTCCAGGAGAGAGGCCCAAATGAGACGCGCCCCGAGGAGCGTCTTGCCACATGTCAACAAAGGGTCTGACTGAGGGCCTCCAGGAGAGAAGCCCAAGCAAGACGCGCCCCGAGGAGCGTCTTGCCACATGTCAGCACTCGGTCTGACTGAACGCCTCCAGGAGAGAGGCCCAAGCAAGACGTGCCCCGAGGAGCATCTTGCCACATGTCAACACTGGGTCTGACTGAGCGCCTCCAGGAGAGAGGCCCAAGCAAGACGCGCCCCGAGGAGCGTCTTGCCACATGTGAACACTGGGTCTGACTGAGCGCCTCCAGGAGAGAGGCCCAAGCAAGACGCGCCCGGAGGAGCGTCTTGCCACATGTCAGCACTCGGTCTGACTGAGCGCCTCCAGGAGAGAGGCCCAAGCAAGACGCGCCCCGAGGAGCATCTTGACACATGTCTCCTCTGGGTCTGACTGAGCGCCTACAGGAGAGAGGCCCAAGCAAGACGTGCCCCGAGGAGCGTCTTGCCACATGTCAACACTGGGTCTGACTGAGTGCCTCCATTAGAGAAGCCCCAGCAAGACGCGCCCCGAGGAGCATCTTGCCACATGTCAACACTGGGTCTGACTGAGAACCTCCAGGAGAGAGGCCCAAGCAAGACGCGCCCCGAGGAGCGTCTTGCCACATGTCAACACTGGGTCTGACTGAGCGCCTCCAGGAGAGAGGCCCAAGCAAGACGCGCCCCGAGGAGCGTCTTGTCACATGTCACTACTCGGTCTGACTGAGCGCCTCCAGGAGAGAGGCCCAAGTAAGACGTGCCCCGAGGAGCGTCTTGCCACATGTCAACAATGGGTCTGACTGAGGGCCTCCAGGAGAGAAGCCCAAGCAAGAAGCGCCCCGAGGAGCGTCTTGCCACATGTCAACACTGGGTCTGACTGAGCGCCTCCAGGAGAGAGGCCCAAGCAAGACACGCCCCGAGGAGCGTCTTGACACATGTCAACACTGGGTCTGACTGAGGGCCTCCATGAGAGAAGCCCAAGCAAGACGCGCCCCGAGGAGAGTCTTGCCACATGTCAACACTGGGTCTGACAGAGGGCATCCAGGAGAGAGGCCCAAGCAATACGCGCCCCGAGGAGCGTCTTGCCACATGTCACCACTGCGTCTGACTGAGCGCCTCCAGGAGAGAGGCCCAAGCAAGAAGCGCCCCGAGGAGCGACTTGCCACATGTCACCACAGGGTCTGACTGAGCGCCTCCAGGAGAGAGGCCCAAGCAAGAAGCGCCCCGAGGAGCGTCTTGCCACATGTCAGCACTCGGTCTGACTGAGCGCCTCCAGGAGAGAGGCCCAAGCAAGACGTGCCCCGAGGAGCTTCTTGCCACATGTCAACACTGGGTCTGACTGAGCGCCTCCAGGAGAGAGGCCCAAGCAAGACGCCCCCCGAGGAGCGTCTTGCCACATGTGAACACTGGGTCTGACTGAGCGCCTCCAGGAGAGAGGCCCAAGCAAGACGGGCCCGGAGGAGCGTCTTGCCACATGTCAGCACTCGGTCTGACTGAGCGCCTCAAGGAGAGAGGCCCAAGCAAGACGCGCCCCAAGGAGCATCTTGACACATGTCTCCTCTGGGTCTGACTGAGCGCCTCCAGGAGAGAGGCCCAAGCAAGACGTGCCCCGAGGAGCGTCTTGCCACATGTCAACACTGGGTCTGACTGAGCGCCTCCAGGAGAGAGGCCCAAGCAAGAAATGCCCCGAGGAGCATCTTGACACATGTCTCCTCTGGGTCTGACTGAGCGCCTCCAGGAGAGAGGCCCAAGCAAGACGTGCCCCGAGGAGCGTCTTGCCACATGTGAACACTGGGTCTGACTGAGCGCCTCCAGGAGAGAGGCCCAAGCAAGACGCGCCCCGAGGAGCGTCTTGTAACATGTCACTACTCGGTCTGACTGAGCGCCTCCAGGAGAGAGACCCAAGCAAGATGTGCCCCGAGGAGCGTCTTGCCACATGTCAACACTGGGTCTGACTGAGCTTCTCCAGGAGAGAGGCCCAAGCAAGACGTGCCCCGAGGAGCGTCTTGCCACATGTCACCTCTGGGTCTGACTGAGCACCTCCAGGAGAGAGGCCCAAGCAAGACGCGCCCCGAGGAGCGTCTTGTCACATGTCAACACTGGGTCTGACTGAGCGCCTCCAGGAGAGAGGCCCAAGCAAGAAACGCCCGAGGAGCGTCTTGACACATGTGAACACTGGGTCTGACTGAGGGCCTCCAGGAGAGAAGCCCAAGCAAGACGCGCCCCGAGGAGCGTCTTGCCACATGTCAGCACTCGGTCTTACTGAGCGCCTCCAGGAGAGAGGCCCAAATGAGACGCGCCCCGAGGAGCGTCTTGCCACATGTCAACAAAGGGTCTGACTGAGCGCCTCCAGGAGAGAGGCCCAAGCAAGACGCGCCCCGAGGAGCGTCTTGCCACATGTGAACACTGGGTCTGACTGAGCGCCTCCAGGAGAGAGGCCCAAGCAAGACGCGCCCGGAGGAGCGTCTTGCCACATGTCAGCACTCGGTCTGACTGAGCGCCTCCAGGAGAGAGGCCCAAGCAAGACGCGCCCCGAGGAGCATCTTGACACATGTCTCCTCTGGGTCTGACTGAGCGCCTACAGGAGAGAGGCCCAAGCAAGACGTGCCCCGAGGAGCGTCTTGCCACATGTCAACACTGGGTCTGACTGAGTGCCTCCATTAGAGAAGCCCCAGCAAGACGCGCCCCGAGGAGCATCTTGCCACATGTCAACACTGGGTCTGACTGAGCGCCTCCAGGAGAGAGGCCCAAGCAAGACGCGCCCCGAGGAGCATCTTGACACATGTCTCCTCTGGGTCTGACTGAGCGCCTCCAGGAGAGAGGCCCAAGCAAGACGTGCCCCGAGGAGCGTCTTGCCACATGTGAACACTGGGTCTGACTGAGCGCCTCCAGGAGAGAGGCCCAAGCAAGACGCGCCCCGAGGAGCGTCTTGTCACATGTCACTACTCGGTCTGACTGAGCGCCTCCAGGAGAGAGGCCCAAGCAAGATGTGCCCCGAGGAGCGTCTTGCCACATGTCAACACTGGGTCTGACTGAGCTTCTCCAGGAGAGAGGCCCAAGCAAGACGCGCCCCGAGGAGCGTCTTGCCACATGTCACCTCTGGGTCTGACTGAGCACCTCCAGGAGAGATGCCCAAGCAAGACGCGCCCCGAGGAGCGTCTTGTCACATGTCAACACTGGGTCTGACTGAGCGCCTCCAGGAGAGAGGCCCAAGCAAGAAACGCCCGAGGAGCGTCTTGACACATGTGAACACTGGGTCTGACTGAGGGCCTCCAGGAGAGAAGCCCAAGCAAGACGCGCCCCGAGGAGCGTCTTGCCACATGTCAGCACTCGGTCTTACTGAGCGCCTCCAGGAGAGAGGCCCAAATGAGACGCGCCCCGAGGAGCGTCTTGCCACATGTCAACAAAGGGTCTGACTGAGGGCCTCCAGGAGAGAAGACCAAGCAAGACGCGCCCCGAGGAGCGTCTTGCCACATGTCAGCACTCGGTCTGACTGAACGCCTCCAGGAGAGAGGCCCAAGCAAGACACACCCCGAGGAGCGTCTTGACACATGTCAACACTGGGTCTGACTGAGGGCCTCCATGAGAGAAGCCCAAGCAAGACGCGCCCCGAGGAGAGTCTTGCCACATGTCAACACTGGGTCTGACAGAGGGCATCCAGGAGAGAGGCCCAAGCAATACGCGCCCCGAGGAGCGTCTTGCCACATGTCACCACTGCGTCTGACTGAGCGCCTCCAGGAGAGAGGCCCAAGCAAGAAGCGCCCCGAGGAGCGTCTTGCCACATGTCACCACAGGGTCTGACTGAGCGCCTCCAGGAGAGAGGCCCAAGCAAGAAGCGCCCCGAGGAGCGTCTTGCCACATGTCAGCACTCGGTCTGACTGAGCGCCTCCAGGAGAGAGGCCCAAGCAAGACGTGCCCCGAGGAGCGTCTTGCCACATGTCAACACTGGGTCTGACTGAGCGCCTCCAGGAGAGAGGCCCAAGCAAGACGCGCCCCGAGGAGCGTCTTGCCACATGTGAACACTGGGTCTGACTGAGCGCCTCCAGGAGAGAGGCCCAAGCAAGACGGGCCCGGAGGAGCGTCTTGCCACATGTCAGCACTCGGTCTGACTGAGCGCCTCAAGGAGAGAGGCCCAAGCAAGACGCGCCCCAAGGAGCATCTTGACACATGTCTCCTCTGGGTCTGACTGAGCGCCTCCAGGAGAGAGGCCCAAGCAAGACGTGCCCCGAGGAGCGTCTTGCCACATGTCAACACTGGGTCTGACTGAGCGCCTCCAGGAGAGAGGCCCAAGCAAGAAATGCCCCGAGGAGCATCTTGACACATGTCTCCTCTGGGTCTGACTGAGCGCCTCCAGGAGAGAGGCCCAAGCAAGACGTGCCCCGAGGAGCGTCTTGCCACATGTGAACACTGGGTCTGACTGAGCGCCTCCAGGAGAGAGGCCCAAGCAAGACGCGCCCCGAGGAGCGTCTTGTAACATGTCACTACTCGGTCTGACTGAGCGCCTCAAGGAGAGAGACCCAAGCAAGATGTGCCCCGAGGAGCGTCTTGCCACATGTCAACACTGGGTCTGACTGAGCTTCTCCAGGAGAGAGGCCCAAGCAAGACGTGCCCCGAGGAGCGTCTTGCCACATGTCACCTCTGGGTCTGACTGAGCACCTCCAGGAGAGAGGCCCAAGCAAGACGCGCCCCGAGGAGCGTCTTGTCACATGTCAACACTGGGTCTGACTGAGCGCCTCCAGGAGAGAGGCCCAAGCAAGAAACGCCCGAGGAGCGTCTTGACACATGTGAACACTGGGTCTGACTGAGGGCCTCCAGGAGAGAAGCCCAAGCAAGACGCGCCCCGAGGAGCGTCTTGCCACAAGTCAGCACTCGGTCTTACTGAGCGCCTCCAGGAGAGAGGCCCAAATGAGACGCGCCCCGAGGAGCGTCTTGCCACATGTCAACAAAGGGTCTGACTGAGGGCCTCCAGGAGAGAAGCCCAAGCAGGACGCGCCCCGAGGAGCGTCTTGCCACATGTCAGCACTCGGTCTGACTGAACGCCTCCAGGAGAGAGGCCCAAGCAAGACGTGCCCCGAGGAGCATCTTGCCACATGTCAACACTGGGTCTGACTGAGCGCCTCCAGGAGAGAGGCCCAAGCAAGACGCGCCCCGAGGAGCGTCTTGCCACATGTGAACACTGGGTCTGACTGAGCGCCTCCAGGAGAGAGGCCCAAGCAAGACGCGCCCGGAGGAGCGTCTTGCCACATGTCAGCACTGGGTCTGACTGAGCGCCTCCAGGAGAGAGGCCCAAGCAAGACGCGTCCCGAGGAGCGTCTTGCCACATGTGAACACTGGGTGTGACTGAGCGCCTCCAGGAGAGAGGCCCAAGCAAGACGCGCCCGGAGGAGCGTCTTGCCACATGTCAGCACTCGGTCTGACTGAGCGCCTCCAGGAGAGAGGCCCAAGCAAGACGCGCCCCGAGGAGCATCTTGACACATGTCTCCTCTGGGTCTGACTGAGCGCCTACAGGAGAGAGGCCCAAGCAAGACGTGCCCCGAGGAGCGTCTTGCCACATGTCAACACTGGGTCTGACTGAGTGCCTCCATTAGAGAAGCCCCAGCAAGACGCGCCCCGAGGAGCATCTTGCCACATGTCAACACTGGGTCTGACTGAGCGCCTCCAGGAGAGAGGCCCAAGCAAGACGCGCCCCGAGGAGCATCTTGACACATGTCTCCTCTGGGTCTGACTGAGCGCCTCCAGGAGAGAGGCCCAAGCAAGACGTGCCCCGAGGAGCGTCTTGCCACATGTGAACACTGGGTCTGACTGAGCGCCTCCAGGAGAGAGGCCCAAGCAAGACGCGCCCCGAGGAGCGTCTTGTCACATGTCACTACTCGGTCTGACTGAGCGCCTCCAGGAGAGAGGCCCAAGCAAGATGTGCCCCGAGGAGCGTCTTGCCACATGTCAACACTGGGTCTGACTGAGCTTCTCCAGGAGAGAGGCCCAAGCAAGACGCGCCCCGAGGAGCTTCTTGCCACATGTCACCTCTGGGTCTGACTGAGCACCTCCAGGAGAGATGCCCAAGCAAGACGCGCCCCGAGGAGCGTCTTGTCACATGTCAACACTGGGTCTGACTGAGCGCCTCCAGGAGAGAGGCCCAAGCAAGAAACGCCCGAGGAGCGTCTTGACACATGTGAACACTGGGTCTGACTGAGGGCCTCCAGGAGAGAAGCCCAAGCAAGACGCGCCCCGAGGAGCGTCTTGCCACATGTCAGCACTCGGTCTTACTGAGCGCCTCCAGGAGAGAGGCCCAAATGAGACGCGCCCCGAGGAGCGTCTTGCCACATGTCAACAAAGGGTCTGACTGAGGGCCTCCAGGAGAGAAGACCAAGCAAGACGCGCCCCGAGGAGCGTCTTGCCACATGTCAGCACTCGGTCTGACTGAACGCCTCCAGGAGAGAGGCCCAAGCAAGACGTGCCCCGAGGAGCATCTTGCCACATGTCAACACTGGGTCTGACTGAGCGCCTCCAGGAGAGAGGCCCAAGCAAGACGCGCCCAGAGGAGCGTCTTGCCACATGTGAACACTGGGTCTGACTGAGCGCCTCCAGGAGAGAGGCCCAAGCAAGACGCGCCCGGAGGAGCGTCTTGCCACATGTCAGCACTCGGTCTGACTGAGCGCCTCCAGGAGAGAGGCCCAAGCAAGACGCGCCCCGAGGAGCATCTTGACACATGTCTCCTCTGGGTCTGACTGAGCGCCTACAGGAGAGAGGCCCAAGCAAGACGTGCCCCGAGGAGCGTCTTGCCACATGTCAACACTGGGTCTGACTGAGTGCCTCCATTAGAGAAGCCCCAGCAAGACGCGCCCCGAGGAGCATCTTGCCACATGTCAACACTGGGTCTGACTGAGAACCTCCAGGAGAGAGGCCCAAGCAAGACACGCCCCGAGGAGCGTCTTGCCACATGTCAACACTGGGTCTGACTGAGCGCCTCCAGGAGAGAGGCCCAAGCAAGACGCGCCCCGAGGAGCGTCTTGTCACATGTCACTACTCGGTCTGACTGAGCGCCTCCAGGAGAGAGGCCCAAGCAAGACGTGCCCCGAGGAGCGTCTTGCCACATGCCAACAATGGGTCTGACTGAGGGCCTCCAGGACAGAAGCCCAAGTAAGAAGCGCCCCGAGGAGCGTCTTGCCACATGTCAACACTGGGTCTGACTGAGCGCCTCCAGGAGAGAGGCCCAAGCAAGACACGCCCCGAGGAGCGTCTTGACACATGTCAACACTGGGTCTGACTGAGGGCCTCCATGAGAGAAGCCCAAGCAAGACGCGCCCCGAGGAGAGTCTTGCCACATGTCAACACTGGGTCTGACAGAGGGCATCCAGGAGAGAGGCCCAAGCAATATGCGCCCCGAGGAGCATCTTGCCACATGTCACCACTGCGTCTGACTGAGCGCCTCCAGGAGAGAGGCCCAAGCAAGAAGCGCCCCGAGGAGCGTCTTGCCACATCTCACCAAAGGGGCTGACTGAGCGCCTCCAGGAGAGAGGCCCAAGCAAGAAGCGCCCCGAGGAGCGTCTTGCCACATGTCAGCACTCGGTCTGACTGAGCGCCTCCAGGAGAGAGGCCCAAGCAAGACGTGCCCCGAGGAGCGTCTTGCCACATGTCAACACTGGGTCTGACTGAGCGCCTCCAGGAGAGAGGCCCAAGCAAGACGCGCCCCGAGGAGCGTCTTGCCACATGTGAACACTGGGTCTGACTGAGCGCCTCCAGGAGAGAGGCCCAAGCAAGACGGGCCCGGAGGAGCGTCTTGCCACATGTCAGCACTCGGTCTCACTGAGCGCCTCCAGGAGAGAGGCCCAAGCAAGACGCGCCCCAAGGAGCATCTTGACACATGTCTCCTCTGGGTCTGACTGAGCGCCTCCAGGAGAGAGGCCCAAGCAAGACGTGCCCCGAGGAGCGTCTTGCCACATGTCAACACTGGGTCTGACTGAGAACCTCCAGGAGAGAGGCCCAAGCAAGACGCGCCCCGAGGAGCGTCTTGCCACATGTCAACACTGGGTCTGACTGAGCGCCTCCAGGAGAGAGGCCCAAGCAAGACGCGCCCCGAGGAGCGTCTTGTCACATGTCACTACTCGGTCTGACTGAGCGCCTCCAGGAGAGAGGCCCAAGCAAGACGTGCCCCGAGGAGCGTCTTGCCACATGTCAACAATGGGTTAGACTGAGGGCCTCCAGGAGAGAAGCCCAAGCAAGACACGCCCCGAGGAGCGTCTTGACACATGTCAACACTGGGTCTGACTGAGGGCCTCCATGAGAGAAGCCCAAGCAAGACGCTCCCCGAGGAGAGTCTTGCCACATGTCAACACTGGGTCTGACTGAGGGCCTCCAGGAGAGAAGCCCAAGCAAGAAGCGCCCCGAGGAGCGTCTTGCCACATGTCAACACTGGGTCTGACTGAGCGCCTCCAGGAGAGAGGCCCAAGCAAGAAACGCCCCGAGGAGCGTCTTGCCAAATGTCACCACTGGGTCTGACTGAGAGCCTCCAGGAGAGAGGCCCAAGCAAGAAGCGCCCCGAGGAGCGTCTTGCCACGTGTCAACACTGGGTCTGATTGAGGGCCTTCTGGAGAGAGGCCCAAGCAAGACGCGCCCCGAGGAGCGTCTTGCCACATGTCAACAATGGGTCTGACTGAGGGCCTCCAGGAGAGAAGCCCAAGCAAGACGCGCCCTGAGGAGCTTCTTGCCACTTGTCAGCACTCGGTCTGACTGAGCGCCTCCAGGAGAGAGGCCAAAGCAAGACGCGCCCCGAGGAGCATCTTGACACATGTCAACACTGGGTCGGACAGAGGGCCTCCATGAGAGAGGCCCAAGCAAGACGCGCCCCGAGGAGTGTCTTGCCACATGTCAACACTGGGTCTGACTGAGCGCCTCCAGGAGAGAGGCCCAAGCAAGACGCGCCCCGAGGAGCGTCTTGCCACGTGTCAACACTGGGTCTGACTTAGCGCCTCCAGGAGAGAGGCCCAAGCAAGATGCGCCCCAAGGAGCGTCTTGCCACGTGTCACCACTGGGTCTGACTGAGCTCCTCCAGGAGAGAGGCCCAAGCAAGACGCGCCCCGAGGAGCATCTTGCCACGTGTCACCACTGGGTCTGATTGAGCACCTCCAGGAGAGAGGCCCCAGCAAGACGCGCCCCGAGGAGCGTCTTGCCTTATGTCAGCACTCGGTCTGACTGAGCGCCTCCAGGAGAGAGGCCCAAGCAAGACGCGCCCCGAGGAGCGTCTTGCCACATGTCACTACTCGGTCTAACTGAGCGCCTCCAGGAGAGAGGTCCAAGCAAGACGCGCCCCGAGGAGCGTCTTGACACATGTCAACACTGGGTCGGACAGAGGGCCTCCATGAGAGAGGCCCAAGCAAGACGCGCCCCGAGGAGTGTCTTGCCACATGTCAACACTGGGTCTGACTGAGCGCCTCCAGGAGAGAGGCCCAAGCAAGACGCGCCCCGAGGAGCGTCTTGCCACGTGTCAACACTGGGTCTGACTTAGCGCCTCCAGGAGAGAGGCCCAAGCAAGATGCGCCCCAAGGAGCGTCTTGCCACGTGTCACCACTGGGTCTGACTGAGCTCCTCCAGGAGAGAGGCCCAAGCAAGACGCGCCCCGAGGAGCTTCTTGCCACGTGTCACCACTGGGTCTGATTGAGCACCTCCAGGAGAGAGGCCCCAGCAAGACGCGCCCCGAGGAGCGTCTTGCCTTATGTCAGCACTCGGTCTGACTGAGCGCCTCCAGGAGAGAGGCCCAAGCAAGACGCGCCCCGAGGAGCGTCTTGCCACATGTCACTACTCGGTCTAACTGAGCGCCTCCAGGAGAGAGGTCCAAGCAAGACGCGCCCCGAGGAGCGTCTTGCCACATGTCACTACTGGGTCTGACTGAGCGCCTCCAGGAGAGAGGCCCCAGCAAGACGGGCCCGGAGGAGCGTCTTGCCACATGTCAGCACTCGGTCTGACTGAGCGCCTCCAGGAGAGAGGCCCAAGCAAGACGCGCCCCGAGGAGCATCTTGACACATGTCTCCTCTGGGTCTGACTGAGCGCCTACAGGAGAGAGGCCCAAGCAAGACGTGCCCCGAGGAGCGTCTTGCCACATGTCAACACTGGGTCTGACTGAGTGCCTCCATTAGAGAAGCCCCAGCTAGACGCGCCCCGAGGAGCATCTTGCCACATGTCAACACTGGGTCTGACTGAGAACCTCCAGGAGAGAGGCCCAAGCAAGACACGCCCCGAGGAGCGTCTTGCCACATGTCAACACTGGGTCTGACTGAGCGCCTCCAGGAGAGAGGCCCAAGCAAGACGCGCCCCGAGGAGCGTCTTGTCACATGTCACTACTCGGTCTGACTGAGCGCCTCCAGGAGAGAGGCCCAAGCAAGACGTGCCCCGAGGAGCGTCTTGCCACATGTCAACAATGGGTCTGACTGAGGGCCTCCAGGACAGAAGCCCAAGCAAGAAGCGCCCCGAGGAGCGTCTTGCCACATGTCAACACTGGGTCTGACTGAGCGCCTCCAGGAGAGAGGCCCAAGCAAGACACGCCCCGAGGAGCGTCTTGACATATGTCAACACTGGGTCTGACTGAGGGCCTCCATGAGAGAAGCCCAAGCAAGACGCGCCCCGAGGAGAGTCTTGCCACATGTCAACACTGGGTCTGACAGAGGGCATCCAGGAGAGAGGCCCAAGCAATATGCGCCCCGAGGAGCGTCTTGCCACATGTCACCACTGCGTCTGACTGTGCGCCTCCAGGAGAGAGGCCCAAGCAAGAAGCGCCCCGAGGAGCGTCTTGCCACATGTCACCACAGGGTCTGACTGAGCGCCTCCAGGAGAGAGGCCCAAGCAAGAAGCGCCCCGAGGAGCGTCTTGCCACATGTCAGCACTCGGTCTGACTGAGCGCCTCCAGGAGAGAGGCCCAAGCAAGACGTGCCCCGAGGAGCGTCTTGCCACATGTCAGCACTCGGTCTGACTGAGCGCCTCCAGGAGAGAGGCCCAAGCAAGACGTGCCCCGAGGAGCGTCTTGCCACATGTCAACACTGGGTCTGACTGAGCGCCTCCAGGAGAGAGGCCCAAGCAAGACGCGCCCCGAGGAGCGTCTTGCCACATGTGAACACTGGGTCTGACTGAGCGCCTCCAGGAGAGAGGCCCAAGCAAGACGGGCCCGGAGGAGCGTCTTGCCACATGTCAGCACTCGGTCTGACTGAGCGCCTCCAGGAGAGAGGCCCAAGCAAGACGCGCCCCAAGGAGCATCTTGACACATGTCTCCTCTGGGTCTGACTGAGCGCCTCCAGGAGAGAGGCCCAAGCAAGACGTGCCCCGAGGAGCGTCTTGCCACATGTCAACACTGGGTCTGACTGAGAACCTCCAGGAGAGAGGCCCAAGCAAGACCCGCCCCGAGGAGCGTCTTGCCACATGTCAACACTGGGTCTGACTGAGCGCCTCCAGGAGAGAGGCCCAAGCAAGACGCGCCCCGAGGAGCGTCTTGTCACATGTCACTACTCGGTCTGACTGAGCGCCTCCAGGAGAGAGGCCCAAGCAAGACGTGCCCCGAGGAGCGTCTTGCCACATGTCAACAATGGGTTAGACTGAGGGCCTCCAGGAGAGAAGCCCAAGCAAGACACGCCCCGAGGAGCGTCTTGACACATGTCAACACTGGGTCTGACTGAGGGCCTCCATGAGAGAAGCCCAAGCAAGACGCTCCCCGAGGAGAGTCTTGCCACATGTCAACACTGGGTCTGACTGAGGGCCTCCAGGAGAGAAGCCCAAGCAAGAAGCGCCCCGAGGAGCGTCTTGCCACATGTCAACACTGGTTCTGACTGAGCGCCTCCAGGAGAGAGGCCCAAGCAAGACACGCCCCGAGGAGCGTCTTGCCAAATGTCACCACTGGGTCTGACTGAGAGCCTCCAGGAGAGAGGCCCAAGCAAGAAGCGCCCCGAGGAGCGTCTTGCCACGTGTCAACACTGGGTCTGATTGAGGGCCTTCTGGAGAGAGGCCCAAGCAAGACGCGCCCCGAGGAGCGTCTTGCCACATGTCAACAATGGGTCTGACTGAGGGCCTCCAGGAGAGAAGCCCAAGCAAGACGCGCCCTGAGGAGCTTCTTGCCACTTGTCAGCACTCGGTCTGACTGAGCGCCTCCAGGAGAGAGGCCAAAGCAAGACGCGCCCCGAGGAGCATCTTGACACATGTCAACACTGGGTCGGACAGAGGGCCTCCATGAGAGAGGCCCAAGCAAGACGCGCCCCGAGGAGTGTCTTGCCACATGTCAACACTGGGTCTGACTGAGCGCCTCCAGGAGAGAGGCCCAAGCAAGACGCGCCCCGAGGAGCGTCTTGCCACGTGTCAACACTGGGTCTGACTTAGCGCCTCCAGGAGAGAGGCCCAAGCAAGATGCGCCCCAAGGAGCGTCTTGCCACGTGTCACCACTGGGTCTGACTGAGCTCCTCCAGGAGAGAGGCCCAAGCAAGACGCGCCCCGAGGAGCATCTTGCCACGTGTCACCACTGGGTCTGATTGAGCACCTCCAGGAGAGAGGCCCCAGCAAGACGCGCCCCGAGGAGCGTCTTGCCTTATGTCAGCACTCGGTCTGACTGAGCGCCTCCAGGAGAGAGGCCCAAGCAAGACGCGCCCCGAGGAGCGTCTTGCCACATGTCACTACTCGGTCTAACTGAGCGCCTCCAGGAGAGAGGTCCAAGCAAGACGCGCCCCGAGGAGCGTCTTGCCACATGTCACTACTGGGTCTGACTGAGCGCCTCCAGGAGAGAGGCCCCAGCAAGCCGGGCCCGGAGGAGCATCTTGCCACATGTCAGCACTCGGTCTGACTGAGCGCCTCCAGGAGAGAGGCCCAATCAAGACGTGCCCCGAGGAGCGTCTTGCCACATGTCAACAATGGGTCTGACTGAGGGCCTCCAGGAGAGAAGCCCAAGCAAGAAGCGCCCCGAGGAGCGTCTTGCCACATGTCAACACTGGGTCTGACTGAGCGCCTCCAGGCCCAAGCAAGACACGCCCCGAGGAGCGTCTTGACACATGTCAACACTGGGTCTGACTGAGGGCCTCCATGAGAGAAGCCCAAGCAAGACGCGCCCCGAGGAGAGTCTTGCCACATGTAAACACTGAGTCTGACAAAGGGCATCCAGGAGAGAGGCCCAAGCAAGAAGCGCCCCGAGGAGCGTCTTGCCATGTGTCAACACTGGGTCTGAATGAGGGCCTTCTGGAGAGAGGCCCAAGCAAGACGCGCCCCGAGGAGCTTCTTGCCACATGTCAGCACTCGGTCTGACTGAGCGCCTCTAGGAGAGAGGCCAAAGCAAGACGCGCCCCGAGGAGCGTCTTGACACATGTCAACACTGGGTCGGACAGAGGGCCTCCATGAGAGAGGCCCAAGCAAGACGCGCCCCGAGGAGTGTCTTGCCACATGTCAACACTGGGTCTGACTGAGCGCCTCCAGGAGAGAGGCCCAAGCTAGACGCGCCCCGAGGAGCGTCTTGCCACGTGTCAACACTGGGTCTGACTTAGCGCCTCCAGGAGAGAGGCCCAAGCAAGACGCGCCCCGAGGAGCATCTTGCCACGTGTCACCACTGGGTCTGACTGAGCTCCTCCAGGAGAGAGGCCCAAGCAAGACGCGGCCCGAGGAGCATCTTGCCACGTGTCACCACTGGGTCTGATTGAGCACCTCCAGGAGAGAGGCCCAAGCAAGACGCGCCCCGAGGAGCATCTTGCCACATGTCAACACTGGGTCTGACAGAGAACCTCCAGGAGAGAGGCCCAAGCAAGAAGCGCCCCGAGGAGCGTCTTGCCACGTGTCAACACTGGGTCTGATTGAGGGCCTTCTGGAGAGAGGCCCAAGCAAGACGCGCCCCGAGGAGCGTCTTGCCACATGTCAACAATGGGTCTGACTGAGGGCCTCCAGGAGAGAAGCCCAAGCAAGAAGCGCCCCGAGGAGCGTCTTGCCACATGTCAACACTGGTTCTGACTGAGCGCCTCCAGGAGAGAGGCCCAAGCAAGACACGCCCCGAGGACCGTCTTGCCAAATGTCACCACTGGGTCTGACTGAGAGCCTCCAGGAGAGAGGCCCAAGCAAGAAGCGCCCCGAGGAGCGTCTTGCCACGTGTCAACACTGGGTCTGATTGAGGGCCTTCTGGAGAGAGGCCCAAGCAAGACGCGCCCCGAGGAGCGTCTTGCCACATGTCAACAATGGGTCTGACTGAGGGCCTCCAGGAGAGAAGCCCAAGCAAGACGCGCCCTGAGGAGCTTCTTGCCACTTGTCAGCACTCGGTCTGACTGAGCGCCTCCAGGAGAGAGGCCAAAGCAAGACGCGCCCCGAGGAGCATCTTGACACATGTCAACACTGGGTCGGACAGAGGGCCTCCATGAGAGAGGCCCAAGCAAGACGCGCCCCGAGGAGTGTCTTGCCACATGTCAACACTGGGTCTGACTGAGCGCCTCCAGGAGAGAGGCCCAAGCAAGACGCGCCCCGAGGAGCGTCTTGCCACGTGTCAACACTGGGTCTGACTTAGCGCCTCCAGGAGAGAGGCCCAAGCAAGACGCGCCCCGAGGAGCATCTTGCCACGTGTCACCACTGGGTCTGACTGAGCTCCTCCAGGAGAGAGGCCCAAGCAAGACGCGGCCCGAGGAGCATCTTGCCACGTGTCACCACTGGGTCTGATTGAGCACCTCCAGGAGAGAGGCCCAAGCAAGACGCGCCCCGAGGAGCATCTTGCCACATGTCAACACTGGGTCTGACAGAGAACCTCCAGGAGAGAGGCCCAAGCAAGAAGCGCCCCGAGGAGCGTCTTGCCACGTGTCAACACTGGGTCTGATTGAGGGCCTTCTGGAGAGAGGCCCAAGCAAGACGCGCCCCGAGGAGCGTCTTGCCACATGTCAACAATGGGTCTGACTGAGGGCCTCCAGGAGAGAAGCCCAAGCAAGAAGCGCCCCGAGGAGCGTCTTGCCACATGTCAACACTGGTTCTGACTGAGCGCCTCCAGGAGAGAGGCCCAAGCAAGACACGCCCCGAGGACCGTCTTGCCAAATGTCACCACTGGGTCTGACTGAGAGCCTCCAGGAGAGAGGCCCAAGCAAGAAGCGCCCCGAGGAGCGTCTTGCCACGTGTCAACACTGGGTCTGATTGAGGGCCTTCTGGAGAGAGGCCCAAGCAAGACGCGCCCCGAGGAGCGTCTTGCCACATGTCAACAATGGGTCTGACTGAGGGCCTCCAGGAGAGAAGCCCAAGCAAGACGCGCCCTGAGGAGCTTCTTGCCACTTGTCAGCACTCGGTCTGACTGAGCGCCTCCAGGAGAGAGGCCAAAGCAAGACGCGCCCCGAGGAGCATCTTGACACATGTCAACACTGGGTCGGACAGAGGGCCTCCATGAGAGAGGCCCAAGCAAGACGCGCCCCGAGGAGTGTCTTGCCACATGTCAACACTGGGTCTGACTGAGCGCCTCCAGGAGAGAGGCCCAAGCAAGACGCGCCCCGAGGAGCGTCTTGCCACGTGTCAACACTGGGTCTGACTTAGCGCCTCCAGGAGAGAGGCCCAAGCAAGATGCGCCCCAAGGAGCGTCTTGCCACGTGTCACCACTGGGTCTGACTGAGCTCCTCCAGGAGAGAGGCCCAAGCAAGACGCGCCCCGAGGAGCATCTTGCCACGTGTCACCACTGGGTCTGATTGAGCACCTCCAGGAGAGAGGCCCCAGCAAGACGCGCCCCGAGGAGCGTCTTGCCTTATGTCAGCACTCGGTCTGACTGAGCGCCTCCAGGAGAGAGGCCCAAGCAAGACGCGCCCCGAGGAGCGTCTTGCCACATGTCACTACTCGGTCTAACTGAGCGCCTCCAGGAGAGAGGTCCAAGCAAGACGCGCCCCGAGGAGCGTCTTGCCACATGTCACTACTGGGTCTGACTGAGCGCCTCCAGGAGAGAGGCCCCAGCAAGACGGGCCCGGAGGAGCATCTTGCCACATGTCAGCACTCGGTCTGACTGAGCGCCTCCAGGAGAGAGGCCCAAGCAAGACGTGCCCCGAGGAGCGTCTTGCCACATGTCAACAATGGGTCTGACTGAGGGCCTCCAGGAGAGAAGCCCAAGCAAGAAGCGCCCCGAGGAGCGTCTTGCCACATGTCAACACTGGGTCTGACTGAGCGCCTCCAGGCCCAAGCAAGACACGCCCCGAGGAGCGTCTTGACACATGTCAACACTGGGTCTGACTGAGGGCCTCCATGAGAGAAGCCCAAGCAAGACGCGCCCCGAGGAGAGTCTTGCCACATGTAAACACTGAGTCTGACAAAGGGCATCCAGGAGAGAGGCCCAAGCAAGAAGCGCCCCGAGGAGCGTCTTGCCACGTGTCAACACTGGGTCTGAATGAGGGCCTTCTGGAGAGAGGCCCAAGCAAGACGCGCCCCGAGGAGCTTCTTGCCACATGTCAGCACTCGGTCTGACTGAGCGCCTCTAGGAGAGAGGCCAAAGCAAGACGCGCCCCGAGGAGCGTCTTGACACATGTCAACACTGGGTCGGACAGAGGGCCTCCATGAGAGAGGCCCAAGCAAGACGCGCCCCGAGGAGTGTCTTGCCACATGTCAACACTGGGTCTGACTGAGCGCCTCCAGGAGAGAGGCCCAAGCTAGACGCGCCCCGAGGAGCGTCTTGCCACGTGTCAACACTGGGTCTGACTTAGCGCCTCCAGGAGAGAGGCCCAAGCAAGACGCGCCCCGAGGAGCATCTTGCCACGTGTCACCACTGGGTCTGACTGAGCTCCTCCAGGAGAGAGGCCCAAGCAAGACGCGGCCCGAGGAGCATCTTGCCACGTGTCACCACTGGGTCTGATTGAGCACCTCCAGGAGAGAGGCCCAAGCAAGACGCGCCCCGAGGAGCATCTTGCCACATGTCAACACTGGGTCTGACAGAGAACCTCCAGGAGAGAGGCCCAAGCAAGATGCGCCCCGAGGAGCGTCTTGCCTTATGTCAGCACTCGGTCTGACTGAGCGCCTCCAGGAGAGAGGCCCAAGCAAGACGCGCCCCGAGGAGCGTCTTGTCACATGTCACTACTCGGTCTAACTGAGCGCCTCCAGGAGAGAGGTCCAAGCAAGACGCGCCCCGAGGAGCGTCTTGCCACATGTCACTACTCGGTCTGACTGAGCGCCTCCAGGAGAGAGGCCCAAGCAAGACGTGCCCCGAGGAGCGTCTTGCCACATGTCAACAATGGGTCTGACTGAGGGCCTCCAGGAGAGAGGCCCAAATAAGACGCGCCCCGAGGAGCGTCTTGCCACATGTCAACAATGGGTCTGACTGAGGGCCTCCAGGAGAGAAGCCCAAGCAAGACGCGCCCCGAGGAGCGTCTTGCCACATGTCAGCACTCGGTCTGACTGAGCGCCTCTAGGAGAGAGGCCCAAGCAAGACAAGCCCCGAGGAGCGTCTTGCCACATGTCAACACTGGGTCTGACTGAGCGCCTCCAGGAGAGAGGCCCAAGCAAGATGCGCCCCGAGGAGCGTCTTGCCACATGTCAACACTGGGTCTGACTGAGCGCCTCCAGGAGAGAGGCCCAAGCAAGACGCGCCCCGAGGAGAGTCTTGCCACATGTCAGCACTCGGTCTGACTGAGCGCCTCCAGGAGAGAGGCCCAAGCAAGACGCGCCGCGAGGAGCGTCTTGAAACATTTCTCCTCTGGGTCTGATTGAGCGCCTCCAGGAGAGAGGCCCAAGCAAGACGTTCCCCGAGGAGCGTCTTTCCACATGTCAACACTGGGTCTGACTGAGTGCCTCCATGAGAGAAGCCCCAGCAAGACGCGCCCCGAGGAGTGTCTTGCCACATGTCAACACTGGGTCTGACTGAGCACCTCCAGGAGAGAGGCCCATGCAAGACGCGCCCCGAGGAGCGTCTTGCCACATGTCAACACTGGCTCTGACTGAGCGCCTCCAGGAGAGAGGCCCGAGGAGCGTCTTGACACATGTCACGTCTGGGTCTGACTGAGCGCCTCCAGGAGAGAGGCCCAAGCAAGACGCGCCGCGAGGAGCGTCTTGTCAAATGTCAACACTGGGTCTGACTGAGCGCCTCCAGGAGCGAGGCCCAAGCAAGAAACGCCAGAGGAGCGTCTTGACACATGTCAACACTGGGTCTGACTGAGCGCCTCCAGGAGAGAGGTCCAAGCAACACGCGCCCCGAGGAGCGTCTTGTCACATGTCAACACTGGGTCTGACTGAGTGCCTCCATGAGAGAAGCCCCAGCAAGACGTGCCCCGAGGAGCGTCTTGTCACATGTCACTACTCAGTCTGACTGAGCGCCTCCAGGAGAGAGGCCCAAGCAAGACATCCCCCGAGGAGCGTCTTGCCACATGTCAACAATGGGTCTGACTGAGGGCCTCCAGGAGAGAAGCCCAAGCAAGAAGCGCCCCGAGGAGCGTCTTGCCACATGTCAACACTGGGTCTGCCTGAGCGCCTCCAGGAGAGAGGCCCAAGCAAGACACGCCCCGAGGAGCGTCTTGACACATGTCAACAATGGGTCTGACTGAGGGCCTCCATGAGAGAAGCCCAAGCAAGACGCGCCCCGAGGAGAGTCTTGCCACATGTCAACACTGGGTCTGAAAGAGGGCATCTAGGAGAGAGGCTCAAGCAATACGCGCCCCGAGGAGCGTCTTGCCAAATGTCACCACTGGGTCTGACTGAGCGCCTCCATGAGAGAAGCCCAAGCAAGACGCGCCCCTAGGAGAGTCTTGCCACGTGTCAACACTGGGTCTGATTGAGGGCCTTCTGGAGAGAGGCCCAAGCAAGACGCGCCCCGACGAGCGTCTTGCCACATGTCAACAATGGGTCTGACTGAGGGCCTCCAGGAGAGAAGTCCAAGCAAGACGCGCCCCGAGGAGCTTCTTGCCACATGTCAGCACTCGGTCTGACTGAGCGCCTCCAGGAGAGAGGCCAAAGCAAGACGCGCCCCGAGGAGCGTCTTGACACATGTCAACACTGGGTCGGACAGAGGGCCTCCATGAGAGAGGCTCAAGCAAGACGCGCCCTGAGGAGTGTCTTGCCACATGTCTCCTCTGGGTCTGACTGAGCGCCTCCAGGAGAGAGGCCCAAGCAAGACGTGCCCCGAGGAGCGTTTTGCCACATGTCAACACTGGGTCTGACTGAGAACCTCCAGGAGAGAGGCCCAAGCAAGACGCACCCCGAGGAGCATCTTGCCACATGTCAACACTGGGTCTGACTGAGCGCCTCCAGGAGAGAGGCCCAAGCAAGACGCGCCCCGAGGAGCATCTTGTCACATGTCACTACTCGGTCTGACTGAGCGCCTCCAGGAGAGAGGCCCAAGCAAGACGTGCCCCGAGGAGCGTCTTGCCACATGTCAACAATGGGTCTGACTGAGGGCCTTCAGGAGAGAAGCCCAAGCAAGAAGCGCCCCGAGGAGCGTCTTGCCACATGTCAACACTGGGTCTGACTGAGCGCCTCCAGGAGAGAGGCCCAATCAAGACACGCCCCGAGGAGCGTCTTGACACATGTCAACACTGGGTCTGACTGAGGGCCTCCATGAGAGAAGCCCAAGCAAGACGCGCCCCGAGGAGAGTCTTGCCACATGTCAACACTGGGTCTGACAGAGGGCATCCAGGAGAGAGGCCCAAGCAATACGCGCCCCGAGGAGCGTCTTGCCAAATGTCACCACTGGGTCTGACTGAGCGCCTCTAGGAGAGAGGCCCAAGCAAGAAGCGCCCCGAGGAGCGTCTTCCCACGTGTCAACACTTGGTCTGATTGAGGGCCATCTGGAGAGAGGCCCAAGCAAGACGCGCCCCGAGGAGCGTCTTGCCACATGTCAACAATGGGTCTGACTGAGGGCCTCCAGGAGAGAAGCCCAAGCAAGACGCGCCCCGAGGAGCTTCTTGCCACATGTCAGCACTCGGTCTGACTGAGCGCCTCCAGGAGAGAGGCCAAAGCAAGACGCGCCCCGAGGAGTGTCTTGCCACATGTCAACACTGGGTCTGACTGAGCGCCTCCAGGAGAGAGGCCCAAGCAAGACGCGCCCCGAGGAGCGTCTTGCCACGTGTCAACACTTGGTCTGACTTAGCGCCTCCAGGAGAGAGGCCCAAGCAAGATGCGCCCCGAGGAGCGTCTTGCCACGTGTCACCACTGGGTCTGACTGAGCTCCTCCAGGAGAGAGGCCCAGGCAAGACGCGCCCCGAGGAGCGTCTTGCCACGTGTCAACACTGGGTCTGATTGAGCACCTCCAGGAGAGAGGCCCCAGCAAGACGCGCCCCGAGGAGCTTCTTGCCTTATGTCAGCACTCGGTCTGACTGAGCGCCTCCAGGAGAGAGGCCCAAGCAAGACGCGCCCCGAGGAGCGTCTTGCCACATGTCACTACTCGGTCTAACTGAGCGCCTCCAGGAGAGAGGTCCAAGCAAGACGGGCCCCGAGGAGCGTCTTGCCACATGTCACTACTCGGTCTGACTGAGCGCCTCCAGGAGAGAGGCCCAAGCAAGACATGCCCCGAGGAGCGTCTTGCCACATGTCAACAATGGGTCTGACTGAGGGCCTCCAGGAGAGAGGCCCAAATAAGACGCGCCCCGAGGAGCGTCTTGCCACATGTCAACAATGGGTCTGACTGAGGGCCTCTAGGAGAGAGGCCCAAGCAAGACGCGCCCCGAGGAGCGTCTTGCCACATGTCAACACTGGGTCTGACTGAGCGCCTCCAGGAGAGAGGCCCAAGCAGGACGCGCCCCGAGGAGCGTCTTGCCACATGTCAACACTGGGTCTGACTGAGCGCCTCCAGGAGAGAGGCCCGAGGAGCATCTTGCCACATGTCAACACTGGGTCTGACTGAGTGCCTCCATGAGAGAAGCCCCAGCAAGACGCGCCCCGAGGAGCGTCTTGTCACATGTCACTACTCGGTCTGACTGAGGGCCTCCAGGAGAGAAGCCCAAGGAAGACGCGCCCCGAGGAGCTTCTTGCCACATGTCAGCACTCGGTCTGACTGGGGGCCTCCAGGAGAGAGGCCAAAGCAAGATTCGCCCCGAGGAGCGTCTTGACACATGTCAACACTGGGTCTGACAGAGGGCCTCCATGAGAGAGGCCCAATCAAGACGCGCCCCGAGGAGTGTCTTGCCACATGTCAACACTGGGTCTGACTGAGCGCCTCCAGGAGAGAGGCCCAAGCAAGACGCGCCCCGAGGAGCGTCTTGCCACGTGTCAACAATGGGTCTGATTGAGCACCTCCAGGAGAGAGGCCCCAGCAAGACGAGCCGCGAGGAGCATCTTGCCTTATGTCAGCACTCGGTCTGACTGAGCGCCTCCATGAGAGAAGCCCAAGCAAGACGCGCCCCGAGGAGAGTCTTGCCACATGTCAACACTGGGTCTGACAGAGGGCATCCAGGAGAGAGGCCCAAGCAATACGCGCCCCGAAGAGCGTCTTGCCAAATGTCACCACTTGGTCTGACTGAGCGCCTCCAGGAGAGAGGCCCAAGCAAGAAGCGCCCCGAGGAGCGTCTTCCCACGTGTCAACACTTGGTCTGATTGAGGGCCATCTGGAGAGAGGCCCAAGCAAGACGCGCCCCGAGGAGCGTCTTGCCACATGTCAACAATGGGTCTGACTGAGGGCCTCCAGGAGAGAAGCCCAAGCAAGACGCGCCCCGAGGAGCTTCTTGCCACATGTCAGCACTCGGTCTGACTGAGCGCCTCCAGGAGAGAGGCCAAAGCAAGACGCGCCCCGAGGAGCGTCTTGACACATGTCAACACTGGGTCGGACAGAGGGCCTCCATGAGAGAGGCCCAAGCAAGACGCGCCCCGAGGAGTGTCTTGCCACATGTCAACACTGGGTCTGACTGAGCGCCTCCAGGAGAGAGGCCCAAGCAAGACGCGCCCCGAGGAGCGTCTTGCCACGTGTCAACACTTGGTCTGACTTAGCGCCTCCAGGAGAGAGGCCCAAGCAAGATGCGCCCCGAGGAGCGTCTTGCCACGTGTCACCACTGGGTCTGACTGAGCTCCTCCAGGAGAGAGGCCCAGGCAAGACGCGCCCCGAGGAGCGTCTTGCCACGTGTCAACACTGGGTCTGATTGAGCACCTCCAGGAGAGAGGCCCCAGCAAGACGCGCCCCGAGGAGCGTCTTGCCTTATGTCAGCACTCGGTCTGACTGAGCGCCTCCAGGAGAGAGGCCCAAGCAAGACGCGCCCCGAGGAGCGTCTTGCCACATGTCACTACTCGGTCTAACTGAGCGCCTCCAGGAGAGAGGTCCAAGCAAGACGGGCCCCGAGGAGCGTCTTGCCACATGTCACTACTCGGTCTGACTGAGCGCCTCCAGGAGAGAGGCCCAAGCAAGACATGCCCCGAGGAGCGTCTTGCCACATGTCAACAATGGGTCTGACTGAGGGCCTCCAGGACAGAGGCCCAAATAAGACGCGCCCCGAGGAGCGTCTTGCCACATGTCAACAATGGGTCTGACTGAGGGCCTCTAGGAGAGAGGCCCAAGCAAGACGCGCCCCGAGGAGCGTCTTGCCACATGTCAACACTGGGTCTGACTGAGCGCCTCCAGGAGACAGGCCCAAGCAAGACGCGCCCCGAGGAGCGTCTTGCCACATGTCAACACTGGGTCTGACTGAGCGCCTCCAGGAGAGAGGCCCAAGCAAGACGTGCCCCGAGGAGAGTCTTGCCACATGTCAGCACTCGGTCTGACTGAGCGCCTCCAGGAGAGAGGCCCAAGCAAGACGCGCCCCGAGGAGCGTCTTGACACATTTCTCCTCTGGGTCTGACTGAGCGCCTCCAGGAGAGAGGCCCAAGCAAGACGTTCCCCGAGGAGCGTCTTTCCACATGTCAACACTGGGTCTGACTGAGTGCCTCCATTAGAGAAGCCCCAGCAAGACGCGCCCCGAGGAGTGTCTTGCCACATGTCAACACTGGGTCTGACTGAGCACCTCCAGGAGAGAGGCCCAAGCAAGACGCGCCCCGAGGAGCGTCTTGCCACATGTCTACACTGGCTCTGACTGAGCGCCTCCAGGAGAGAGGCCCGAGGAGCGTCTTGACACATGTCACGTCTGGGTCTGACTGAGCGCCTCCAGGAGAGAGGCCCAAGCAAGACGCGCCGCGAGGAGCGTCTTGTCACATGTCAACACTGGGTCTGACTGAGCGCCTCCAGGAGCGAGGCCCAAGCAAGAAACGCCAGAGGAGCGTCTTGACACATGTCAACACTGGGTCTGACTGAGCGCCTCCAGGAGAGAGGTCCAAGCAACACGCGCCCCGAGGAGCGTCTTGCCACATGTCAACACTGGGTCTTACTGAGTGCCTCCATGAGAGAAGCCCCAGCAAGATGCGCCCCGAGGAGCGTCTTGTAACATGTCACTACTCGGTCTGACTGAGCGCCTCCAGGAGAGAGGCCCAAGCAAGATGCGCCCCGAGGAGCGTCTTGCCACGTGTCACCACTGGGTCTGATTGAGCACCTCCAGGAGAGAGGCCCCAGCAAGACGCGCCGCGAGGAGCATCTTGCCTTATGTCAGCACTCGGTCTGACTGAGCGCCTCCAGGAGAGAGGCCCAAGCAAGACCCGCCCCGAGGAGCGTCTTGCCACATGGCACTACTCGGTCTGACTGAGCGCCTCCAGGAGGGAGGTCCAAGTAAGACGCGCCCCGAGGAGAGTCTTGCCACATGTCAGCACTCGGTCTGACTGAGCGCCTCCAGGAGAGAGGCCCAAGCAAGACGCGCCCCGAGGAGCGTCTTGACACATTTCTCCTCTGGGTCTGACTGAGCGCCTCCAGGAGAGAGGCCCAAGCAGGACGCGCCCCGAGGAGCGTCTTGCCACATGTCAACACTGGGTCTGACTGAGCGCCTCCAGGAGAGAGGCCCGAGGAGCATCTTGACACATGTCAACTCTGGGTCTGACTGAGCGCCTCCAGGAGAGAGGCCCAAGCAGACGCGCCGCGAGGAGCGTCTTGTCACATGTCAACACTGGGTCTGACTGAGCGCCTCCAGGAGCGAGGCCCAAGCAAGAAACGCCAGAGGAGCGTCTTGACACATGTCAACACTGGGGCTGACTGAGCGCCTCCAGGAGAGAGGTCCAAGCAACACGCGCCCCGAGGAGCGTCTTGCCACATGTCAACACTGGGTCTGACTGAGTGCCTCCATGAGAGAAGCCCCAGCAAGACGCGCCCCGAGGAGCGTCTTGTCACATGTCACTACTCGGTCTGACTGAGGGCCTCCAGGAGAGAAGCCCAAGGAAGACGCGCCCCGAGGAGCTTCTTGCCACATGTCAGCACTCGGTCTGACTGGGGGCCTCCAGGAGAGAGGCCAAAGCAAGATTCGCCCCGAGGAGCGTCTTGACACATGTCAACACTGGGTCTGACAGAGGGCCTCCATGAGAGAGGCCCAATCAAGACGCGCCCCGAGGAGCGTCTTGCCACATGTCAACACTGGGTCTGACTGAGCGCCTCCAGGAGACAGGCCCAAGCAAGACGCGCCCCGAGGAGCGTCTTGCCACATGTCAACACTGGGTCTGACTGAGCGCCTCCAGGAGAGAGGCCCAAGCAAGACGTGCCCCGAGGAGAGTCTTGCCACATGTCAGCACTCGGTCTGACTGAGCGCCTCCAGGAGAGAGGCCCAAGCAAGACGCGCCCCAAGGAGCGTCTTGACACATTTCTCCTCTGGGTCTGACTGAGCGCCTCCAGGAGAGAGGCCCAAGCAAGACGTTCCCCGAGGAGCGTCTTTCCACATGTCAACACTGGGTCTGACTGAGTGCCTCCATTAGAGAAGCCCCAGCAAGACGCGCCCCGAGGAGTGTCTTGCCACATGTCAACACTGGGTCTGACTGAGCACCTCCAGGAGAGAGGCCCAAGCAAGACGCGCCCCGAGGAGCGTCTTGCCACATGTCAACACTGGCTCTGACTGAGCGCCTCCAGGAGAGAGGCCCGAGGAGCGTCTTGACACATGTCACGTCTGGGTCTGACTGAGCGCCTCCAGGAGAGAGGCCCAAGCAAGACGCGCCGCGAGGAGCGTCTTGTCACATGTCAACACTGGGTCTGACTGAGCGCCTCCAGGAGCGAGGCCCAAGCAAGAAACGCCAGAGGAGCGTCTTGACACATGTCAACACTGGGTCTGACTGAGCGCCTCCAGGAGAGAGGTCCAAGCAACACGCGCCCCGAGGAGCGTCTTGCCACATGTCAACACTGGGTCTTACTGAGTGCCTCCATGAGAGAAGCCCCAGTAAGATGCGCCCCGAGGAGCGTCTTGTAACATGTCACTACTCGGTCTGACTGAGCGCCTCCAGGAGAGAGGCCCAAGCAAGATGCGCCCCGAGGAGCGTCTTGCCACGTGTCACCACTGGGTCTGATTGAGCACCTCCAGGAGAGAGGCCCCAGCAAGACGCGCCGCGAGGAGCATCTTGCCTTATGTCAGCACTCGGTCTGACTGAGCGCCTCCAGGAGAGAGGCCCAAGCAAGACCCGCCCCGAGGAGCGTCTTGCCACATGGCACTACTCGGTCTGACTGAGCGCCTCCAGGAGGGAGGTCCAAGTAAGACGCGCCCCGAGGAGAGTCTTGCCACATGTCAGCACTCGGTCTGACTGAGCGCCTCCAGGAGAGAGGCCCAAGCAAGACGCGCCCCGAGGAGCGTCTTGACACATTTCTCCTCTGGGTCTGACTGAGCGCCTCCAGGAGAGAGGCCCAAGCAGGACGCGCCCCGAGGAGCGTCTTGCCACATGTCAACACTGGGTCTGACTGAGCGCCTCCAGGAGAGAGGCCCGAGGAGCATCTTGACACATGTCAACTCTGGGTCTGACTGAGCGCCTCCAGGAGAGAGGCCCAAGCAGACGCGCCGCGAGGAGCGTCTTGTCACATGTCAACACTGGGTCTGACTGAGCGCCTCCAGGAGCGAGGCCCAAGCAAGAAACGCCAGAGGAGCGTCTTGACACATGTCAACACTGGGGCTGACTGAGCGCCTCCAGGAGAGAGGTCCAAGCAACACGCGCCCCGAGGAGCGTCTTGCCACATGTCAACACTGGGTCTGACTGAGTGCCTCCATGAGAGAAGCCCCAGCAAGACGCGCCCCGAGGACCGTCTTGTCACATGTCACTACTCGGTCTGACTGAGGGCCTCCAGGAGAGAAGCCCAAGGAAGACGCGCCCCGAGGAGCTTCTTGCCACATGTCAGCACTCGGTCTGACTGGGGGCCTCCAGGAGAGAGGCCAAAGCAAGATTCGCCCCGAGGAGCGTCTTGACACATGTCAACACTGGGTCTGACAGAGGGCCTCCATGAGAGAGGCCCAATCAAGACGCGCCCCGAGGAGTGTCTTGCCACATGTCAACACTGGGTCTGACTGAGCGCCTCCAGGAGAGAGGCCCAAGCAAGACGCGCCCCGAGGAGCGTCTTGCCACGTGTCAACACTGGGTCTGATTGAGCACCTCCAGGAGAGAGGCCCCAGCAAGACGCGCCGCGAGAAGCATCTTGCCTTATGTCAGCACTCGGTCTGACTGAGCGCCTCCAGGAGAGAGGCCCAAGCAAGATCCGCCCCGAGGAGCGTCTTGCCAGATGTCACTACTCGGTCTAACTGAGCGCCTCCAGGAGAGAGGTCCAAGCAAGACACGCCCCGAGGAGCGTCTTGCCACATGTCACTACTCGGTCTGACTGAGCGCCTCCAGGAGGGAGGTCCAAGCAAGACGCGCCCCGAGGAGCATCTTGCCACATGTCACTACTCGGTCTGACTGAGCGCCTCCAGGAGAGAGGCCCAAGCAAGACGTGCCCCGAGGAGCGTCTTGCCACATGTCAACAATGGGTCTTACTGAGGGCCTCCAGGAGAGAAGCCCAAGCAAGACGCGCCCCGAGGAGCGTCTTTCCACATGTCAACACTGGGTCTGACTGAGGGCCCCCAGGAGAGAGGCCCAAATAAGACGCGCCCCGAGGAGCGTCTTGCCACATGTCAACACTGGGTCTGACTGAGGGCCTCCAGGAGATAAGCCCAAGCAAGATGCGCCCCGAGGAGCGTCTTGCCACATGTCAGCACTCGGTCTGACTGAGCGCCTCCAGGAGAGAGGCCCAAGCAATACGCGCCCCGAGGAGCGTCTTGCCACATGTCAACAATGGGTCTGACTGAGGGCCTCCAGGAGAGAAGCCCAAGGAAGACGCGCCCCGAGGAGCGTCTTGCCACATGTCAGCACTCGGTCTGACAGAGGGCCTCCATGAGAGAGGCCCAAGCAAGATGCGCCCCGAGGAGCGTCTTGCCACGTGTCACCACTGGGTCTGACTGAGCTCCTCCAGGAGAGAGGCCCAAGCAAGATGCGCCCCGAGGAGCGTCTTGCCACGTGTCACCACTGGGTCTGATTGAGCACCTCCAGGAGAGAGGCCCCAGCAAGACGCGCCGCGAGGAGCATCTTGCCTTATGTCAGCACTCGGTCTGACTGAGCGCCTCCAGGAGAGAGGCCCAAGCAAGACCCGCCCCGAGGAGCGTCTTGCCACATGTCACTACTCGGTCTGACTGAGCGCCTCCAGGAGAGAAGCCCAAGCAAGATGCGCCCCGAGGAGAGTCTTGCCACATGTCAGCACTCGGTCTGACTGAGCGCCTCCAGGAGAGAGGCCCAAGCAAGACGCGCCCCGAGGAGCGTCTTGACACATTTCTCCTCTGGGTCTGACTGAGCGCCTCCAGGAGAGAGGCCCAAGCAAGACGCGCCCCGAGGAGCGTCTTGCCACATGTCAGCACTCGGTCTGACTGAGCGCCTCCAGGAGAGAGGCCCAAGCAAGATGCGCCCCGAGGAGCGTCTTGACACATTTCTCCTCTGGGTCTGACTGAGCGCCTCCAGGAGAGAGGCCCAAGCAAGACGCGCCCCGAGGAGCGTCTTGCCACATGTCAACACTGGGTCTGACTGAGCGCCTCCAGGAGAGAGGCCCGAGGAGCGTCTTGACACATGTCAACTCTGGGTCTGACTGAGCTTCTCCAGGAGAGAGGTCCAAGCAAGAAACGCCAGAGGAGCGTCTTGACACATGTCAACACTGGGGCTGACTGAGCGCCTCCAGGAGAGAGGTCCAAGCAACACGCGCCCCGAGGAGCGTCTTGCCACATGTCAACACTGGGTCTGACTGAGTGCCTCCATGAGAGAAGCCCCAGCAAGACGCGCCCCGAGGAGCGTCTTGTCACATGTCACTACTCGGTCTGACTGAGGGCCTCCAGGAGAGAAGCCCAAGGAAGACGCGCCCCGAGGAGCTTCTTGCCACATGTCAGCACTCGGTCTGACTGGGGGCCTCCAGGAGAGAGGCCAAAGCAAGATTCGCCCCGAGGAGCGTCTTGACACATGTCAACACTGGGTCTGACAGAGGGCCTCCATGAGAGAGGCCCAATCAAGACGCGCCCCGAGGAGTGTCTTGCCACATGTCAACACTGGGTCTGACTGAGCGCCTCCAGGAGAGAGGCCCAAGCAAGACGCGCCCCGAGGAGCGTCTTGCCACGTGTCAACACTGGGTCTGATTGAGCACCTCCAGGAGAGAGGCCCCAGCAAGACGAGCCGCGAGGAGCATCTTGCCTTATGTCAGCACTCGGTCTGACTGAGCGCCTCCAGGAGAGAGGCCCAAGCAAGATCCGCCCCGAGGAGCGTCTTGCCGCATGTCAACACTGGGTCTGACTGAGCGCCTCCAGGAGAGAGGCCCAAGCAAGACGCGCCGCGAGGAGCATCTTGCCTTATGTCAGCACTCGGTCTGACTGAGCGCCTCCAGGAGAGAGGCCCAAGCAAGACCCGCCCCGAGGAGCGTCTTGCCACATGGCACTACTCGGTCTGACTGAGCGCCTCCAGGAGGGAGGTCCAAGTAAGACGCGCCCCGAGGAGAGTCTTGCCACATGTCAGCACTCGGTCTGACTGAGCGCCTCCAGGAGAGAGGCCCAAGCAAGACGCGCCCCGAGGAGCGTCTTGACACATTTCTCCTCTGGGTCTGACTGAGCGCCTCCAGGAGAGAGGCCCAAGCAGGACGCGCCCCGAGGAGCGTCTTGCCACATGTCAACACTGGGTCTGACTGAGCGCCTCCAGGAGAGAGGCCCGAGGAGCATCTTGACACATGTCAACTCTGGGTCTGACTGAGCGCCTCCAGGAGAGAGGCCCAAGCAGACGCGCCGCGAGGAGCGTCTTGTCACATGTCAACACTGGGTCTGACTGAGCGCCTCCAGGAGCGAGGCCCAAGCAAGAAACGCCAGAGGAGCGTCTTGACACATGTCAACACTGGGGCTGACTGAGCGCCTCCAGGAGAGAGGTCCAAGCAACACGCGCCCCGAGGAGCGTCTTGCCACATGTCAACACTGGGTCTGACTGAGTGCCTCCATGAGAGAAGCCCCAGCAAGACGCGCCCCGAGGAGCGTCTTGTCACATGTCACTACTCGGTCTGACTGAGGGCCTCCAGGAGAGAAGCCCAAGGAAGACGCGCCCCGAGGAGCTTCTTGCCACATGTCAGCACTCGGTCTGACTGGGGGCCTCCAGGAGAGAGGCCAAAGCAAGATTCGCCCCGAGGAGCGTCTTGACACATGTCAACACTGGGTCTGACAGAGGGCCTCCATGAGAGAGGCCCAATCAAGACGCGCCCCGAGGAGCGTCTTGCCACATGTCAACACTGGGTCTGACTGAGCGCCTCCAGGAGACAGGCCCAAGCAAGACGCGCCCCGAGGAGCGTCTTGCCACATGTCAACACTGGGTCTGACTGAGCGCCTCCAGGAGAGAGGCCCAAGCAAGACGTGCCCCGAGGAGAGTCTTGCCACATGTCAGCACTCGGTCTGACTGAGCGCCTCCAGGAGAGAGGCCCAAGCAAGACGCGCCCCAAGGAGCGTCTTGACACATTTCTCCTCTGGGTCTGACTGAGCGCCTCCAGGAGAGAGGCCCAAGCAAGATCCGCCCCGAGGAGCGTCTTGCCGCATGTCAACACTGGGTCTGACTGAGCGCCTCCAGGAGAGAGGCCCAAGCAAGATCCGCCCCGAGGAGCGTCTTGCCAGATGTCACTACTCGGTCTAACTGAGCGCCTCCAGGAGAGAGGTCCAAGCAAGACACGCCCCGAGGAGCGTCTTGCCACATGTCACTACTCGGTCTGACTGAGCGCCTCCAGGAGGGAGGTCCAAGCAAGACGCGCCCCGAGGAGCATCTTGCCACATGTCACTACTCGGTCTGACTGAGCGCCTCCAGGAGAGAGGCCCAAGCAAGACGTGCCCCGAGGAGCGTCTTGCCACATGTCAACAATGGGTCTTACTGAGGGCCTCCAGGAGAGAAGCCCAAGCAAGACGCGCCCCGAGGAGCGTCTTTCCACATGTCAACACTGGGTCTGACTGAGGGCCCCCAGGAGAGAGGCCCAAATAAGACGCGCCCCGAGGAGCGTCTTGCCACATGTCAACACTGGGTCTGACTGAGGGCCTCCAGGAGATAAGCCCAAGCAAGATGCGCCCCGAGGAGCGTCTTGCCACATGTCAGCACTCGGTCTGACTGAGCGCCTCCAGGAGAGAGGCCCAAGCAATACGCGCCCCGAGGAGCGTCTTGCCACATGTCAACAATGGGTCTGACTGAGGGCCTCCAGGAGAGAAGCCCAAGGAAGACGCGCCCCGAGGAGCGTCTTGCCACATGTCAGCACTCGGTCTGACAGAGGGCCTCCATGAGAGAGGCCCAAGCAAGATGCGCCCCGAGGAGCGTCTTGCCACGTGTCACCACTGGGTCTGACTGAGCTCCTCCAGGAGAGAGGCCCAAGCAAGATGCGCCCCGAGGAGCGTCTTGCCACGTGTCACCACTGGGTCTGATTGAGCACCTCCAGGAGAGAGGCCCCAGCAAGACGCGCCGCGAGGAGCATCTTGCCTTATGTCAGCACTCGGTCTGACTGAGCGCCTCCAGGAGAGAGGCCCAAGCAAGACCCGCCCCGAGGAGCGTCTTGCCACATGTCACTACTCGGTCTGACTGAGCGCCTCCAGGAGAGAAGCCCAAGCAAGATGCGCCCCGAGGAGAGTCTTGCCACATGTCAGCACTCGGTCTGACTGAGCGCCTCCAGGAGAGAGGCCCAAGCAAGACGCGCCCCGAGGAGCGTCTTGACACATTTCTCCTCTGGGTCTGACTGAGCGCCTCCAGGAGAGAGGCCCAAGCAAGACGCGCCCCGAGGAGCGTCTTGCCACATGTCAGCACTCGGTCTGACTGAGCGCCTCCAGGAGAGAGGCCCAAGCAAGATGCGCCCCGAGGAGCGTCTTGACACATTTCTCCTCTGGGTCTGACTGAGCGCCTCCAGGAGAGAGGCCCAAGCAAGACGCGCCCCGAGGAGCGTCTTGCCACATGTCAACACTGGGTCTGACTGAGCGCCTCCAGGAGAGAGGCCCGAGGAGCGTCTTGACACATGTCAACTCTGGGTCTGACTGAGATTCTCCAGGAGAGAGGTCCAAGCAAGAAACGCCAGAGGAGCGTCTTGACACATGTCAACACTGGGGCTGACTGAGCGCCTCCAGGAGAGAGGTCCAAGCAACACGCGCCCCGAGGAGCGTCTTGCCACATGTCAACACTGGGTCTGACTGAGTGCCTCCATGAGAGAAGCCCCAGCAAGACGCGCCCCGAGGAGCGTCTTGTCACATGTCACTACTCGGTCTGACTGAGGGCCTCCAGGAGAGAAGCCCAAGGAAGACGCGCCCCGAGGAGCTTCTTGCCACATGTCAGCACTCGGTCTGACTGGGGGCCTCCAGGAGAGAGGCCAAAGCAAGATTCGCCCCGAGGAGCGTCTTGACACATGTCAACACTGTGTCTGACAGAGGGCCTCCATGAGAGAGGCCCAATCAAGACGCGCCCCGAGGAGTGTCTTGCCACATGTCAACACTGGGTCTGACTGAGCGCCTCCAGGAGAGAGGCCCAAGCAAGACGCGCCCCGAGGAGCGTCTTGCCACGTGTCAACACTGGGTCTGATTGAGCACCTCCAGGAGAGAGGCCCCAGCAAGACGAGCCGCGAGGAGCATCTTGCCTTATGTCAGCACTCGGTCTGACTGAGCGCCTCCAGGAGAGAGGCCCAAGCAAGATCCGCCCCGAGGAGCGTCTTGCCGCATGTCAACACTGGGTCTGACTGAGCGCCTCCAGGAGAGAGGCCCAAGCAAGACGCGCCGCGAGGAGCATCTTGCCTTATGTCAGCACTCGGTCTGACTGAGCGCCTCCAGGAGAGAGGCCCAAGCAAGACCCGCCCCGAGGAGCGTCTTGCCACATGGCACTACTCGGTCTGACTGAGCGCCTCCAGGAGGGAGGTCCAAGTAAGACGCGCCCCGAGGAGAGTCTTGCCACATGTCAGCACTCGGTCTGACTGAGCGCCTCCAGGAGAGAGGCCCAAGCAAGACGCGCCCCGAGGAGCGTCTTGACACATTTCTCCTCTGGGTCTGACTGAGCGCCTCCAGGAGAGAGGCCCAAGCAGGACGCGCCCCGAGGAGCGTCTTGCCACATGTCAACACTGGGTCTGACTGAGCGCCTCCAGGAGAGAGGCCCGAGGAGCATCTTGACACATGTCAACTCTGGGTCTGACTGAGCGCCTCCAGGAGAGAGGCCCAAGCAGACGCGCCGCGAGGAGCGTCTTGTCACATGTCAACACTGGGTCTGACTGAGCGCCTCCAGGAGCGAGGCCCAAGCAAGAAACGCCAGAGGAGCGTCTTGACACATGTCAACACTGGGGCTGACTGAGCGCCTCCAGGAGAGAGGTCCAAGCAACACGCGCCCCGAGGAGCGTCTTGCCACATGTCAACACTGGGTCTGACTGAGTGCCTCCATGAGAGAAGCCCCAGCAAGACGCGCCCCGAGGAGCGTCTTGTCACATGTCACTACTCGGTCTGACTGAGGGCCTCCAGGAGAGAAGCCCAAGGAAGACGCGCCCCGAGGAGCTTCTTGCCACATGTCAGCACTCGGTCTGACTGGGGGCCTCCAGGAGAGAGGCCAAAGCAAGATTCGCCCCGAGGAGCGTCTTGACACATGTCAACACTGGGTCTGACAGAGGGCCTCCATGAGAGAGGCCCAATCAAGACGCGCCCCGAGGAGCGTCTTGCCACATGTCAACACTGGGTCTGACTGAGCGCCTCCAGGAGACAGGCCCAAGCAAGACGCGCCCCGAGGAGCGTCTTGCCACATGTCAACACTGGGTCTGACTGAGCGCCTCCAGGAGAGAGGCCCAAGCAAGACGTGCCCCGAGGAGAGTCTTGCCACATGTCAGCACTCGGTCTGACTGAGCGCCTCCAGGAGAGAGGCCCAAGCAAGACGCGCCCCAAGGAGCGTCTTGACACATTTCTCCTCTGGGTCTGACTGAGCGCCTCCAGGAGAGAGGCCCAAGCAAGACGTTCCCCGAGGAGCGTCTTTCCACATGTCAACACTGGGTCTGACTGAGTGCCTCCATTAGAGAAGCCCCAGCAAGACGCGCCCCGAGGAGTGTCTTGCCACATGTCAACACTGGGTCTGACTGAGCACCTCCAGGAGAGAGGCCCAAGCAAGACGCGCCCCGAGGAGCGTCTTGCCACATGTCAACACTGGCTCTGACTGAGCGCCTCCAGGAGAGAGGCCCGAGGAGCGTCTTGACACATGTCACGTCTGGGTCTGACTGAGCGCCTCCAGGAGAGAGGCCCAAGCAAGACGCGCCGCGAGGAGCGTCTTGTCACATGTCAACACTGGGTCTGACTGAGCGCCTCCAGGAGCGAGGCCCAAGCAAGAAACGCCAGAGGAGCGTCTTGACACATGTCAACACTGGGTCTGACTGAGCGCCTCCAGGAGAGAGGTCCAAGCAACACGCGCCCCGAGGAGCGTCTTGCCACATGTCAACACTGGGTCTTACTGAGTGCCTCCATGAGAGAAGCCCCAGTAAGATGCGCCCCGAGGAGCGTCTTGTAACATGTCACTACTCGGTCTGACTGAGCGCCTCCAGGAGAGAGGCCCAAGCAAGATGCGCCCCGAGGAGCGTCTTGCCACGTGTCACCACTGGGTCTGATTGAGCACCTCCAGGAGAGAGGCCCCAGCAAGACGCGCCGCGAGGAGCATCTTGCCTTATGTCAGCACTCGGTCTGACTGAGCGCCTCCAGGAGAGAGGCCCAAGCAAGACCCGCCCCGAGGAGCGTCTTGCCACATGGCACTACTCGGTCTGACTGAGCGCCTCCAGGAGGGAGGTCCAAGTAAGACGCGCCCCGAGGAGAGTCTTGCCACATGTCAGCACTCGGTCTGACTGAGCGCCTCCAGGAGAGAGGCCCAAGCAAGACGCGCCCCGAGGAGCGTCTTGACACATTTCTCCTCTGGGTCTGACTGAGCGCCTCCAGGAGAGAGGCCCAAGCAGGACGCGCCCCGAGGAGCGTCTTGCCACATGTCAACACTGGGTCTGACTGAGCGCCTCCAGGAGAGAGGCCCGAGGAGCATCTTGACACATGTCAACTCTGGGTCTGACTGAGCGCCTCCAGGAGAGAGGCCCAAGCAGACGCGCCGCGAGGAGCGTCTTGTCACATGTCAACACTGGGTCTGACTGAGCGCCTCCAGGAGCGAGGCCCAAGCAAGAAACGCCAGAGGAGCGTCTTGACACATGTCAACACTGGGGCTGACTGAGCGCCTCCAGGAGAGAGGTCCAAGCAACACGCGCCCCGAGGAGCGTCTTGCCACATGTCAACACTGGGTCTGACTGAGTGCCTCCATGAGAGAAGCCCCAGCAAGACGCGCCCCGAGGAGCGTCTTGTCACATGTCACTACTCGGTCTGACTGAGGGCCTCCAGGAGAGAAGCCCAAGGAAGACGCGCCCCGAGGAGCTTCTTGCCACATGTCAGCACTCGGTCTGACTGGGGGCCTCCAGGAGAGAGGCCAAAGCAAGATTCGCCCCGAGGAGCGTCTTGACACATGTCAACACTGGGTCTGACAGAGGGCCTCCATGAGAGAGGCCCAATCAAGACGCGCCCCGAGGAGTGTCTTGCCACATGTCAACACTGGGTCTGACTGAGCGCCTCCAGGAGAGAGGCCCAAGCAAGACGCGCCCCGAGGAGCGTCTTGCCACGTGTCAACACTGGGTCTGATTGAGCACCTCCAGGAGAGAGGCCCCAGCAAGACGCGCCGCGAGAAGCATCTTGCCTTATGTCAGCACTCGGTCTGACTGAGCGCCTCCAGGAGAGAGGCCCAAGCAAGATCCGCCCCGAGGAGCGTCTTGCCAGATGTCACTACTCGGTCTAACTGAGCGCCTCCAGGAGAGAGGTCCAAGCAAGACACGCCCCGAGGAGCGTCTTGCCACATGTCACTACTCGGTCTGACTGAGCGCCTCCAGGAGGGAGGTCCAAGCAAGACGCGCCCCGAGGAGCATCTTGCCACATGTCACTACTCGGTCTGACTGAGCGCCTCCAGGAGAGAGGCCCAAGCAAGACGTGCCCCGAGGAGCGTCTTGCCACATGTCAACAATGGGTCTTACTGAGGGCCTCCAGGAGAGAAGCCCAAGCAAGACGCGCCCCGAGGAGCGTCTTTCCACATGTCAACACTGGGTCTGACTGAGGGCCCCCAGGAGAGAGGCCCAAATAAGACGCGCCCCGAGGAGCGTCTTGCCACATGTCAACACTGGGTCTGACTGAGGGCCTCCAGGAGATAAGCCCAAGCAAGATGCGCCCCGAGGAGCGTCTTGCCACATGTCAGCACTCGGTCTGACTGAGCGCCTCCAGGAGAGAGGCCCAAGCAATACGCGCCCCGAGGAGCGTCTTGCCACATGTCAACAATGGGTCTGACTGAGGGCCTCCAGGAGAGAAGCCCAAGGAAGACGCGCCCCGAGGAGCGTCTTGCCACATGTCAGCACTCGGTCTGACAGAGGGCCTCCATGAGAGAGGCCCAAGCAAGATGCGCCCCGAGGAGCGTCTTGCCACGTGTCACCACTGGGTCTGACTGAGCTCCTCCAGGAGAGAGGCCCAAGCAAGATGCGCCCCGAGGAGCGTCTTGCCACGTGTCACCACTGGGTCTGATTGAGCACCTCCAGGAGAGAGGCCCCAGCAAGACGCGCCGCGAGGAGCATCTTGCCTTATGTCAGCACTCGGTCTGACTGAGCGCCTCCAGGAGAGAGGCCCAAGCAAGACCCGCCCCGAGGAGCGTCTTGCCACATGTCACTACTCGGTCTGACTGAGCGCCTCCAGGAGAGAAGCCCAAGCAAGATGCGCCCCGAGGAGAGTCTTGCCACATGTCAGCACTCGGTCTGACTGAGCGCCTCCAGGAGAGAGGCCCAAGCAAGACGCGCCCCGAGGAGCGTCTTGACACATTTCTCCTCTGGGTCTGACTGAGCGCCTCCAGGAGAGAGGCCCAAGCAAGACGCGCCCCGAGGAGCGTCTTGCCACATGTCAGCACTCGGTCTGACTGAGCGCCTCCAGGAGAGAGGCCCAAGCAAGATGCGCCCCGAGGAGCGTCTTGACACATTTCTCCTCTGGGTCTGACTGAGCGCCTCCAGGAGAGAGGCCCAAGCAAGACGCGCCCCGAGGAGCGTCTTGCCACATGTCAACACTGGGTCTGACTGAGCGCCTCCAGGAGAGAGGCCCGAGGAGCGTCTTGACACATGTCAACTCTGGGTCTGACTGAGCTTCTCCAGGAGAGAGGTCCAAGCAAGAAACGCCAGAGGAGCGTCTTGACACATGTCAACACTGGGGCTGACTGAGCGCCTCCAGGAGAGAGGTCCAAGCAACACGCGCCCCGAGGAGCGTCTTGCCACATGTCAACACTGGGTCTGACTGAGTGCCTCCATGAGAGAAGCCCCAGCAAGACGCGCCCCGAGGAGCGTCTTGTCACATGTCACTACTCGGTCTGACTGAGGGCCTCCAGGAGAGAAGCCCAAGGAAGACGCGCCCCGAGGAGCTTCTTGCCACATGTCAGCACTCGGTCTGACTGGGGGCCTCCAGGAGAGAGGCCAAAGCAAGATTCGCCCCGAGGAGCGTCTTGACACATGTCAACACTGGGTCTGACAGAGGGCCTCCATGAGAGAGGCCCAATCAAGACGCGCCCCGAGGAGTGTCTTGCCACATGTCAACACTGGGTCTGACTGAGCGCCTCCAGGAGAGAGGCCCAAGCAAGACGCGCCCCGAGGAGCGTCTTGCCACGTGTCAACACTGGGTCTGATTGAGCACCTCCAGGAGAGAGGCCCCAGCAAGACGAGCCGCGAGGAGCATCTTGCCTTATGTCAGCACTCGGTCTGACTGAGCGCCTCCAGGAGAGAGGCCCAAGCAAGATCCGCCCCGAGGAGCGTCTTGCCGCATGTCACTACTCGGTCTAACTGAGCGCCTCCAGGAGAGAGGTCCAAGCAAGACACGCCCCGAGGAGCGTCTTGCCACATGTCAACACTGGGTCTGACTGAGCGCCTCCAGGAGAGAGGCCCAATCAAGACACGCCCCGAGGAGCGTCTTGACACATGTCAACACTGGGTCTGACTGAGGGCCTCCATGAGAGAAGCCCAAGCAAGACGCGCCCCGAGGAGAGTCTTGCCACATGTCAACACTGGGTCTGACAGAGGGCATCCAGGAGAGAGGCCCAAGCAATACGCGCCCCGAAGAGCGTCTTGCCAAATGTCACCACTTGGTCTGACTGAGCGCCTCCAGGAGAGAGGCCCAAGCAAGAAGCGCCCCGAGGAGCGTCTTCCCACGTGTCAACACTTGGTCTGATTGAGGGCCATCTGGAGAGAGGCCCAAGCAAGACGCGCCCCGAGGAGCGTCTTGCCACATGTCAACAATGGGTCTGACTGAGGGCCTCCAGGAGAGAAGCCCAAGCAAGACGCGCCCCGAGGAGCTTCTTGCCACATGTCAGCACTCGGTCTGACTGAGCGCCTCCAGGAGAGAGGCCAAAGCAAGACGCGCCCCGAGGAGTGTCTGGCCACATGTCAACACTGGGTCTGACTGAGCGCCTCCAGGAGAGAGGCCCAAGCAAGACGCGCCCCGAGGAGCGTCTTGCCACGTGTCAACACTTGGTCTGACTTAGCGCCTCCAGGAGAGAGGCCCAAGCAAGATGCGCCCCGAGGAGTGTCTTGCCACGTGTCACCACTGGGTCTGACTGAGCTCCTCCAGGAGAGAGGCCCAGGCAAGACGCGCCCCGAGGAGCGTCTTGCCACGTGTCAACACTGGGTCTGATTGAGCACCTCCAGGAGAGAGGCCCCAGCAAGACGCGCCCCGAGGAGCGTCTTGCCTTATGTCAGCACTCGGTCTGACTGAGCGCCTCCAGGAGAGAGGCCCAAGCAAGACGCGCCCCGAGGAGCGTCTTGCCACATGTCACTACTCGGTCTAACTGAGCGCCTCCAGGAGAGAGGTCCAAGCAAGACGGGCCCCGAGGAGCGTCTTGCCACATGTCACTACTCGGTCTGACTGAGCGCCTCCAGGAGAGAGGCCCAAGCAAGACATGCCCCGAGGAGCGTCTTGCCACATGTCAACAATGGGTCTGACTGAGGGCCTCCAGGAGAGAGGCCCAAATAAGACGCGCCCCGAGGAGCGTCTTGCCACATGTCAACAATGGGTCTGACTGAGGGCCTCTAGGAGAGAGGCCCAAGCAAGACGCGCCCCGAGGAGCGTCTTGCCACATGTCAACACTGGGTCTGACTGAGCGCCTCCAGGAGAGAGGCCCAAGCAAGACGCGCCCCGAGGAGCGTCTTGCCACATGTCAACACTGGGTCTGACTGAGCGCCTCCAGGAGAGAGGCCCAAGCAAGACGTGCCCCGAGGAGAGTCTTGCCACATGTCAGCACTCGGTCTGACTGAGCGCCTCCAGGAGAGAGGCCCAAGCAAGACGCGCCCCGAGGAGCGTCTTGACACATTTCTCCTCTGGGTCTGACTGAGCGCCTCCAGGAGAGAGGCCCAAGCAAGACGTTCCCCGAGGAGCGTCTTTCCACATGTCAACACTGGGTCTGACTGAGTGCCTCCATTAGAGAAGCCCCAGCAAGACGCGCCCCGAGGAGTGTCTTGCCACATGTCAACACTGGGTCTGACTGAGCACCTCCAGGAGAGAGGCCCAAGCAAGACGCGCCCCGAGGAGCGTCTTGCCACATGTCAACACTGGCTCTGACTGAGCGCCTCCAGGAGAGAGGCCCGAGGAGCGTCTTGACACATGTCATGTCTGGGTCTGACTGAGCGCCTCCAGGAGAGAGGCCCAAGCAAGACGCGCCGCGAGGAGCGTCTTGTCACATGTCAACACTGGGTCTGACTGAGCGCCTCCAGGAGCGAGGCCCAAGCAAGAAACGCCAGAGGAGCGTCTTGACACATGTCAACACTGGGTCTGACTGAGCGCCTCCAGGAGAGAGGTCCAAGCAACACGCGCCCCGAGGAGCGTCTTGCCACATGTCAACACTGGGTCTTACTGAGTGCCTCCATGAGAGAAGCCCCAGCAAGATGCGCCCCGAGGAGCGTCTTGTAACATGTCACTACTCGGTCTGACTGAGCGCCTCCAGGAGAGAGGCCCAAGCAAGATGCGCCCCGAGGAGCGTCTTGCCACGTGTCACCACTGGGTCTGATTGAGCACCTCCAGGAGAGAGGCCCCAGCAAGACGCGCCGCGAGGAGCATCTTGCCTTATGTCAGCACTCGGTCTGACTGAGCGCCTCCAGGAGAGAGGCCCAAGCAAGACCCGCCCCGAGGAGCGTCTTGCCACATGGCACTACTCGGTCTGACTGAGCGCCTCCAGGAGGGAGGTCCAAGTAAGACGCGCCCCGAGGAGAGTCTTGCCACATGTCAGCACTCGGTCTGACTGAGCGCCTCCAGGAGAGAGGCCCAAGCAAGACGCGCCCCGAGGAGCGTCTTGACACATTTCTCCTCTGGGTCTGACTGAGCGCCTCCAGGAGAGAGGCCCAAGCAGGACGCGCCCCGAGGAGCGTCTTGCCACATGTCAACACTGGGTCTGACTGAGCGCCTCCAGGAGAGAGGCCCGAGGAGCATCTTGACACATGTCAACTCTGGGTCTGACTGAGCACCTCCAGGAGAGAGGCCCAAGCAGACGCGCCGCGAGGAGCGTCTTGTCACATGTCAACACTGGGTCTGACTGAGCGCCTCCAGGAGCGAGGCCCAAGCAAGAAACGCCAGAGGAGCGTCTTGACACATGTCAACACTGGGGCTGACTGAGCGCCTCCAGGAGAGAGGTCCAAGCAACACGCGCCCCGAGGAGCGTCTTGCCACATGTCAACACTGGGTCTGACTGAGTGCCTCCATGAGAGAAGCCCCAGCAAGACGCGCCCCGAGGAGCGTCTTGTCACATGTCACTACTCGGTCTGACTGAGGGCCTCCAGGAGAGAAGCCCAAGGAAGACGCGCCCCGAGGAGCTTCTTGCCACATGTCAGCACTCGGTCTGACTGGGGGCCTCCAGGAGAGAGGCCAAAGCAAGATTCGCCCCGAGGAGCGTCTTGACACATGTCAACACTGGGTCTGACAGAGGGCCTCCATGAGAGAGGCCCAATCAAGACGCGCCCCGAGGAGTGTCTTGCCACATGTCAACACTGGGTCTGACTGAGCGCCTCCAGTAGAGAGGCCCAAGCAAGACGCGCCCCGAGGAGCGTCTTGCCACGTGTCAACACTGGGTCTGATTGAGCACCTCCAGGAGAGAGGCCCCAGCAAGACGCGCCGCGAGAAGCATCTTGCCTTATGTCAGCACTCGGTCTGACTGAGCGCCTCCAGGAGAGAGGCCCAAGCAAGATCCGCCCCGAGGAGCGTCTTGCCACATGTCACTACTCGGTCTAACTGAGCGCCTCCAGGAGAGAGGTCCAAGCAAGACACGCCCCGAGGAGCGTCTTGCCACATGTCACTACTCGGTCTGACTGAGCGCCTCCAGGAGGGAGGTCCAAGCAAGACGCGCCCCGAGGAGCATCTTGCCACATGTCACTACTCGGTCTGACTGAGCGCCTCCAGGAGAGAGGCCCAAGCAAGACGTGCCCCGAGGAGCGTCTTGCCACATGTCAACAATGGGTCTTACTGAGGGCCTCCAGGAGAGAAGCCCAAGCAAGACGCGCCCCGAGGAGCGTCTTTCCACATGTCAACACTGGGTCTGACTGAGGGCCCCCAGGAGAGAGGCCCAAATAAGACGCGCCCCGAGGAGCGTCTTGCCACATGTCAACACTGGGTCTGACTGAGGGCCTCCAGGAGAGAAGCCCAAGCAAGATGCGCCCCGAGGAGCGTCTTGCCACATGTCAGCACTCGGTCTGACTGAGCGCCTCCAGGAGAGAGGCCCAAGCAATACGCGCCCCGAGGAGCGTCTTGCCACATGTCAACAATGGGTCTGACTGAGGGCCTCCAGGAGAGAAGCCCAAGGAAGACGCGCCCCGAGGAGCGTCTTGCCACATGTCAGCACTCGGTCTGACAGAGGGCCTCCATGAGAGAGGCCCAAGCAAGATGCGCCCCGAGGAGAGTCTTGCCACATGTCAGCACTCGGTCTGACTGAGCGCCTCCAGGAGAGAGGCCCAAGCAAGACGCGCCCCGAGGAGCGTCTTGACACATTTCTCCTCTGGGTCTGACTGAGCGCCTCCAGGAGAGAGGCCCAAGCAAGACGCGCCCCGAGGAGCGTCTTGCCACATGTCAGCACTCGGTCTGACTGAGCGCCTCCAGGAGAGAGGCCCAAGCAAGATGCGCCCCGAGGAGCGTCTTGACACATTTCTCCTCTGGGTCTGACTGAGCGCCTCCAGGAGAGAGGCCCAAGCAAGACGCGCCCCGAGGAGCGTCTTGCCACATGTCAACACTGGGTCTGACTGAGCGCCTCCAGGAGAGAGGCCCGAGGAGCGTCTTGACACATGTCAACTCTGGGTCTGACTGAGCTTCTCCAGGAGAGAGGTCCAAGCAACACGCGCCCCGAGGAGCGTCTTGCCACATGTCAACACTGGGTCTGACTGAGTGCCTCCATGAGAGAAGCCCCAGCAAGACGCGCCCCGAGGAGCGTCTTGTCACATGTCACTACTCGGTCTGACTGAGCGCCTCCAGGAGAGAGGCCCAAGCAAGACGTGCCCCGAGGAGCGTCTTGCCACATGTCAACAATGGGTCTGACTGAGGGCCTCCAGGAGAGAGGCCCAAGCAAGAAACGCCAGAGGAGCGTCTTGACACATGTCAACAGTGGGTCTGACTGAGCTTCTCCAGGAGAGAGGTCCAAGCAACACGCGCCCCGAGGAGCGTCTTGCCACATGTCAACACTGGGTCTGACTGAGTGCCTCCATGAGAGAAGCCCCAGCAAGACGCGCCCCGAGGAGCGTCTTGTCACATGTCACTACTCGGTCTGACTGAGCGCCTCCAGGAGAGAGGCCCAAGCAAGACGTGCCCCGAGGAGCGTCTTGCCACATGTCAACAATGGGTCTGACTGAGGGCCTCCAGGAGAGAAGCCCAAGCAAGAAGCGCCCCGAGGAGCGTCTTGCCACATGTCAACACTGGGTCTGACTGAGCGCCTCCAAAAGAGAGGCCCAAGCAAGACACGCCCCGAGGAGCGTCTTGACACATGTTAACACTGGGTCTGACTGAGGGCCTCCATGTGAGAAGCCCAAGCAAGACGCGCCCCGAGGAGAGTCTTGCCACTTGTCAACACTGGGTCTGACAGAGGGCATCCAGGAGAGAGGCCCAAGCAATACGCGCCACGAGGAGCGTCTTGCCACATGTCAACAATGGGTCTGACTGAGGGCCTCCAGGAGAGAAGCCCAAGGAAGACGCGCCCCGAGGAGCTTCTTGCCACATGTCAGCACTCGGTCTGACTGAGCGCCTCCAGGAGAGAGGCCAAAGCAAGATTCGCCCCGAGGAGCGTCTTGACACATGTCAACACTGGGTCTGACATAGGGCCTCCATGAGAGAGGCCCAAGCAAGACGCGCCCCGAGGAGTGTCTTGCCACATATCAACACTGGGTCTGACTGAGCGCCTCCAGGAGAGAGGCCCAAGCAAGACGCGCCCCGAGGAGCGTCTTGCCACGTGTCAACACTGGGTCTCACTTAGCGCCTCCAGGAGAGAGGCCCAAGCAAGATGCGCCCCGAGGAGCGTCTTGCCACGTGTCACCACTGGGTCTGACTTAGCTCCTCCAGGAGAGAGGCCCAAGCAAGACGCGCCCCGAGGAGCGTCTTGCCACATGTCACCACTGGGTCTGATTGAGCACCTCCAGGAGATAGGCCCCAGCAAGACGCGCCGCGAGGAGCATCTTGCCTTATGTCAGCACTCGGTCTGACTGAGCGCCTCCAGGAGAGAGGCCCAAGCAAGACCCGCCCCGAGGAGCGTCTTGCCACATGTCACTACTCGGTCTAACTAAGCGCCTCCAGGAGAGAGGTCCAAGCAAGAAACGCCCCGAGGAGCGTCTTGCCACATGTCAACAATGGGTCTTACTGAGGGCCTCCAGGAGAGAAGCCCAAGCAAGACGCGCCCCGAGGAGCGTCTTGCCACATGTCAAAACTGGGTCTGACTGAGGGCCCCCAGGAGAGAGGCCCAAATAAGACGCGCCCCGAGGAGCGTCTTGCCACATGTCAACACTGGGTCTGACTGAGGGCCTCCAGGAGAGAAGCCCAAGCAAGATGCTCCCCGAGGAGCGTCTTGCCACATGTCAGCACTCGGTCTGACTTAGCGCCTCCAGGAGAGAGGCCCAAGCAATACGCGCCCCGAGGAGCGTCTTGCCACATGTCAACAATGGGTCTGACTGAGGGCCTCCATTAGAGAAGCCCCAGCAAGACGCGCCCCGAGGAGTGTCTTGCCACATGTCAACACTGGGTCTGACTGAGCACCTCCAGGAGAGAGGCCCAAGCAAGACGCGCCCCGAGGAGCGTCTTGCCACATGTCAACACTGGCTCTGACTGAGCGCCTCCAGGAGAGAGGCCCGAGGAGCGTCTTGACACATGTCACGTCTGGGTCTGACTGAGCGCCTCCAGGAGAGAGGCCCAAGCAAGACGCGCCGCGAGGAGCGTCTTGTCACATGTCAACACTGGGTCTGACTGAGCGCCTCCAGGAGCGAGGCCCAAGCAAGAAACGCCAGAGGAGCGTCTTGACACATGTCAACACTGGGTCTGACTGAGCGCCTCCAGGAGAGAGGTCCAAGCAAGACGCGCCCCGAGGAGCGTCTTGCCACATGTCAACACTGGGTCTGACTGAGCGCCTCCAGGAGAGAGGCCCGAGGAGCGTCTTGACACATGTCAACTCTGGGTCTGACTGAGCTTCTCCAGGAGAGAGGTCCAAGCAACACGCGCCCCGAGGAGCGTCTTGCCACATGTCAACACTGGGTCTGACTGAGTGCCTCCATGAGAGAAGCCCCAGCAAGACGCGCCCCGAGGAGCGTCTTGTCACATGTCACTACTCGGTCTGACTGAGCGCCTCCAGGAGAGAGGCCCAAGCAAGACGTGCCCCGAGGAGCGTCTTGCCACATGTCAACAATGGGTCTGACTGAGGGCCTCCAGGAGAGAGGCCCAAGCAAGAAACGCCAGAGGAGCGTCTTGACACATGTCAACACTGGGTCTGACTGAGCTTCTCCAGGAGAGAGGTCCAAGCAACACGCGCCCCGAGGAGCGTCTTGCCACATGTCAACACTGGGTCTGACTGAGTGCCTCCATGAGAGAAGCCCCAGCAAGACGCGCCCCGAGGAGCGTCTTGTCACATGTCACTACTCGGTCTGACTGAGCGCCTCCAGGAGAGAGGCCCAAGCAAGACGTGCCCCGAGGAGCGTCTTGCCACCTGTCAACAATGGGTCTGACTGAGGGCCTCCAGGAGAGAAGCCCAAGCAAGAAGCGCCCCGAGGAGCGTCTTGCCACATGTCAACACTGGGTCTGACTGAGCGCCTCCAAAAGAGAGGCCCAAGCAAGACACGCCCCGAGGAGCGTCTTGACACATGTTAACACTGGGTCTGACTGAGGGCCTCCATGTGAGAAGCCCAAGCAAGACGCGCCCCGAGGAGAGTCTTGCCACTTGTCAACACTGGGTCTGACAGAGGGCATCCAGGAGAGAGGCCCAAGCAATACGCGCCACGAGGAGCGTCTTGCCACATGTCAACAATGGGTCTGACTGAGGGCCTCCAGGAGAGAAGCCCAAGGAAGACGCGCCCCGAGGAGCTTCTTGCCACATGTCAGCACTCGGTCTGACTGAGCGCCTCCAGGAGAGAGGCCAAAGCAAGATTCGCCCCGAGGAGCGTCTTGACACATGTCAACACTGGGTCTGACATAGGGCCTCCATGAGAGAGGCCCAAGCAAGACGCGCCCCGAGGAGTGTCTTGCCACATATCAACACTGGGTCTGACTGAGCGCCTCCAGGAGAGAGGCCCAAGCAAGACGCGCCCCGAGGAGCGTCTTGCCACGTGTCAACACTGGGTCTGACTTAGCGCCTCCAGGAGAGAGGCCCAAGCAAGATGCGCCCCGAGGAGCGTCTTGCCACGTGTCACCACTGGGTCTGACTTAGCTCCTCCAGGAGAGAGGCCCAAGCAAGACGTGCCCCGAGGAGCGTCTTGCCACATGTCACCACTGGGTCTGATTGAGCACCTCCAGGAGATAGGCCCCAGCAAGACGCGCCGCGAGGAGCATCTTGCCTTATGTCAGCACTCGGTCTGACTGAGCGCCTCCAGGAGAGAGGCCCAAGCAAGACCCGCCCCGAGGAGCGTCTTGCCACATGTCACTACTCGGTCTAACTAAGCGCCTCCAGGAGAGAGGTCCAAGCAAGAAACGCCCCGAGGAGCGTCTTGCCACATGTCAACAATGGGTCTTACTGAGGGCCTCCAGGAGAGAAGCCCAAGCAAGACGCGCCCCGAGGTGCGTCTTGCCACATGTCAAAACTGGGTCTGACTGAGGGCCCCCAGGAGAGAGGCCCAAATAAGACGCGCCCCGAGGAGCGTCTTGCCACATGTCAACACTGGGTCTGACTGAGGGCCTCCAGGAGAGAAGCCCAAGCAAGATGCTCCCCGAGGAGCGTCTTGCCACATGTCAGCACTCGGTCTGACTTAGCGCCTCCAGGAGAGAGGCCCAAGCAATACGCGCCCCGAGGAGCGTCTTGCCACATGTCAACAATGGGTCTGACTGAGGGCCTCCATTAGAGAAGCCCCAGCAAGACGCGCCCCGAGGAGTGTCTTGCCACATGTCAACACTGGGTCTGACTGAGCACCTCCAGGAGAGAGGCCCAAGCAAGACGCGCCCCGAGGAGCGTCTTGCCACATGTCAACACTGGCTCTGACTGAGCGCCTCCAGGAGAGAGGCCCGAGGAGCGTCTTGACACATGTCACGTCTGGGTCTGACTGAGCGCCTCCAGGAGAGAGGCCCAAGCAAGACGCGCCGCGAGGAGCGTCTTGTCACATGTCAACACTGGGTCTGACTGAGCGCCTCCAGGAGCGAGGCCCAAGCAAGAAACGCCAGAGGAGCGTCTTGACACATGTCAACACTGGGTCTGACTGAGCGCCTCCAGGAGAGAGGTCCAAGCAACACGCGCCCCGAGGAGCGTCTTGCCACATGTCAACACTGGGTCTTACTGAGTGCCTCCATGAGAGAAGCCCCAGGAAGACGCGCCCCGAGGAGCGTCTTGTAACATGTCACTACTCGGTCTGACTGAGCGCCTCCAGGAGAGAGGCCCAAGCAAGATGCGCCCCGAGGAGCGTCTTGCCACGTGTCACCACTGGGTCTGATTGAGCACCTCCAGGAGAGAGGCCCCAGCAAGACGCGCCGCGAGGAGCATCTTGCCTTATGTCAGCACTCGGTCTGACTGAGCGCCTCCAGGAGAGAGGCCCAAGCAAGACCCGCCCCGAGGAGCGTCTTGCCACATGGCACTACTCGGTCTGACTGAGCGCCTCCAGGAGGGAGGTCCAAGTAAGACGCGCCCCGAGGAGAGTCTTGCCACATGTCAGCACTCGGTCTGACTGAGCGCCTCCAGGAGAGAGGCCCAAGCAAGACGCGCCCCGAGGAGCGTCTTGACACATTTCTCCTCTGGGTCTGAGTGAGCGCCTCCAGGTGAGAGGCCCAAGCAGGACGCGCCCCGAGGAGCGTCTTGCCACATGTCAACACTGGGTCTGACTGAGCGCCTCCAGGAGAGAGGCCCGAGGAGCATCTTGACACATGTCAACTCTGGGTCTGACTGAGCGCCTCCAGGAGCGAGGCCCAAGCAAGAAACGCCAGAGGAGCGTCTTGACACATGTCAACACTGGGGCTGACTGAGCGCCTCCAGGAGAGAGGTCCAAGCAACACGCGCCCCGAGGAGCGTCTTGCCACATGTCAACACTGGGTCTGACTGAGTGCCTCCATGAGAGAAGCCCCAGCAAGACGCGCCCCGAGGAGCGTCTTGTCACATGTCACTACTCGGTCTGACTGAGGGCCTCCAGGAGAGAAGCCCAAGGAAGACGCGCCCCGAGGAGCTTCTTGCCACATGTCAGCACTCGGTCTGACTGGGGGCCTCCAGGAGAGAGGCCAAAGCAAGATTCGCCCCGAGGAGCGTCTTGACACATGTCAACACTGGGTCTGACAGAGGGCCTCCATGAGAGAGGCCCAATCAAGACGCGCCCCGAGGAGTGTCTTGCCACATGTCAACACTGGGTCTGACTGAGCGCCTCCAGGAGAGAGGCCCAAGCAAGACGCGCCCCGAGGAGCGTCTTGCCACGTGTCAACACTGGGTCTGATTGAGCACCTCCAGGAGAGAGGCCCCAGCAAGACGCGCCGCGAGAAGCATCTTGCCTTATGTCAGCACTCGGTCTGACTGAGCGCCTCCAGGAGAGAGGCCCAAGCAAGATCCGCCCCGAGGAGCGTCTTGCCACATGTCACTACTCGGTCTAACTGAGCGCCTCCAGGAGAGAGGTCCAAGCAAGACACGCCCCGAGGAGCGTCTTGCCACATGTCACTACTCGGTCTGACTGAGCGCCTCCAGGAGGGAGGTCCAAGCAAGACGCGCCCCGAGGAGCATCTTGCCACATGTCACTACTCGGTCTGACTGAGCGCCTCCAGGAGAGAGGCCCAAGCAAGACGTGCCCCGAGGAGCGTCTTGCCACATGTCAACAATGGGTCTTACTGAGGGCCTCCAGGAGAGAAGCCCAAGCAAGACGCGCCCCAAGGAGCGTCTTTCCACATGTCAACACTGGGTCTGACTGAGGGCCCCCAGGAGAGAGGCCCAAATAAGACGCGCCCCGAGGAGCGTCTTGCCACATGTCAACACTGGGTCTGACTGAGGGCCTCCAGGAGAGAAGCCCAAGCAAGATGCGCCCCGAGGAGCGTCTTGCCACATGTCAGCACTCGGTCTGACTGAGCGCCTCCAGGAGAGAGGCCCAAGCAATACGCGCCCCGAGGAGCGTCTTGCCACATGTCAACAATGGGTCTGACTGAGGGCCTCCAGGAGAGAAGCCCAAGGAAGACGCGCCCCGAGGAGCGTCTTGCCACATGTCAGCACTCGGTCTGACAGAGGGCCTCCATGAGAGAGGCCCAAGCAAGATGCGCCCCGAGGAGCGTCTTGCCACGTGTCACCACTGGGTCTGACTGAGCTCCTCCAGGAGAGAGGCCCAAGCAAGATGCGCCCCGAGGAGCGTCTTGCCACGTGTCACCACTGGGTCTGATTGAGCACCTCCAGGAGAGAGGCCCCAGCAAGACGCGCCGCGAGGAGCATCTTGCCTTATGTCAGCACTCGGTCTGACTGAGCGCCTCCAGGAGAGAGGCCCAAGCAAGACCCGCCCCGAGGAGCGTCTTGCCACATGTCACTACTCGGTCTGACTGAGCGCCTCCAGGAGAGAAGCCCAAGCAAGATGCGCCCCGAGGAGAGTCTTGCCACATGTCAGCACTCGGTCTGACTGAGCGCCTCCAGGAGAGAGGCCCAAGCAAGACGCGCCCCGAGGAGCGTCTTGACACATTTCTCCTCTGGGTCTGACTGAGCGCCTCCAGGAGAGAGGCCCAAGCAAGACGCGCCCCGAGGAGCGTCTTGCCACATGTCAGCACTCGGTCTGACTGAGCGCCTCCAGGAGAGAGGCCCAAGCAAGATGCGCCCCGAGGAGCGTCTTGACACATTTCTCCTCTGGGTCTGACTGAGCGCCTCCAGGAGAGAGGCCCAAGCAAGACGCGCCCCGAGGAGCGTCTTGCCACATGTCAACACTGGGTCTGACTGAGCGCCTCCAGGAGAGAGGCCCGAGGAGCGTCTTGACACATGTCAACTCTTGGTCTGACTGAGCTTCTCCAGGAGAGAGGTCCAAGCAACACGCGCCCCGAGGAGCGTCTTGCCACATGTCAACACTGGGTCTGACTGAGTGCCTCCATGAGAGAAGCCCCAGCAAGACGCGCCCCGAGGAGCGTCTTGTCACATGTCACTACTCGGTCTGACTGAGCGCCTCCAGGAGAGAGGCCCAAGCAAGACGTGCTCCGAGGAGCGTCTTGCCACATGTCAACAATGGGTCTGACTGAGGGCCTCCAGGAGAGAGGCCCAAGCAAGAAACGCCAGAGGAGCGTCTTGACACATGTCAACACTGGGTCTGACTGATCTTCTCCAGGAGAGAGGTCCAAGCAACACGCGCCCCGAGGAGCGTCTTGCCACATGTCAACACTGGGTCTGACTGAGTGCCTCCATGAGAGAAGCCCCAGCAAGACGCGCCCCGAGGAGCGTCTTGTCACATGTCACTACTCGGTCTGACTGAGCGCCTCCAGGAGAGAGGCCCAAGCAAGACGTGCCCCGAGGAGCGTCTTGCCACATGTCAACAATGGGTCTGACTGAGGGCCTCCAGGAGAGAAGCCCAAGCAAGAAGCGCCCCGAGGAGCGTCTTGCCACATGTCAACACTGGGTCTGACTGAGCGCCTCCAGGAGAGAGGCCCAAGCAAGACACGCCCCGAGGAGCGTCTTGACACATGTTAACACTGGGTCTGACTGAGGGCCTCCATGTGAGAAGCCCAAGCAAGACGCGCCCCGAGGAGAGTCTTGCCACTTGTCAACACTGGGTCTGACAGAGGGCATCCAGGAGAGAGGCCCAAGCAATACGCGCCACGAGGAGCGTCTTGCCACATGTCAACAATGGGTCTGACTGAGGGCCTCCAGGAGAGAAGCCCAAGGAAGACGCGCCCCGAGGAGCTTCTTGCCACATGTCAGCACTCGGTCTGACTGAGCGCCTCCAGGAGAGAGGCCAAAGCAAGATTCGCCCCGAGGAGCGTCTTGACACATGTCAACACTGGGTCTGACATAGGGCCTCCATGAGAGAGGCCCAAGCAAGACGCGCCCCGAGGAGTGTCTTGCCACATATCAACACTGGGTCTGACTGAGCGCCTCCAGGAGAGAGGCCCAAGCAAGACGCGCCCCGAGGAGCGTCTTGCCACGTGTCAACACTGGGTCTGACTTAGCGCCTCCAGGAGAGAGGCCCAAGCAAGATGCGCCCCGAGGAGCGTCTTGCCACGTGTCACCACTGGGTCTGACTGAGCTCCTCCAGGAGAGAGGCCCAAGCAAGACGCGCCCCGAGGAGTGTCTTGCCACATGTCACCACTGGGTCTGATTGAGCACCTCCAGGAGATAGGCCCCAGCAAGACGCGCCGCGCGGAGCATCTTGCCTTATGTCAGCACTCGGTCTGACTGAGCGCCTCCTGGAGAGAGGCCCAAGCAAGACCCGCCCCGAGGAGCGTCTTGCCACATGTCACTACTCGGTCTAACTAAGCGCCTCCAGGAGAGAGGTCCAAGCAAGAAACGCCCCGAGGAGCGTCTTGCCACATGTCAACAATGGGTCTTACTGAGGGCCTCCAGGAGAGAAGCCCAAGCAAGACGCGCCCCGAGGAGCGTCTTGCCACATGTCAAAACTGGGTCTGACTGAGGGCCCCCAGGAGAGAGGCCCAAATAAGACGCGCCCCGAGGAGCGTCTTGCCACATGTCAACACTGGGTCTGACTGAGGGCCTCCAGGAGAGAAGCCCAAGCAAGACGCGCCCCGAGGAGCGTCTTGTCACATGTCACTACTCGGTCTGACTGAGCGCCTCCAGGAGATAGGCCCAAGCAAGACGTGCCCCGAGGAGCGTCTTGCCACATGTCAACAATGGGTCTGACTGAGGGCCTCCAGGAGAGAAGCCCAAGCAAGAAGCGCCCCGAGGAGCGTCTTGCCACATGTCAACACTGGGTCTGACTGAGCGCATCCAAAAGAGAGGCCCAAGCAAGACACGCCCCGAGGAGCGTCTTGACACATGTTAACACTGGGTCTGACTGAGGGCCTCCATGTGAGAAGCCCAAGCAAGACGCGCCCCGAGGAGAGTCTTGCCACTTGTCAACACTGGGTCTGACAGAGGGCATCCAGGAGAGAGGCCCAAGCAATACGCGCCACGAGGAGCGTCTTGCCACATGTCAACAATGGGTCTGACTGAGGGCCTCCAGGAGAGAAGCCCAAGGAAGACGCGCCCCGAGGAGCTTCTTGCCACATGTCAGCACTCGGTCTGACTGAGCGCCTCCAGGAGAGAGGCCAAAGCAAGATTCGCCCCGAGGAGCGTCTTGACACATGTCAACACTGGGTCTGACATAGGGCCTCCATGAGAGAGGCCCAAGCAAGACGCGCCCCGAGGAGTGTCTTGCCACATATCAACACTGGGTCTGACTGAGCGCCTCCAGGAGAGAGGCCCAAGCAAGACACGCCCCGAGGAGCGTCTTGCCACGTGTCAACACTGGGTCTGACTTAGCGCCTCCAGGAGAGAGGCCCAAGCAAGATGCGCCCAGAGGAGCGTCTTGCCACGTGTCACCACTGGGTCTTACTTAGCTCCTCCAGGAGAGAGGCCAAAGCAAGACGCGCCGCGAGGAGCATCTTGCCTTATGTCAGCACTCGGTCTGACTGAGCGCCTCCAGGAGAGAGGCCCAAGCAAGACCCGCCCCGAGGAGCGTCTTGCCACATGTCACTACTCGGTCTAACTAAGCGCCTCCAGGAGAGAGGTCCAAGCAAGAAACGCCCCGAGGAGCGTCTTGCCACATGTCAACAATGGGTCTTACTGAGGGCCTCCAGGAGAGAAGCCCAAGCAAGACGCGCCCCGAGGAGCGTCTTGCCACATGTCAAAACTGGGTCTGACTGAGGGCCCCCAGGAGAGAGGCCAGAATAAGACGCGCCCCGAGGAGCGTCTTGCCACATGTCAACACTGGGTCTGACTGAGGGCCTCCAGGAGAGAAGCCCAAGCAAGATGCTCCCCGAGGAGCGTCTTGCCACATGTCAGCACTCGGTCTGACTTAGCGCCTCCAGGAGAGAGGCCCAAGCAATACGCGCCCCGAGGAGCGTCTTGCCACATGTCAACAATGGGTCTGACTGAGGGCCTCCATTAGAGAAGCCCCAGCAAGACGCGCCCCGAGGAGTGTCTTGCCACATGTCAACACTGGGTCTGACTGAGCACCTCCAGGAGAGAGGCCCAAGCAAGACGCGCCCCGAGGAGCGTCTTGCCACATGTCAACACTGGCTCTGACTGAGCGCCTCCAGGAGAGAGGCCCGAGGAGCGTCTTGACACATGTCACGTCTGGGTCTGACTGAGCGCCTCCAGGAGAGAGGCCCAAGCAAGACGCGCCGCGAGGAGCGTCTTGTCACATGTCAACACTGGGTCTGACTGAGCGCCTCCAGGAGCGAGGCCCAAGCAAGAAACGCCAGAGGAGCGTCTTGACACATGTCAACACTGGGTCTGACTGAGCGCCTCCAGGAGAGAGGTCCAAGCAACACGCGCCCCGAGGAGCGTCTTGCCACATGTCAACACTGGGTCTTACTGAGTGCCTCCATGAGAGAAGCCCCAGCAAGACGCGCCCCGAGGAGCGTCTTGTAACATGTCACTACTCGGTCTGACTGAGCGCCTCCAGGAGAGAGGCCCAAGCAAGATGCGCCCCGAGGAGCGTCTTGCCACTTGTCACCACTGGGTCTGATTGAGCACCTCCAGGAGAGAGGCCCCAGCAAGACACGCCGCGAGGAGCATCTTGCCTTATGTCAGCACTCGGTCTGACTGAGCGCCTCCAGGAGAGGGGCCCAAGCAAGACCCGCCCCGAGGAGCGTCTTGCCACATGGCACTACTCGGTCTGACTGAGCGCCTCCAGGAGGGAGGTCCAAGTAAGACGCGCCCCGAGGAGAGTCTTGCCACATGTCAGCACTCGGTCTGACTGAGCGCCTCCAGGAGAGAGGCCCAAGCAAGACGCGCCCCGAGGAGCGTCTTGACACATTTCTCCTCTGGGTCTGACTGAGCGCCTCCAGGAGAGAGGCCCAAGCAGGACGCGCCCCGAGGAGCGTCTTGCCACATGTCAACACTGGGTCTGACTGAGCGCCTCCAGGAGAGAGGCCCGAGGAGCATCTTGACACATGTCAACTCTGGGTCTGACTGAGCGCCTCCAGGAGAGAGGCCCAAGCAAGACGCGCCGCGAGGAGCGTCTTGTCACATGTCAACACTGGGTCTGACTGAGCGCCTCCAGGAGCGAGGCCCAAGCAAGAAACGCCAGAGGAGCGTCTTGACACATGTCAACACTGGGGCTGACTGAGCGCCTCCAGGAGAGAGGTCCAAGCAACACGCGCCCCGAGGAGCGTCTTGCCACATGTCAACACTGGGTCTGACTGAGTGCCTCCATGAGAGAAGCCCCAGCAAGACGCGCCCCGAGGAGCGTCTTGTCACATGTCACTACTCGGTCTGACTGAGGGCCTCCAGGAGAGAAGCCCAAGGAAGACGCGCCCCGAGGAGCTTCTTGCCACATGTCAGCACTCGGTCTGACTGGGGGCCTCCAGGAGAGAGGCCAAAGCAAGATTCGCCCCGAGGAGCGTCTTGACACATGTCAACACTGGGTCTGACAGAGGGCCTCCATGAGAGAGGCCCAATCAAGACGCGCCCCGAGGAGTGTCTTGCCACATGTCAACACTGGGTCTGACTGAGCGCCTCCAGGAGAGAGGCCCAAGCAAGACGCGCCCCGAGGAGCGTCTTGCCACGTGTCAACACTGGGTCTGATTGAGCACCTCCAGGAGAGAGGCCCCAGCAAGACGCGCCGCGAGAAGCATCTTGCCTTATGTCAGCACTCGGTCTGACTGAGCGCCTCCAGGAGAGAGGCCCAAGCAAGATCCGCCCTGAGGAGCGTCTTGCCACATGTCACTACTCGGTCTAACTGAGCGCCTCCAGGAGAGAGGTCCAAGCAAGACACGCCCCGAGGAGCGTCTTGCCACATGTCACTACTCGGTCTGACTGAGCGCCTCCAGGAGGGAGGTCCAAGCAAGACGCGCCCCGAGGAGCATCTTGCCACATGTCACTACTCGGTCTGACTGAGCACCTCCAGGAGAGAGGCCCAAGCAAGACGTGCCCCGAGGAGCGTCTTGCCACATGTCAACAATGGGTCTTACTGAGGGCCTCCAGGAGAGAAGCCCAAGCAAGACGCGCCCCGAGGAGCGTCTTTCCACATGTCAACACTGGGTCTGACTGAGGGCCCCCAGGAGAGAGGCCCAAATAAGACGCGCCCCGAGGAGCGTCTTGCCACATGTCAACACTGGGTCTGACTGAGGGCCTCCAGGAGAGAAGCCCAAGCAAGATGCGCCCCGAGGAGCGTCTTGCCACATGTCAGCACTCGGTCTGACTGAGCGCCTCCAGGAGAGAGGCCCAAGCAATACGCGCCCCGAGGAGCGTCTTGCCACATGTCAACAATGGGTCTGACTGAGGGCCTCCAGGAGAGAAGCCCAAGGAAGACGCGCCCCGAGGAGCGTCTTGCCACATGTCAGCACTCGGTCTGACTGGGGGCCTCCAGGAGAGAGGCCAAAGCAAGATTCGCCCCGAGGAGCGTCTTGACACATGTCAACACTGGGTCTGACAGAGGGCCTCCATGAGAGAGGCCCAATCAAGACGCGCCCCGAGGAGTGTCTTGCCACATGTCAACACTGGGTCTGACTGAGCGCCTCCAGGAGAGAGGCCCAAGCAAGACGCGCCCCGAGGAGCGTCTTGCCACGTGTCAACACTGGGTCTGATTGAGCACCTCCAGGAGAGAGGCCCCAGCAAGACGAGCCGCGAGGAGCATCTTGCCTTATGTCAGCACTCGGTCTGACTGAGCGCCTCCAGGAGAGAGGCCCAAGCAAGATCCGCCCCGAGGAGCGTCTTGCCACATGTCACTACTCAGTCTAACTGAGCGCCTCCAGGAGAGAGGTCCAAGCAAGACACGCCCCGAGGAGCGTCTTGCCACATGTCAACACTGGGTCTGACTGAGCGCCTCCAGGAGAGAGGCCCAATCAAGACACGCCCCGAGGAGCGTCTTGACACATGTCAACACTGGGTCTGACTGAGGGCCTCCATGAGAGAAGCCCAAGCAAGACGCGCCCCGAGGAGAGTCTTGCCACATGTCAACACTGGGTCTGACAGAGGGCATCCAGGAGAGAGGCCCAAGCAATACGCGCCCCGAAGAGCGTCTTGCCAAATGTCACCACTGGGTCTGACTGAGCGCCTCCAGGAGAGAGGCCCAAGCAAGAAGCGCCCCGAGGAGCGTCTTCCCACGTGTCAACACTTGGTCTGATTGAGGGCCATCTGGAGAGAGGCCCAAGCAAGACGCGCCCCGAGGAGCGTCTTGCCACATGTCAACAATGGGTCTGACTGAGGGCCTCCAGGAGAGAAGCCCAAGCAAGACGCGCCCCGAGGAGCTTCTTGCCACATGTCAGCACTCGGTCTGACTGAGCGCCTCCAGGAGAGAGGCCAAAGCAAGACGCGCCCCGAGGAGCGTCTTGACACATGTCAACACTGGGTCGGACAGAGGGCCTCCATGAGAGAGGCCCAAGCAAGACGCGCCCCGAGGAGTGTCTTGCCACATGTCAACACTGGGTCTGACTGAGCGCCTCCAGGAGAGAGGCCCAAGCAAGACGCGCCCCGAGGAGCGTCTTGCCACGTGTCAACACTTGGTCTGACTTAGCGACTCCAGGAGAGAGGCCCAAGCAAGATGCGCCCCGAGGAGCGTCTTGCCACGTGTCACCACTGGGTCTGACTGAGCTCCTCCAGGAGAGAGGCCCAGGCAAGACGCGCCCCGAGGAGCGTCTTGCCACGTGTCAACACTGGGTCTGATTGAGCACCTCCAGGAGAGAGGCCCCAGCAAGACGCGCCCCGAGGAGCGTCTTGCCTTATGTCAGCACTCGGTCTGACTGAGCGCCTCCAGGAGAGAGGCCCAAGCAAGACGCGCCCCGAGGAGCGTCTTGCCACATGTCACTACTCGGTCTAACTGAGCGCCTCCAGGAGAGAGGTCCAAGCAAGACGGGCCCCGAGGAGCGTCTTGCCACATGTCACTACTCGGTCTGACTGAGCGCCTCCAGGAGAGAGGCCCAAGCAAGACATGCCCCGAGGAGCGTCTTGCCACATGTCAACAATGGGTCTGACTGAGGGCCTCCAGGAGAGAGGCCCAAATAAGACGCGCCCCGAGGAGCGTCTTGCCACATGTCAACAATGGGTCTGACTGAGGGCCTCTAGGAGAGAGGCCCAAGCAAGACGCGCCCCGAGGAGCGTCTTGCCACATGTCAACACTGGGTCTGACTGAGCGCCTCCAGGAGAGAGGCCCAAGCAAGACGCGCCCCGAGGAGCGTCTTGCCACATGTCAACACTGGGTCTGACTGAGCGCCTCCAGGAGAGAGGCCCAAGCAAGACGTGCCCCGAGGAGAGTCTTGCCACATGTCAGCACTCGGTCTGACTGAGCGCCTCCAGGAGAGAGGCCCAAGCAAGACGCGCCCCGAGGAGCGTCTTGACACATTTCTCCTCTGGGTCTGACTGAGCGCCTCCAGGAGAGAGGCCCAAGCAAGACGTTCCCCGAGGAGCGTCTTTCCACATGTCAACACTGGGTCTGACTGAGTGCCTCCATTAGAGAAGCCCCAGCAAGACGCGCCCCGAGGAGTGTCTTGCCACATGTCAACACTGGGTCTGACTGAGCACCTCCAGGAGAGAGGCCCAAGCAAGACGCGCCCCGAGGAGCGTCTTGCCACATGTCAACACTGGCTCTGACTGAGCGCCTCCAGGAGAGAGGCCCGAGGAGCGTCTTGACACATGTCACGTCTGGGTCTGACTGAGCGCCTCCAGGAGAGAGGCCCAAGCAAGACGCGCCGCGAGGAGCGTCTTGTCACATGTCAACACTGGGTCTGACTGAGCGCCTCCAGGAGCGAGGCCCAAGCAAGAAACGCCAGAGGAGCGTCTTGACACATGTCAACACTGGGTCTGACTGAGCGCCTCCAGGAGAGAGGTCCAAGCAACACGCGCCCCGAGGAGCGTCTTGCCACATGTCAACACTGGGTCTTACTGAGTGCCTCCATGAGAGAAGCCCCAGCAAGACGCGCCCCGAGGAGCGTCTTGTAACATGTCACTACTCGGTCTGACTGAGCGCCTCCAGGAGAGAGGCCCAAGCAAGATGCGCCCCGAGGAGCGTCTTGCCACGTGTCACCACTGGGTCTGATTGAGCACCTCCAGGAGAGAGGCCCCAGCAAGACGCGCCGCGAGGAGCATCTTGCCTTATGTCAGCACTCGGTCTGACTGAGCGCCTCCAGGAGAGAGGCCCAAGCAAGACCCGCCCCGAGGAGCGTCTTGCCACATGGCACTACTCGGTCTGACTGAGCGCCTCCAGGAGGGAGGTCCAAGTAAGACGCGCCCCGAGGAGAGTCTTGCCACATGTCAGCACTCGGTCTGACTGAGCGCCTCCAGGAGAGAGGCCCAAGCAAGACGCGTTCGAGGAGCGTCTTGACACATTTCTCCTCTGGGTCTGACTGAGCGCCTCCAGGAGAGAGGCCCAAGCAGGACGCGCCCCGAGGAGCGTCTTGCCACATGTCAACACTGGGTCTGACTGAGCGCCTCCAGGAGAGAGGCCCGAGGAGCATCTTGACACATGTCAACTCTGGGTCTGACTGAGCGCCTCCAGGAGAGAGGCCCAAGCAAGACGCGCCGCGAGGAGCGTCTTGTCACATGTCAACACTGGGTCTGACTGAGCGCCTCCAGGAGCGAGGCCCAAGCAAGAAACGCCAGAGGAGCGTCTTGACACATGTCAACACTGGGGCTGACTGAGCGCCTCCAGGAGAGAGGTCCAAGCAACACGCGCCCCGAGGAGCGTCTTGCCACATGTCAACACTGGGTCTGACTGAGTGCCTCCATGAGAGAAGCCCCAGCAAGACGCGCCCCGAGGAGCGTCTTGTCACATGTCACTACTCGGTCTGACTGAGGGCCTCCAGGAGAGAAGCCCAAGGAAGACGCGCCCCGAGGAGCTTCTTGCCACATGTCAGCACTCGGTCTGACTGGGGGCCTCCAGGAGAGAGGCCAAAGCAAGATTCGCCCCGAGGAGCGTCTTGACACATGTCAACACTGGGTCTGACAGAGGGCCTCCATGAGAGAGGCCCAATCAAGACGCGCCCCGAGGAGTGTCTTGCCACATGTCAACACTGGGTCTGACTGAGCGCCTCCAGGAGAGAGGCCCAAGCAAGACGCGCCCCGAGGAGCGTCTTGCCACGTGTCAACACTGGGTCTGATTGAGCACCTCCAGGAGAGAGGCCCCAGCAAGACGCGCCGCGAGAAGCATCTTGCCTTATGTCAGCACTCGGTCTGACTGAGCGCCTCCAGGAGAGAGGCCCAAGCAAGATCCGCCCCGAGGAGCGTCTTGCCACATGTCACTACTCGGTCTAACTGAGCGCCTCCAGGAGAGAGGTCCAAGCAAGACACGCCCCGAGGAGCGTCTTGCCACATGTCACTACTCGGTCTGACTGAGCGCCTCCAGGAGGGAGGTCCAAGCAAGACGCGCCCCGAGGAGCATCTTGCCACATGTCACTACTCGGTCTGACTGAGCGCCTCCAGGAGAGAGGCCCAAGCAAGACGTGCCCCGAGGAGCGTCTTGCCACAGGTCAACAATGGGTCTTACTGAGGGCCTCCAGGAGAGAAGCCCAAGCAAGACGCGCCCCGAGGAGCGTCTTTCCACATGTCAACACTGGGTCTGACTGAGGGCCCCCAGGAGAGAGGCCCAAATAAGACGCGCCCCGAGGAGCGTCTTGCCACATGTCAACACTGGGTCTGACTGAGGGCCTCCAGGAGAGAAGCCCAAGCAAGATGCGCCCCGAGGAGCGTCTTGCCACATGTCAGCACTCGGTCTGACTGAGCGCCTCCAGGAGAGAGGCCCAAGCAATACGCGCCCCGAGGAGCGTCTTGCCACATGTCAACAATGGGTCTGACTGAGGGCCTCCAGGAGAGAAGCCCAAGGAAGACGCGCCCCGAGGAGCGTCTTGCCACATGTCAGCACTCGGTCTGACAGAGGGCCTCCATGAGAGAGGCCCAAGCAAGATGCGCCCCGAGGAGCGTCTTGCCACGTGTCACCACTGGGTCTGACTGATCTCCTCCAGGAGAGAGGCCCAAGCAAGATGCGCCCCGAGGAGCGTCTTGCCACGTGTCACCACTGGGTCTGATTGAGCACCTCCAGGAGAGAGGCCCCAGCAAGACGCGCCGCGAGGAGCATCTTGCCTTATGTCAGCACTCGGTCTGACTGAGCGCCTCCAGGAGAGAGGCCCAAGCAAGACCCGCCCCGAGGAGCGTCTTGCCACATGTCACTACTCGGTCTGACTGAGCGCCTCCAGGAGAGAAGCCCAAGCAAGATGCGCCCCGAGGAGAGTCTTGCCACATGTCAGCACTCGGTCTGACTGAGCGCCTCCAGGAGAGAGGCCCAAGCAAGACGCGCCCCGAGGAGCGTCTTGACACATTTCTCCTCTGGGTCTGACTGAGCGCCTCCAGGAGAGAGGCCCAAGCAAGACGCGCCCCGAGGAGCGTCTTGCCACATGTCAGCACTCGGTCTGACTGAGCGCCTCCAGGAGAGAGGCCCAAGCAAGATGCGCCCCGAGGAGCGTCTTGACACATTTCTCCTCTGGGTCTGACTGAGCGCCTCCAGGAGAGAGGCCCAAGCAAGACGCGCCCCGAGGAGCGTCTTGCCACATGTCAACACTGGGTCTGACTGAGCGCCTCCAGGAGAGAGGCCCGAGGAGCGTCTTGACACATGTCAACTCTGGGTCTGACTGAGCTTCTCCAGGAGAGAGGTCCAAGCAACACGCGCCCCGAGGAGCGTCTTGCCACATGTCAACACTGGGTCTGACTGAGTGCCTCCATGAGAGAAGCCCCAGCAAGACGCGCCCCGAGGAGCGTCTTGTCACATGTCACTACTCGGTCTGACTGAGCGCCTCCAGGAGAGAGGCCCAAGCAAGACGTGCCCCGAGGAGCGTCTTGCCACATGTCAACAATGGGTCTGACTGAGGGCCTCCAGGAGAGAGGCCCAAGCAAGAAACGCCAGAGGAGCGTCTTGACACATGTCAACAGTGGGTCTGACTGAGCTTCTCCAGGAGAGAGGTCCAAGCAACACGCGCCCCGAGGAGCGTCATGCCACATGTCAACACTGGGTCTGACTGAGTGCCTCCATGAGAGAAGCCCCAGCAAGACGCGCCCCGAGGAGCGTCTTGTCACATGTCACTACTCGGTCTGACTGAGCGCCTCCAGGAGAGAGGCCCAAGCAAGACGTGCCCCGAGGAGCGTCTTGCCACATGTCAACAATGGGTCTGACTGAGGGCCTCCAGGAGAGAAGCCCAAGCAAGAAGCGCCCCGAGGAGCGTCTTGCCACATGTCAACACTGGGTCTGACTGAGCGCCTCCAAAAGAGAGGCCCAAGCAAGACACGCCCCGAGGAGCGTCTTGACACATGTTAACACTGGGTCTGACTGAGGGCCTCCATGTGAGAAGCCCAAGCAAGACGCGCCCCGAGGAGAGTCTTGCCACTTGTCAACACTGGGTCTGACAGAGGGCATCCAGGAGAGAGGCCCAAGCAATACGCGCCACGAGGAGCGTCTTGCCACATGTCAGCACTCGGTCTGACTGAGCGCCTCCAGGAGAGAGGCCAAAGCAAGATTCGCCCCGAGGAGCGTCTTGACACATGTCAACACTGGGTCTGACATAGGGCCTCCATGAGAGAGGCCCAAGCAAGACGCGCCCCGAGGAGTGTCTTGCCACATATCAACACTGGGTCTGACTGAGCGCCTCCAGGAGAGAGGCCCAAGCAAGACGCGCCCCGAGGAGCGTCTTGCCACGTGTCAACACTGGGTCTGACTTAGCGCCTCCAGGAGAGAGGCCCAAGCAAGATGCGCCCCGAGGAGCGTCTTGCCACGTGTCACCACTGGGTCTGACTGAGTGCCTCCATGAGAGAAGCCCCAGCAAGACGCGCCCCGAGGAGCGTCTTGTCACATGTCACTACTCGGTCTGACTGAGCGCCTCCAGGAGAGAGGCCCAAGCAAGACGTGCCCCGAGGAGCGTCTTGCCACATGTCAACAATGGGTCTGACTGAGGGCCTCCAGGAGAGAGGCCCAAGCAAGAAACGCCAGAGGAGCGTCTTGACACATGTCAACAGTGGGTCTGACTGAGCTTCTCCAGGAGAGAGGTCCAAGCAACACGCGCCCCGAGGAGCGTCATGCCACATGTCAACACTGGGTCTGACTGAGTGCCTCCATGAGAGAAGCCCCAGCAAGACGCGCCCCGAGGAGCGTCTTGTCACATGTCACTACTCGGTCTGACTGAGCGCCTCCAGGAGAGAGGCCCAAGCAAGACGTGCCCCGAGGAGCGTCTTGCCACATGTCAACAATGGGTCTGACTGAGGGCCTCCAGGAGAGAAGCCCAAGCAAGAAGCGCCCCGAGGAGCGTCTTGCCACATGTCAACACTGGGTCTGACTGAGCGCCTCCAAAAGAGAGGCCCAAGCAAGACACGCCCCGAGGAGCGTCTTGACACATGTTAACACTGGGTCTGACTGAGGGCCTCCATGTGAGAAGCCCAAGCAAGACGCGCCCCGAGGAGAGTCTTGCCACTTGTCAACACTGGGTCTGACAGAGGGCATCCAGGAGAGAGGCCCAAGCAATACGCGCCACGAGGAGCGTCTTGCCACATGTCAACAATGGGTCTGACTGAGGGCCTCCAGGAGAGAAGCCCAAGGAAGACGCGCCCCGAGGAGCTTCTAGCCACATGTCAGCACTCGGTCTGACTGAGCGCCTCCAGGAGAGAGGCCAAAGCAAGATTCGCCCCGAGGAGCGTCTTGACACATGTCAACACTGGGTCTGACATAGGGCCTCCATGAGAGAGGCCCAAGCAAGACGCGCCCCGAGGAGTGTCTTGCCACATATCAACACTGGGTCTGACTGAGCGCCTCCAGGAGAGAGGCCCAAGCAAGACGCGCCCCGAGGAGCGTCTTGCCACGTGTCAACACTGGGTCTGACTTAGCGCCTCCAGGAGAGAGGCCCAAGCAAGATGCGCCCCGAGGAGCGTCTTGCCACGTGTCACCACTGGGTCTGACTTAGCTCCTCCAGGAGAGAGGCCCAAGCAAGACGCGCCCCGAGGAGCGTCTTGCCACATGTCACCACTGGGTCTGATTGAGCACCTCCAGGAGATAGGCCCCAGCAAGACGCGCCGCGAGGAGCATCTTGCCTTATGTCAGCACTCGGTCTGACTGAGCGCCTCCAGGAGAGAGGCCCAAGCAAGACCCGCCCCGAGGAGCGTCTTGCCACATGTCACTACTCGGTCTAACTAAGCGCCTCCAGGAGAGAGGTCCAAGCAAGAAACGCCCCGAGGAGCGTCTTGCCACATGTCAACAATGGGTCTTACTGAGGGCCTCCAGGAGAGAAGCCCAAGCAAGACGCGCCCCGAGGAGCGTCTTGCCACATGTCAAAACTGGGTCTGACTGAGGGCCCCCAGGAGAGAGGCCCAAATAAGACGCGCCCCGAGGAGCGTCTTGCCACATGTCAACACTGGGTCTGACTGAGGGCCTCCAGGAGAGAAGCCCAAGCAAGATGCTCCCCGAGGAGCGTCTTGCCACATGTCAGCACTCGGTCTGACTTAGCGCCTCCAGGAGAGAGGCCCAAGCAATACGCGCCCCGAGGAGCGTCTTGCCACATGTCAACAATGGGTCTGACTGAGGGCCTCCATTAGAGAAGCCCCAGCAAGACGCGCCCCGAGGAGTGTCTTGCCACATGTCAACACTGGGTCTGACTGAGCACCTCCAGGAGAGAGGCCCAAGCAAGACGCGCCCCGAGGAGCGTCTTGCCACATGTCAACACTGGCTCTGACTGAGCGCCTCCAGGAGAGAGGCCCGAGGAGCGTCTTGACACATGTCACGTCTGGGTCTGACTGAGCGCCTCCAGGAGAGAGGCCCAAGCAAGACGCGCCGCGAGGAGCGTCTTGTCACATGTCAACACTGGGTCTGACTGAGCGCCTCCAGGAGCGAGGCCCAAGCAAGAAACGCCAGAGGAGCGTCTTGACACATGTCAACACTGGGTCTGACTGAGCGCCTCCAGGAGAGAGGTCCAAGCAAGACGCGCCCCGAGGAGCGTCTTGCCACATGTCAACACTGGGTCTGACTGAGCGCCTCCAGGAGAGAGGCCCGAGGAGCGTCTTGACACATGTCAACTCTGGGTCTGACTGAGCTTCTCCAGGAGAGAGGTCCAAGCAACACGCGCCCCGAGGAGCGTCTTGCCACATGTCAACACTGGGTCTGACTGAGTGCCTCCATGAGAGAAGCCCCAGCAAGACGCGCCCCGAGGAGCGTCTTGTCACATGTCACTACTCGGTCTGACTGAGCGCCTCCAGGAGAGAGGCCCAAGCAAGACGTGCCCCGAGGAGCGTCTTGCCACATGTCAACAATGGGTCTGACTGAGGGCCTCCAGGAGAGAGGCCCAAGCAAGAAACGCCAGAGGAGCGTCTTGACACATGTCAACACTGGGTCTGACTGAGCTTCTCCAGGAGAGAGGTCCAAGCAACACGCGCCCCGAGGAGCGTCTTGCCACATGTCAACACTGGGTCTGACTGAGTGCCTCCATGAGAGAAGCCCCAGCAAGACGCGCCCCGAGGAGCGTCTTGTCACATGTCACTACTCGGTCTGACTGAGCGCCTCCAGGAGAGAGGCCCAAGCAAGACGTGCCCCGAGGAGCGTCTTGCCACATGTCAACAATGGGTCTGACTGAGGGCCTCCAGGAGAGAAGCCCAAGCAAGAAGCGCCCCGAGGAGCGTCTTGCCACATGTCAACACTGGGTCTGACTGAGCGCCTCCAAAAGAGAGGCCCAAGCAAGACACGCCCCGAGGAGCGTCTTGACACATGTTAACACTGGGTCTGACTGAGGGCCTCCATGTGAGAAGCCCAAGCAAGACGCGCCCCGAGGAGAGTCTTGCCACTTGTCAACACTGGGTCTGACAGAGGGCATCCAGGAGAGAGGCCCAAGCAATACGCGCCACGAGGAGCGTCTTGCCACATGTCAACAATGGGTCTGACTGAGGGCCTCCAGGAGAGAAGCCCAAGGAAGACGCGCCCCGAGGAGCTTCTTGCCACATGTCAGCACTCGGTCTGACTGAGCGCCTCCAGGAGAGAGGCCAAAGCAAGATTCGCCCCGAGGAGCGTCTTGACACATGTCAACACTGGGTCTGACATAGGGCCTCCATGAGAGAGGCCCAAGCAAGACGCGCCCCGAGGAGTGTCTTGCCACATATCAACACTGGGTCTGACTGAGCGCCTCCAGGAGAGAGGCCCAAGCAAGACGCGCCCCGAGGAGCGTCTTGCCACGTGTCAACACTGGGTCTGACTTAGCGCCTCCAGGAGAGAGGCCCAAGCAAGATGCGCCCCGAGGAGCGTCTTGCCACGTGTCACCACTGGGTCTGACTTAGCTCCTCCAGGAGAGAGGCCCAAGCAAGACGCGCCCCGAGGAGCGTCTTGCCACATGTCACCACTGGGTCTGATTGAGCACCTCCAGGAGATAGGCCCCAGCAAGACGCGCCGCGAGGAGCATCTTGCCTTATGTCAGCACTCGGTCTGACTGAGCGCCTCCAGGAGAGAGGCCCAAGCAAGACCCGCCCCGAGGAGCGTCTTGCCACATGTCACTACTCGGTCTAACTAAGCGCCTCCAGGAGAGAGGTCCAAGCAAGAAACGCCCCGAGGAGCGTCTTGCCACATGTCAACAATGGGTCTTACTGAGGGCCTCCAGGAGAGAAGCCCAAGCAAGACGCGCCCCGAGGAGCGTCTTGCCACATGTCACTACTCGGTCTAACTGAGCGCCTCCAGGAGAGAGGTCCAAGCAAGACACGCCCCGAGGAGCGTCTTGCCACATGTCACTACTCGGTCTGACTGAGCGCCTCCAGGAGGGAGGTCCAAGCAAGACGCGCCCCGAGGAGCATCTTGCCACATGTCACTACTCGGTCTGACTGAGCGCCTCCAGGAGAGAGGCCCAAGCAAGACGTGCCCCGAGGAGCGTCTTGCCACATGTCAACAATGGGTCTTACTGAGGGCCTCCAGGAGAGAAGCCCAAGCAAGACGCGCCCCGAGGAGCGTCTTTCCACATGTCAACACTGGGTCTGACTGAGGGCCCCCAGGAGAGAGGCCCAAATAAGACGCGCCCCGAGGAGCGTCTTGCCACATGTCAACACTGGGTCTGACTGAGGGCCTCCAGGAGAGAAGCCCAAGCAAGATGCGCCCCGAGGAGCGTCTTGCCACATGTCAGCACTCGGTCTGACTGAGCGCCTCCAGGAGAGAGGCCCAAGCAATACGCGCCCCGAGGAGCGTCTTGCCACATGTCAACAATGGGTCTGACTGAGTGCCTCCAGGAGAGAAGCCCAAGGAAGACGCGCCCCGAGGAGCGTCTTGCCACATGTCAGCACTCGGTCTGACAGAGGGCCTCCATGAGAGAGGCCCAAGCAAGATGCGCCCCGAGGAGCGTCTTGCCACGTGTCACCACTGGGTCTGACTGAGCTCCTCCAGGAGAGAGGCCCAAGCAAGATGCGCCCCGAGGAGCGTCTTGCCACGTGTCACCACTGGGTCTGATTGAGCACCTCCAGGAGAGAGGCCCCAGCAAGACGCGCCGCGAGGAGCATCTTGCCTTATGTCAGCACTCGGTCTGACTGAGCGCCTCCAGGAGAGAGGCCCAAGCAAAACCCGCCCCGAGGAGCGTCTTGCCACATGTCACTACTCGGTCTGACTGAGCGCCTCCAGGAGAGAAGCCCAAGCAAGATGCGCCCCGAGGAGAGTCTTGCCACATGTCAGCACTCGGTCTGACTGAGCGCCTCCAGGAGAGAGGCCCAAGCAAGACGCGCCCCGAGGAGCGTCTTGACACATTTCTCCTCTGGGTCTGACTGAGCGCCTCCAGGAGAGAGGCCCAAGCAAGATGCGCCCCGAGGAGCGTCTTGACACATTTCTCCTCTGGGTCTGACTGAGCGCCTCCAGGAGAGAGGCCCAAGCAAGACGCGCCCCGAGGAGCGTCTTGCCACATGTCAACACTGGGTCTGACTGAGCGCCTCCAGGAGAGAGGCCCGAGGAGCGTCTTGACACATGTCAACTCTGGGTCTGACTGAGCTTCTCCAGGAGAGAGGTCCAAGCAACACGCGCCCCGAGGAGCGTCTTGCCACATGTCAACACTGGGTCTGACTGAGTGCCTCCATGAGAGAAGCCCCAGCAAGACGCGCCCCGAGGAGCGTCTTGTCACATGTCACTACTCGGTCTGACTGAGCGCCTCCAGGAGAGAGGCCCAAGCAAGACGTGCCCCGAGGAGCGTCTTGCCACATGTCAACAATGGGTCTGACTGAGGGCCTCCAGGAGAGAGGCCCAAGCAAGAAACGCCAGAGGAGCGTCTTGACACATGTCAACACTGGGTCTGACTGAGCTTCTCCAGGAGAGAGGTCCAAGCAACACGCGCCCCGAGGAGCGTCTTGCCACATGTCAACACTGGGTCTGACTGAGTGCCTCCATGAGAGAAGCCCCAGCAAGACGCGCCCCGAGGAGCGTCTTGTCACATGTCACTACTCGGTCTGACTGAGCGCCTCCAGGAGAGAGGCCCAAGCAAGACGTGCCCCGAGGAGCGTCTTGCCACATGTCAACAATGGGTCTGACTGAGGGCCTCCAGGAGAGAAGCCCAAGCAAGAAGCGCCCCGAGGAGCGTCTTGCCACATGTCAACACTGGGTCTGACTGAGCGCCTCCAGGAGAGAGGCCCAAGCAAGACACGCCCCGAGGAGCGTCTTGACACATGTTAACACTGGGTCTGACTGAGGGCCTCCATGTGAGAAGCCCAAGCAAGACGCGCCCCGAGGAGAGTCTTGCCACTTGTCAACACTGGGTCTGACAGAGGGCATCCAGGAGAGAGGCCCAAGCAATACGCGCCACGAGGAGCGTCTTGCCACATGTCAACAATGGGTCTGACTGAGGGCCTCCAGGAGAGAAGCCCAAGGAAGACGCGCCCCGAGGAGCTTCTTGCCACATGTCAGCACTCGGTCTGACTGAGCGCCTCCAGGAGAGAGGCAAAAGCAAGATTCGCCCCGAGGAGCGTCTTGACACATGTCAACACTGGGTCTGACATAGGGCCTCCATGAGAGAGGCCCAAGCAAGACGCGCCCCGAGGAGTGTCTTGCCACATATCAACACTGGGTCTGACTGAGCGCCTCCAGGAGAGAGGCCCAAGCAAGACGCGCCCCGAGGAGCGTCTTGCCACGTGTCAACACTGGGTCTGACTTAGCGCCTCCAGGAGAGAGGCCCAAGCAAGATGCGCCCCGAGGAGCGTCTTGCCACGTGTCACCACTGGGTCTGACTGAGCTCCTCCAGGAGAGAGGCCCAAGCAAGACGCGCCCCGAGGAGCGTCTTGCCACATGTCACCACTGGGTCTGATTGAGCACCTCCAGGAGATAGGCCCCAGCAAGACGCGCCGCGCGGAGATTCTTGCCTTATGTCAGCACTCGGTCTGACTGAGCGCCTCCAGGAGAGAGGCCCAAGCAAGACCCGCCCCGAGGAGCGTCTTGCCACATGTCACTACTCGGTCTAACTAAGCGCCTCCAGGAGAGAGGTCCAAGCAAGAAACGCCCCGAGGAGCGTCTTGCCACATGTCAACAATGGGTCTTACTGAGGGCCTCCAGGAGAGAAGCCCAAGCAAGACGCGCCCCGAGGAGCGTCTTGCCACATGTCAAAACTGGGTCTGACTGAGGGCCCCCAGGAGAGAGGCCCAAATAAGACGCGCCCCGAGGAGCGTCTTGCCACATTTCAACACTGGGTCTGACTGAGGGCCTCCAGGAGAGAAGCCCAAGCAAGACGCGCCCCGAGGAGCGTCTTGTCACATGTCACTACTCGGTCTGACTGAGCGCCTCCAGGAGAGAGGCCCAAGCAAGACGTGCCCCGAGGAGCGTCTTGCCACATGTCAACAATGGGTCTGACTGAGGGCCTCCAGGAGAGAAGCCCAAGCAAGAAGCGCCCCGAGGAGCGTCTTGCCACATGTCAACACTGGGTCTGACTGAGCGCCTCCAAAAGAGAGGCCCAAGCAAGACACGCCCCGAGGAGCGTCTTGACACATGTTAACACTGGGTCTGACTGAGGGCCTCCATGTGAGAAGCCCAAGCAAGACGCGCCCCGAGGAGAGTCTTGCCACTTGTCAACACTGGGTCTGACAGAGGGCATCCAGGAGTGAGTCCCAAGCAATACGCGCCACGAGGAGCGTCTTGCCACATGTCAACAATGGGTCTGACTGAGGGCCTCCAGGAGAGAAGCCCAAGGAAGACGCGCCCCGAGGAGCTTCTTGCCACATGTCAGCACTCGGTCTGACTGAGCGCCTCCAGGAGAGAGGCCAAAGCAAGATTCGCCCCGAGGAGCGTCTTGACACATGTCAACACTGGGTCTGACATAGGGCCTCCATGAGAGAGGCCCAAGCAAGACGCGCCCCGAGGAGTGTCTTGCCACATATCAACACTGGGTCTGACTGAGCGCCTCCAGGAGAGAGGCCCAAGCAAGACGCGCCCCGAGGAGCGTCTTGCCACGTGTCAACACTGGGTCTGACTTAGCGCCTCCAGGAGAGAGGCCCAAGCAAGATGCGCCCCGAGGAGCGTCTTGCCACGTGTCACCACTGGGTCTTACTTAGCTCCTCCAGGAGAGAGGCCCAAGCAAGACGCGCCGCGAGGAGCATCTTGCCTTATGTCAGCACTCGGTCTGACTGAGCGCCTCCAGGAGAGAGGCCCAAGCAAGACCCGCCCCGAGGAGCGTCTTGCCACATGTCACTACTCGGTCTAACTAAGCGCCTCCAGGAGAGAGGTCCAAGCAAGAAACGCCCCGAGGAGCGTCTTGCCACATGTCAACAATGGGTCTTACTGAGGGCCTCCAGGAGAGAAGCCCAAGCAAGACGCGCCCCGAGGAGCGTCTTGCCACATGTCAAAACTGGGTCTGACTGAGGTCCCCCAGGAGAGAGGCCCAAATAAGACGCGCCCCGAGGAGCGTCTTGCCACATGTCAACACTGGGTCTGACTGAGGGCCTCCAGGAGAGAAGCCCAAGCAAGATGCTCCCCGAGGAGCGTCTTGCCACATGTCAGCACTCGGTCTGACTTAGCGCCTCCAGGAGAGAGGCCCAAGCAATACGCGCCCCGAGGAGCGTCTTGCCACATGTCAACAATGGGTCTGACTGAGGGCCTCCATTAGAGAAGCCCCAGCAAGACGCGCCCCGAGGAGTGTCTTGCCACATGTCAACACTGGGTCTGACTGAGCACCTCCAGGAGAGAGGCCCAAGCAAGACGCGCCCCGAGGAGCGTCTTGCCACATGTCAACACTGGCTCTGACTGAGCGCCTCCAGGAGAGAGGCCCGAGGAGCGTCTTGACACATGTCACGTCTGGGTCTGACTGAGCGCCTCCAGGAGAGAGGCCCAAGCAAGACGCGCCGCGAGGAGCGTCTTGTCACATGTCAACACTGGGTCTGACTGAGCGCCTCCAGGAGCGAGGCCCAAGCAAGAAACGCCAGAGGAGCGTCTTGACACATGTCAACACTGGGTCTGACTGAGCGCCTCCAGGAGAGAGGTCCAAGCAACACGCGCCCCGAGGAGCGTCTTGCCACATGTCAACACTGGGTCTTACTGAGTGCCTCCATGAGAGAAGCCCCAGCAAGACGCGCCCCGAGGAGCGTCTTGTAACATGTCACTACTCGGTCTGACTGAGCGCCTCCAGGAGAGAGGCCCAAGCAAGATGCGCCCCGAGGAGCGTCTTGCCACGTGTCACCACTGGGTCTGATTGAGCAACTCCAGGAGAGAGGCCCCAGCAAGACGCGCCGCGAGGAGCATCTTGCCTTATGTCAGCACTCGGTCTGACTGAGCGCCTCCAGGAGAGAGGCCCAAGCAAGACCCGCCCCGAGGAGCGTCTTGCCACATGGCACTACTCGGTCTGACTGAGCTCCTCCAGGAGGGAGGTCCAAGTAAGACGCGCCCCGAGGAGAGTCTTGCCACATGTCAGCACTCGGTCTGACTGAGCGCCTCCAGGAGAGAGGCCCAAGCAAGACGCGCCCCGAGGAGCGTCTTGACACATTTCTCCTCTGGGTCTGACTGAGCGCCTCCAGGAGAGAGGCCCAAGCAGGACGCGCCCCGAGGAGCGTCTTGCCACATGTCAACACTGGGTCTGACTGAGCGCCTCCAGGAGCGAGGCCCAAGCAAGAAACGCCAGAGGAGCGTCTTGACACATGTCAACACTGGGGCTGACTGAGCGCCTCCAGGAGAGAGGTCCAAGCAACACGCGCCCCGAGGAGCGTCTTGCCACATGTCAACACTGGGTCTGACTGAGTGCCTCCATGAGAGAAGCCCCAGCAAGACGCGCCCCGAGGAGCGTCTTGTCACATGTCACTACTCGGTCTGACTGAGGGCCTCCAGGAGAGAAGCCCAAGGAAGACGCGCCCCGAGGAGCTTCTTGCCACATGTCAGCACTCGGTCTGACTGGGGGCCTCCAGGAGAGAGGCCAAAGCAAGATTCGCCCCGAGGAGCGTCTTGACACATGTCAACACTGGGTCTGACAGAGGGCCTCCATGAGAGAGGCCCAATCAAGACGCGCCCCGAGGAGTGTCTTGCCACATGTCAACACTGGGTCTGACTGAGCGCCTCCAGGAGAGAGGCCCAAGCAAGACGTGCCCCGAGGAGCGTCTTGCCACGTGTCAACACTGGGTCTGATTGAGCACCTCCAGGAGAGAGGCCCCAGCAAGACGCGCCGCGAGAAGCATCTTGCCTTATGTCAGCACTCGGTCTGACTGAGCGCCTCCAGGAGAGAGGCCCAAGCAAGATCCGCCCCGAGGAGCGTCTTGCCACATGTCACTACTCGGTCTAACTGAGCGCCTCCAGGAGAGAGGTCCAAGCAAGACACGCCCCGAGGAGCGTCTTGCCACATGTCACTACTCGGTCTGACTGAGCGCCTCCAGGAGGGAGGTCCAAGCAAGACGCGCCCCGAGGAGCATCTTGCCACATGTCACTACTCGGTCTGACTGAGCGCCTCCAGGAGAGAGGCCCAAGCAAGACGTGCCCCGAGGAGCGTCTTGCCACATGTCAACAATGGGTCTTACTGAGGGCCTCCAGGAGAGAAGCCCAAGCAAGACGCGCCCCGAGGAGCGTCTTTCCACATGTCAACACTGGGTCTGACTGAGGGCCCCCAGGAGAGAGGCCCAAATAAGACGCGCCCCGAGGAGCGTCTTGCCACATGTCAACACTGGGTCTGACTGAGGGCCTCCAGGAGAGAAGCCCAAGCAAGATGCGCCCCGAGGAGCGTCTTGCCACATGTCAGCACTCGGTCTGACTGAGCGCCTCCAGGAGAGAGGCCCAAGCAATACGCGCCCCGAGGAGCGTCTTGCCACATGTCAACAATGGGTCTGACTGAGGGCCTCCAGGAGAGAAGCCCAAGGAAGACGCGCCCCGAGGAGCGTCTTGCCACATGTCAGCACTCGGTCTGACAGAGGGCCTCCATGAGAGAGGCCCAAGCAAGATGCGCCCCGAGGAGCGTCTTGCCACGTGTCACCACTGGGTCTGACTGAGCTCCTCCAGGAGAGAGGCCCAAGCAAGATGCGCCCCGAGGAGCGTCTTGCCACGTGTCACCACTGGGTCTGATTGAGCACCTCCAGGAGAGAGGCCCCAGCAAGACGCGCCGCGAGGAGCATCTTGCCTTATGTCAGCACTCGGTCTGACTGAGCGCCTCCAGGAGAGAGGCCCAAGCAAGACCCGCCCCGAGGAGCGTCTTGCCACATGTCACTACTCGGTCTGACTGAGCGCCTCCAGGAGAGAAGCCCAAGCAAGATGCGCCCCGAGGAGAGTCTTGCCACATGTCAGCACTCGGTCTGACTGAGCGCCTCCAGGAGAGAGGCCCAAGCAAGACGCGCCCCGAGGAGCGTCTTGACACATTTCTCCTCTGGGTCTGACTGAGCGCCTCCAGGAGAGAGGCCCAAGCAAGACGCGCCCCGAGGAGCGTCTTGCCACATGTCAGCACTCGGTCTGACTGAGCGCCTCCAGGAGAGAGGCCCAAGCAAGATGCGCCCCGAGGAGCGTCTTGACACATTTCTCCTCTGGGTCTGACTGAGCGCCTCCAGGAGAGAGGCCCAAGCAAGACGCGCCCCGAGGAGCGTCTTGCCACATGTCAACACTGGGTCTGACTGAGCGCCTCCAGGAGAGAGGCCCGAGGAGCGTCTTGACACATGTCAACTCTGGGTCTGACTGAGCTTCTCCAGGAGAGAGGTCCAAGCAACACGCGCCCCGAGGAGCGTCTTGCCACATGTCAACACTGGGTCTGACTGAGTGCCTCCATGAGAGAAGCCCCAGCAAGACGCGCCCCGAGGAGCGTCTTGTCACATGTCACTACTCGGTCTGACTGAGCGCCTCCAGGAGAGAGGCCCAAGCAAGACGTGCCCCGAGGAGCGTCTTGCCACATGTCAACAATGGGTCTGACTGAGGGCCTCCAGGAGAGAGGCCCAAGCAAGAAACGCCAGAGGAGCGTCTTGACACATGTCAACACTGGGTCTGACTGAGCTTCTCCAGGAGAGAGGTCCAAGCAACACGCGCCCCGAGGAGCGTCTTGCCACATGTCAACACTGGGTCTGACTGAGTGCCTCCATGAGAGAAGCCCCAGCAAGACGCGCCCCGAGGAGCGTCTTGTCACATGTCACTACTCGGTCTGACTGAGCGCCTCCAGGAGAGAGGCCCAAGCAAGACGTGCCCCGAGGAGTGTCTTGCCACATGTCAACAATGGGTCTGACTGAGGGCCTCCAGGAGAGAAGCCCAAGCAAGAAGCGCCCCGAGGAGCGTCTTGCCACATGTCAACACTGGGTCTGACTGAGCGCCTCCAGGAGAGAGGCCCAAGCAAGACACGCCCCGAGGAGCGTCTTGACACATGTTAACACTGGGTCTGACTGAGGGCCTCCATGTGAGAAGCCCAAGCAAGACGCGCCCCGAGGAGAGTCTTGCCACTTGTCAACACTGGGTCTGACAGAGGGCATCCAGGAGAGAGGCCCAAGCAATACGCGCCACGAGGAGCGTCTTGCCACATGTCAACAATGGGTCTGACTGAGGGCCTCCAGGAGAGAAGCCCAAGGAAGACGCGCCCCGAGGAGCTTCTTGCCACATGTCAGCACTCGGTCTGACTGAGCGCCTCCAGGAGAGAGGCCAAAGCAAGATTCGCCCCGAGGAGCGTCTTGACACATGTCAACACTGGGTCTGACATAGGGCCTCCATGAGAGAGGCCCAAGCAAGACGCGCCCCGAGGAGTGTCTTGCCACATATCAACACTGGGTCTGACTGAGCGCCTCCAGGAGAGAGGCCCAAGCAAGACGCGCCCCGAGGAGCGTCGTGCCACGTGTCAACACTGGGTCTGACTTAGCGCCTCCAGGAGAGAGGCCCAAGCAAGATGCGCCCCGAGGAGCGTCTTGCCACGTGTCACCACTGGGTCTGACTGAGCTCCTCCAGGAGAGAGGCCCAAGCAAGACGCGCCCCGAGGAGCGTCTTGCCACATGTCACCACTGGGTCTGATTGAGCACCTCCAGGAGATAGGCCCCAGCAAGACGCGCCGCGCGGAGCATCTTGCCTTATGTCAGCACTCGGTCTGACTGAGCGCCTCCAGGAGAGAGGCCCAAGCAAGACCCGCCCCGAGGAGCGTCTTGCCACATGTCACTACTCGGTCTAACTAAGCGCCTCCAGGAGAGAGGTCCAAGCAAGAAACGCCCCGAGGAGCGTCTTGCCACATGTCAACAATGGGTCTTACTGAGGGCCTCCAGGAGAGAAGCCCAAGCAAGACGCGCCCCGATGAGCGTCTTGCCACATGTCAAAACTGGGTCTGACTGAGGGCCCTCAGGAGAGAGGCCCAAATAAGACGCGCCCCGAGGAGCGTCTTGCCACATGTCAACACTGGGTCTGACTGAGGGCCTCCAGGAGAGAAGCCCAAGCAAGATGCTCCCCGAGGAGCGTCTTGCCACATGTCAGCACTCGGTCTGACTTAGCGCCTCCAGGAGAGAGGCCCAAGCAATACGCGCCCCGAGGAGCGTCTTGCCACATGTCAACAATGGGTCTGACTGAGGGCCTCCAGGAGAGAAGCCCAAGGAAGACGAGCCCCGAGGAGCTTCTTGCCACATGTCAGCACTCGGTCTGACTGAGCGCCTCCAGGAGAGAGGCCAAAGCAAGATTCGCCCCGAGGAGCGTCTTGACACATGTCAACACTGGGTCTGACAGAGGGCCTCCATGAGAGAGGCCCAAGCAAGATGCGCCCCGAGGAGCGTCTTGCCACGTGTCACCACTTGGTCTGACTGAGCTCCTCCAGGAGAGAGGCCCAAGCAAGACGCGCCCCGAGGAGCGTCTTGCCACGTGTCACCACTGGGTCTTATTGAGCACCTCCAGGAGAGAGGCCCCAGCAAGACGCGCCGCGAGGAGCATCTTGCCTTATGTCAGCACTCGGTCTGACTGAGCGCCTCCAGGAGAGAGGCCCAAGCAAGACCCGCCCCGAGGAGCGTCTTGCCACATGTCACTACTCGGTCTAACTGAGCGCCTCCAGGAGAGAGGTCCAAGCAAGACACGCCCCGAGGAGCGTCTTGCCACATGTCACTACTCGGTCTGACTGAGCGCCTCCAGGAGGGAGGTCCAAGCAAGACGCACCCCGAGGAGCGTCTTGCCACATGTCACTACTCGGTCTGACTGAGCGCCTCCAGGAGAGAGGCCCAAGCAAGACGTGCCCCGAGGAGCGTCTTGCCACATGTCAACAATGGGTCTTACTGAGGGCCTCCAGTAGAGAAGCCCAAGCAAGACGCGCCCCGAGGAGCGTCTTGCCACATGTCAACACTGGGTCTGACTGAGGGCCCCCAGGAGAGAGGCCCAAATAAGACGCGCCCCGAGGAGCGTCTTGCCACATGTCAACACTGGGTCTGACTGAGGGCCTCCAGGAGAGAAGCCCAAGCAAGATGCGCCCTGAGGAGCGTCTTGCCACATGTCAGCACTCGGTCTGACTGAGCGCCTCCAGGAGAGAGGCCCAAGCAATACGCGCCCCGAGGAGCGTCTTGCCACATGTCAACAATGGGTCTGACTGAGGGCCTCCAGGAGAGAAGCCCAAGGAAGACGCGCCCCGAGGAGCGTCTTGACACATTTCTCCTCTGGGTCTGACTGAGCGCCTCCAGGAGAGAGGCCCTAGCAAGACGTTCCCCGAGGAGCGTCTTTCCACATGTCAACACTGGGTCCGACTGAGTGCCTCCATGAGAGAAGCCCCAGCAAGATGCGCCCCGAGGAGTGTCTTGCCACATGTCAACACTGGGTCTGACTGAGCACCTCCAGGAGAGAGGCCCAAGCAAGACGCGCCCCGAGGAGCGTCTTGCCACATGTCAACACTGGGTCTGACTGAGCGCCTCCAGGAGAGAGGCCCGAGGAGCGTCTTGACACATGTCACCTCTGGGTCTGACTGAGCGCCTCCAGGAGAGAGGCCCAAGCAAGACGCGCCGCGAGGAGCGTCTTGTCACATGTCAACACTGGGTCTGACTGAGCGCCTCCAGGAGCGAGGCCCAAGCAAGAAACGCCAGAGGAGCGTCTTGACACATGTCAACACTGGGTCTGACTGAGCGCCTCCAGGAGAGAGGTCCAAGCAACACGCGCCCCGCGGAGCGTCTTGCCACATGTCAACACTGGGTCTGACTGAGTGCCTCCATGAGAGAAGCCCCAGCAAGACGCGCCCCGAGGAGCGTCTTGTCACATGTCACTACTCGGTCTGACTGAGCGCCTCCAGGAGAGAGGCCAAAGCAAGATTCGCCCCGAGGAGCGTCTTGACACATGTCAACACTGGGTCTGACAGAGGGCCTCCAGGGGAGAGGCCCAAGCAAGACGCGCCCCGAGGAGCGTCTTGCCACGTGTCAACACTGGGTCTGACTTAGCGCCTCCAGGAGAGAGGCCCAAGCAAGATGCGCCCCGAGGAGCGTCTTGCCACGTGTCACCACTGGGTCTGACTGAGCTCCTCCAGGAGAGAGGCCCAGGCAAGACACGCCCCGAGGAGCGCCTTGCCACGTGTCACCACTGGGTCTGATTGAGCACCTCCAGGAGAGAGGCCCAAGCAAGACGCGCCGCGAGGAGCATCTTGCCTTATGTCAGCACTCGGTCTGACTGAGCGCCTCCAGGAGAGAGGCCCAAGCAAGACCCGCCCCGAGGAGCGTCTTGCCACATGTCACTACTTGGTCTAACTGAGCGCCTCCAGGAGAGAGGTCCAAGCAAGACACGCCCCGAGGAGCGTCTTGCCACATGTCACTACTCGGTCTTACTGAGCGCCTCCAGGAGGGAGGTCCAAGCAAGACGCGCCCCGAGGAGTGTCTTGCCACATGTCACTACTCGGTCTGACTGAGCGCCTCCAGGAGAGAGGCCCAAGCAAGACGTGCCCCGAGGAGCGTCTTGCCACATGTCAACAATGGGTCTTACTGAGGGCCTCCAGGAGAGAAGTCCAAGCAAGAGCGTCTTGCCACATGTCAACACTGGGTCTGACTGAGGGCCCCCAGGAGAGAGGCCCAAATAAGACGCGCCCCGAGGAGCGTCTTGCCACATGTCAGCACTCGGTCTGACTGAGCGCCTCCAGGAGAGAGGCCCAAGCAATACGCGCCCCGAGGAGCGTCTTGCCACATGTCAACAATGGGTCTGACTGAGGGCCTCCAGGAGAGAAGCCCAAGGAGGACGCGCCTCGAGGAGCTTCTTGCCACATGTCAGCACTCGGTCTGACTGAGCGCCTCCAGGAGAGAGGCCAAAGCAAGATTCGCCTCGAGGAGCGTCTTGACACATGTCAACACTGGGTCTGACAGAGGGCCTCCATGAGAGAGGCCCAAGCAAGATGCGCCCCGAGGAGCGTCTTGCCACGTGTCACCACTGGGTCTGACTGAGCTCCTCCAGGAGAGAGGCCCAAGCAAGACGCGCCCCGAGGAGTGTCTTGCCATGTGTCACCACTGGGTCTGATTGAGCATCTCCAGGAGAGAGGCCCCAGCAAGACGCGCCGCGAGGAGCATCTTGCCATATGTCAGCGCTCGGTCTGACTGAGCGCCTCCAGGAGAGAGGCCCAAGCAAGACCCGCCCCGAGGAGCGTCTTGCCACATGTCACTACTCGGTCTAACTGAGCGCCTCAAGGAGAGAGGTCCAAGCAAGACACGCCCCGAGGAGCGTCTTGCCACATGTCACTACTCGGTGTGACTGAGCGCCTCCAGGAGGGAGGTCCAAGCAAGACGCGCCCCGGGGAGCGTCTTGCCACATGTCACTACTCGGTCTGACTGAGCGCCTCAAGGAGAGAGGTCCAAGCAAGACACGCCCCGAGGAGCGTCTTGCCACATGTCACTACTCGGTGTGACTGAGCGCCTCCAGGAGGGAGGTCCAAGCAAGACGCGCCCCGGGGAGCGTCTTGCCACATGTCACTACTCGGTCTGACTGAGCGCCTCCAGGAGAGAGGCCCAAGCAAGACGTGCCCCGAGGAGCGTCTTGCCACATGTCAACACTGGGTCTGACTGAGGGCCCCCAGGAGAGAGGCCGAAATAAGACGCGCCCCGAGGAGCGTCTTGCCACATGTCAACACTGGGTCTGACTGAGGGCCTCCAGGAGAGAAGCCCAAGCAAGATGCGCCCCGAGGAGCGTCTTGCCACATGTCACTACTCGGTCTGACTGAGCGCCTCCAGGAGGGAGGTCCAAGCAAGACGCGCCCCGAGGAGAGTCTTGCCACATGTCAGCACTCGGTCTGACTGAGCGCCTCCAGGAGAGAGGCCCAAGCAAGACGCGCCCCGAGGAGCGTCTTGACACATTTCTCCTCTGGGTCTGACTGAGCGCCTCCGGGAGAGAGGCCCAAGCAAGACGCGACCCGAGGAGCGTCTTGCCACATGTCAACACTGGGTCTGACTGAGCGCCTCCAGGAGAGAGGCCCGAGGAGCGTCTTGACACATGTCAACTCTGGGTCTGACTGAGCGCCTCCAGGAGAGAGGCCCAAGCAAGACGCGCCGCGGGGAGCGTCTTGTCACATGTCAACACTGGGTCTGACTGAGCGCCTCCAGGAGCGAGGCCCAAGCAAGAAACGCCAGAGGAGCGTCTTGACACATGTCAACACTGGGTCTGACTGAGCGCCTCCAGGAGAGAGGTCCAAGCAACACGCGCCCCGAGGAGCGTCTTGCCACATGTCAACACTGGGTCTGACTGAATGCCTCCATGAGAGAAGCCCCAGCAAGACGCGCCCCGAGGAGCGTCTTGTCACATGTCACTACTCGGTCTGACTGAGCGCCTCCAGGAGAGAGGCCCAAGCAAGACGTGCCGCGAGGAGCGTCTTGCCACATGTCAACAATGGGTCTGACTGAGGGCCTCCAGGAGAGAAGCCCAAGCAAGAAGCGCCCCGAGGAGCGTCTTGCCACATGTCAACACTGGGTCTGACTGAGCGCCTCCAGGAGAGAGGCCCAAGCAAGACACGCCCCGAGGAGCGTCTTGACACATGTTAACACTGGGTCTGACAGAGGGCATCCAGGAGAGAGGCCCAAGCAATACGCGCCCCAAGGAGCGTCTTGCCACATGTCAACAATGGGTCTGACTGAGGGCCTCCAGGAGAGAAGCCCAAGGAAGACGCGCCCCGAGGAGCTTCTTGCCACATGTCAGCACTCGGTCTGACTGAGCGCCTCCAGGAGAGAGGCCAAAGCAAGATTCGCCCCGAGGAGCGTCTTGACACATGTCAACAATGGGTCTGACAGAGGGCCTCCATGAGAGAGGCCCAAGCAAGACGCGCCCCGAGGAGTGTCTTGCCACATGTCAACACTGGGTCTGACTGAGCGCCTCCAGGAGAGAGGCCCAAGCAAGACGCGCCCCGAGGAGCGTCTTGCCACGTGTCACCACTGGGTCTGACTGAGCTCCTCCAGGAGAGAGGCCCAAGCAAGACGCGCCCCGAGGAGCATCTTGCCTTATGTCAGCACTCGGTCTGACTGAGCGCCTCCAGGAGAGAGGCCGAAGCAAGACCCGCCCCGAGGAGCGTCTTGCCACATGTCACTACTCGGTCTGACTGAGCGCCTCCAGGAGGGAGGTCCAAGCAAGACGCGCCCCGAGGAGCGTCTTGCCACATGTCACTACTCGGTCTGACTGAGCGCCTCCAGGAGAGAGGTCCAAGCAACACGCGCCCCGAGGAGCGTCTTGCCACATGTCAACACTGGGTCTGACTGAATGCCTCCATGAGAGAAGCCCCAGCAAGACGCGCCCCGAGGAGCGTCTTGTCACATGTCACTACTCGGTCTGACTGAGCGCCTCCAGGAGAGAGGCCCAAGCAAGACGTGCCGCGAGGAGCGTCTTGCCACATGTCAACAATGGGTCTGACTGAGGGCCTCCAGGAGAGAAGCCCAAGCAAGAAGCGCCCCGAGGAGCGTCTTGCCACATGTCAACACTGGGTCTGACTGAGCGCCTCCAGGAGAGAGGCCCAAGCAAGACACGCCCCGAGGAGCGTCTTGACACATGTTAACACTGGGTCTGACAGAGGGCATCCAGGAGAGAGGCCCAAGCAATACGCGCCCCAAGGAGCGTCTTGCCACATGTCAACAATGGGTCTGACTGAGGGCCTCCAGGAGAGAAGCCCAAGGAAGACGCGCCCCGAGGAGCTTCTTGCCACATGTCAGCACTCGGTCTGACTGAGCGCCTCCAGGAGAGAGGCCAAAGCAAGATTCGCCCCGAGGAGCGTCTTGCCACATGTCAACAATGGGTCTGACTGAGGGCCTCCAGGAGAGAAGCCCAAGGAGGACGCGCCTCGAGGAGCTTCTTGCCACATGTCAGCACTCGGTCTGACTGAGCGCCTCCAGGAGAGAGGCCAAAGCAAGATTCGCCTCGAGGAGCGTCTTGACACATGTCAACACTGGGTCTGACAGAGGGCCTCCATGAGAGAGGCCCAAGCAAGATGCGCCCCGAGGAGCGTCTTGCCACGTGTCACCACTGGGTCTGACTGAGCTCCTCCAGGAGAGAGGCCCAAGCAAGACGCGCCCCGAGGAGTGTCTTGCCATGTGTCACCACTGGGTCTGATTGAGCATCTCCAGGAGAGAGGCCCCAGCAAGACGCGCCGCGAGGAGCATCTTGCCTTATGTCAGCGCTCGGTCTGACTGAGCGCCTCCAGGAGAGAGGCCCAAGCAAGACCCGCCCCGAGGAGCGTCTTGCCACATGTCACTACTCGGTCTAACTGAGCGCCTCAAGGAGAGAGGTCCAAGCAAGACACGCCCCGAGGAGCGTCTTGCCACATGTCACTACTCGGTGTGACTGAGCGCCTCCAGGAGGGAGGTCCAAGCAAGACGCGCCCCGGGGAGCGTCTTGCCACATGTCACTACTCGGTCTGACTGAGCGCCTCCAGGAGAGAGGCCCAAGCAAGACGTGCCCCGAGGAGCGTCTTGCCACATGTCAACAATGGGTCTTACTGAGGGCCTCCAGGAGGGAAGCCCAAGCAAGACGCGCCCCGAGGAGCGTCTTGCCACATGTCAACACTGGGTCTGACTGAGGGCCCCCAGGAGAGAGGCCGAAATAAGACGCGCCCCGAGGAGCGTCTTGCCACATGTCAACACTGGGTCTGACTGAGGGCCTCCAGGAGAGAAGCCCAAGCAAGATGCGCCCCGAGGAGCGTCTTGCCACATGTCACTACTCGGTCTGACTGAGCGCCTCCAGGAGGGAGGTCCAAGCAAGACGCGCCCCGAGGAGAGTCTTGCCACATGTCAGCACTCGGTCTGACTGAGCGCCTCCAGGAGAGAGGCCCAAGCAAGACGCGCCCCGAGGAGCGTCTTGACACATTTCTCCTCTGGGTCTGACTGAGCGCCTCCGGGAGAGAGGCCCAAGCAAGACGCGACCCGAGGAGCGTCTTGCCACATGTCAACACTGGGTCTGACTGAGCGCCTCCAGGAGAGAGGCCCGAGGAGCGTCTTGACACATGTCAACTCTGGGTCTGACTGAGCGCCTCCAGGAGAGAGGCCCAAGCAAGACGCGCCGCGGGGAGCGTCTTGTCACATGTCAACACTGGGTCTGACTGAGCGCCTCCAGGAGCGAGGCCCAAGCAAGAAACGCCAGAGGAGCGTCTTGACACATGTCAACACTGGGTCTGACTGAGCGCCTCCAGGAGAGAGGTCCAAGCAACACGCGCCCCGAGGAGCGTCTTGCCACATGTCAACACTGGGTCTGACTGAATGCCTCCATGAGAGAAGCCCCAGCAAGACGCGCCCCGAGGAGCGTCTTGTCACATGTCACTACTCGGTCTGACTGAGCGCCTCCAGGAGAGAGGCCCAAGCAAGACGTGCCGCGAGGAGCGTCTTGCCACATGTCAACAATGGGTCTGACTGAGGGCCTCCAGGAGAGAAGCCCAAGCAAGAAGCGCCCCGAGGAGCGTCTTGCCACATGTCAACACTGGGTCTGACTGAGCGCCTCCAGGAGAGAGGCCCAAGCAAGACACGCCCCGAGGAGCGTCTTGACACATGTTAACACTGGGTCTGACAGAGGGCATCCAGGAGAGAGGCCCAAGCAATACGCGCCCCAAGGAGCGTCTTGCCACATGTCAACAATGGGTCTGACTGAGGGCCTCCAGGAGAGAAGCCCAAGGAAGACGCGCCCCGAGGAGCTTCTTGCCACATGTCAGCACTCGGTCTGACTGAGCGCCTCCAGGAGAGAGGCCAAAGCAAGATTCGCCCCGAGGAGCGTCTTGACACATGTCAACAATGGGTCTGACAGAGGGCCTCCATGAGAGAGGCCCAAGCAAGACGCGCCCCGAGGAGTGTCTTGCCACATGTCAACACTGGGTCTGACTGAGCGCCTCCAGGAGAGAGGCCCAAGCAAGACGCGCCCCGAGGAGCGTCTTGCCACGTGTCACCACTGGGTCTGACTGAGCTCCTCCAGGAGAGAGGCCCAAGCAAGACGCGCCCCGAGGAGCATCTTGCCTTATGTCAGCACTCGGTCTGACTGAGCGCCTCCAGGAGAGAGGCCGAAGCAAGACCCGCCCCGAGGAGCGTCTTGCCACATGTCACTACTCGGTCTGACTGAGCGCCTCCAGGAGGGAGGTCCAAGCAAGACGCGCCCCGAGGAGCGTCTTGCCACATGTCACTACTCGGTCTGACTGAGCGCCTCCAGGAGAGAGGTCCAAGCAACACGCGCCCCGAGGAGCGTCTTGCCACATGTCAACACTGGGTCTGACTGAATGCCTCCATGAGAGAAGCCCCAGCAAGACGCGCCCCGAGGAGCGTCTTGTCACATGTCACTACTCGGTCTGACTGAGCGCCTCCAGGAGAGAGGCCCAAGCAAGACGTGCCGCGAGGAGCGTCTTGCCACATGTCAACAATGGGTCTGACTGAGGGCCTCCAGGAGAGAAGCCCAAGCAAGAAGCGCCCCGAGGAGCGTCTTGCCACATGTCAACACTGGGTCTGACTGAGCGCCTCCAGGAGAGAGGCCCAAGCAAGACACGCCCCGAGGAGCGTCTTGACACATGTTAACACTGGGTCTGACAGAGGGCATCCAGGAGAGAGGCCCAAGCAATACGCGCCCCAAGGAGCGTCTTGCCACATGTCAACAATGGGTCTGACTGAGGGCCTCCAGGAGAGAAGCCCAAGGAAGACGCGCCCCGAGGAGCTTCTTGCCACATGTCAGCACTCGGTCTGACTGAGCGCCTCCAGGAGAGAGGCCAAAGCAAGATTCGCCCCGAGGAGCGTCTTGACACATGTCAACAATGGGTCTGACAGAGGGCCTCCATGAGAGAGGCCCAAGCAAGACGCGCCCCGAGGAGTGTCTTGCCACATGTCAACACTGGGTCTGACTGAGCGCCTCCAGGAGAGAGGCCCAAGCAAGACGCGCCCCGAGGAGTGTCTTGCCACGTGTCAACACTGGGTCTGACTTAGCGCCTCCAGGAGAGAGGCCCAAGCAAGATGCGCCCCGGGGAGCGTCTTGCCACGTGTCACCACTGGGTCTGACTGAGCTCCTCCAGGAGAGAGGCCCAAGCAAGACGCGCCCCGAGGAGCATCTTGCCTTATGTCAGCACTCGGTCTGACTGAGCGCCTCCAGGAGAGAGGCCGAAGCAAGACCCGCCCCGAGGAGCGTCTTGCCACATGTCACTACTCGGTCTGACTGAGCGCCTCCAGGAGGGAGGTCCAAGCAAGACGCGCCCCGAGGAGCGTCTTGCCACATGTCAACAATGGGTCTTACTGAGGGCCTCCAGGAGAGAAGCCCAATCAAGACGCGCCCCGAGGAGCGTCTTTCCACATGTCAACACTGGGTCTGACTGAGGGCCCCCAGGAGAGAGGCCAAAATAAGACGCGCCCCGAGGAGCGTCTTGCCACATGTCAACACTGGGTCTGACTGAGGGCCTCCAGGAGAGAAGCCCAAGCAAGATGCGCCCCGAGGAGCGTCTTGCCACATGTCAGCACTCGGTCTGACTGAGCGCCTCCAGGAGAGAGGCCCAAGCAATACGCGCCCCGAGGAGCGTCTTGCCACATGTCAACAATGGGTCTGACTGAGGGCCTCCAGGAGAGAAGCCCAAGGAAGACGCGCCCCGAGGAGCTTCTTGCCACATGTCAGCACTCGGTCTGACTGAGCGCCTCCAGGAGAGAGGCCAAAGCAGGATTCGACCGAGGAGCGTCTTGACACATGTCAACACTGGGTCTGACAGAGGGCCTCCATGAGAGAGGCCCAAGCAAGATGCGCCCCGAGGAGCGTCTTGCCACGTGTCACCACTGGGTCTGACTGAGCTCCACCAGGAGAGAGGCCCAAGCAAGACGCGCCCCGAGGAGCGTCTTGCCACGTGTCACCACTGGGTCTGATTGAGCACCTCCAGGAGAGAGGCCCCAGCAAGACGCGCCGCGAGGAGCATCTTGCCTTATGTCAGCACTCGGTCTGACTGAGCGCCTCCAGGAGAGAGGCCCAAGCAAGACCCGCCCCGAGGAGCGTCTTGCCACATGTCACTACTCGGTCTGACTGAGCGCCTCCAGGAGGGAGGTCCAAGCAAGACGCGCCCCGAGGAGAGTCTTGCCACATGTCAGCACTCGGTCTGACTGAGCGCCTCCAGGAGAGAGGCCCAAGCAAGACGCGCCCCGAGGAGCGTCTTGACACATTTCTCCTCTGGGTCTGACTGAGCGCCTCCAGGAGAGAGGCCCAAGCAAGACGCGCCCCGAGGAGCGTCTTGCCACATGTCAACTCTGGGTCTGACTGAGCGCCTCCAGGAGAGAGGCCCGAGGAGCGTCTTGACACATGTCAACTCTGGGTCTGACTGAGCGCCTCCAGGAGAGAGGCCCAAGCAAGAAACGCCAGAGGAGCGTCTTGACACATGTCAACACTGGGTCTGACTGAGCGCCTCCAGGAGAGAGGTCCAAGCAACACGCGCCCCGAGGAGCGTCTTGCCACATGTCAACAATGGGTCTGACTGAGGGCCTCCAGGAGAGAAGCCCAAGCAAGAAGCGCCCCGAGGAGCGTCTTGACACATGTCAACACTGGGTCTGACTGAGTGCCTCCATGAGAGAAGCCCCAGCAAGAGGCGCCCCGAGGAGCGTCTTGTCACATGTCACTACTCGGTCTGACTGAGCGCCTCCAGGAGAGAGGCCCAAGCAAGACGTGCCCCGAGGAGCGTCTTGCCACATGTCAACAATGGGTCTGACTGAGGGCCTCCAGGAGAGAAGCCCAAGCAAGAAGCGCCCCGAGGAGCGTCTTGCCACATGTCAACACTGGGTCTGACTGAGCGCCTCCAGGAGAGAGGCCCAAGCAAGACACGCCCCGAGGAGCGTCTTGACACATGTTAACACTGGGTCTGACTGAGGGCCTCCATGTGAGAAGCCCAAGCAAGACGCGCCCCGAGGAGAGTCTTGCCACTTGTCAACACTGGGTCTGACAGAGGGCATCCAGGAGAGAGGCCCAAGCAATACGTGCCACGAGGAGCATCTTGCCACATGTCAACAATGGGTCTGACTGAGGGCCTCCAGGAGAGAAGCCCAAGGAAGACGCGCCCCGAGGAGCTTCTTGCCACATGTCAGCACTCGGTCTGACTGAGCGCCTCCAGGAGAGAGGCCAAAGCAAGATTCGCCCCGAGGAGCGTCTTGACACATGTCAACACTGGGTCTGACATAGGGCCTCCATGAGAGAGGCCCAAGCAAGACGCGCCCCGAGGAGTGTCTTGCCACATGTCAACACTGGGTCTGACTGAGCGCCTCCAGGAGAGAGGCCCAAGCAAGACGCGCCCCGAGGAGCGTCTTGCCACGTGTCAACACTGGGTCTGACTTAGCGCCTCCAGGAGAGAAGCCCAAGCAAGATGTGCCCCGAGGAGCGTCTTGCCACGTGTCACCACTGGGTCTGACTGAGCTCCTCCAGGAGAGAGGCCCAAGCAAGACGCGCCCCGAGGAGCGTCTTGCCACTTGTCACCACTGGGTCTGATTGAGCACCTCCAGGAGATAGGCCCCAGCAAGACGCGCCGCGAGGAGCATCTTGCCTTATGTCAGCACTCGGTCTGACTGAGCGCCTCCAGGAGAGAGGCCCAAGCAAGACCCGCCCCGAGGAGCGTCTTGCCACATGTCACTACTCGGTCTAACTAAGCGCCTCCAGGAGAGAGGTCCAAGCAAGAAACGCCCCGAGGAGCGTCTTGCCACATGTCAACAATGGGTCTTACTGAGGGCCTCCAGGAGAGAAGCCCAAGCAAGACCCGCCCCGAGGAGCGTCTTGCCACATGTCACTACTCGGTCTAACTGAGCGCCTCCAGGAGAGAGGTCCAAGCAAGAAACGCCCCGAGGAGCGTCTTGCCACATGTCAACAATGGGTCTTACTGAGGGCCTCCAGGAGAGAAGCCCAAGCAAGACGCGCCCCGAGGAGCGTCTTGCCACATGTCAACACTGGGTCTGACTGAGGGCCCCCAGGAGAGAGGCCCAAATAAGACACGCCCCGAGGAGCGTCTTGCCACATGTCAACACTGGGTCTGACTGAGGGCCTCCAGGAGAGAAGCCCAAGCAAGATGCGCCCTGAGGAGCGTCTTGCCAAATGTCAGCACTCGGTCTGACTGAGCGCCTCCAGGAGAGAGGCCCAAGCAATACGCGCCCCGAGGAGCGTCTTGCCACATGTCAACAATGGGTCTGACTGAGGGCCTCCAGGAGAGAAGCCCAAGGAAGACGCGCCCCGAGGAGCTTCTTGCCACATTTCAGCACTCGGTCTGACTGAGCACCTCCAGGAGCGAGGCCAAAGCAAGATTCGCCCCGAGGAGCGTCTTGACACATGTCAACACTGGGTCTGACAGAGGGCCTCCATGAGAGAGGCCCAAGCAAGATGCGCCCCGAGGAGCGTCTTGCCACGTGTCACCACTGGGTGTGACTGAGCTCCTCCAGGAGAGAGGCCCAAGCAAGACGCGCCCCGAGGAGCGTCTTGCCACGTGTCACCACTGGGTCTGATTGAGCACCTCCAGGAGAGAGGCCCCAGCAAGACGCGCCGCGAGGAGCATCTTGCCTAATGTCAGCACTCGGTCTGACTGAGCGCCTCCAGGAGAGAGGCCCAAGCAAGACACGCCCCGAGGAGCGTCTTGCCACATGTCACTACTCGGTCTGACTGAGCGCCTCCAGGAGGGAGGTCCAAGCAAGACGCGCCCCGAGGAGAGTCTTGCCACATGTCAGCACTCGGTCTGACTGAGCGCCTCCAGGAGAGAGGCCCAAGCAAGACGCGCCCCGAGGAGCGTCTTGACACATTTCTCCTCTGGGTCTGAATGAGCGCCTCCAGGAGAGAGGCCCTAGCAAGACGTTCCCCGAGGAGCGTCTTTCCACATGTCAACACTGGGTCCGACTGAGTGCCTCCATGAGAGAAGCCCCAGCAAGATGCGCCCCGAGGAGTGTCTTGCCACATGTCAACACTGGGTCTGACTGAGCACCTCCAGGAGATAGGCCCAAGCAAGACGCGCCCCGAGGAGCGTCTTGCCACATGTCAACACTGGGTCTGACTGAGCGCCTCCAGGAGAGAGGCCCGAGGAGCGTCTTGACACATGTCACCTCTGGGTCTGACTGAGCGCCTCCAGGAGAGAGGCCCAAGCAAGACGCGCCGCGAGGAGCGTCTTGTCACATGTCAACACTGGGTCTGACTGAGCGCCTCCAGGAGCGAGGCCCAAGCAAGAAACGCCAGAGGAGCGTCTTGACACATGTCAACACTGGGTCTGACTGAGCGCCTCCAGGAGAGAGGTCCAAGCAACACGCGCCCCGCAGAGCGTCTTGCCACATGTCAACACTGGGTCTGACTGAGTGCCTCCATGAGAGAAGCCCCAGCAAGACGCGCCCCGAGGAGCGTCTTGTCACATGTCAGTACTCGGTCTGACTGAGCGCCTCCAGGAGAGAGGCCCAAGCAAGACGTGCCCCGAGGAGCATCTTGCCACATGTCAACAATGGGTCTGACTGAGGGCCTCCAGGAGAGAAGCCCAAGCAAGAAGTGCCCCGAGGAGCGTCTTGCCACATGTCAACACTGGGTCTGACTGAGCGCCTCCAGGAGAGAGGCCCAAGCAAGACACGCCCCGAGGAGCGTCTTGACACATGTTAACACTGGGTCCGACAGAGAACCTCCATGTGAGAAGCCCAAGCAAGACGCGCCCCGAGGAGAGTCTTGCCACATGTCAACACTGGGTATGACAGAGGGCATCCAGGAGAGAGGCCCAAGCAATACGCGCCCCGAGGAGCATCTTGCCACATGTCAACAATGGGTCTGACTGAGCGCCTCCAGGAGAGAGGCCCGAGGAGCGTCTGACACATGTCAACTCTGGGTCTGACTGAGCGCCTCCAGGAGAGAGGCCCAAGCAAGACGCGCCGCGAGGAGCGTCTTCTCACATGTCAACACTGGGTCTGACTGAGCGCCTCCAGGAGCGAGGCCCAAGCAAGAAACGCCAGAGGAGCGTCTTGACACATGTCAACACTGGGTCTGACTGAGCGCCTCCAGGAGAGAGGTCCAAGCAACACGCGCCCCGAGGAGCGTCTTGCCACATGTCAACACTGGGTCTGACTGAGTGCCTCCATGAGAGAAGCCCCAGCAAGACGCGCCCCGAGGAGCGTCTTGTCACATGTCACTACTCGGTCTGACTGAGCATCTCCAGGAGAGAGGCCCAAGCAAGACGTGCCCCGAGGAGCGTCTTGCCACATGTCAACAATGGGTCTGACTGAGGGCCTCCAGGAGAGAAGCCCAAGCAAGAAGCGCCCCGAGGAGCGTCTTGCCACATTTCAACACTGGGTCTGACTGAGCGCCTCCAGGAGAGAGGCCCAAGCAAGACACGCCCCGAGGAGCGTCTTGACACATGTTAACACTGGGTCTGACTGAGGGGCTCCATGTGAGAAGCCCAAGCAAGACGCGCCCCGAGGAGAGTCTTGCCACTTGTCAACACTGGGTCTGACAGAGGGCATCCAGGAGAGAGGCCCAAGCAATACGCGCCCCGAGGAGCGTCTTGCCACATGTCAACAATGGGTCTGACTGAGGGCCTCCAGGAGAGAAGCCCAAGGAAGACGCGCCCCGAGGAGCTTCTTGCCACATGTCAGCACTCGGTCTGACTGAGCGCCTCCAGGAGTGAGGCCAAAGCAAGATTCGCCCCGAGGAGCGTCTTGACACATGTCAACACTGGGTCTGACAGAGGGCCTCCATGAGAGAGGCCCAAGCAAGATGCGCCCCGAGGAGTGTCTTGCCACAGGTCAACACTGGGTCTGACTGAGCGCCTCCAGGAGAGAGGCCCAAGCAAGATGTGCCCCGAGGAGCGTCTTGCCACGTGTCACCACTGGGTCTGACTGAGCTCCTTCAGGAGAGAGGCCCAAGCAAGACGCGCCCCGAGGAGCGTCTTGCCACGTGTCACCACTGGGTCTGATTGAGCACCTCCAGGAGAGAGGCCCCAGCAAGACGCGCCGCGAGTAGCATCTTGCCTTATGTCAGCACTCGGTCTGACTGAGCGCCTCCAGGAAAGAGGCCCAAGCAAGACCCGCCCCGAGGAGCGTCTTGCCACATGTCACTACTCGGTCTAACTGAGCGCCTCCAGGAGAGAGGTCCAAGCAAGACACGCCCCGAGGAGCGTCTTGCCACATGTCACTACTCGGTCTGACTGAGCGCCTCCAGGAGGGAGGTCCAAGCAAGACGCGCCCCGAGGAGCGTCTTGCCACATGTCACTACTCGGTCTGACTGAGCGCCTCCAGGAGAGAGGCCCAAGCAAGACGTGCCCCGAGGAGCGTCTTGCCACATGTCAACAATGGGTCTTACTGAGGGCCTCCAGGAGAGAAGCCCAAGCAAGACGCGCCCCGAGAAGCGTCTTGCCACATGTCAACACTGGGTCTGACTGAGGGCCCCCAGGAGAGAGGCCCAAATAAGACGCGCCCCGAGGAGCGTCTTGCCACATGTCAACACTGGGTCTGAGTGAGGGCCTCCAGGAGAGAAGCCCAAGCAAGAAGCGCGCCGAGGAGCGTCTTTCCACATGTCAGCACTCGGTCTGACTTAGCGCCTCCAGGAGAGAGGCCCAAGCAATACGCGCCCCGAGGAGCGTCTTGCCACATGTCAACAATGGGTCTGACTGAGGGCTTCCAGGAGAGAAGCCCAAGGAAGACACGCCCCGAGGAGCTTCTTGCCACATGTCAGCACTCGGTCTGACTGAGCGCCTCCAGGAGAGAGGCCAAAGCAAGATTCGCCCCGAGGAGCGTCTTGACACATGTCAACACTGGGTCTGACAGAGGGCCTCCATGAGAGAGGCCCAAGCAAGATGCGCCCCGAGGAGCGTCTTGCCACGTGTCACCACTTGGTCTGACTGAGCTCCTCCAGGAGAGAGGCCCAAGCAGGACGCGCCCCGAGGAGCGTCTTGCCACGTGTCACCACTGGGTCTTATTGAGCACCTCCAGGAGAGAGGCCCCAGCAAGACGCGCCGCGAGGAGCATCTTGCCTTATGTCAGCACTCGGTCTGACTGAGCGCCTCCAGGAGAGAGGCCGAAGCAAGACCCGCCCAGAGGAGCGTCTTGCCACATGTCACGACTCGGTCTAACTGAGCGCCTCCAGGAGAGAGGTCCAAGCAAGACACGCCCCGAGGAGCGTCTTGCCACATGTCACTACTCGGTCTGACTGAGCGCCTCCAGGAGGGAGGTCAAAGCGAGACGCGCCCCGAGGAGAGTCTTGCCACATGTCAGCACTCGGTCTGACTGAGCGACTCCAGGAGAGAGGCCCAAGCAAGACGCGCCCCAAGGAGCGTCTTGACACATTTCTCCTCTGGGTCTGACTGAGCGCCTCCAGGAGAGAGGCCCAAGCAAGACGTTCCCCGAGGAGCTTCTTTCCACATGTCAACACTGGGCCTGACTGATTGCATCCATGAGAGAAGCCCCAGCAAGATGCGCCCCGAGGAGCGTCTTGCCACATGTCAACACTGGGTCTGACTGAGCACCTCCAGGAGAGAGGCCCAAGCAAGACGCGCCCCGAGGAGCATCTTGCCACATGTCAACACTGGGTCTGACTGAGCGCCTCCAGGAGAGAGGCCCGAGGAGCGTCTTGACACATGTCACCTCTGGGTCTGACTGAGCGCCTCCAGGAGAGAGGCCCAAGCAGGACGCGCTGCGAGGAGCGTCTTGTCACATGTCAACACTGGGTCTGACTGAGCGCCTCCAGGAGCGAGGCCCAAGCAAGAAACGCCAGAGGAGCGTCTTGACACATGTCAACACTGGGTCTGACTGAGCGCCTCCAGGAGAGAGGTCCAAGCAACACGCGCCCCGAGTAGCGTCTTGCCACATGTCAACACTGGGTCTGACTGAGTGCCTCCATGAGAGAAGCCCAAGCAAGATGCGCCCCGAGGAGCGTCTTGTCACATGTCACTACTAGGTCTGACTGAGCGCCTCCAGGAGAGAGGCCCAAGCAAGACGTGCCCCGAGGAGCGTCTTGCCACATGTCAACAATGGGTCTGACTGAGGGCCTCCAGGAGAGAAGCCCAAGCAAGAAGCGCCCCGAGGAGCGTCTTGCCACATGTCAACACTGGGTCTGACTGAGCGCCTCAAGGAGAGAGGCCCAAGCAAGACACGCCCCGAGGAGCGTCTTGACACATGTTAACACTGGGTCTGATTGAGGGCCTCCATGTGAGAAGCCCAAGCAAGACGCGCCCCGAGGAGAGTCTTGCCACATGTCAACACTGGGTCTGACAGAGGGCATCCAGGAGAGAGGCCCAAGCAATACGCGCCCCGAGGAGCGTCTTGCCTCGTGTCACCACTGGGTCTGATTGAGCACCTCCAGGAGAGAGGCCCAAGCAAGACGCGCCGCGAGGAGCGTCTTGCCACATGTCACTACTCGGTCTAACTGAGCGCCTCCAGGAGAGAGGTCCAAGCAAGACACACCCCGAGGAGCGTCTTGCCACATGTCACTACTCGGTCTGACTGAGCACCTCCAGGAGGGAGGTCCAAGCAAGACGCGCCCCGAGGAGCGTCTTGCCACATGTCACTACTCGGTCTGACTGAGCGCCTCCAGGAGAGAGGCCCAAGCAAGACGTGCCCCGAGGAGCGTCTTGCCACATGTCAACAATGGGTCTTACTGAGGGCCTCCAGGAGAGAAGCCCAAGCAAGACGCGCCCCGAGGAGCGTCTTGCCACATGTCAACACTGGGTCTGACTGAGGGCCCCCAGGAGAGAGGCCCAAATAAGACGCGCCCCGAGGAGCGTCTTGCCACATGTCAACACTGGGTCTGACTGAGGGCCTCCAGGAGAGAAGCCCAAGCAAGATGCGCCCCGAGGAGCGTCTTGCCACATGTCAGCACTCGGTCTGACTGAGCGCCTCCAGGAGAGAGGCCCAAGCAATACGCGCCCCGAGGAGCGTCTTGCCACATGTCAACAATGGGTCTGACTGAGGGCCTCCAGGAGAGAAGACCAAGGAAGACGCACCCCGAGGAGCTTCTTGCCACATGTCAGCACTCGGTCTGACTGAGCGCCTCCAGGAGAGAGGCCAAAGCAAGATTCGCCCCGAGGAGCGTCTTGACACATGTCAACACTGGGTCTTACACAGGGCCTCCATGAGAGAGGCCCAAGCAAGATGCGCCCCGAGGAGCGTCTTGCCACGTGTCACCACTGGGTCTGACTGAGCTCCTCCAGGAGAGAGGCCCAAGCAAGACGCGCCCCGAGGAGTGTCTTGCCACGTGTCACCACTGGGTCTGATTGAGCACCTCCAGGAGAGAGGCCCCAGCAAGACGCGCCGCGAGGAGCATCTTGCCTTATGTCAGCACTCGGTCTGACTGAGCGCCTCCAGGAGAGAGGCCCAAGCAAGACCCGCCCCGAGGAGCGTCTTGCCACATGTCACTACTCGGTCTAACTGAGCGCCTCCAGGAGAGAGGTCCAAGCACGACACGCCCCGAGGAGCGTCTTGCCACATGTCACTACTCGGTCTGACTGAGCGCCTCCAGGAGAGAGGCCCAAGCAAGACGTGCCCCGAGGAGCGTCTTGCCACATGTCAACAATGGGTCTTACTGAGGGCCTCCAGGAGAGAAGCCCAAGCAAGACGCGCCCCGAGGAGCGTCTTGCCACATGTCAACACTGGGTCTGACTGAGGGCCCCCAGGAGAGAGGCCCAAATAAGACGCGCCCCGAGGAGCGTCTTGCCACATGTCACTACTCGGTCTGACTGAGCGCCTCCAGGAGAGAGGTCCAAGCAACACGCGCCCCGAGGAGCGTCTTGCCACATGTCAACACTGGGTCTGACTAAGTGCCTCCATGAGAGAAGCCCCAGCAAGACGCGCCCCGAGCAGCGTCTTCCCACATGTCAACACTGGGTCTGACTGAGGGCCTCCATGAGAGAAGCCCAAGCAAGACGCGCCCCGAGGAGAGTCTTGCCACATGTCAACACTGGGTCTGACAGAGGGCATCCAGGAGAGAGGCCCAAGGAATACGCGCCCAGAGGAGCGTCTTGCCACATGTCAACAATGGGTCTGACTGAGGGTCTCCAGGAGAGAGGCCAAAGCAAGACGCGCCCCGAGGAGCTTCTTTCCACATGTCAACACTGGGTCTGAATTAGCGCCTCCAGGAGAGAGGCCCAAGCAAGATGCGCCCCGAGGAGCGTCTTGCCACGTGTCACCACTGGGTCTGACTGAGCTTTTCCAGGAGAGAGGCCCAAGCAAGACGCGCCCAGAGGAGCGTCTTGCCACGTGCCAACACTGGGTCTGATTGAGCACCTCCAGGAGAGAGGCCCCAGCAAGACGCGCCCCGAGGAGCGTATTGCCTTATGTCAGCACTCGGTCTGACTGAGCACCTCCAGGAGAGAGTTCCAAGCAAGACGCGCCCCGAGGAGCGTCTTGCCACATGTCACTACTCTGTCTAACTGAGCGCCTCCAGGAGAGAGGTCCAAGCAAGACGCGCCCCGAGGAGCGTCTTGCCACATGTCACTACTCGGTCTAACTGAGCGCCTCCAGGAGAGAGGTCCAAGCAAGACGCGCCCCGAGGAGCGTCTTGCCAAATGTCACTACTCGGTCTGACTGAGCGCCTCCAGGAGGGAGGTCCAAGCAAGACGCGCCCCGAGGAGCGTCTTGCCACATGTCAGCACTCGGTCTGACTGAGCGCCTCCAGGAGAGAGGCCAAAGCAAGACGCGCCCCGAGGAGCGTCTTGACACATGTCAACACTGGGTCTGACTGAGGGCCTCCATGAGAGAGGCCCAAGCAAGATGCGCCCCGAGGAGCGACTTGCCACATGTCAACACTGGGTCTGACTGAGCACCTCCAGGAGGGAGGTCAAAGCAAGACGCGCCCCGAGGAGCATCTTGCCACATGTCAACACTGGGTCTGACTGAGCGCCTCCAGGAGAGAGGCCCGAGGAGCGTCTTGACACATGTCACCTCTGGGTCTGACTGAGCGCCTCCAGGAGAGAGGCCCAAGCAAGACGCGCCACGAGGAGCGTCTTGTCACATGTCAACACTGGGTCTGACTGAGCGCCTCCAGGAGCGAGGCCCAAGCAAGAAACGCCAGAGGAGCGTCTTGACACATGTCAACACTGGGTCTGACTGAGCGCCTCCAGGAGAGAGGTCCAAGCAACACGCGCCCCGAGGAGTGTCTTGCCACATGTCAACACTGTGTCTGACTGAGTGCCTCCATGAGAGAAGCCCCAGCAAGACGCGCCCCGAGGAGCGTCTTGTCACATGTCACTACTAGGTCTGACTGAGCGCCTCCAGGAGAGAGGCCCAAGCAAGACGTGCCCCGAGGAGCGTCTTGCCACATGTCAACAATGGGTCTGACTGAGGGCCTCCAGGAGAGAAGCCCAAGCAAGAAGCGCCCCGAGGAGCGTCTTGCCACATGTCAACACTGGGTCTGACTGAGCGCCTCCAGGAGAGAGGCCCAAGCAAGACACGCGCCGAGGAGCGTCTTGACACATGTTAACACTGCGTCTGACTGAGGGCCTCCATGTGAGAAGCCCAAGCAAGACGCGCCCCGAGGAGAGTCTTGTCACATGTCAACACTGGGTCTGACAGAGGGCATCCAGGAGAGAGGCCCAAGCAATACGCGCCCCGAGGAGCGTCTTGCCACGTGTCACCACTGGGTCTGATTGAGCACCTCCAGGAGAGAGGCCCAAGCAAGACGCGCCGCGAGGAGCATCTTGCCTTATGTCAGCACTCGGTCTGACTGAGCGCCTCCAGGAGAGAGGCCCAAGCAAGACCCGCCCCGAGGAGCGTCTTGCCACATGTCACTACTCGGTCTAACTGAGCGCCTCCAGGAGAGAGGTCCAAGCAAGACACACCCCGAGGAGCGTCTTGCCACATGTCACTACTCGGTCTGACTGAGCACCTCCAGGAGGGAGGTCCAAGCAAGACGCGCCCCGAGGAGCGTCTTGCCACATGTCACTACTCGGTCTGACTGAGCGCCTCCAGGAGAGAGGCCCAAGCAAGACGTGCCCCGAGGAGCGTCTTGCCACATGTCAACAATGGGTCTTACTGAGGGCCTCCAGGAGAGAAGCCCAAGCAAGACGCGCCCCGAGGAGCATCTTGCCACATGTCAACACTGGGTCTGACTGAGGGCCCCCAGGAGAGAGGCCCAAATAAGACGCGCCCCGAGGAGCGTCTTGCCACATGTCAACACTGGGTCTGACTGAGGGCCTCCAGGAGAGAAGCCCAAGCAAGATGCGCCCCGAGGAGCGTCTTGCCAGATGTCAGCACTCGGTCTGACTGAGCGCCTCCAGGAGAGAGGCCCAAGCAATACGCGCCCCGAGGAGCGTCTTGCCACATGTCAACAATGGGTCTGACTGAGGGCCTCCAGGAGAGAAGCCCAAGGAAGACGCGCCCCGAGGAGCTTCTTGCCACATGTCAGCACTCGGTCTGACTGAGCGCCTCCAGGAGAGAGGCCAAAGCAAGATTCGCCCCGAGGAGCGTCTTGACACATGTCAACACTGGGTCTGACACAGGGCCTCCATGAGAGAGGCCCAAGCAAGATGCGCCCCGAGGAGCATCTTGCCACGTGTCACCACTGGGTCTGACTGAGCTCCTCCAGGAGAGAGGCCCAAGCAAGACGCGCCCCGAGGAGTGTCTTGCCACGTGTCACCACTGGGTCTGATTGAGCACCTCCAGGAGAGAGGCCCCAGCAAGACGCGCCGCGAGGAGCATATTGCCTTATGTCAGCACTCGGTCTGACTGAGCGCCTCCAGGAGAGAGGCCCAAGCAAGACCCGCCCCGAGGAGCTTCTTGCCACATGTCACTACTCGGTCTAACTGAGCGCCTCCAGGAGAGAGGTCCAAGCAAGACACGCCCCGAGGAGCGTCTTGCCACATGTCACTACTCGGTCTGACTGAGCGCCTCCAGGAGGGAGGTCGAAGCAAGACGCGCCCCGGGGAGCGTCTTGCCACATGTCACTACTCGGTCTGACTGAGCGCCTCCAGGAGAGAGGCCCAAGCAAGACGTGCCCCGAGGAGCGTCTTGCCACATGTCAACACTGGGTCTGACTGAGGGCCCCCAGGAGAGAGGCCCAAATAAGACGCGTCCCGAGGAGCGTCTTGCCACATGTCAACACTGGGTCTGACTGAGCGCCTCCAGGAGAGAGGCCCAAGCAAGACGCGCCCCGAGGAGCGTCTTGCCACATGTCAACACTGGGTCTGACTGAGCGCCTCCAGGAGAGAGACCCAAGCAAGATGCGCCCCGAGGAGCGTCTTGCCACATGTGAACACTGGGTCTGACTGAGCGCCTCCAGGAGAGAGGCCCAAGCAAGACGCGCCCGGAAGAGCATCTTGCCACATGTCAGCACTCGGTCTGACTGAGCGCCTCCAGGAGAGAGGCCCAAGCAAGACGCGCCCCAAGGACCGTCTTGACACATGTCTCCTCTGGGTCTGACTGAGCGCCTCCAGGAGAGAGGCCCAAGCAAGACGTGCCCCGAGGAGCATCTTGCCACATGTCAACACTGGGTCTGACTGAGTGCCTCCATGAGAGAAGCCCCAGCAAGACGCGCCCCGAGGAGTGTCTTGCCACATGTCAACATTGGGTCTGACTGAGCACCTCCAGGAGAGAGGCCCGAGGAGCGTCTTGCCACATGTCACCTCTGGGTCTGACTGAGCGCCTCCAGGAGAGAGGCGCAAGCAAGAAACGCCCGAGGAGCGTCTTGACACATGTCAACACTGGGTCAGACTGAGCGCCTCCAGGAGAGAGGCCCAAGCAAGACGCGCCCCGAGGAGCGTCTTGCCACATGTCAACACTGGGTCTAATTGAGGGCCTCCAGGAGAGAGGCCCAAGCAAGACGCGCCCCGTGGAGCGTCTTGCCACATGTCACTACTCGGTCTGACTGAGCGCCTACAGGAGAGAGGTCCAAGCAACACGCGCCCCGAGGAGCGTCTTGCCACATGTCAACACTGGGTCTGACTGAGTGCCTCCATGAGAGAAGCCCCAGCAAGACGCGCCCCGAGGAGCGTCTTGCCACATGTCACTACTCGGTCTGACTGAGCGCCTCCAGGAGAGAGGCCCAAGCAAGATGTGCCCCGAGGAGCGTCTTGCCACATGTAAACAGTGGGTCTGACTGAGGGCCTCCAGGAGAGAGGCCAAAGCAAGACGCGCCCCGAGGAGCTTCTTTCCACATGTCAACACTGGGTCTGACTTAGCGCCTCCAGGAGAGAGGCCCAAGCAAGATGCGCCCCGAGGAGCGTCTTGCCACGTGTCACCACTGGGTCTGACTGAGCTTTTCCAGGAGAGAGGCCCAAGCAAGACGCGCCCAGAGGAGCGTCTTGCCAACGTGCCAACACTGGGTCTGATTGAGCACCTCCAGGAGAGAGGCCCCAGCAAGACGCGCCCCGAGGAGCGTCTTGCCTTATGTCAGCACTCGGTCTGACTGAGCGCCTCCAGGAGAGAGTTCCAAGCAAGACGCGCCCCGAGGAGCGTCTTGCCACATGTCACTACTCTGTCTAACTGAGCGCCTCCAGGAGAGAGGTCCAAGCAAGACGCGCCCCGAGGAGCGTCTTGCCACATGTCACTACTCGGTCTAACTGAGCGCCTCCAGGAGAGAGGTCCAAGCAAGACGCGCCCCGAGGAGCGTCATGCCAAATGTCACTACTCGGTCTGACTGAGCGCCTCCGGGAGGGAGGTCCAAGCAAGACGCGCCCCGAGGAGCGTCTTGCCACATGTCAGCACTCGGTCTGACTGAGCGCCTCCAGGAGAGAGGCCAAAGCAAGACGCGCCCCGAGGAGCGTCTTGACACATGTCAACACTGGGTCTGACAAAGGGCCTCCATGAGAGAGGCCCAAGCAAGACGCGCCCCGAGGAGTGTCTTGCCACATGTCAACACTGGGTCTGACAGAGGGCCTCCAGGAGAGAGGCCCAGGCAAGACGCGCCCCGAGAAGTGTCTTGCCACATGTCACCACTTGGTCTGACTGAGCGCCTCCAGGAGAGATGCCCAAGCAACACGCGCCCCGAGGAGCGTCAGGCCACATGTCACTACTCATTCTGACTGAGCGCCTCCATGAGAGAGGCCCAAGCAAGACGCGCCCCGAGGAGCGTCTTGCCACATGTCACTACTCGGTCTGACTGAGCACCTCCAGGAGAGAGGCCCAAGCAAGACGTGCCCCGAGGAGCGTCTTGCCACATGTGAACACTGGGTCTGACTGAGCGCCTCCAGGAGAGAGGCCCAAGCAAGACGCGCGCGGAAGAGCATCTTGCCACATGTCAGCACTCGGTCTGACTGAGCGCCTCCAGGAGAGAGGCCCAAGCAAGACGTGCCCCGAGGAGCGTCTTGACACATGTCTCCTCTGGGTCTGACTGAGCGCCTCCAGGAGAGAGGCCCAAGCAAGACGTGCCCCGAGGAGCATCTTGCCACATGTCAACACTGGGTCTGACTGAGTGCCTCCATGAGAGAAGCCCCAGCAAGTCGCGCCCCGAGGAGTGTCTTGCCACATGTCAACACTGGGTCTGACTGAGCACCTCCAGGAGAAAGGCCCGAGGAGCGTCTTGCCACATGTCACCTCTATGTCTGACTGAGCGCCTCCAGGAGAGAGGCGCAAGCAAGAAACGCCCGAGGAGCGTCTTGACACATGTCAACACTGGGTCAGACTGAGCGCCTCCAGGAGAGAGGCCCCAGCAAGACGCGCCCCGAGGAGCGTCTTGCCACATGTCACTACTCGGTCTAACTGAGCGCCTCCAGGAAAGAGGCCCAAGCAAGATGTGCCCCGAGGAGCGTCTTTCCACATGTCAACAATGGGTCTGACTGAGGGCCTCCAGGAGAGAAGCCCAAGCAAGAAGCGCCCCGAGGAGCGTCTTGCCACATGTCAACACTGGGTCTGACTGAGGGCCTCCATGAGAGAAGCCCAAGCAAGACGCGCCCCGAGGAGAGTCTTGCCACATGTCAACACTGGGTCTGACAGAGGGCATCCAGGAGAGAGGCCCAAGGAATACGCGCCCAGAGGAGCGTCTTGCCACATGTCAGCACTCGGTCTGACTGAGCGCCTCCAGGAGAGAGTTCCAAGCAAGACGCGCCCCGAGGAGCGTCTTGCCACATGTCACTACTCTGTCTAACTGAGCGCCTCCAGGAGAGAGGTCCAAGCAAGACGCGCCCCGAGGAGCGTCTTGCCACATGTCACTACTCGGTCTAACTGAGCGCCTCCAGGAGAGAGGTCCAAGCAAGACGCGCCCCGAGGAGCGTCTTGCCAAATGTCACTACTCGGTCTGACTGAGTGCCTCCAGGAGGGAGGTCCAAGCAAGACGCGCCCCGAGGAGCGTCTTGCCACATGTCAGCATTCGGTCTGACTGAGCGCCTCCAGGAGAGAGGCCAAAGCAAGATGCGCCCCGAGGAGCGTCTTGACACATGTCAACACTGGGTCTGACAGAGGGCCTCCATGAGAGAGGCCCAAGCAAGACGCGCCCCGAGGAGTGTCTTGCCACATGTCAAAACTGGGTCTGACAGAGGGCCTCCAGGAGAGAGGCCCAAGCAAGACGCGCCCCGAGGAGCGTCAGGCCACATGTCACTACTCATTCTGACTGAGCGCCTCCATGAGAGAGGCCCAAGCAAGACGCGCCCCGAGGAGCGTCTTGCCACGTGTCAACACTGGGTCTGAATGAGGGCCTTCTGGAGAGAGGCCCAAGCAAGACGCGCCCCGAGGAACGTCTTGCCACATGTCAACACTGGGTCTGACTGAGGGCCTCCAGGAGAGAGGCCCAAATAAGACGCGCCCCGAGGAGCGTCTTGCCACATGTCAACACTGGGTCTGACTGAGGGCCTCCAGGAGAGAAGCCCAAGCAAGATGCGCGCCGAGGAGCGTCTTGCCACATGTGAACACTGGGTCTGACTGAGCGCCTCCAGGAGAGAGGCCCAAGCAAAACGCGCCCGGAGGAGCGTCTTGCAACATGTCAGCACTCGGTCTGACTGAGCGCCTCCAGGAGAGAGGCCCAAGGAAGACGCGCCCCGAGGAGGGTCTTGACACATGTCTCCTCTGGGTCTGACTGAGCGCCTCCAGGAGAGAGGCCCAAGCAAGACGTTTCCCGACGAGCATCTTGCCACATGTCAACACTGGGTCTGACTGAGTGCCTCCATGAGAGAAGCCCCAGCAAGAAGCGCCCCGAGGAGCGTCTTGCCCCATGTCAACACTGGGTCTGACTGAGCACCTCCAGGCGAGAGGCCAAAGCAAGACGCGCCCCGAGGAGCTTCTTGCCACATGTCAACACTGGGTCTGACTGAGCGCCTCCAGGAGAGAGGCCCGAGGAGCGTCATGCCACATGTCACCTCTGGGTCTGACTGAGCGCCTCCAGGAGAGAGGCGCAAGCAAGAAACGCCCGAGAAGCGTCTTGACACATGTCAACACTGGGTTTGACTGAGCGCCTCCAGGAGAGAGGCCCCAGCAAGACGCGCCCCGAGGAGCGTCTTGCCACATGTCAGCACTCGGTCTGACTGAGCGCCTCCAGGAGAGAGGCCCAAGCAAGAAGCGCCCCGAGGAGCTTCTTGCCACATGTCAACAATGGGTCTGACTGTGGGCCTCCAGGAGAGAAGCCCAAGCAAGACGCGCCCCGAGGAGCGTCTTGCCACATGTCAACACTGGGTCTAGTTGAGCACCTACAGGAGAGAGGTCCAAGCAACACGCGCCCCGAGGAGCGTCTTGCCACATGTCAACACTGGGTCTGACTGAGTGCCTCCATGAGAGAAGCCCCAGCAAGACGCGCCCCGAGGAGCGTCTTGCCACATGTCACTACTCGGTCTGACTGAGCGCCTCCAGGAGAGAGGCCCAAGCAAGACGTGCCCCGAGGAGCGTTTTGCCACATGTCAACAATGGGTCTGACTGAGGGCCTCCAGGAGAGAAGCCCAAGCAAGAAGCGCCCCGAGGAGCGTCTTGCCACATGTCAACACTGGGTCTGACTGAGCGCCTCCAGGACAGAGGTCCAAGCAAGACGCGCCCCGAGGAGCGTCTTGCCAAATGTCACTACTCGGTCTGACTGAGCGCCTCCAGGAGGGAGGTCCAAGCAAGACGCGCCCCGAGGAGCGTCTTGCCACATGTCACTACTCGGTCTGACTGAGCGCCTCCAGGAGAGAGGCCCAAGCAAGACGTGCCCCGAGGAGCGTCTTGCCACTTGTCAACAATGGGTCTGACTGAGGGCCTCCAGGAGAGAAGCCCAAGCAAGACGCGCCCAGAGGAGCGTCTTGACACATGTCAACACTGGGTCGGACTGAGGGCCTCCATGAGAGAAGCCCAAGCAAGATGCGCCCCGAGGAGAGTCTTGCCACATGTAGACACTCGGTCTGACAGAGGGCATTCAGGAGAGAGGCCCAAGCAATACGCGCCCCGAGGAGCGTCTTGCCACATGTCACCACTGGGTCTGAATGAGCGCCTCCAGGAGAGAGGCCAAACCAAGACGCGCCCCGAGGAGTGTCTTGCCACATGCCAACACTGGGTCTGACTGAGCGCCTCCAGGAGAGAAGCCCAAGCAAGACGCGCCCCGAGGAGCGTCTTGCCACGTGTCAACACTGGGTCTGACTGAGCGCCTCCAGGAGAGAGGCCCAAGCAAGACGCGCCCCGAGGAGCGTCTTTCCACGTGTCACCACTGGGTCTGACTGAGCGCCTCCAGGAGAGAGGCCCAAGCAAGACGCGCCCCGAGGAGCGTCTTGCCACATGTCAACACTGGGTCTGACTGAGCGCCTCCAGGAGAGAGGCCCAAGCAAGACGCGCCCTGAGGAGCGTCTTGCCACATGTCAACACTGGGTCTGACTGAGCGCCTCCAGGAGAGAGGCCCAAGCAAGACGCGCCCCGAGGAGCGTCTTGCCTTATGTCAGCACTCGGTCTGACTGAGCGCCTCCAGGAAAGAGGCCCAAGCAAGACGCGCCCCGAGGAGCGTCTTGCCACATGTCAACAATGGGTCTGACTGAGGGCCTCCAGGAGAGAGGCCCAAGCAAGATGCGCCCGGAGGAGCGTCTTGCCACATGTCAACACTGGGTCTGACAGAGGGCCTCCAGGAGAGAGGCCCAAGCAAGACGCGCCCCGAGGAGCGTCTTGCCACATGTCACCTCTGGTTCTGACTGAGCGCCTCCAGGAGAGAGGCCCAAGCAAGACGCGCCCCGAGGAGCGTCTTGTCACATGTCAACACTGGGTCTGTCTGAGCGCCTCCAGGAGAGAAGCCCAAGCAAGACGCGCCCCGAGGAGTGTCTTGCCACATGTCAACAATGAGTCTGACTGAGGGCCTCCAGGAGAGAAGTCCAAGCAAGACGCGCCCCGAGGAGCGTCTTGACACATGTCAACACTGGGTCTGATAGAAGGCCTCCAGGAGAGAGGCCCAAGCAAGACGCGCCCCAAGGAGTGTCTTGCCACATGTCACCACTGGGTCTGACTGAGCGCCTCCAGGAGAGAGGCCCAAGCAAGACGCGCCCCAGGAGCGTCAGGCCACATGTCACTACTCAGTCTGACTGAGCGCCTCCAGGAGAGAGGCCCAAGCAAGACGCGCCCCGAGGAGCGTCTTGCCACATGTCAGCACTGGGTCTGACTGAGCGCCTCCAGGAGAAAGGCCCCAGCAAGACGCGCCCCGAGGAGCATCTTGCCTTATGTCAGCACTCGGTCTGACTGAGCGCCTCCAGGAGAGAGGCCCAAGCAAGACGCGCCCCGAGGAGCGTCTTGCCACATGTCAACAATGGGTCTGACTGAGGGCCTCCAGGATAGAGGCCCAAGCAAGATGCGCCCGGAGGAGCGTCTTGCCACATGTCAACACTGGGTCTGACAGAGGGCCTCCAGGAGAGAGGCCCAAGCAAGACGCGCCCCGAGGAGCGTCTTGCCACTGGTCACCTCTGGTTCTGACTGAGCGCCTCCAGGAGAGAGGCCCAAGCAAGACGTGCCCCGAGGAGCATCTTGTCACATGTAAACACTGGGTCTTTCTGAGCGCCTCCAGGAGAGAAGCCCAAGCAAGACACGCCCCGAGGAGCGTCTTGCCACATGTTAACATTGGGTCTGACTGAGGGCCTCCAGGAGAGAAGCCCAAGCAACACGCGGCCCGAGGAGCGTCTTGCCACATGTCAGCACTCGGTCTGACTGAGCGCCTCCAGGAGAGAGGCCAAAGCAAGACGCGCCCCGAGGAGCGTCTTGACACGTCAACACTGGGTCTGACAGAGGGCCTCCATGAGAGAGGCCCAAGCAAGACGCGCCCCGAGGAGTGTCTTGCCACATGTCAACACTGGGTCTGACAGAGGGCCTCCAGGAGAGAGGCCGAAGCAAGAAGTGCCCCGAGAAGCGTCTTGCCACATGTCACCACTTTGTCTGACTGAGCGCCTCCAGGAGAGAGGCCCAAGCAACACGCGCCCCGAGGAGCGTCAGGCCACATGTCACTACTCATTCTGACTGAGCGCCTCCATGAGAGAGGCCCAAGCAAGACGCGCCCCGAGGAGCGTCTTGCCACGTGTCAACACTGGGTCTGATTGAGGGCCTTCTGGAGAGAGGCCCAAGCAAGACGCGCCCCGAGGAGCGTCTTGCCACATGTCACTACTCGGTCTGACTGAGCGCCTCCAGGAGAGAGGCCCAAGCAAGACGTGCCCCGAGGAGCGTCTTGCCACATGTCAACAATGGGTCTGACTTAGGGCCTCCAGGAGAGAAGCCCAAGCAAGACGCGCCCCGAGGAGCGTCTTGCCACATGTCAACACTGGGTCTGACTGAGCGCCTCCAGGGGAGAGGCCCGAGGAGCGTCTTGCCACATGTCACCTCTGGGTCTGACTGAGCGCCTCCAGGAGAGAGGCGCAAGCAAGAAACGCCCGAGGAGCGTCTTGACACATGTCAACACTGGGTTTGACTGAGCGCCTCCAGGAGAGAGGCCCAAGCAAGACGTGCCCCGAGGAGCGTCTTGCCACATGTCAACACTGGGTCTGACTGAGCACCTCCAGGATTGAGGCCCAAGCAAGACGCGCCCCGAGGAGCGTCTTGCCACATGTCAACACTGGGTCTGACTGAGCGCCTCCAGGGGAGAGGCCCGAGGAGCGTCTTGCCACATGTCACCTCTGGGTCTGACTGAGCGCCTCCAGGAGAGAGGCGCAAGCAAGAAACGCCCGAGGAGCGTCTTGACACATGTCAACACTGGGTTTGACTGAGCGCCTCCAGGAGAGAGGCCCCAGCAAGACACGCCCCGAGGAGCGTCTTGCCACATGTCAGCACTCGGTCTGACTGAGCGCCTCCAGGAGAGAGGCCCAAGCAAGAAGCGCCCCGAGGAGCTTCTTGCCACATGTCAACAATGGGTCTGACCGAGGGCCTCCAGGAGAGAAGCCCAAGCAAGACGCGCCCCGAGGAGCGTCTTGCCACATGTCAACACTGGGTCTAATTGAGCACCTACAGGAGAGAGGCCCAAGCAAGACGTGCCCCGAGGAGCGTCTTGCCACATGTCACTACTCGGTCTGACTGAGCACCTCCAGGAGAGAGGTCCAAGCAACACGCGCCCCGAGGAGCGTCTTGCCACATGTCAACACTAGGTCTGACCGAGTGCCTCCATGAGAGAAGCCCCAGCAAGACGCGTCCCGAGGAGCGTCTTGCCACATGTCACTACTCGGTCTGACTGAGCGCCTCCAGGAGAGAGGCCCAAGCAAGACGTGCCCCGAGGAGCGTCTTGCCACATGTCAACAATGGGTCTGACTGAGGGCCTCCAGGAGAGAAGCCCAAGCAAGACACGCCCCGAGGAGCGTCTTGACACATGTCAACACTGGGTCTGACTGAGGGCCTCCATGAGAGAAGCCCAAGCAAGACGCGCCCCGAGGAGAGTCTTGCCACATGTCAACACTGGGTCTGACAGAGGGCATCCAGGAGAGAGGCCCAAGCAATACGCGCCCCGAGGAGCGTCTTGCCACATGTCAACAATGGGTCTGACTGAGGGCCTCCAGGAGAGAAGCCAAAGCAAGACGCGCCCCGAGGAGCTTCTTTCCACATGTCAACAATGGGTCTTACTGAGAGCCTCCATGAGAGAAGCCCAAGCAAGAAGCGCCCCGAGGAGTGTCTTGCCACATGTCAACACTGTGTCTGACTGAGCGCCTCCAGGAGAGAGGCCCAAGCAAGATGCCCCCCGAGGAGCGTCTTGCCACATGTCACTACTCGGTCTAACTGAGCGCCTCCAGGAGAGAGGTCCAAGCAAGACGCGCCCCGAGGAGCGTCTTGCCAAATGTCACTACTCGGTCTGACTGAGCACCTCCAGGAGGGAGGTCCAAGCAAGACGCGCCCCGAGGAGCGTCTTGCCACATGTCACTACTCGGTCTGACTGAGCGCCTCCAGGAGAGAGGCCCAAGCAAGACGTGCCCCGAGGAGCGTCTTGCCACATGTCAACAATGGGTCTGACTGAGGGCCTCCAGGAGAGAAGCCCAAGCAAGACGCGCCCAGAGGAGCGTCTTGCCACATGTCAACACTGGGTCTGACTGAGCGCCTCCAGGATAGAGGCCCAAGCAAGACACGCCCCGAGGAGCGTCTTGACACATGTCAACACTGGGTCGGACTGAGGGCCTCCAGGATAGAGGCCCAAGCAAGACACGCCCCGAGGAGCGTCTTGCCACATGTCACCTCTGGTTCTGACTGAGCGCCTCCAGGAGAGAGACCCATGCAAGACGCGCCTCGAGGAGCGTCTTGTCACATGTCAACAATGGGTCTGACTGAGGGCCTCCAGGAGAGAGGCCCAAGCAAGATGCGCCCCAAGGAGCGTCTTGCCACATGTCACCTCTGGTTCTGACTGAGCGCCTCCAGGAGAGAGGCCCAAGCAAGACGCGCCTCGAGGAGCGTGTTGTCACATGTCAACACTGGGTCTGTCTGAGCGCCTCCAGGAGAAAAGCCCAAGCAAGACGCGCCCCGAGGAGCGTCTTGCCACATGTCAACAATGGGTCTGACTGAGGGCCTCCAGGAGAGAAGCCCAAGCAAGACGCGCCCCGAGGAGCGTCTTGACACATGTCAACACTGGGTCTGATAGAGGGCTTCCAGGAGAGAGGCCCAAGCAAGACGTGCCCCGCAGGAGCGTCTTGCAACATGTCAACAATGGGTCTGACTGAGGGCCTCCAGGAGAGAGGCCCAAGCAAGACACGCCCCGAGGAGCGTCTTGCCACATGTCAAAACTGGGTCTGACAGAGGGCCTCCAGGAGAGAGGCCCAAGCAAGACGCGCCCCGAGGAGCGTCAGGCCACATGTCACTACTCATTCTGACTGAGCGCCTCCATGAGAGAGGCCCAAGCAAGACGCGCCCCGAGGAGCGTCTTGCCACGTGTCAACACTGGGTCTGATTGAGGGCCTTCTGGAGAGAGGCCCAAGCAAGACGCGCCCCGTGGAGCGTCTTGCCACATGTCACTACTCGGTCTGACTGAGCGCCTCCAAGAGAGAGGCCCAAGCAAGACGTGCCCCGAGGAGCGTCTTGCCCCATGTCAACAATGGGTCTGACTGAGGGCCTCCAGGAGAGAAGCCCAAGCAAGACGCGCCCCGAGGAACGTCTTGCCACATGTCAACACTGGGTCTGACTGAGGGCCTCCAGGAGAGAGGCCCAAATAAGACGCGCCCCGAGGAGCGTCTTGCCACATGTCAACACTGGGTCTGACTGAGGGCCTCCAGGAGAGAAGCCCAAGCAAGATGCGCGCCGAGGAGCGTCTTGCCACATGTGAACACTGGGTCTGACTGAGCGCCTCCAGGAGAGAGGCCCAAGCAAAACGCGCCCGGAGGAGCGTCTTGCAACATGTCAGCACTCGGTCTGACTGAGCGCCTCCAGGAGAGAGGCCCAAGGAAGACGCGCCCCGAGGAGGGTCTTGACACATGTCTCCTCTGGGTCTGACTGAGCGCCTCCAGGAGAGAGGCCCAAGCAAGACGTTTCCCGACGAGCATCTTGCCACATGTCAACACTGGGTCTGACTGAGTGCCTCCATGAGAGAAGCCCCAGCAAGAAGCGCCCCGAGGAGCGTCTTGCCCCATGTCAACACTGGGTCTGACTGAGCACCTCCAGGCGAGAGGCCAAAGCAAGACGCGCCCCGAGGAGCTTCTTGCCACATGTCAACACTGGGTCTGACTGAGCGCCTCCAGGAGAGAGGCCCGAGGAGCGTCATGCCACATGTCACCTCTGGGTCTGACTGAGCGCCTCCAGGAGAGAGGCGCAAGCAAGAAACGCCCGAGAAGCGTCTTGACACATGTCAACACTGGGTTTGACTGAGCGCCTCCAGGAGAGAGGCCCCAGCAAGACGCGCCCCGAGGAGCGTCTTGCCACATGTCAGCACTCGGTCTGACTGAGCGCCTCCAGGAGAGAGGCCCAAGCAAGAAGCGCCCCGAGGAGCTTCTTGCCACATGTCAACAATGGGTCTGACTGTGGGCCTCCAGGAGAGAAGCCCAAGCAAGACGCGCCCCGAGGAGCGTCTTGCCACATGTCAACACTGGGTCTAGTTGAGCACCTACAGGAGAGAGGTCCAAGCAACACGCGCCCCGAGGAGCGTCTTGCCACATGTCAACACTGGGTCTGACTGAGTGCCTCCATGAGAGAAGCCCCAGCAAGACGCGCCCCGAGGAGCGTCTTGCCACATGTCACTACTCGGTCTGACTGAGCGCCTCCAGGAGAGAGGCCCAAGCAAGACGTGCCCCGAGGAGCGTTTTGCCACATGTCAACAATGGGTCTGACTGAGGGCCTCCAGGAGAGAAGCCCAAGCAAGAAGCGCCCCGAGGAGCGTCTTGCCACATGTCAACACTGGGTCTGACTGAGCGCCTCCAGGACAGAGGTCCAAGCAAGACGCGCCCCGAGGAGCGTCTTGCCAAATGTCACTACTCGGTCTGACTGAGCGCCTCCAGGAGGGAGGTCCAAGCAAGACGCGCCCCGAGGAGCGTCTTGCCACATGTCACTACTCGGTCTGACTGAGCGCCTCCAGGAGAGAGGCCCAAGCAAGACGTGCCCCGAGGAGCGTCTTGCCACTTGTCAACAATGGGTCTGACTGAGGGCCTCCAGGAGAGAAGCCCAAGCAAGACGCGCCCAGAGGAGCGTCTTGACACATGTCAACACTGGGTCGGACTGAGGGCCTCCATGAGAGAAGCCCAAGCAAGATGCGCCCCGAGGAGAGTCTTGCCACATGTAGACACTCGGTCTGACAGAGGGCATTCAGGAGAGAGGCCCAAGCAATACGCGCCCCGAGGAGCGTCTTGCCACATGTCACCACTGGGTCTGAATGAGCGCCTCCAGGAGAGAGGCCAAACCAAGACGCGCCCCGAGGAGTGTCTTGCCACATGCCAACACTGGGTCTGACTGAGCGCCTCCAGGAGAGAAGCCCAAGCAAGACGCGCCCCGAGGAGCGTCTTGCCACGTGTCAACACTGGGTCTGACTGAGCGCCTCCAGGAGAGAGGCCCAAGCAAGACGCGCCCCGAGGAGCGTCTTTCCACGTGTCACCACTGGGTCTGACTGAGCGCCTCCAGGAGAGAGGCCCAAGCAAGACGCGCCCCGAGGAGCGTCTTGCCACATGTCAACACTGGGTCTGACTGAGCGCCTCCAGGAGAGAGGCCCAAGCAAGACGCGCCCTGAGGAGCGTCTTGCCACATGTCAACACTGGGTCTGACTGAGCGCCTCCAGGAGAGAGGCCCAAGCAAGACGCGCCCCGAGGAGCGTCTTGCCTTATGTCAGCACTCGGTCTGACTGAGCGCCTCCAGGAGAGAGGCCCAAGCAAGACGCGCCCCGAGGAGCGTCTTGCCACATGTCAACAATGGGTCTGACTGAGGGCCTCCAGGAGAGAGGCCCAAGCAAGATGCGCCCGGAGGAGCGTCTTGCCACATGTCAACACTGGGTCTGACAGAGGGCCTCCAGGAGAGAGGCCCAAGCAAGACGCGCCCCGAGGAGCGTCTTGCCACATGTCACCTCTGGTTCTGACTGAGCGCCTCCAGGAGAGAGGCCCAAGCAAGACGCGCCCCGAGGAGCGTCTTGTCACATGTCAACACTGGGTCTGTCTGAGCGCCTCCAGGAGAGAAGCCCAAGCAAGACGCGCCCCGAGGAGTGTCTTGCCACATGTCAACAATGAGTCTGACTGAGGGCCTCCAGGAGAGAAGTCCAAGCAAGACGCGCCCCGAGGAGCGTCTTGACACATGTCAACACTGGGTCTGATAGAAGGCCTCCAGGAGAGAGGCCCAAGCAAGACGCGCCCCGAGGAGTGTCTTGCCACATGTCACCACTGGGTCTGACTGAGCGCCTCCAGGAGAGAGGCCCAAGCAAGACGCGCCCCGAGGAGCGTCAGGCCACATGTCACTACTCAGTCTGACTGAGCGCCTCCAGGAGAGAGGCCCAAGCAAGACGCGCCCCGAGGAGCGTCTTGCCACATGTCAGCACTGGGTCTGACTGAGCGCCTCCAGGAGAAAGGCCCCAGCAAGACGCGCCCCGAGGAGCATCTTGCCTTATGTCAGCACTCGGTCTGACTGAGCGCCTCCAGGAGAGAGGCCCAAGCAAGACGCGCCCCGAGGAGCGTCTTGCCACATGTCAACAATGGGTCTGACTGAGGGCCTCCAGGATAGAGGCCCAAGCAAGATGCGCCCGGAGGAGCGTCTTGCCACATGTCAACACTGGGTCTGACAGAGGGCCTCCAGGAGAGAGGCCCAAGCAAGACGCGCCCCGAGGAGCGTCTTGCCACTGGTCACCTCTGGTTCTGACTGAGCGCCTCCAGGAGAGAGGCCCAAGCAAGACGTGCCCCGAGGAGCATCTTGTCACATGTAAACACTGGGTCTTTCTGAGCGCCTCCAGGAGAGAAGCCCAAGCAAGACACGCCCCGAGGAGCGTCTTGCCACATGTTAACATTGGGTCTGACTGAGGGCCTCCAGGAGAGAAGCCCAAGCAACACAAGGCCCGAGGAGCGTCTTGCCACATGTCAGCACTCGGTCTGACTGAGCGCCTCCAGGAGAGAGGCCAAAGCAAGACGCGCCCCGAGGAGCGTCTTGACACGTCAACACTGGGTCTGACAGAGGGCCTCCATGAGAGAGGCCCAAGCAAGACGCGCCCCGAGGAGTGTCTTGCCACATGTCAACACTGGGTCTGACAGAGGGCCTCCAGGAGAGAGGCCGAAGCAAGAAGTGCCCCGAGAAGCGTCTTGCCACATGTCACCACTTTGTCTGACTGAGCGCCTCCAGGAGAGAGGCCCAAGCAACACGCGCCCCGAGGAGCGTCAGGCCACATGTCACTACTCATTCTGACTGAGCGCCTCCATGAGAGAGGCCCAAGCAAGACGCGCCCCGAGGAGCGTCTTGCCACGTGTCAACACTGGGTCTGATTGAGGGCCTTCTGGAGAGAGGCCCAAGCAAGACGCGCCCCGAGGAGCGTCTTGCCACATGTCACTACTCGGTCTGACTGAGCGCCTCCAGGAGAGAGGCCCAAGCAAGACGTGCCCCGAGGAGCGTCTTGCCACATGTCAACAATGGGTCTGACTTAGGGCCTCCAGGAGAGAAGCCCAAGCAAGACGCGCCCCGAGGAGCGTCTTGCCACATGTCAACACTGGGTCTGACTGAGCGCCTCCAGGGGAGAGGCCCGAGGAGCGTCTTGCCACATGTCACCTCTGGGTCTGACTGAGCGCCTCCAGGAGAGAGGCGCAAGCAAGAAACGCCCGAGGAGCGTCTTGACACATGTCAACACTGGGTTTGACTGAGCGCCTCCAGGAGAGAGGCCCAAGCAAGACGTGCCCCGAGGAGCGTCTTGCCACATGTCAACACTGGGTCTGACTGAGCACCTCCAGGATTGAGGCCCAAGCAAGACGCGCCCCGAGGAGCGTCTTGCCACATGTCAACACTGGGTCTGACTGAGCGCCTCCAGGGGAGAGGCCCGAGGAGCGTCTTGCCACATGTCACCTCTGGGTCTGACTGAGCGCCTCCAGGAGAGAGGCGCAAGCAAGAAACGCCCGAGGAGCGTCTTGACACATGTCAACACTGGGTTTGACTGAGCGCCTCCAGGAGAGAGGCCCCAGCAAGACACGCCCCGAGGAGCGTCTTGCCACATGTCAGCACTCGGTCTGACTGAGCGCCTCCAGGAGAGAGGCCCAAGCAAGAAGCGCCCCGAGGAGCTTCTTGCCACATGTCAACAATGGGTCTGACCGAGGGCCTCCAGGAGAGAAGCCCAAGCAAGACGCGCCCCGAGGAGCGTCTTGCCACATGTCAACACTGGGTCTAATTGAGCACCTACAGGAGAGAGGCCCAAGCAAGACGTGCCCCGAGGAGCGTCTTGCCACATGTCACTACTCGGTCTGACTGAGCACCTCCAGGAGAGAGGTCCAAGCAACACGCGCCCCGAGGAGCGTCTTGCCACATGTCAACACTAGGTCTGACCGAGTGCCTCCATGAGAGAAGCCCCAGCAAGACGCGTCCCGAGGAGCGTCTTGCCACATGTCACTACTCGGTCTGACTGAGCGCCTCCAGGAGAGAGGCCCAAGCAAGACGTGCCCCGAGGAGCGTCTTGCCACATGTCAACAATGGGTCTGACTGAGGGCCTCCAGGAGAGAAGCCCAAGCAAGACACGCCCCGAGGAGCGTCTTGACACATGTCAACACTGGGTCTGACTGAGGGCCTCCATGAGAGAAGCCCAAGCAAGACGCGCCCCGAGGAGAGTCTTGCCACATGTCAACACTGGGTCTGACAGAGGGCATCCAGGAGAGAGGCCCAAGCAATACGCGCCCCGAGGAGCGTCTTGCCACATGTCAACAATGGGTCTGACTGAGGGCCTCCAGGAGAGAAGCCAAAGCAAGACGCGCCCCGAGGAGCTTCTTTCCACATGTCAACAATGGGTCTTACTGAGGGCCTCCATGAGAGAAGCCCAAGCAAGAAGCGCCCCGAGGAGTGTCTTGCCACATGTCAACACTGTGTCTGACTGAGCGCCTCCAGGAGAGAGGCCCAAGCAAGATGCCCCCCGAGGAGCGTCTTGCCACATGTCACTACTCGGTCTAACTGAGCGCCTCCAGGAGAGAGGTCCAAGCAAGACGCGCCCCGAGGAGCGTCTTGCCAAATGTCACTACTCGGTCTGACTGAGCACCTCCAGGAGGGAGGTCCAAGCAAGACGCGCCCCGAGGAGCGTCTTGCCACATGTCACTACTCGGTCTGACTGAGCGCCTCCAGGAGAGAGGCCCAAGCAAGACGTGCCCCGAGGAGCGTCTTGCCACATGTCAACAATGGGTCTGACTGAGGGCCTCCAGGAGAGAAGCCCAAGCAAGACGCGCCCAGAGGAGCGTCTTGCCACATGTCAACACTGGGTCTGACTGAGCGCCTCCAGGATAGAGGCCCAAGCAAGACACGCCCCGAGGAGCGTCTTGACACATGTCAACACTGGGTCGGACTGAGGGCCTCCAGGATAGAGGCCCAAGCAAGACACGCCCCGAGGAGCGTCTTGCCACATGTCACCTCTGGTTCTGACTGAGCGCCTCCAGGAGAGAGACCCATGCAAGACGCGCCTCGAGGAGCGTCTTGTCACATGTCAACAATGGGTCTGACTGAGGGCCTCCAGGAGAGAGGCCCAAGCAAGATGCGCCCCAAGGAGCGTCTTGCCACATGTCACCTCTGGTTCTGACTGAGCGCCTCCAGGAGAGAGGCCCAAGCAAGACGCGCCTCGAGGAGCGTGTTGTCACATGTCAACACTGGGTCTGTCTGAGCGCCTCCAGGAGAAAAGCCCAAGCAAGACGCGCCCCGAGGAGCGTCTTGCCACATGTCAACAATGGGTCTGACTGAGGGCCTCCAGGAGAGAAGCCCAAGCAAGACGCGCCCCGAGGAGCGTCTTGACACATGTCAACACTGGGTCTGATAGAGGGCTTCCAGGAGAGAGGCCCAAGCAAGACGTGCCCCGCAGGAGCGTCTTGCAACATGTCAACAATGGGTCTGACTGAGGGCCTCCAGGAGAGAGGCCCAAGCAAGACACGCCCCGAGGAGCGTCTTGACACATGTAGACACTCGGTCTTACAGAGGGCATTCAGGAGAGAGGCCCAAGCAATACGCGCCCCGAGGAGCGTCTTGCCACATGTCACCACTGGGTCTGAATGAGCGCCTCCAGGAGAAAGGCCCAACCAAGACGCGCCCCGAGGAGTGTCTTGCCACATGCCAACACTGGGTCTGACTGAGCGCCTCCAGGAGAGAGGCCCAAGCAAGACGCGCCCCGAGGAGCGTCTTGCCACGTGTCAACACTGGTTCTGACTGAGCGCCTCCAGGAGAGAGGCCCAAGCAAGCCGCGCCCCGAGGAGCGTCTTTCCACGTGTCACCACTGGGTCTGACTGAGCGCCTCCAGGAGAGAGGCCCAAGCAAGACGCTCCCCGAGGAGCGTCTTGCCACATGCCAACACTGGGTCTGACTGAGCGCCTCCAGGAGAGAGGCCCAAGCAAGACGCGCCCCGAGGAGCGTCTTGCCACATGTCAGCACTGGGTCTGACTGAGCGCCTCCAGGAGAGAGGCCCAAGCAAGACGCGCCCCGAGGAGCGTCTTGCCACATGTCAGCACTGGGTCTGACTGAGCGCCTCCAGGAGAGAGGCCCCAGCAAGACGCGCCCCGAGGAGCGTCTTGCCTTATGTCAGCACTCGGTCTGACTGAGCGCCTCCAGGAGAGAGGCCCAAGCAAGACGCGCCCCGAGGAGCGTCTTGCCACATGTCAACACTGGGTCTGACAGAGGGCCTCCAGGAGAGAGGCCCAAGCAAGACGCGCCCCGAGGAGCGTCTTGCCACATGTCACATCTGGTTCTGACTGAGCGCCTCCAGGAGAGAGGCCCAAGCAAGACGCGCCCCGAGGAGCGTCTTGTCACATGTCAACACTGGGTCTGTCTGAGCGCCTGCAGGAGAGAAGCCCAAGAAAGACGTGCCCCGAGGAGTGTCTTGCCACATGTCAACAATGGGTCTGATAAAGGGCCTCCAGGAGAGAGGCCCAAGCAAGACGCGCCCCGAGGAGTGTCTTGCCACATGTCACCACTGGGTCTGACTGAGCGCCTCCAGGAGAGAGGCCCAAGCAAGATGCGCCCCGAGGAGCGTCAGGCCACATGTCTTACTCAGTCTGACTGAGCATCTCCAGGAGAGAGGCCCAAGCAAGACGCGCCCCGAGGAGCGTCTTGCCACATGTCATCACTGGGTCTGACTGAGCGCCTCCAGGAGAGAGGCCCCAGCAAGACGCGCCCCGAGGAGCGTCTTGCCTTATGTCAGCACTCGGTCTGACTGAGCGCCTCCAGGAGAGAGGCCCAAGCAAGACGCGCCCCGAGGAGCGTCTTGCCACATGTCAACAATGGGTCTGACTGAGGGCCTCCAAGAGAGAGGCCCAAGCAAGACGCGCCCCGAGGAGCGTCTTGCCACATGTCACCTCTGGATCTGACTGAGCGCCTCCAGAAGAGAGGCCCAAGCAAGACGTGCCCCGAGGAGCGTCTTGTCACATGTCAACACTGGGTCTTTCTGAGCGACTCCAGGAGAGAAGCCCAAGCAACACGCGGCCCGAGGAGCGTCTTGCCACATGTCAGCACTCGGTCTGACTGAGCGCCTCCAGGAGAGAGGCCAAGGCAAGACGCGCCCCGAGGAGCGTCTTGACACATGTCAACACTGGGTCTGACAGAGGGCATACATGAGAGAGGCCCAAGCAAGACGCGCCCCGAGGAGTGTCTTGCCACATGTCAACACTGGGTCTGACAGAGGGCCTCCAGGAGAGAGGCCCAAGCAAGACGCGCCCCGAGGAGTGTCTTGCCACATGTCACCACTTGGTCTGACTGAGCGCCTCCAGGAGAGAGGCCCAAGCAACACGCGCCCCGAGGAGCGTCAGGCCACATGTCACTACTCATTCTGACTGAGCGCCTCCAGGAGAGAGGCCCAAGCAAGACGCGCCCCGAGGAGCGTCTTGCCACGTGTCAACACTGGGTCTGATTGAGGGCCTTCTGGAGAGAGGCCCAAGCAAGACGCGCCCCAAGGAGCATCTTGCCACATGTCACCACTTGGTCTGACTGAGCGCCTCCAGGAGAGAGGCCCAAGCAACACGCGCCCCGAGGAGCGTCAGGCCACATGTCACTACTCAGTCTGACTGAGCGCCTCCAGGAGAGAGACCCAAGCAAGACGCGCCCCGAGGAGCGTCTTGCCACATGTCAACAATGGGTCTTACTAAGGGCCTCCAGGAGAGAAGCCCAAGCAAGACGCGCCCCGAGGAGCTTCTTGCCACATGTCAGCACTCGGTCTGACTGAGCGCCTCCAGGAGAGAGGCCAAAGCAAGACGCGCCCCGAGGAGCGTCTTGACACATGTCAACACTGGGTCTGACAGAGGGCCTCCATGAGAGAGGCCCAAGCAAGACGCGCCCCGAGGAGCGTCTTGCCACATGCCAACACTGGGTCGGACTGAGGGCCTCCATGAGAGAAGCCCAAGCAAGACGCGCCCCGAGGAGAGTCTTGCCACATGTAGACACTCGGTCTTATGGAGGGCATTCAGGAGAGAGGCCCAAGCAATACGCGCCCCGAGGAGCGTCTTGCCACATGTCACCACTGGGTCTGAATGAGCGCCTCCAGGAGAAAGGCCCAAGCAAGACGTGCCCCGAGGAGCGTCTTTCCACGTGGCACCACTTGGTCTGACTGAGCGCCTCCAGGAGAGAGGCCCAAGCAAGACGCGCCCCGAGGAGCGTCTTGCCACATGCCAACACTGGGTCTGACTGAGCGCCTCCAGGAGAGAGGCCCAAGCAAGACGCGCCCCGAGGAGCGTCTTGCCACATGTCAACACTGGGTCTGACTGAGCGCCTCCAGGAGAGAGGCCCAAAAAAGATGCGCCCCGAGGAGCGTCTTGCCACATGTCAGCACTGGGTCTGACTGAGCGCCTCCAGGAGAGAGGCCCCAGCAAGACGCGCCCCGAGGAGCGTCTTGCCTTATGTCAGGACTCGGTCTGACTGAGCGCCTCCAGGAGAGAGGCCCAAGCAAGACGCGCCCCGAGGAGCGTCTTGCCACATGTCAACAATGGGTCTGACTGAGGGCCTCCAGGAGAGAGGCCCAAGCAAGATGCGCCCGGAGGAGCGTCTTGCCACATGTCAACACTGGGTCTGACAGAGGGCCTCCAGGAGAGAGGCCCAAGCAAGACGCGCCCCGAGGAGCGTCTTGCCACATGTCACATCTGGTTCTGACTGAGCGCCTCCAGGAGAGAGGCCCAAGCAAAACGCGCCCCGAGGAGCGTCTTGTCACATGTCAACACTGGGTCTGTCTGAGCGCCTGCAGGAGAGAAGCCCAAGCAAGACGCGCCCCGAGGAGTGTCTTGCCACATGTCAACAATGGGTCTGACTGAGGGCCTCCAGGAGAGAAGCCCAAGCAAGACGCGCCCCGAGGAGCGTCTTGACACATGTCAACACTGGGTCTGATAGAGGGCCTCCAGGAGAGAGGCCCAAGCAAGACGCGCCCCGAGGAGTGTCTTGCCACATGTCACCACTGGGTCTGATTGAGCGCCTCCAGGAGAGAGGCCCAAGCAAGACGCGCCCCGAGGAGCGTCAGGCCACATGTCACTACTCAGTCTGACTGAGCATCTCCAGGAGAGAGGCCCAAGCAAGACGCGCCCCGAGGAGCATCTTGCCACATGTCAGCACTGGGTCTGACTGAGCTCCTCCAGGAGAGAGGCCCCAGCAAGACGCGCCCCGAGGAGCGTCTTGCCTTATGTCAGCACTCGGTCTGACTGAGCGCCTCCAGGAGAGAAGCCCAAGCAAGACGCGCCCCAAGGAGCGTCTTGCCACATGTCAACAATGGGTCTGACTGAGGGCCTCCAGGAGAGAGGCCCAAGCAAGACGCGCCCCGAGGAGCGTCTTGCCACATGTCACCTCTGGTTCTGACTGAGCGCCTCCAGGAGAGAGGCCCAAGCAAGACGTGCCCCGAGGAGCGTCTTGTCACATGTCAACACTGGGTCTTTCTGAGCGACTCCAGGAGAGAAGCCCAAGCAACACGCGGCCCGAGGAGCGTCTTGCCACATGTCAGCACTCGGTCTGACTGAGCGCCTCCAGGAGAGAGGCCAAGGCAAGACGCGCCCCGAGGAGCGTCTTGACACATGTCAACACTGGGTCTGACAGAGGGCCTCCATGAGAGAGGCCCAAGCAAGACGCGCCCCGAGAAGTGTCTTGCCACATGTCACCACTTGGTCTGACTGAGCGCCTCCAGGAGAGAGGCCCAAGCAACACGCGCCCCGAGGAGCGTCAGGCCACATGTCACTACTCATTCTGACTGAGCGCCTCCAGGAGAGGGGCCAAAGCAAGACGCGCCCCGAGGAGCGTCTTGCCATGTGTCAACACTGGGTCTGATTGAGGGCCTTCTGGAGAGAGGCCCAAGCAAGACGCGCCCCGAGGAGCGTCAGGCCACATGTCACTACTCAGTCTGACTGAGCGCCTCCAGGAGAGAGGCCCAAGCAAGACGTGCCCCGAGGAGCGTCTTGCCACATGTCAACAATGGGTCTTACTGAGGGCCTCCAGGAGAGAAGCCCAAGCAAGACGCGCCCCGAGGAGCTTCTTGCCACATGTCAGCACTCGGTCTGACTGAGCGCCTCCAGGAGAGAGGCCAAAGCAAGACGCGCCCCGAGGAGCGTCTTGACACATGTCAACACTGGGTCTGACAGAGGGCCTCCATGAGAGAGGCCCAAGCAAGACGCGCCCCGAGGAGTGTCTTGCCACATGTCAACACTGGGTCTGACAGAGGGCCTCCAGGAGAGAGGCCCAAGCAAGACGCGCCCCGAGGAGTGTCTTGCCACATGTCACCACTTGGTCTGACTGAGCGCCTCCAGGAGCGAGGCCCAAGCAACACGCGCCCCGAGGAGCGTCAGGCCACATGTCACTACTCAGTCTGACTGAGCGCCTCCAGGAGAGAGGCCCAAGCAAGAAGCGCCCCGAGGAGCATCTTGCCACGTGTCAACACTGGGTCTGATTGAGGGCCTTCTGGAGAGAGGCCCAAGAAAGACGCCCCCTGAGGACTGTCTTGACACATGTCAACACTGGGTCTGACAGAGGGCCTCCATGAGAGAGGCCCAAGCAAGACGCGCCCCGAGGAGCGTCTTGCCACATGTCAACAATGGTTCTTACTGAGGGCCTCCAGGAGAGAGGCCCAAGCAAGACGCGCCCCGAGGAGCGTCTTGCCATGTGTCAACACTGGGTCTGATTGAGGGCCTTCTGGAGAGAGGCCCAAGCAAGACGCGCCCCGAGGAGCGTCAGGCCACATGTCAACAATGGGTCTGACTGAGGGCCTCCAGGAGAGAGGCCCAAGCAAGACGCGCCCCGAGGAGCGTCTTGCCACATGTCACCTCTGGTTCTGACTGAGCGCCTCCAGGAGAGAGGCCCAAGCAAGACGTGCCCCGAGGAGCGTCTTGTCACATGTCAACACTGGGTCTTTCTGAGCGACTCCAGGAGAGAAGCCCAAGCAACACGCGGCCCGAGGAGCATCTTGCCACATGTCAGCACTCGGTCTGACTGAGCGCCTCCAGGAGAGAGGCCAAGGCAAGACGCACCCCGAGGAGCGTCTTGACACATGTCAACACTGGGTCTGACAGAGGGCCTCCATGAGAGAGGCCCAAGCAAGACGCGCCCCGAGGAGTGTCTTGCCACATGTCAACACTGGGTCTGACAGAGGGCCTCCAGGAGAGAGGCCCAAGCAAGACGCGCCCCGAGAAGTGTCTTGCCACATGTCACCACTTGGTCTGACTGAGCGCCTCCAGGAGAGAGGCCCAAGCAACACGCGCCCCGAGGAGCGTCAGGCCACATGTCACTACTCATTCTGACTGAGCGCCTCCAGGAGAGAGGCCCAAGCAAGACGCGCCCCGAGGAGCGTCTTGCCACGTGTCAACACTGGGTCTGATTGAGGGCCTTCTGGAGAGAGGCCCAAGCAAGACGCGCCCCGAGGAGCGTCAGGCCACATGTCACTACTCAGTCTGACTGAGCGCCTCCAGGAGAGAGGCCCAAGCAAGACGCGCCCCGAGGAGCATCTTGCCACATGTCAACAATGGGTCTTACTGACGGCCTCCAGGAGAGAAGCCCAAGCAAGACGCGCCCCGAGGAGCTTCTTGCCACATGTCAGCACTCGGTCTGACTGAGCGCCTCCAGGAGAGAGGCCAAAGCAAGACGCGCCCCGAGGAGCGTCTTGACACATGTCAACACTGGGTCTGACAGAGGGCCTCCATGAGAGAGGCCCAAGCAAGACGCGCCCCGAGGAGTGTCTTGCCACATGTCAACACTGGGTCTGACAGAGGGCCTCCAGGAGAGAGGCCCAAGCAAGACGCGCCCCGAGGAGTGTCTTGCCACATGTCACCACTTGGTCTGACTGAGCGCCTCCAGGAGCGAGGCCCAAGCAACACGCGCCCCGAGGAGCGTCAGGCCACATGTCACTACTCAGTCTGACTGAGCGCCTCCAGGAGAGAGGCCCAAGCAAGAAGCGCCCCGAGGAGCATCTTGCCACGTGTCAACACTGGGTGTGATTGAGGGCCTTCTGGAGAGAGGCCCAAGCAAGACGCCCCCCGAGGACTGTCTTGACACATGTCAACACTGGGTCTGACAGAGGGCCTCCATGAGAGAGGCCAAAGCAAGACGCGCCCCGAGGAGCGTCTTGCCACATGTCAACAATGGTTCTTACTGAGGGCCTCCAGGAGAGAAGCCCAAGCAAGACGCGCCCCGAGGAGCTTCTTGCCACATGTCAGCACTCGGTCTGACTGAGCGCCTCCATGAGAGAAGCCCCAGCAAGACGCGCCCCGAGGAGCGTCTTTCCACATGTCACTACTCGGTCTGTTTGAGCGCTTCCAGGAGAGAGGCCCAAGCAAGACGTGCCCCGAGGAGCGTCTTGCCACATGTCAACAATGGGTCTGACTGAGGGCCTCCAGGAGAGAAGCCCAAGCAAGACGCGCCCCGAGGAGCGTCAGGCCACATGTCACCACTGGGTCTGACTGAGCGCCTCCAGGAGAGAGGCCCAAGCAAGACACTCCCCGAGGAGCGTCTTGACACATGTCAACACTGGGTCTGACTGAGGGCCTCCATGAGAGAAGCCCAAGCAAGACGCGCCCCGAGGAGAGTCTTGTCACATGTCAACACTCGGTCTGACAGAGGGCATCCAGGAGAGAGGCCCAAGCAATACGCGCCCCGAGGAGCGTCTTGCCACATGTCAACACTGGGTCTGACTGAGGGCCTCCATGAGAGAAGCCCAAACAAGACGCGCCCCGAGGAGAGTCTTGCCACATGTCAACACTCGGTCTGACAGAGGGCATCCAGGAGAGAGGCCCAAGCAAGACGCGCCCCGAGGAGCGTCTTGCCACATGTCACCACTGGGTCTGACTGAGCGCCTCCAGGAGAGAGGCCCAAGCAAGACGCGCCCCGAGGAGCATCTTGTCACATGTCAACACTGGGTCTTTCTGAGCGCCTCCAGGAGAGAAGCCCAAGCAAGACGCGTCACGAGGAGCGTCTTTCCACATGTCAGCACTCGGTCTGACTGAGCGCCTCCAGGAGAGAGGCCCAAGCAAGACGCGCCCAAAGGAGCGTCTTGCAACATGTCAACAATGGGTCTGACTGAGCGCCTCCAGGAGAGAGGCCCAAGCAACACGCGCCCCGAGGAGCGTCAGGCCACATGTCACTACTCAGTCTGACTGAGCGCCTCCAGGAGAGAGGCCCAAGCAAGACGCGCCCCGAGGAGCGTCTTGCCACGTGTCAACACTGGGTCTGATTGAGGGCCTTCTGGAGAGAGGCCCAAGCAAGACGCGCCCCGAGGAGCGTCTTGCCAAATTTCAACAATGGGTCTTACTGAGGGCCTCCAGGAGAGAAGCCCAAGCAACACGCGCCCCGAGGAGCTTCTTGCCACATGTCAGCACTCGGTCTGACTGAGCGCCTCCAGGAGAGAGGCCAAAGCAAGACGCGCCCCGAGGAGCGTCTTGCCACGTGTCACCACTGGGTCTGACTGAGCACCTCCAGGAGAGAGGCCCAAGCAAGACGCGCCCCGAGGAGCGTCTTGCCACATGCCAACACTGGGTCTGACTGAGCGCCTCCAGGAGAGAGGCCCAAGCAAGACGCGCCCCGAGGAGCGTCTTGCCACATGTCAACACTGGGTCTGACTGAGCGCCTCCAGGAGAGAGGCCCAAGCAAGACGGGCCCCGAGGAGCGTCAGGCCACATGTCACTACTCAGTCTGACTGAGCGCCTCAGTTCTGTGAAAGAACATCATGTCTCTGATGTGTACACTGCAGGCCTGACCGGGGTTTGCACGCAAGGGCCTGTGTGTGTGTGTGTGTGTGTGTGTGTGTGTGTGTGTGAGTGTGTGTGTGTGTGTGTGCGTGCGTGCCTATGTGTGTGTGTGTGTGTGTGTGTGTGTGTGTGTGTGTGTGTGTGTGTGTGTGTGTGTGTGAAACAAATAAAGATAAATATAGCTAGTGCGGCAACGAGCGGTCGTGCAGGGTAGAGGCTGCGCGAAAACGCCTCTAAAACAAGCGCGTGCCCACGCCCGATCCGTGGAAGCACGTAGAACTAGCAAACGTACTAGCAGAAATCAACGATCGCACACGGGTCATTGAGTGTGTACAGGGTTTGTCTGCATGTGTGGCATTGGGCAATCTAGCGGCAACCGAGTGGCCTGAAGGCTGAACCGGCCAACCCGTCGCCCTCACCATCGTTGCGCTTCGAGATGAACTATTGCTAAAGATGATCGTCCTCGTCAACCACGGCGCTACCAGAGTTACCACGACATGCGCCTTAAAAGCGTTCTCGTTTGGGTCAGCGCCACCAGAATTGAATCGGCAAGTCAGCGGATATTACACAACTCGTAACGAAGACCCTCTCCGCGACCTCGCGGCCAGTGTGCGCAGTGTACAGCAAATGACAAACGATGTTGCGAGCGATATATCGGAAAAACTTTGCACTGACGCGACGGTCGCCACTGCAGGTTGTGTGAGTCTCGCGCAAAGTGCCATATCAAACGTGCGCAAGCTAGTGACAAGCAACTTCACCAGATCCGTAGATTCTGCATACGCTCGGATGCGAATGAAAGTATCGAGAGATAACACCGACACGAGTTGCGCGACGGCGCTGGCTGCAGTCGCTACAACACTGGATTTATTAATCAACGTAATTGTGATCTTAATGGCGTATCGAGTGTGAACCAGAAACTACAACCAGTACTACAGAAAACTGGCATGAGGGTCGCGGTCTAACGTTATGTTGGTGTCTCGCATCGACCGTCGACGGCCGTTTGCAAGCGGCTGAAAATGGCACAGTTGACGAAATGGAAACGCCAACCGTCGATAGTGCACTCTCGCAAGTTCCAACCGCACCATCTCAGGAGACAGACCACAGAGTCATATTAGCGGAGGGTAGATAGAAAATGCGCAAACCGCCGCAACCGCCCATATACATACTATACGAGTTCAACATAGAGTGGAGTAAGAAGTTACTACCGATTGTATTTCCAACGTGCAAGCAGCTGGTGTGTGACGCTTTACTTGAGTATCACAGAGGTTGCGATGTCCTGTGTTCCACGAGCGCATGGAAACAAGTGAACGAACTTCTACGGACCGTACTGTTGGGGTATGAGCGAGCCGTAAAATCAATACACGCTAGTCACGCGGACTTTGCCGCGTTACTGGACTTGCATATCGCCACAACAAAACCGGGTCAAGTGTTCGGGGCGTCACCGCGCTCGACTATACACGTCTTGGCCTACCACGAGTACATGAGCCCACAAGATCCTAAGCGAGGTCGAAGCCGTTGTGTCTACCCAACGCAAATTCAGCACAGCCGTGCGCGCTAAGACAAGTCCCTCTAGACTGCTGGAAACTTTGGAAACGTGGAAGGCTGGCGTGTGCGCGCTTTCTACACATCTCAACGGTATGATCGCGATACTCTCGGCCGCACAACAACTAATGGTCATGTGTTTGGAAGGTCTGATCAGGTCTGACATGACCGGTTGTCAATCGACGTCGAGCGTGCACTCACACACGGATATCCTGGCGTACAGTAAAGCGACGGCGACCTCTACGCTCACGTTGATCGCCGATGTTTCGAAGGGCAATCGAGTGTGTTGGCTGACGAAAGCTATGGTGACCGACGGTCGCGTCGACTACAATGTGCCTCATTGCGACTGGAGAGGCGTATGTGATCCTTTGCAAATCGACAACACCACCGCGGTCGAGTGCGAAGTCACGGTCGGCGGCGTGTTGTCATTACTGTGCCCCATACAATGTGACGGTCCGTGTCACGGACCGGTGTGTTACGACCCGACTAACGAAACGTACCAGGTGATAACATTGCATCTGCCCATTACAGCGGAGCGAGCGTTTCGCCACACTCCCAAACCAAGGTTAATAGTTGTAGCGCACGCCCTTTCGGACCTCGGTGCACGCGAAACACTGGTGTACACTCACAACATCACGCTCGAGACAGCTCAAGCGTTACGCGAAACAAAGGACGTGTTCAAATCCATAGAGAATATACGGTCTTTAGCGTATGCGTATATAAAGAAGGTCGATGACATTTACAGACCCGGCGGCGTGGGCACCACAGTAGAACAACAAGGTGCTCTCAAGCGCACACAGATACTGGCCGCATTATCACTCGCGATGTCTATCCTGACATGCCCGTTTCTGATTTCTATGTATATTAAATTATGACAAGAGCTACTTTAGGTGGTTACGATTACACTCTGACCACGTGCCTTAGTTTCTGCTAGTGACCTATAAATACATTTGCCCACTTGCTCTCACTGCCATTAAAGCGGCTGTACCCACACATACAACACCCAAGAAAAAAAATTATCTCGCTGTCTGTACTGGGTGTACTCTCAGTAGTCGCAGTTGCTCAGGCCATGGTGGTACGCTCACATAACGCCTCTGAGATACGTCCCATCACACCACCTCCTAGACTACTCGCGAAGGAGTATTCAACACCCCCTTTGTACAAAGACAACCATTATAACGAGCACAGCACAACGCTTGCCGCACGCGAAGACAACATGCAGGAGACAACGCTACCACCTGTCGTGAGAACAACGGATTCGAGTGACAACGATCGCGACTATGACGAGCACATTACAACACCCTCTGTGCACGAAGACCAGGTGCAGGAGACAACGCTACCACCTGTCGTGAGAAACAAGAGTTTGGTTAACAATGATCATCGTCGTGTCCCATTGTAAACGGGCTCTCCATCGCACACATCATACATGTGTGTTAACCCACCTGTATGCGACAGACTTTGTGTGTTGCATGACATCGAGATGTATTGACGTCTGTGTCAATACAGGACTCTCTATAAGCCGGGAGCTGGACGCTAACGACCCGTGCATGCGCCACACAAAAGGTATCGTACATGTGTTAACCCACCTGTATACGACAGACTTTGTGTGTTGCATGACATCGAGATGTATTGACGTCTGTGTCAATACATGACTCTATAAGCTGGGAGCTGGACGCTAACGACCCGTGCATGCGCCACACAAAAGGTAACTCGACTAACTACAAAACGCATATTGTGATGTAGAAAGTTGGCTCGACTGTTTGAATCAGCTGCAGCTGCGGTTTACTCACGAAGTGAATGGCACGCTTGTTAGAAGTACATTCGGAGCACTTAAAAAATACATCGCTCTCATCGAGTTCCGTCTCAGCGTTCACCGGCTGATGGGCAAGAGCGTGACATGGGATCGCCAGGAACTTACTTAAGGACTATCATCTCATTTGGCATTTACTCACGGACCCAAGAAACCAGTTTCGAAAAATGGTCGAGAATTATAACTTGTCTAATAGCAACTGGAAGATATGTTGCGTCATAAGCCTCTGATTGTTCACAAGGTGCACGGTCCACTCGAAATCCTAATGCTGTATTTGTAGTACATACACTAAGTCTTCTCTGTTGATGTCAGACTAGAGTTTTATTAGAGTTTTACTTTGCAACAATGGGATTCGAGCAATTGATGTGTATATTTTTAATAGTGCACAATGCTACTATTCCTAGGCTGAATGTATGACATGGCACTTATGTATCATTATGTATCGTTTCCATTAAGTATTAATTTAAATAAAGTCCCTCTGTCCTCAGTGCTAGGTTGTGGGTTTAACACACATTATTATGATCAACCTGTTGAATAGTATAATAACAATATTCCTGTAAAAGTCATTTAGTAATGAACAACCTCAGTTCTGTGAAAGAACATCATGTCCCTGATGTGTACACTGCAGGTCTGACCGGGGTTTGCACGCAAGGGCCTGTGTGTGTGTGTGTGTGTGTGTGTGTGTGTGTGTGTGTGTGTGTGTGTGTGTGTGTGTGTGTGTGTGTGTGTGTGTGTGTGTGTGTGTGTGTGTGTGTTTGTGTGTGAAACAAATAAAGATAAATATAGCTAGTGCGGCCACGAGCGGTCGTGCAGGGTAGAGGCTGCGCGAAAACGCCTCTAAAACAAGCGCGTGCCCACGCCCGATCCGTGGAAGCACGTAAAACTAGCAAACGTACTAGCAGAAATCAACGATCGCACACGGGTCGTTGAGTGTGTACAGGGTTCGTCTGCGTGTGTTGCATTGGGCAATCTAGCGGCAACCGAGTGGCCTGAAGGCGGAACCGGCCAACCCGTCGCCCTCATCATCGTTGCGCTTCGAGATGAACTATTGCTAAAGATGATCGTCCTCATCAACCACGGCGCTACCAGAGTAGCTCAAAACGAAGACCCTCTCTGCGACCTCGCGGCCAGTGTGCGCAGTGTACAGCAAATGACAAACGATGTTGCGAGCGATATATCGGAAAAACTTTGCACTGACGCGACGGTTGCCACTGCAGGTTGTGTGAGTCTCGCGCAAAGTGCCATATCAAACGTGCGCAAGCTAGTGACAAGCAACTTCACCAGATCCGTAGATTCTGCATACGCTCGGATACGAATGAAAGTATCGAGAGATAACACCGACATGAGTTGCGCGACGGCGCTGGCTGCAGTCGCTACAACACTGGATTTATTAATCAACGTAATTGTGATCGTAATGGCGTATCGAGTGTGCACCAGAAACTACAACCAGTACTACAGAAAACTGGCATGAGGGTCGCGGTCTAACGTTATGTTGGTGTCTCGCATCGACCGTCGACGGCCGTTTGCCAGCGGCTGAAAATGGCACAGTTGACGAAATGAAAACGCCGACCGTCGATAGTGCACTCTCGCAAGTTCCAACCGCACCATCTCAGGAGACAGACCACAGAGTCATATTAGCGGAGGGTAGATAGAAAATGCGCAAACCGCCGCAACCGCCCATATACATACTATACGAGTTCAACATAGAGTGGAGTAAGAAGTTACTACCGATTGTATTTCCAACGTGCAAGCAGCTGGTGTGTGACGCTTTACTTGAGTATCACAGAGGTTGCGATGTCCTGTGTTCCACGAGCGCATGGAAACAAGTGAACGAACTTCTACGGACCGTACTGTTGGGGTATGAGCGAGCTGTAAAATCAATACAAGCTAGACACGCGGACTTTGCCGCGTTACTGGACACGCATATCGCCACAACAAAACCGGGTCAAGTGTTCGGGGCGTCACCGCGCTCGACTATACACGTCTTGGCCTACCACGAGTACATGAGCCCACAAGATCCTAAGCGAGGTCGAAGCCGTTGTATCTACCCAACGCAAATTCAGCACAGCCGTGCGCGCTAAGACAAGTCCCTCTAGACTGCTGGAAACTTTGGAAACGTGGAAGGCTGGAGTGTACGCGCTTTCTACACATCTCAACGGTATGATCGCGATACTCTCGGCCGCACAACAACTAATGGTCAGTGTTCGGAAGGTCTGATCAGGTCTGACGTGACCGGTTGTCAATCGACGTCGAGCGTGCACTCACACACGGATAACCTGGCGTACAGTAAAGCGACAGCGTCCTCTACGCTCACGTTGATCGTCGATGTTTCGAAGGGCAATCGAGTGTGTTGGCTGACGAAAGCTATGGTGACCGACGGTCGCGTCGACTACAATGTGCCTCATTGCGACTGGAGAGGCGTATGTGATCCTTTGCAAATCGACAACACCACCGCAGTCGAGTGCGAAGTCACGGTCGGCGACGTGTTGTCCTTACTGTGCCCCATACAATGTGACGTCCGTGTCACGGACCGGTGTGTTACGACCCGACTAACAAAACGTACCAGGTGATAACATTGCATCCGCCCATTACAGCGGAGCGAGCATTTTGCCACACTCCCAAACCAAGGTTAATAGTTGTATCGCACCCCCTTTCGGACCTCGGTGCACGCGAAACACTGGCATACACTCACAACATCACGCTCGAGACAGCTCAAGCGTTACGCGAAACAAAGGACGTGTTCAAATCCATAGAGAATATACGGTCTTTAGCGTATGCGTATATAAAGAAGGTCGATGACATTTGCAGACCCGGTGGCGTGGGCACCACAGTAGAACAACAAGGTGCTCTCAAGCGCACACAGATACTGGCCGCATTGTCACTCGTGATGTCTATCCTGACATGCCCGTTTCTGATTTCTATGCATATTAAATTATGACAAGAGCTACTTTAGGTGGTTACGATTACACTCTGACCACGTGCCTTAGTTTCTGCTAGTGACCTATCAATACATTTGCCCACTTGCTCTCGCTGCCATTAAAGCGGCTGTACCCACACGTACAACACCCAAGAAAAAAATGATCTCGCTGTCTGTACTGGGTGTACTCTCAGTAGTCGCAGTTGCTCAGGCCATGGTGGTACGCTCACATAACGCCTCTGAGATACGTCCCATCACACCACCTCCTAGACTACTCGCGAAGGAGTATTCAACACCCCCTTTGTACGAAGACAACCATTATAACGAGCACAGCACAACGCTTGCCGCACGCGAAGACAACATGCAGGAGACAACGCTACCACCTGTCGTGAGAACAACGGATTCGAGTGACAACGATCGCGACTATGACGAGCACATTACAGCACCCTCTGTGCACGAAGACCAGGTGCAGGAGACAACGCTACCACCTGTCGTGAGAAACAAGAGTTTGGTTAACAATGATCATCGTCCTGTCCCATTGTAAACGGGCGCGCCATCGCACACATCGTACATGTGTGTTAACCCACCTGTATGCGACAGACTTTGTGTGTTGCATGACATCGAGATGTATTGACGTCTGTGTCAATACAGGACTCTCTATAAGCCGGGAGCTGGACGCTAACGACCCTTGCATGCGCCACACAAAAGGTATCGTACATGTGTTAACCCACCTGTATGCGACAGACTTTGTGTGTTGCATGACATCAAGATGTATTGACGTCTGTGTCAATACAGGACTCTATAAGCTGGGAGCTGGACGCTAACGACCCGTGCATGCGCCAAACAAAAGGTAACTCGACTAACTACAAAACGCATATTGTGATGTAGAAAGTTGGCTCCACTGTTTGAATCAGCTGCAGCTGCGGTTTACTCACGAAGTGAATCACACGCTTGTTAGAAGTACATTCGGAGCACTTAAAAAATACATCCCTCTCATCGAGTTCCGTCTCAGCGTTCACCGGCTGATGGGCAAGAGTGTGACATGGGATCGCCAGGAACTTACTTAAGGACTATCATCTCATTTGGCATTTACTCACGGACCCAAGAAACCAGTTCCGAAAAATGGTCGAGAATTATAACTTGTCTAATAGCAACTGGAAGATATGTTGCGTCATAAGCCTCTGATGGTTCACAAGGTGCATGGTCCACTCGAAATCCTAATGCTGTATTTGTAGTACATACACTAAGTCTTCTCTGTTGATGTCAGACTAGAGTTTTATTAGAGTTTTACTTTGCAACAATGGGATTCGAGCAATTGATGTGTATATTTTTAATAGTGCATAATGCTACTATTCCTAGGCTGAATGTATGACATGGCTCTTATGTATCATTATGTATCGTTTCCATTAAGTACTAATTTAAATAACGTCCCTCTGTCCTCAGTGCTAGGTTGTGGGTTTAATACACATTATTATGATCAACCTGTTGAATAGTATAATAACAATATTCATGTAAAAGTCATTTATTAATGAACAACCTCAGTTCTGTGAAAGAACATCATGTCTCTGATGTGTACACTGCAGGACTGACCGGGGTTTGCACGCAAGGGCCTGTGTGTGTGTGTGTGTGTGTGTGTGTGTGTGTGTGTGTGTGTGTGTGTGTGTGTGAGTGTGTGTGTGTGTGTGTGTGTGTGTGTGTGTGTGTGTGTGTGTGTGTGTGTGTGTGTGTGTGTGTGAAACAAAGATAAATATAGCTAGTGCGGCCACGAGCGGTCGTGCAGGGTAGAGGCTGCGCGAAAACGCCTCTAAAAACAAGCGCGTGCCCACGCCCGATCCGTGGAAGCACTTAGAACTAGCAAACGTACTAGCAGAAATCAACGATCGCACATGGGTCATTGAGTGTGTACAGGGTTCGTCTGCGTGTGTGGCATTGGGCAATCTAGCGGCAACCGAGTGGCCTGAAGGCGGAACCGGCCAACCCGTCGCCCTCACCATCGTTGCGCTTCGAGATGAACTATTGCTAAAGATGATCGTCCTCATCAACCACGGCGCTACCAGAGTAGCTCGTAACGAAGACCCTCTCCGCGACCTCGCGGCCAGTGTGCGCAGTGTACAGCAAATGACAAACGATGTTGCGAGCGATATATCGGAAAAACTTTGCACTGACGCGACGGTCGCCACTGCAGGTTGTGTGAGTCTCGCGCAAAGTGCCATATCAAACGTGCGCAAGCTAGTGACAAGCAACTTCACCAGATCCGTAGATTCTGCATACGCTCGGATACGAATGAAAGTATCGAGAGATAACACCGACACTAGTTGCGCGACGGCGCTGGCTGCAGTCGCTACAACACTGGATTTATTAATCAACGTAATTGTGATCTTAATGGCGTATCGAGTGTGCACCAGAAACTACAACCAGTACTACAGAAAACTGGCATGAGGGTCACGGTCTAACGTTATGTTGGTGTCTCGCATCGACCGTCAACGGCCGTTTGCTAGCGGCTGAAAATGGCACACTTGACGAAATGGAAACGCCGACCGTCGATAGTGCACTCTCGCAAGTTCCAACCGCACCATCTCAGGAGACAGACCACAGAGTCATATTAGCGGAGGGTAGATAGAAAATGCGCAAATCGCCGCAACCGCCCATATACATACTATACGAGTTCAACATAGAGTAGAGTAAGAAGTTACTACCGATTGTATTTCCAACGTGCAAGCAGCTGGTGTGTGACGCTTTACTTGAGTATCACAGAGGTTGCGATGTCCTGTGTTCCACGAGCGCATGGAAACAAGTGAACGAACTTCTACGGACCGTACTGTTGGGGTATGAGCGAGCTGTAAAATCAATACACGCTAGACACGCGGACTTTGCCGCGTTACTGGACACGCATATCGCCACAACAAAACTGGGTCAAGTGTTCGGGGCATCACCACGCTCGACTATACACGTCTTGGCCTACCACGAGTACATGAGCCCACAGATCCTAAGCGAGGTCGAAGCCGTTGTGTCTACTCAACGCAAATTCAGTACAGCCATGCGCGCTAAGACAAGTCCCTCTAGACTGCTGGAAACTTTGGAAACGTGGAAGGCTGGCGTGTACGCGCTTTCTACACATCTCAACGGTATGATCGCGATACTCTCGGCCGCACAACAACTAATGGTCATGTGTTTGGAAGGTCTGATCAGGTCTGACATGACCGGTTGTCAATCGACGTCGAGCGTGCACTCACACACGGATATCCTGGCGTACAGTAAAGCGACGGCGACCTCTACGCTCACGTTGATCGCCGATGTTTCGAAGGGCAATCGAGTGTGTTGGCTGACGAAAGCTATGGTGACCGACGGTCACGTCGACTACAATGTGCCTCATTGCGACTGGAGAGGCGTATGTGATCCTTTGCAAATCGACAACACCACCGCGGTCAAGTGCGAAGTCAAGGTCGGCGGCGTGTTGTCCTTACTGTGCCCCATACAATGTGACGGTCCGTGACACGGACCGGTGTGTTACGACCCGACTAACGAAACGTACCAGGTGATAACATTGCATCCGCCCATTACAGCGGAGCGAGCGTTTCGCCACACTCCCAAACCAAGGTTAATGGTTGTAGCGCACGCCCTTTCGGACCTCGGTGCACGCGAAGCACTGGCGTACGCTCACAACATCACGCTCGAGACAGCTCAAGCGTTACGCGAAACAACGGACGTGTTTAAATCCATAGAGAATATACGGTCTTTAGCGTATGCGTATATAAAGAAGGTCGATGACATTTACAGACCCGGCGCCATAGGCACCACAGTAGAACAACAAGGTGCTCTCAAGCGCACACAGATACTGGCCGCATTATCACTCGTGATGTCTATCCTGACATGCCCGTTTCTGATTTCTATGTATATTAAATTATGACAAGAGCTACTTTAGGTGGTTACGATTACACTCTGACCACGTGCCTTAGTTTCTGCTAGTGACCTATAAATACATATACCCACTTGCTCTCACTGCCATTAAAGCGGCTGTACCCACACGTACAACACCCAAGAAAAAAAATGATCTCGCTGTCTGTACTGGATGTACTCTCAGTAGTCGCAGTTGCTCAGGCCATGGTGGTACGCTCACATAACGCCTCTGAGATACGTCTCATCACACCACCTCCTAGACAACTCGCGAAGGAGTATTCAACACCCCCTTTGTACGAAGACAACCATTATAACGAGCACAGCACAACGCTTGCCGCACGCGAAGACAACATGCAGGAGACAACGCTACCACCTGTCGTGAGAACAACGGATTCGAGTGACAACGATCGCGACTATGACGAGCACATTACAGCACCCTCTGTGCACGAAGACCAGGTGCAGGAGACAACGCTACCACCTGTCGTGAGAAACAAGAGTTTGGTTAACAATGATCATCGTCCTGTCCCATTGTAAACGGGCGCGCCATTGCACACATCGTACATGTGTGTTAACCCACCTGTATGCGACAGACTTTGTGTGTTGCATGACATCGAGATGTATTGACGTCTGTGTCAATACAGGACTCTCTATAAGCCGGGAGCTGGACGCTAACGACCCGTGCATGCGCCACACAAAAGGTATCGTACATGTGTTAACCCACCTGTATGCGACAGACTTTGTGTGTTGCATGACATCGAGATGTATTGACGTCTGTGTCAATACAGGACTCTCTAAGCTGGGAGCTGGACGCTAACAACCCGTGCATGCGCCACACAAAAGGTAACTCGACTAACTACAAAACGCATATTGTGATGTAGAAAGTTGGCTCGACTGTTTGAATCAGCTGCAGCTGCGGTTTACTCACGAAGTGAATCGCACGCTTGTTAGAAGTACATTCGGAGCACTTAAAAAATACATCGCTCTCATCGAGTTCCGTCTCAGCGTTCACCGGCTGATGGGCAAGAGCGTGACATGGGATCGCCAGGAACTTACTTAAGGACTATCATCTCATTTGGCATTTACTCACGGACCTAAGAAACCAGTTCCGAAAAATGGTCGAGAATTATAACTTGTCTAATAGCAACTGGAAGATATGTTGCGTCATAAGCCTCTGATGGTTCACAAGGTGCACGGTCCACTCGAAATCCTAATGCTGTATTTGTAGTACATACACTAAGTCTTCTCTGTTGATGTCAGACTAGAGTTTTATTAGAGTTTTACTTTGCAACAATGGGATTCGAGCAATTGATGTGTATATTTTTAATAGTGCACAATGCTACTATTCCTAGGCTGAATGTATGACATGGCTCTTATGTATCATTATGTATCGTTTCCATTAAGCACTAATTTAAATAAAGTCCCTCTGTCCTCAGTGCTAGGTTGTGGGTTTAATACACATTATTATGATCAACCTGTTGAATAGTATAGTAACAATATTCCTGTAAAAGTCATTTAGTAATGAACAACCTCAGTCCTGTGAAAGAACATCATGTCTCTGATGTGTACAGTGCAGGCCTGACCGGGGTTTGCACGCAAGGGCCTGTGTGTGTGTGTGTGTGTGTGTGTGTGTGTGTGTGTGTGTGTGTGTGTGTGTGTGTGTGTGTGTGTGTGTGTGTGTGTGTGTGTGTGTGTGTGTGTGTGTGTGTGTGTGAAACAAAGATAAATATAGCTAGTGCGGCCACGATCGGTCGTGCAGGGTAGAGGCTGCGCGAAAACGCCTCTAAAAACAAGCGCGTGCCCACGCCCGATCCGTGGAAGCACGTAGAACTAGCAAACGTACTAGCAGAAATCAACGATCGCACACGGGTCATTGAGTGTGTACAGGGTTCGTCTGCGTGTGTGGCATTGGGTAATCTAGCGGCAACCGAGTGGCCTGAAGGCGGAACCGGCCAACCCGTCGCCCTCACCATCGTTGCGCTTCGAGATGAACTATTGCTAAAGATGATTGTCCTCGTCAACCACGGCGCTACCAGAGTTACCACGACATGCACCTTAAAAGCGTTCTCGTTTGGGTCATCGCCACCAGAATTGAATCGGCAAGTCAGCGGATATTACACAACTCGTAACGAAGACCCTCTCCGCGACCTCGCGGCCAGTGTGCGCAGTGTACAGCAAATGACAAACAATGTTGCGAGCGATATATCGGAAAAACTTTGCACTGACGCGACGGTCGACACTGCAGGTTGTGTGAGTCTCGCGCAAAGTGCCATATCAAACGTGCGCAAGCTAGTGACAAGCAACTTCACCAGATCCGTAGATTCTGCATACGCTCGGATACGAATGAAAGTATCGAGAGATAACACCGACACGAGTTGCGCGACGGCGCTGGCTGCAGTCGCTACAACACTGGATTTATTAATCAACGTAATTGTGATCGTAATGGCGTTTCGAGTGTGCACCAGAAACTACAACCAGTACTACAGAAAACTGGCATGAGGGTCGCGGTCTAACATTATGTTGGTGTCTCGCATCGACCGTCGACGGCCGTTTGCCAGCGGCTGAAAATGGCACAGTTGACGAAATGGAAACGCCGACCGTCGATAGTGAACTCTCGCAAGTTCCAACTGCACCATCTCAGGAGACAGACCACAGAGTCATATTAGCGGAGGGTAGATAGAAAATGCGCAAACCGCCGCAACCGCCCATATACATACTATACGAGTTCAACATAGAGTGGAGTAAGAAGTTACTACCGATTGTATTTCCAACGTGCAAGCAGCTGGTGTGTGACGCTTTACTTGAGTATCACAGAGGTTGCGATGTCCTGTGTTCCACGAGCGCATGGAAACAAGTGAACAAACTTCTACGGACCGTACTGTTGGGGTATGAGCGAGCTGTAAAATCAATACACGCTAGACACGCGGACTTTGCCACGTTACTGGACACGCATATCGCCACAACAAAACCGGGTCAAGTGTTCGGGATGTCACCGCGCTCGACTATACACGTCTTGGCCTACCAAGAGTACATGAGCCCACAAGATCCTAAGGAAGGGCGAAGCCGTTGTGTCTACCCAATGCAAATTCAGCACAGCCGTGCGCGCTAAGACAAGTCCTTCTAGACTGCTGGAAACTTTGGAAACGTGGAAGGCTGGCGTGTATGCGCTTTCTACACATCTCAACGGTATGATCGCGATACTCTCGGCCGCACAACAACTAATGGTCATGTTTTCGGAAGGTCTGATCAGGTCTGACATGACCGGTTGTCAATCGACGTCGAGCGTGCACTCACACACAGATATCCTGGCGTACAGTAAAGCGACGGCGACCTCTACGCTCACGTTGATCGCCGATGTTTCGAAGGGCAATCGAGTGTGTTGGCTGACGAAAGCTATGGTGACCGACGGTCGCGTCGGCTACAATGTGCCTCATTGCGACTGGAGAGGCGTATGTGATCCTTTGCAAATCGACAACACCACCATGGTCGAGTGCGAAGTCACGGTCGGCGGCGTGTTGTCCTTACTGTGCCCCATACAATGTGACGGTCCGTGTCATGGACCGGTGTGTTACGACCCGACTAACGAAACGTACCAGGTGATAACATTGCATCTGCCCATTACAGCAGAGCGAGCGTGTCGCCACACTCCCAAACCAAGGTTAATAGTTGTAGCGCACGCCCTTTCGGACCTCGGTGCACGCGAAACACTGGCGTACACTCACAACATCATGCTCGAGACAGCTAAAGCGTTACGCAAAACAAAGGACGTGTTCAAATCCATAAAGAATATACAGTCTTTAGCGTATGCGTATATAAAGAAGGTCGATGACATTTACAGACCCGGCGGCGTGGGCACCACAGTAGAACAACAAGGTGCTCTCAAGCGCACACAGATACTGGCCGCATTATCACTCGCAATGTCTATCCTGACATGCCCGTTTCTGATTTCTATGTATATTAAATTATGACAAGAGCTACGGTGGTTACGATTACACTCTGACCACGTGCCATAGTTTCTGCTAGTGACCTATTAATACATTTGACCACTTGCTCTCACTGCCATTAATGCGGCTGTACCCACACGTACAACACCCAAGAAAAAAAATGATCTCGCTGTCTGTACTGGGTGTACTCTCAGTAGTCGCAGTTGCTCAGGCCATGGTGGTACGCTCACATAACGCCTCTGAGATACGTCCCATCACACCACCTCCTAGACTACTCGCGAAGGAGTATTCAACACCCCCTTTGTACGAAGACAACCATTATAACGAGCACAGCACAACGCTTGCCGCACGCAAAGACAACATGCAGGAGACAACGCTACCACCTGTCGTGAGAACAACGGATTCGAGTGACAACGATTGCGACTATGACGAGCACATTACAACACCCTCTGTGCACGAAGACCAGGTGCAGGAGACAACGCTACCACCTGTCGTGAGAAACAAGAGTTTGGTTAACAATGATCATCGTCGTGTCCCATTGTAAACGGGCGCTCCATTGCACACATCGTACATGTGTGTTAACCCACCTGCATGCGACAGACTTTGTGTGTTGCATGACATCGAGATGTATTGACGTCTGTGTCAATACAGGACTCTCTATAAGCCGGGAGCTGGACGCTAACGACCCGTGCATGCGCCACACAAAAGGTAACTCGACTAACTACAAAACGCATATTGTGATGTAGAAAGTTGGCTCGACTGTTTGAATCAGCTGCAGCTGCGGTTTACTCACGAAGTGAATCACACGCTTGTTAGAAGTACATTCGGAGCACTTAAAAAATACATCGCTCTCATCGAGTTCCGTCTCAGCGTTCACCGGCTGATGGGCAAGAGCGTGACATGGGATCGCCAGGAACTTACTTAAGGACTATCATCTCATTTGGCATTTACTCACGGACCCAAGAAACCAGTTCCGAAAAATGGTCGAGAATTATAACTTGTCTAATAGCAACTGGAAGATATGTTGCGTCATAAGCCTCTGATGGTTCACAAGGTGCACGGTCCACTCGAAATCCTAATGCTGTATTTGTAGTACATACACTAAGTCTTCTCTGTTGATGTCAGACTAGAGTTTTATTAGAGTTTTACTTTGCAACAATGGGATTCGAGCAATTGATGTGTATATTTTTAATAGTGCACAATGCTACTATTCCTTGGCTGAATGTATGACATGGCTCTTATGTATCATTATGTATCGTTTCCATTAAGTACTAATTTAAATAAAGTCCCTCTGTCCTCAGTGCTAGGTTGTGGGTTTAATACACATTATTATGATCAACCTGTTGAATAGTATAATAACAATATTCCTGTAAAAGTCATTTAGTAATGAACAACCTCAGTTCTGTGAAAGAACATCATGTCTCTGATGTGTACACTGCAGGCCTGACCGGGGTTTGCACGCAAGGGCCTGTGTGTGTGTGTGTGTGTGTGTGTGTGTGTGTGTGTGTGTGTGTGTGTGTGTGTGTGTGTGTGTGTGTGTGTGTGTGTGTGTGTGAAACAAATAAAGATAAATATAGCTAGTGCGGCCACGAGCGGTCGTGCAGGGTAGAGTCTGCGCGAAAACGCCTCTAAAACAAGCGCGTGCCCGCGCCCAATCCGGCGTCTACTTGTTCGACGAACTCAGCAGGTTCTCCAACAATAGGGTCGGCGTGATCGTGTCCCTACCACATGTCAACACTGGGTCTGACAGAGGGCCTCCAGGAGAGAGCCCCAAGCAAGACGTGCCCCGAGGAGCGTCTTGCCACATGTCACCTCTGGGTCTGACTGAGCGCCTCCAGGAGAGAGGCCCAAGCAAGACGCGCCCCGAGGAGTGTCTTGTCACATGTCAACACTGGGTCTGACTGAGCGCCTCCAGGAGAGAAGCCCCAGCAAGACGTGCCCCGAGGAGCGTCTTGCCACATGTCAGCACTCGGTCTGACTGAGCGCCTCCAGGAGAGAGGCCCAATCAAGATGCGCCCCGAGGAGCGTCTTGCCACATGTCAACGAAGGGTCTGACTGAGGGCCTCCAGGAGAGAAGCCCAAGCAAGATGCGCCCCGAGGAGCGTCTTGCCACATGTCAGCACTCGGTCTGACTGAGCGCCTCCAGGAGAGAGGCCCAAGCAAGACGCGCCCCGAGGAGCGTCTTGTCACATGTCAACACTGGGTCTGACTGAGCGCCTCCAGGAGAGAAGCCCCAGCAAGACGCGCCCCGAGGAGCGTCTTGCCACATGTCAACACTGGGTCTGACTGAGCGCCTCCAGGAGAGAGGCCCAAGCAAGATGCGCCCCGAGGAGCGTCTTGTCACATGTCAACACTGGGTCTGACTGAGCGCCTCCAGGAGAGAAGCCCCAGCAAGACGTGCCCCGAGGAGCGTCTTGCCACATGTCAGCACTCGGTCTGACTGAACGCCTCCAGGAGAGAGGCCCAAGCAAGATGCGCCCCGAGGAGCGTCTTGCCACATGTCAACAATGGGTCTGACTGAGGGCTTCCAGGAGAGAATCCCAAGCAAGAGGCGCCCCGAGGAGCGTCTTGCCACATGTCAGCACTCGGTCTGACTGAGCGCCTCCAGGAGAGAGGGCCAAGCAAGACGCGCCCAGAGGAGTGTCTTGCCACATGTCAACGAAGGGTCTGACTGAGGGCCTCCAGGAGAGAGGGCCAAGCAAGACGTGCCCCGAGGAGCGTCTTGCCACATGTCAGCACTCGGTCTGACTGAGCACCTCCAGGAGAGAGGCCCAAGCAAGATGCGCCCCGAGGAGCGTCTTGCCACATGTCAACAATGGGTCTGACTGAGGGCTTCCAGGAGAGAATCCCAAGCAAGAGGCGCCCCGAGGAGCGTCTTGCCACATGTCAGCACTCGGTCTGACTGAGCGCCTCCAGGAGAGAGGGCCAAGCAAGACGCGCCCCGAGGAGCGTCTTGCCACATGTCAACAATGAGTCTGACTGAGGGCCTCCAGGAGAGAAGCCCAAGCAAGACGCGCCCCAAGGAGCATCTTGCCACATGTCAGCACTCGGTCTGACTGAGCACCTCCACGAGAGAGGCCCAAGCAAGACGTGCCCCGAGGAGCGTCTTGCCACATATCAACACTGGGTCTGACTGAGCTTCTCCAGGAGAGAGGTCCAAGCAAGACGCGCCCCGAGGAGCGTCTTGCCACATGTCACCTCTGGGTCTGACTGAGCACCTCCAGGAGAGAGGCCCAAGCAAGACGCGCCCCGAGGAGCGTCTTGTCACATGTCAACACTGGGTCTGACTGATCGCCTCCCCAGGAGAGAGGCCCAAGCAAGACGCGCCGCCCAAGCAAGACGCGCCCCAAGGAGCGTCTTGCCACATGTCAACACTGGGTCTGACTGAGCGCCTCCAGGAGAGAAGGCCAAGCAAGACGCGCTCCGAGGAGCGTCTTGCCACATGTCAGCACTAGGACTGACTGAGCGCCTCCAGGAGAGAGGCCCAAGCAAGACGCGCCCCGAGGAGCGTCTTGCCACATGTCAACACTGGGTCTGACTGAGCGCCTCCAGGAGAGAGGCCCAAGCAAGACGCGCCCCGAGGAGCGTCCTGCCACATGTCAACACTGGGTCTGACAGAGGGCCTGCAGGAGAGAGGCCCAAGCAAGACGTGCCCCGAGGAGCGTCTTGCCACATGTCAGCACTCGGTCTGACTGAGCGCCTCCAGGAGAGAGGGCCAAGCAAGACGCGCCCCGAGGAGCGTCTTGCAAAATGTCAACGAAGGGTCTGACTGAGGGCCTCCAGGAGAGAGGGCCAAGCAAGAAACGCCCGAGGAGCGTCTTGACACATGTCAACACTGGGTCTGACTGATCGCGTCCCCAGGAGAGAGGCCCAAGCAAGACGCGCCGCCCAAGCAAGACGCGCCCCGAGGAGCGTCTTGCCACATGTCAACACTGGGTCTGACTGAGCGCCTCCAGGAGAGAGGCCCAAGCAAGAAACGCCCGAGGAGCGTCTTGACACATGTCAACACTGGGTCTGACTGATCGCCTCCCCAGGAGAGAGGCCCAAGCAAGACGCGCCGCCCAAGCAAGACGCGCCCCAAGGAGCGTCTTGCCACATGTCAACACTGGGTCTGACTGAGCGCCTCCAGGAGAGAAGCCCCAGCAAGACGCGTCCCGAGGAGCGTCTTGCCACATGTCAACGAAGGGTCTGACTGAGGGCCTCCAGGAGAGAAGCCCAAGCAAGACGCGCTCCGAGGAGCGTCTTGCCACATGTCAGCACTAGGACTGACTGAGCGCCTCCAGGAGAGAGGCCCAAGCAAGACGCGCCCCGAGGAGCGTCTTGCCACATGTCAACACTGGGTCTGACTGAGCGCCTCCAGGAGAGAGGCCCAAGCAAGACGCGCCCCGAGGAGCGTCCTGCCACATGTCAACACTGGGTCTGACAGAGGGCCTGCAGGAGAGAGGCCCAAGCAAGACGTGCCCCGAGGAGCGTCTTGCCACATGTCAGCACTCGGTCTGACTGAGCGCCTCCAGGAGAGAGGCCCAAGCAAGATGCGCCCCGAGGAGCGTCTTGCCACATGTCAACAATGGGTCTGACTGAGGGCTTCCAGGAGAGAATCCCAAGCAAGAGGCGCCCCGAGGAGCGTCTTGCCACATGTCAGCACTCGGTCTGACTGAGCGCCTCCAGGAGAGAGGGCCAAGCAAGACGCGCCCCGAGGAGCGTCTTGCCACATGTCAACGAAGGGTCTGACTGAAGGCCTCCAGGAGAGAGGGCCAAGCAAGACGCGCCCCGAGGAGCGTCTTGCCACATGTCAGCACTAGGTCTGACTGAGCGACTCCAGGAGAGAGGCCCAAGCAAGACGCGCCCCGCGATCATCATGAAACGTTCAGATCACTTACAACTCAATAGATTCTACCTTCTTGTAACGTTTCAGCCTGATTGGACCTTGTTTTCACACAAATGGACCCAGAATGATGTGAAATTGTGCTTCGTGCAACATAATTCTGGGTGCCATTTACAAACCATAAGTGCTAATGACTCCATTCCTTTTTGTGGTTGTAGGGGCTGTTGATTGGAGTACACGAAAACAAACCTGACCTCTCTATGACATTCAGAAGCCAAGTTATAAGCCCACAAAGGTGTATCTGGACTACTTTGTAACGTGAGGAAATATGAGTTTTCTGTCACAATGGTGGTGTTGGACTCAGCTGGGTCATAGCTGGGTCGCTGAGAACTTTCACCCACAGATTAAGACCTGAACGCCAGCGAGTCTGGGAGGAAACCATAACATCTGCCACCTGCAGTCTACCAGAAGATGTGTTTACATGAGTTGTACCCAGACCAAGTCAAAACATAAAGTTTAAACTTCTTTTTCTTGATTTTAATGTTAAAATAACCATTATCATTTTGTTCATTATAAATGTGTTTAATCAAATGAATGGTTCTTATGCTTTGGGGTAATTATAATGGTTTAATGAATCCATTCTTAAATAATGTTAAGAATGTTTGTTACTGACCTTCACACACACAAGCACAAACATTCACACACACCCACACACACCTGCTCACAGTAAACTCCAGACACATTTGATGACGCACATGTTTTGCTTTGAGAAGAGAAAGGTTTTTGGTAAGTTTTCAGTCTTTTGATTCAGTTGGTGTTGGACAACGAGAGAGGACAGACCTGAAAACCAACGGGGGGGCAGAGCCTGTTGGCTCGTTCTTCCCCCCTTTCACGCTGTTTCTGCCAAGCCAGGCAGAATAGCTGAATCGCGACTTCTAACGAAGACTCATTACCGAGTCTTTTGATTTCTGAGTGAATTAACTTAAGAAAGCGCATCGATAAAACGCTCTACCACCCACGTGTACCGAGGGCAACTCTGGACCGGTTCCGTTCGACACCTATGTCTCCTGTCAGCCGCCGGTGTCATCTGGATGAACCACAACATCCTCCACGGCCCGGATCCGAAAGAGGGTCCACAAGAGTTCGGTGAGACAGAGCACGGTTTTAGCGTTTGATGCAGTTCTCTGATAAGACCTAAGTTTATCCAAACCATCACTTCACTCAGACACCTGTTTCTTCTTGAAGCAAAATCAGACTCACACACGCATTCATGTCACAACATTCTCAATCTTCATAAATTCACCAGAAGGTCTATTTGAGCAAGAACAGCATATAAACTGTTAAAAGATTGTCGCACAAAGTTGCCAATGTGATTGTTATTTCCTGTTTGTCAATTTTCAAAATCATTAGTTTAATTTGAAGAATTAAAACTTTTAATCCTTCAAACTTGTTTCCTCATTGAACTGAAACACAGACACTCAGATATTATCGGCAGTTCATGGATGAAAACAACCTTTGAGTCTTCTGAACAATATAAAATTTGGTTATTGATTTATTAAAATTAATATTCCGAATTAATACGTAGCATGGTTTCTCTTTCATAAAAGAGCATAAATCCATAACGCTACATTTAATGGCGAGCGTATCCAGTCTTCTATATCTGCGATATGTCTGATTTCTTACATCTAAAAGCTACAAACAACGCTTTTCTCTGTGTTTCACTTTGATGTCTTATTTTGAACTTAACCGGAAATTGTTCCGCTCACTAAATTCTCCGAACCTCAGAACCGAGACTAAATTCTCGGACACCTTTCGTCTCAGTGTGTTGACACTGTGGGCGAGCTATTGTGGAAAATATCTCCATTGCATGAGCGACTTATAGAAACAATCTGAACGGAATGCCCGTAGGCACCTACTGTTGCTTGATTGCACGGTAAACGTCGTAAGCCGGGTTATGGCCGTCACGCGTTACTGCATTCAGATTGCGTACGTTTTTTGAAGTCCTTATTACAAGCGGGGCGAGATGCCTACTTGTTAATCGGGAAAATTTAAGTCTGGTCGCTACAGACAAAGAACGCTAGACCTGGCCGGAGAGCTAAGCTAGCACCACAGTTAGACAAAAAGGGAACGCGTCCCGTTAGATTGTCATACCATTTCTGACACAGTTAGTCTGTGTCCTCACAAAACCCGCATTGGCGGTGGTTCTTGTAAATCGCTACGGTGTGTAGAATCTACATTTTGCTACGTTTGTCCGTCTGATAGCATCTCGGCAGCGTAGGGTTTATTATTTTTTTTATTATTTTTATTTTGGACCGGTGATCGGGTCGGCTTTCACAGCCTCCGTTGCTCGGTTCCATGCCTTTTTCTTCCATCTTGTGAAGTTGTGTGTATTCATTTCTCTATCAACAATTCCTTGTTTTACCCTGTGTCATAAAGTTAAGTAGGCTACGGACAGTCCTTGTTTGTGTGAGACATATTAAGGATTCTGCCCGGAGTTTTACGTCGGCTCAGAAGGTAAAAACGCGAGTTGCTCTGAACTTAATGGGAGATGGACGAGACACGACAAAATCTTTCTTGCACTGTTACACCTGGTGTAAGGTTCTCTGACGTTCTGCTTCCAGAACATGCCATGACGCAGGAGACTGTTCACCGGCCGAGCATCGCTGGTCCCTCCGCCCGCCCGAACGGGCCCGTTTTAGGCGGGTGCCGCCGGTCGGGAGCAGTGGGGACTAGTGGCTGCGGTTCGGTGCCAGCTGCACTGGGTCGGAGGTGGTTCTGGTCTGCAATTCATGACGTGAATTCATGCAACATGCTGTTTACAGTCATAACGCTTTTTCTTTACTTTTATTTCTTCCAGGGGGTCAAAAACCCACCATCAACATCAAGGTTTGAAATAAACAACACTTTCTCTGCTGCTTTTAAGCTGAATAAATCTCTTGAGCCTATGGTTAACCTCTCTGACAAACAGGTTGTGCTTAACCCTTTGTTTCCTAATGCTTCTCCTCTGTCATCCATGTTAAAGGCTGACCATCTCTCCAGCATGGGTGTGAAATCTTCAGGCTGTGACCCACCGCTTCAGTCAGAGGTCTGTTTTACTCGTCAGTCCGCCTCATGCACAAACCAGCTTCTTTATCGGGGCATGATGGAAAAGTCAGCCGCCGTGAAACACTTGTGGTCTCCGGACGGAGCTACCATGCCATTTAAGGGGTTTGTGCCCGGACATCTTGACCTTTATGTGAATGACCTTGTCACTTTTCAGTTTGTGACCTCTGCTAATACGGTGGCCAATTCTTTTCTCCTTTCACAGGGGTGTGACTTAGTCTCGGGCCTCTGTGCTCTCTTTCCTGTGATTTCTCTTACAGGTGACCACGACGACACAGAAAACCCTGCGGTTTCCAGCAGTCCTGTGGTCAGTGGCGATATTAAAGGTGGCTCGGTGGTTGCTGCGCACACCTCTCTCACGGGCTCGGGAAGGCAACCCGGCCCGGGAGGTGTAGGTGCGTGCAGTGATGCTCTGCTCGGGGCCCCTCCTGACAAAGGGGGGGTGCTGAGTGGCTCTGAGTTTTCCGTTGCGGACTTCAACCGGTTCGGGGGAACGCCTCCTCCGAGCGGGCGGGTCATTGCAGAAATCGACACTGACCTTCCACCAATTCGGCTGACAACATTGACCTCCGACCCGGAGTTAGGTGCTGCACCTTCTACGGGGCGGAGTTCTAGTCAGTCTGTAAATACTCTGGTTAAACCGGGTTTTTCTGATTCTGTGTGGGAACCTCCATCATTCTTGGGAATAAAGTATTCTTGGTTTCAGTTTTCAGGACAGACCATGTTCCTAAAGCTAGCATCATGTCTGTATCTGATTCTAAACATGGCTAGGTTTGCTTTGACACCCGTGACACAACCATCCTTGGATCACTCCTTTTCGGAACCTCCAAGTCCAACACCTCCAGGTCTTTGGACATCTGAACACCTACTCTTTCAGCACGATTCAGGTGACGATGTGCATCTTTTTGGTAATAGGGCTTTTAAGAGCTTAAGAACTGTTCTTTGTTATGCTTCTCCTGTCTCACAGACACGGCATAAGTTTGAGAAAAAAAAGGGGGGTGGGGAGCCTCCTCCCGCTTTGCGAGCATCGGTTTCGCATTTCCAGTTCACTGCTATTTCTGATCACAACAAAGTCGCCTCCGTGAAGCTGCAACCCAACTTTGAGCAGGTAAAATCAGGTTCTGATCTAACAGCTACACCATCAGCTTTGCTCCAGTTCCAAACGGGACCCTCAGGTAAATTCAAACAAGTTTCCCTGTGGGTTCGTAACACAAGATACAAACAGTTTGATAACCAAATCGCTTATGAGCCTGCTCCCACAGATACGTCCAATCTCGTGTCTCTGTGGGTCCGCAATACCAGATTCAAAACGCTTACTGAACGACTCTATTCTGACCGGATTCTTTTCCACTGACTGGTGGACCGTTACAAATTCTCTCGTTTGTGGGATGAATTTTTAACAAATGTGATATCCTTTGAGTTTTTTTTCAGGTTACCTGCCTCCAGCCAGGGTCCTGTTACTAACTCACCTTTTTAGGGATTACTAACCTACTGATTTACATTTTTAGAGCTGATTTACATCTCTATCTTTTTATTAGTGCTTTGTGTAGCATGATTATATTTGATTACAAATTTGATTTTATTTTGTTACTATTTCCCTTAAAGGGCCACAAGCCAATTTGCCCTTCATTTTCATGATTATTTCCTTTATATATATGCCTTTAATTGATGCAGCCTGCTGAGTTTCACATATCAGTTAGGATTTACTTTCTTTTATTTGTGTTTTCCCTGCATCACGTTTTTACATGACACGTAGAACAGGGTGCAGTACATTTCTTCTTTAGATATTTCACAAAAGGCACCCACATTTTCCCAGAGGCACCCATAGATAGGTTTTGATTGATTTCTTTGTTTTGCATCAAATGCTATCTATCGTGTGGGCTGTCTCACTTTGTCTCCTTCTCCGAGCTCGTATGGACTACATTCCATCAGAGGGGTCGTCTTCACCATCCTTCAACTGGTTTCCTGTCGCATGGGGCTTCGGTCGTGGTTCGAGATGGGTCGAGGTCTGCGCCGGACTTCGCCTGGACTACGCCTGGGGAATACATCACCTGCCCAGCTCCGTGTGACACACGAGCTGCTTATCCTTTGAATACCTTTGCATTATTGCTGATGAAAATTAACTGCTATTGAAATAGCTCTGCTTTCAAGATTCCCTAAGTGGATTACTTTACAATGATTGCAACAGTTTTGGCCTTAATCATCTGATCAGGATAGACTCCCTTCTACACGAGACCTGTGGTGACGCTTCATCGTTCCTGCCTTCATCTGGGATGTCTACCTTCACGAGTACATCACGTTATTGTGGTTGTGACGTCAGGTGGCCTCTGCTTGACCTCCATGTCGTCACAAAAGGGGGGAATGTAACGTGAGGAAATATGAGTTTTCTGTCACAATGGTGGTGTTGGACTCAGCTGGGTCATAGCTGGGTCGCTGAGAACTTTCACCCACAGATTAAGACCTGAACGCCAGCGAGTCTGGGAGGAAACCATAACATCTGCCACCTGCAGTCTACCAGAAGATGTGTTTACATGAGTTGCACCCAGACCAAGTCAAAACATAAAGTTTAAACTTCTTTTTCTTGATTTTAATGTTAAAATAACCATTATCATTTTGTTCATTATAAATGTGTTTAATCAAATGAATGGTTCTTATGCTTTGGGGTAATTATAATGGTTTAATGAATCCATTCTTAAATAATGTTAAGAATGTTTGTTACTGACCTTCACACACACAAGCACAAACATTCACACACACCCACACACACCTGCTCACAGTAAACTCCAGACACATTTGATGACGCACATGTTTTGCTTTGAGAAGAGAAAGGTTTTTGGTAAGTTTTCAGTCTTTTGATTCAGTTGGTGTTGGACAACGAGAGAGGACAGACCTGAAAACCAAAGGGGGGGCAGAGCCTGTTGGCTCGTTCTTCCCCCCTTTCACGCTGTTTCTGCCAAGCCAGGCAGAATAGCTGAATCGCGACTTCTAACGAAGACTCATTACCGAGTCTTTTGATTTCTGAGTGAATTAACTTAAGAAAGCGCATCAATAAAACGCTCTACCACCCACGTGTACCGAGGGCAACTCTGGACCGGTTCCGTTCGACACCTATGTCTCCTGTCAGCCGCCGGTGTCATCTGGATGAACCACAACATCCTCCACGGCCCGGATCCGAAAGAGGGTCCACAAGAGTTCGGTGAGACAGAGCACGGTTTTAGCGTTTGATGCAGTTCTCTGATAAGACCTAAGTTTATCCAAAACATCACTTCACTCAGACACCTGTTTCTTCTTGAAGCAAAATCAGACTCACACACGCATTCATGTCACAACATTCTCAATCTTCATAAATTCACCAGAAGGTCTATTTGAGCAAGAACAGCATATAAACTGTTAAAAGATTGTCCCACAAAGTTGCCAATGTGATTGTTATTTCCTGTTTGTCAATTTTCAAAATCATTAGTTTAATTTGAAGAATTAAAACTTTTAATCCTTCAAACTTGTTTCCTCATTGAACTGAAACACAGACACTCAGATATTATCGGCAGTTCATGGATGAAAACAACCTTTGAGTCTTCTGAACAATATAAAATTTGGTTATTGATTTATTAAAATTAATATTCCGAATTAATACGTAGCATGGTTTCTCTTTCATAAAAGAGCATAAATCCATAACGCTACAACTTCTTTAAATTGACACCAGATCCGGTGACCTTTGGGACATGGTTTGACCCCCTTAGAAAAGTGCTATCATCATGAAACGTTCAGATCACTTACAACTCAACAGATTCTACCTTCCTGTAACGTTTCAGCCTGATTGGACCCTGTTTTCACACAAATGAACCCAGAATGATGTGAAATTGTGCTTCGTGCAACATAATTCTGGGTGCCATTTAACAACCATAAGTTCTAATGACTCCATTCCTTTTTGGGGTAATGGGGGCTGTTAATTGGAGTACTCTAAAACAAACCTGACCTCTCTAGGATATTCAGAAGCCAAGTTATAAGCCCACAAAGGTGTAACTGGACTACTTCTTTAAAGTGACACCAGGCCCGGTGACCTTTGGCACATGGTTTGACCCCCTATAGGAATGTGCGATCATCATGAAACATTCAGATCACTTACAACTCAATAGATTCTACCTTCTTGTAACGTTTCAGCCTGATTGGACCTTGTTTTCACACAAATGGACCCAGAATGATGTGAAATTGTGCTTCGTGCAACATAATTCTGCGTGCCATTTACAAACCATAAGTGCTAATGACTCCATTCCTTTTTGTGGTTGTAGGGGCTGTTGATTGGAGTACACTAAAACAAATCTGACCTCTCTAGGACATTCAGAAGCCAAGTTATAAGCCCACAAATGTGTAACTGGACTATATCTTTAAATTGACACCAGATCCGGTGACCTTTGGGACATGATTTGACCCCCTTAGGAAAGTGCTATCATCATGAAACGTTCATCACTTACAACTCAATAGATTCTACCGTCCTGTACCGTTTCAGCCTGATTGGACCTTGTTTTCACACAAATGAACCCAGAATGATGTGAAATTGTGCTTTGTGCAACATAATTCTGGGTGCCATTTAAAATCCATAAGTGCTTATGACTCCATTCCTTTTTGGGGAAATGGGGGCTGTTAATTGGAGTACTCTAAAACAAACCTGACCTTTTTAGGATATTCAGAAGCCAAGTTATAAGCCCACAAAGGTGTAACTGGACTACTTCTTTAAAGTGACACCAGGCCCGGTGACCTTTGGGAGATGGTTTGACCCCCTATAGGAATGTGCGATCATCATGAAACGTTCAGATCACTTACAACTCAATAGATTCTACCTTCTTGTAACGTTTCAGCCTGATTGGACCTTGTTTTCACACAAATGGACCCAGAATGATGTGAAATTGTGCTTCGTGCATCATAATTCTGGGTGCCATTTACAAACCATAAGTGCTAAGGACTTCATTCCTTTTTGTGGTTGTAGGGGCTGTTGATTGGAGTACACTAAAACAAACCTGATCTCTCTAGGACATTCAGAAGCCAAGTTGTAAGCCCACAAATGTGTAACAGGACTACTATTTTAAATTGACACCAGATCCGGTGACCTTTGGGACATGGTTTGACCCCCTTAGGAAAGTGCTATCATCATGAAACGTTCAGATCACTTACAACTCAATAGATTCTACCTTCCTGTAACGTTTCAGCCTGAATCGACCTTGTTTTCACACAAATGAACCCAGAATGATGTGAAATTGTGCTTTGTGCAACATAATTCTGGGTGCCATTTAAAAACCATAAGTGCTAATGACTCCATTCCTTTTTGTGGTAATGGGGGCTGTTAATTGGAGTACTCTAAAACAAACCTGACCTCTCTAGGATATTCAGAAGCCAAGTTATAAGCCCACAATGTGTAACTGGACTACTTCTTTAAAGTGGCACCAGATCCGGTGACCTTTGTTACATGTTTTGACCCCCTTAGGAAAGTTCTATCATCATGAAACGTTCATATCACTTACAACTCAATTGATTCTACCTTCTTGTAACGTTTCAGCCTGATTGGACCTTGTTTTCACACACATGGACCCAGAATGATGTGAAATTGTGCTTTGTGCAACATAATTCTGGGTGCCATTTAGAAACCATAAGTGCTAATGACTCCATTCCTTTTTGTGGTTGTAGGGGCTGTCGATTGGAGTACACTAAAACAAACCTGATCTCTCTAGGACATTCAGAAGCCAAGTTATAAGCCCACAAATGTGTAACTGGACTTCTTCTTTAAATTGACACCAGATCCGGTGACCTTTGGGACATGGTTTGACCCCCTTAGGAAAGTGCTATCATCATGAAACGTTCAGATCACTTACAACTCAATTGATTCTACCTTCTTGTAACGTTTCAGCCTGATTGGACCTTGTTTTCACACAAATGAACCCAGAATGATGTGAAATTGTGCTTCGTGCAACATAATTCTGGGTGCCATTAAAAAACCATAAGTGCTAATGACTCCATTCCTTTTTGGGGTAATGGGGGCTGTTAATTGGAGTACTCTAAAACAAACCTGACCTCTCTAGGACATTCAGAAGCCAAGTTATAAGCCCACAAAGGTGTAACTCGACTACTTCTTTAAAGTGACACCAGGCCCGATGACCTTTGGGACATGGTTTGACCCCCTATAGGAATGTGCGATCATCATGAAACGTTCAGATCACTTACAACTCAATAGATTCTACCTTCTTGTAACGTTTCATCCTGATTGGACCTTGTTTTCACACAAATGGACCCAGAATGATGTGAAATTGTGCTTTGTGCAACATAATTCTGGGTGCAATTTATAAACCATAAGTGCTAATGACTCCATTCCTTTTTGGGGTAATGGGGGCTGTTAATTGGAGTACACTAAAACAAACCTGATCTCTCTAGGACATTCAGAAGCCAAGTTATAAGCCCACAAATGTGTAACTGGACTACTTCTTTAAATTGACACCAGGCCCGGTGACCTTTGGGACATTGTTTTACCCCCTATGAGAATGTGCGATCATCATGAAACGTTCAGATCACTTACAACTCAATTGATTCTACCTTCTTGTAACGTTTCAGCCTGATTGGACCTTGTTTTCACACAAATGGACCCAGAATGATGTGAAATTGTGCTTCGTGCAACATAATTCTGGGTGCCATTTACAAACCATAAGTGCTTATGACTCCATTCCTTTTTGTGGTTGTAGGGGCTGTTAATTGGAGTACTCTAAAACAAACCTGACCTCTCTAGGATATTCAGAAGCCAAGTTGTAAGCCCACAAAGGTGTAACTGGACTACTTCTTTAAAGTGACACCAGGCCCGGTGACCTTTGGGACATGGTTTGACCCCCTATAGGAATGTGCAATCATCATGAAACGTTCAGATCACTTACAACTCAATAGATTCTACCTTCTTGTAACGTTTCAGCCTGATTGGACCTTGTTTTCACACAAATGGACCCAGAATGATGTGAAATTGTGCTTCGTGCAACATAATTCTGGGTGCCATTTAAAAACCATAAGTGCTAAGGACTCCATTCCTTTTTGTGGTTGTAGGGGCTGTTGATTGGAGTACACTAAAACAAACCTGATCTCTCTAGGACATTCAGAAGCCAAGTTGTAATCCCACAAATGTGTAACCGGACTACTATTTTAAATTAACACCAGATCCGGTGACCTTTGGGACATGGTTTGACCCCCTTAGGAAAGTGCTATCATCATGAAACGTTCAGATCACTTACAACTCAATAGATTCTACCTTCCTGTAACGTTTCAGCCTGAATCGACCTTGTTTTCACACAAATGAACCCAGAATGATGTGAAATTGTGCTTTGTGCAACATAATTCTGGGTGCCATTTAAAAACCATAAGTGCTAATGACTCCATTCCTTTTTGTGGTAATGGGGGCTGTTAATTGGAGTACTCTAAAACAAACCTGACCTCTCTAGGATATTCAGAAGCCAAGTTATAAGCCCACAAATGTGTAACTTGACTACTTCTTTAAATTGACACCAGATCTGGTGACCTTTGGGACATGGTTTGACCCCCTTAGGAAAGTGCTATCATCATGAAACGTTCAGATCACTTACAACTCAATAGATTCTACCTTCCTGTAACGTTTCAGCCTGATTGGACCTTGTTTTCACACAAATGAACCCAGAATGATGTGAAATTGTGCTTTGTGCAACATAATTCTGGGTGCCATTTAAAAACCATAAGTGCTAATGACTCCATTCCTTTTTGTGATTGTAGGGGCTGTCTATTGGAGTACACTAAAACAAACCTGATCTCTCTAGGACATTCAGAAGCCAAGGTATAAGCCCACAAATGTGTAACTGGACTACTTCTTTAAATTGACACCAGATCCGGTGACCTTTGGGACATGGTTTTACCCCATATAGGAATGTGCGATGATCATGAAACATTCAGATCACTTACAACTCAATAGATTCTACCTTCTTGTAACGTTTCAGCCTAATTGGACCTTGTTTTCACACAAATGGACCCAGAATGATGTGAAATTGTGCTTTGTGCAACATAATTCTGGGTGCCATTTACAAACCATAAGCGCTAATGACTCCATTCCTTTTTGTGGTTGTAGGGGCTGTCTATTGGAGTACACTAAAACAAACCTGATCTCTCTAGGACATTCAGAAGCCAAGGTATAAGCCCACAAATGTGTAACTGGACTACTTCTTTAAATTGACACCAGATCCGGTGACCTTTGGGACATGGTTTGACCCCCTTAGGAAAGTGCTATCATCATGACACGTTCAGATCAATTACAAGTCAATAGATTCTACCTTCCTGTAACGTTTCAGCCTGATTGGACCTTGTTTTCACACAAATGAACCCAGAATGATGTGAAATTGTGCTTTGTGCAACATAATTCTGGGTGCCATTTAAAAACCATAAGTGCTAATGACTCCATTCCTTTTTGTGGTAATGGGGGCTGTTAATTGGAGTACTCTAAAACAAACCTGACCTCTTTAGGATATTCAGAAGCCAAGTTATAAGCCCACAAAGGTGTAACTGGACTACTTATTTAAAGTGACACCAGGCCCGGTGACCTTTGGGACATGGTTTGAACCCCTATAGGAATGTGCGATCATCATGAAATGTTCAGATCACTTAAAACTCAATAGATTCTACCTTCTTGTAACGATTCAGCCTGATTGGACCTTGTTTTCACACAAATGGACCCAGAATGATGTGAAATTGTGCTTCGTGCAACATAATTCTGGGTGCCATTTACAAACCATAAGTGCTAATGACTCCATTCCTTTTTGTGGTTGTAGGGGCTGTCTATTGGAGTACACTAAAACAAACCTGATCTCTCTAGGACATTCAGAAGCCAAGGTATAAGCCCACAAATGTGTAAATGGACTACTTCTTTAAAGTGACACCAGACCCGGTGACCTTTGGGACGAGGTTTGACCCCCTATAGGAATGTGCGATCATCATGAAACGTTCAGATCACTTACAACTCAATAGATTCTACCTTCTTGTAACGTTTCAGCCTGATTGGACCTTGTTTTCACACAAATGGACCCAGAATGATGTGAAATTGTACTTCGTGTAACATAATTCTGGGTGCCATTTACAAACCATAAGTGCTAATGACTCCATTCCTTTTTGTGGTTGTAGGGGCTGCCTATTGGAGTACACTAAAACAAACGTGATCTCTCTAGGACATTCAGAAGCCAAGTTATAAGCCCACAAATGTGTAACTGGGCTACTTCTTTAAATTGACACCAGATCCGGTGACCTTTGGGACATGGTTTGACCCCCTTAGGAAAGTGCTATCATCAAGAAACGTTCAGATCACTTACAACTCAATAGATTCTACAGTCCTGTAACGTTTCAGCCTGATTTGACCTTGTTTTCAAACAAATGAACCCAGAATGATGTGAAATTGTGCTTTGTGCAACATAATTCTGGGTGCCATTTAAAAACCATAAGTGCTAATGACTCCATTCCTGTTTTGTGGTTGTAGGGGCTGTTGATTGGAGTACACTAAAACAAACCTGATCTCTCTAGGACATTCAGAAGCCAAGTTATAAGCCCACAAATGTGTAACTGGACTACTTCTTTAAATTGACACCCGATCCGGTGACCTTTGGGACATGGTTTGACCCCCTTAGGAAAGTGCTATCATTATGAAACGTTCAGTTCACCTACAACTCAATAGATTCTACCTTCCTGTAACGTTTCAGCCTGATTGGACCTTGTTTTCACACAAATGAACCCAGAATGATGTGAAATTGTGCTTCGTGCAACATAATTCTGGGTGCCATTTAAAAACCATAAGGGCTAATGACTCCATTCCTTTTTGTGGTTGTAGGGGCTGTTGATTGGAGTACACTAAAACAAACCTGACCTCTCTAGGACATTCAGAAGCCAAGTTATAAGCCCACAAAGGTGTAACTGGACTACTTCTTTAAAGTGACACCAGGCCCGGTGACCTTTGGGACATGGTTTGACCCCCTATAGGAATGTGCGATCATCATGAAACGTTCAGATCACTTACAACTCAATTGATTCTACCTTCTTGTAACGTTTCAGCCTGATTGGACCTTGTTTTCACACAAATGGACCAGGAATGATGTGAAATTGTGCTTCGTGCAACATAATCCTGGGTGCCATTTACAAATCATAGGTGCTAATGACTCCATTCCCTTTTTGTGGTTGTAGGGGCTGTTGATTGGAGTACACTAAAACAAACCTGATCCCTCTAGGACATTCAGAAGCCAAGTTATAAGCCCACAAATGTGTAACTGGACTACTTCTTTAAATTGACACCCGATCCGGTGACCTTTGGGACATGGTTTGACCCCCTTAGGAAAGTGCTATCATTATGAAACGTTCAGATCACTTACAACTCAATAGATTCTACCGTCCTGTACCATTTCAGCCTGATTGGACCTTGTATTCACACAAATGAACCCAGAATGATGTGAAATTGTGCTTCGTGCAACATAATTCTAGGTGCCATTTAAAAACCATAAGTGCTAATGACTCCATTCCTTTTTTGGGGAAATGGGGGCTGTTAATTGGAGTACTCTAAAACAAACCTGACCTCTTTAGGAAATTCAGAAGCCAAGTTATAAGCCCACAAAGGTGTAACTGGACTACTTCTTTAAAGTGACACCAGGCTCGGTGACCTTTGGGACATGGTTTGACACCCTATAGGAATGTGCGATCATCATGAAACGTTCAGATCACTTACAACTCAATAGATTCTACCTTCTTGTAACGTTTCAGCCTGATTGGACCTTGTTTTCACACAAATGGACCCAGAATGATGTGAAATTGTACTTCGTGCAACATAATTCTGTGGTCCATTTACAAACCATAAGTGCTAATGACTCCATTCCTTTTTGTGGTTGTAGGGGCTGCCTATTGGAGTACACTAAAACAAACCTGATCTCTCTAGGACATTCAGAAGCCAAGTTATAAGCCCACAAATGTGTAACTGGGCTACTTCTTTAAATTGACACCAGATCCGGTGACCTTTGGGACATGGTTTGACCCCCTTAGGAAAGTGCTATCATCCTGAAACGTTCAGATCACTTACAACTCAATAGATTCTACCTTCCTGTAACGTTTCAGCCTGATTGGACCTTGTTTTCACACAAATGAACCCAGAATGATGTGAAATTGTGCTTTGTGCAACATAATTCTTGGTGCCATTTAAAAACCATAAGTGCTAATGACTCCATTCCTTTTTGAGGTAATAGGGGCTGTTAATTTGAGTACTCTAAAACAAACCTGACCTCTCTAGGATATTCAGAAGCCAAGTTATAAGCCCACAAATGTGTAAATGGACTACTTCTTTAAAGTGACACCAGGCCCGGTGACCTTTGGGACAAGGTTTGACCCCCTATAGGAATGTACGATCATCATGAAACGTTCAGATCACTTACAACTCAATAGATTCTACCTTCTTGTAATGTTTCAGCCTGATTGGACCTTGTTTTCACACAAATGGACCCAGAATGATGTGAAATTGTGCTTCGTGCAACATAATTCTGGGTGCCATTTACAAACCATAAGTGCTAATGACTCCATTCCTTTTTGGGGTAATGGGGGCTGTTAATTGGAGTACTCTAAAACAAACCTGACCTCTCTAGGATATTCAGAAGCCAAGTTATAAGCCCACAAAGGTGTAACTGGACTACTTCTTTAAAGTGACACCAGAACCGGTGACCTTTGGGACATGGTTTGACCCCCTATAGGTATGTGCGATCATCATGAAACGTTCAGATCACTTACAACTCAATAGATTCTACCTTCTTGTAACGTTTCAACCTGATTGGACCTTGTTTTCACACAAATGGACCCAGAATGATGTGAAATTGTGCTTCATGCAACATAATTCTTGGTGCCATTTACAAACCATAAGTGCTAACGACTCCATTCATTTTTGTGGTTGTAGGGGCTGTTGATTGGAGTACACTAAAACAAACCTGATCTCTCTAGGACATTCAGAAGCCAAGTTATAAGCCCACAAATGTGTAACTGGACTACTTCTTTAAATTGACAATAGATCCGGTGACCTTTGGGACATGGTTTGACCCCCTTAGGAAAGTGCTATCATCATGAAACGTTTAGATCAATTACAACTCAATAGATTCTACCTTCCTGTAACGTTTCAGCCTGATTGGACCTTGTTTTCACACAAATGAACCCAGAATGATGTGAAATTGTGCTTCGTGCAACATAATTCTGGGTGCCATTTAAAAACCATAAGTGCTAATGACTCCATTCCTTTTTGAGGTAATGGGGGCTGTTAATTGGATTACTCTAAAACAATCCTGACCTCTCTAGGATATTCAGAAGCCAAGTTATAAGCCCACAAAGGTGTAACTGGACTACTTCTTTAATGTGACACCAGGCCCGGTGACCTTTGGGACATGGTTTTACCCCCTATAAGAATGTGCGATCATCATGAAACGTTCAGATCACTTACAACTCAATTGATTCTACCTTCTTGTAACGTTTCAGCCTGATTGGACCTTGTTTTCACACAAATGGACCCAGAATGATGTGAAATTGTGCTTCGTGCAACATAATTCTGGGTGCCATTTACAAACCATAAGTGCTAATGACTCCATTCCTTTTTGTGGTTGTAGGGGCTGTTAATTGGAGTACTCTAAAACAAACCTGACCTCTCTAGGATATTCAGAAGCCAAGTTATAAGCCCACAAAGGTGTAACTGGACTACTTCTTTAATGTGACACCAGGCCCGGTGACCTTTGGGACATGGTTTCACGCCCTATAGGAATGTGCGATCATCATGAAATGTTCAGTTCAATTACAACTCAATAGATTCTACCTTCTTGTAACATTTCAGCCTGATTGGACCTTGTTTTCACACAAATGAACCCAGAATGATGTGAAATTGTGCTTCGTGCAACATAATTCTGGGTGCCATTTAAAAACCATAAGTGCTAATGACTCCATTCCTTTTTGTGATTGTAGGGGCTGTCTATTGGAGTACACTAAAACAAACCTGATCTCTCTAGGACATTCAGAAGCCAAGTTATAAGCCCACAAATGTGTAACTGGACTACTTCTTTAAATTGACACCAGATCCGGTGACCTTTGGGACATGGTTTGACCCCATATAGGAATGTGCGATGATCATGAAACATTCAGATCACTTACAACTCAATAGATTCTACCTTCTTGTAACGTTTCAGCCTAATTGGACCTTGTTTTCACACAAATGGACCCAGAATGATGTGAAATTGTGCTTTGTGCAACATAATTCTGGGTGCCATTTAAAAACCATAAGTGCTAATGACTCCATTCCTTTTTGTGGTAATGGGGGCTGTTAATTGGAGTTCTCTAAAACAAACCTGACCTCTTTAGGACATTCAGAAGCCAAGTTATAAGCCCACAAATGTGTAACTGGACTACTTCTTTAAATTGACACCAGATCCGGTGACCTTTGGGACATGGTTTGACCCCCTTAGGAAAGTGCTATCATCATGACACGTTCAGATCAATTACAAGTCAATAGATTCTACCTTCCTGTAACGTTTCAGCCTGATTGGACCTTGTTTTCACACAAATGAACCCAGAATGATGTGAAATTGTGCTTTGTGCAACATAATTCTGGGTGCCATTTAAAAACCATAAGTGCTAATGACTCCATTCCTGTTTTGTGGTTGTAGGGGCTGTTGATTGGAGTACACTAAAACAAACCTGATCTCTCTAGGACATTCAGAAGCCAAGTTATAAGCCCACAAATGTGTAACTGGACTACTTCTTTAAATTGACACCCGATCCGGTGACCTTTGGGACATGGTTTGACCCCCTTAGGAAAGTGCTATCATTATGAAACGTTCAGTTCACCTACAACTCAATAGATTCTACCTTCCTGTAACGTTTCAGCCTGATTGGACCTTGTTTTCACACAAATGAACCCAGAATGATGTGAAATTGTGCTTCGTGCAACATAATTCTGGGTGCCATTTAAAAACCATAAGGGCTAATGACTCCATTCCTTTTTGTGGTTGTAGGGGCTGTTGATTGGAGTACACTAAAACAAACCTGACCTCTCTAGGACATTCAGAAGCCAAGTTATAAGCCCACAAAGGTGTAACTGGACTACTTCTTTAAAGTGACACCAGGCCCGGTGACCTTTGGGACATGGTTTGACCCCCTATAGGAATGTGCGATCATCATGAAACGTTCAGATCACTTACAACTCAATTGATTCTACCTTCTTGTAACGTTTCAGCCTGATTGGACCTTGTTTTCACACAAATGGACCAGGAATGATGTGAAATTGTGCTTCGTGCAACATAATCCTGGGTGCCATTTACAAATCATAGGTGCTAATGACTCCATTCCCTTTTTGTGGTTGTAGGGGCTGTTGATTGGAGTACACTAAAACAAACCTGATCCCTCTAGGACATTCAGAAGCCAAGTTATAAGCCCACAAATGTGTAACTGGACTACTTCTTTAAATTGACACCCGATCCGGTGACCTTTGGGACATGGTTTGACCCCCTTAGGAAAGTGCTATCATTATGAAACGTTCAGATCACTTACAACTCAATAGATTCTACCGTCCTGTACCATTTCAGCCTGATTGGACCTTGTATTCACACAAATGAACCCAGAATGATGTGAAATTGTGCTTCGTGCAACATAATTCTAGGTGCCATTTAAAAACCATAAGTGCTAATGACTCCATTCCTTTTTTGGGGAAATGGGGGCTGTTAATTGGAGTACTCTAAAACAAACCTGACCTCTTTAGGAAATTCAGAAGCCAAGTTATAAGCCCACAAAGGTGTAACTGGACTACTTCTTTAAAGTGACACCAGGCTCGGTGACCTTTGGGACATGGTTTGACACCCTATAGGAATGTGCGATCATCATGAAACGTTCAGATCACTTACAACTCAATAGATTCTACCTTCTTGTAACGTTTCAGCCTGATTGGACCTTGTTTTCACACAAATGGACCCAGAATGATGTGAAATTGTACTTCGTGCAACATAATTCTGTGGTCCATTTACAAACCATAAGTGCTAATGACTCCATTCCTTTTTGTGGTTGTAGGGGCTGCCTATTGGAGTACACTAAAACAAACCTGATCTCTCTAGGACATTCAGAAGCCAAGTTATAAGCCCACAAATGTGTAACTGGGCTACTTCTTTAAATTGACACCAGATCCGGTGACCTTTGGGACATGGTTTGACCCCCTTAGGAAAGTGCTATCATCCTGAAACGTTCAGATCACTTACAACTCAATAGATTCTACCTTCCTGTAACGTTTCAGCCTGATTGGACCTTGTTTTCACACAAATGAACCCAGAATGATGTGAAATTGTGCTTTGTGCAACATAATTCTTGGTGCCATTTAAAAACCATAAGTGCTAATGACTCCATTCCTTTTTGAGGTAATAGGGGCTGTTAATTTGAGTACTCTAAAACAAACCTGACCTCTCTAGGATATTCAGAAGCCAAGTTATAAGCCCACAAATGTGTAAATGGACTACTTCTTTAAAGTGACACCAGGCCCGGTGACCTTTGGGACAAGGTTTGACCCCCTATAGGAATGTACGATCATCATGAAACGTTCAGATCACTTACAACTCAATAGATTCTACCTTCTTGTAATGTTTCAGCCTGATTGGACCTTGTTTTCACACAAATGGACCCAGAATGATGTGAAATTGTGCTTCGTGCAACATAATTCTGGGTGCCATTTACAAACCATAAGTGCTAATGACTCCATTCCTTTTTGGGGTAATGGGGGCTGTTAATTGGAGTACTCTAAAACAAACCTGACCTCTCTAGGATATTCAGAAGCCAAGTTATAAGCCCACAAAGGTGTAACTGGACTACTTCTTTAAAGTGACACCAGAACCGGTGACCTTTGGGACATGGTTTGACCCCCTATAGGTATGTGCGATCATCATGAAACGTTCAGATCACTTACAACTCAATAGATTCTACCTTCTTGTAACGTTTCAACCTGATTGGACCTTGTTTTCACACAAATGGACCCAGAATGATGTGAAATTGTGCTTCATGCAACATAATTCTTGGTGCCATTTACAAACCATAAGTGCTAACGACTCCATTCATTTTTGTGGTTGTAGGGGCTGTTGATTGGAGTACACTAAAACAAACCTGATCTCTCTAGGACATTCAGAAGCCAAGTTATAAGCCCACAAATGTGTAACTGGACTACTTCTTTAAATTGACAATAGATCCGGTGACCTTTGGGACATGGTTTGACCCCCTTAGGAAAGTGCTATCATCATGAAACGTTTAGATCAATTACAACTCAATAGATTCTACCTTCCTGTAACGTTTCAGCCTGATTGGACCTTGTTTTCACACAAATGAACCCAGAATGATGTGAAATTGTGCTTCGTGCAACATAATTCTGGGTGCCATTTAAAAACCATAAGTGCTAATGACTCCATTCCTTTTTGAGGGAATGGGGGCTGTTAATTGGAGTACTCTAAAACAATCCTGACCTCTCTAGGATATTCAGAAGCCAAGTTATAAGCCCACAAAGGTGTAACTGGACTACTTCTTTAATGTGACACCAGGCCCGGTGACCTTTGGGACATGGTTTTACCCCCTATAAGAATGTGCGATCATCATGAAACGTTCAGATCACTTACAACTCAATTGATTCTACCTTCTTGTAACGTTTCAGCCTGATTGGACCTTGTTTTCACACAAATGGACCCAGAATGATGTGAAATTGTGCTTCGTGCAACATAATTCTGGGTGCCATTTACAAACCATAAGTGCTAATGACTCCATTCCTTTTTGTGGTTGTAGGGGCTGTTAATTGGAGTACTCTAAAACAAACCTGACCTCTCTAGGATATTCAGAAGCCAAGTTATAAGCCCACAAAGGTGTAACTGGACTACTTCTTTAATGTGACACCAGGCCCGGTGACCTTTGGGACATGGTTTCACGCCCTATAGGAATGTGCGATCATCATGAAATGTTCAGTTCAATTACAACTCAATAGATTCTACCTTCTTGTAACATTTCAGCCTGATTGGACCTTGTTTTCACACAAATGAACCCAGAATGATGTGAAATTGTGCTTCGTGCAACATAATTCTGGGTGCCATTTAAAAACCATAAGTGCTAATGACTCCATTCCTTTTTGTGATTGTAGGGGCTGTCTATTGGAGTACACTAAAACAAACCTGATCTCTCTAGGACATTCAGAAGCCAAGTTATAAGCCCACAAATGTGTAACTGGACTACTTCTTTAAATTGACACCAGATCCGGTGACCTTTGGGACATGGTTTGACCCCATATAGGAATGTGCGATGATCATGAAACATTCAGATCACTTACAACTCAATAGATTCTACCTTCTTGTAACGTTTCAGCCTAATTGGACCTTGTTTTCACACAAATGGACCCAGAATGATGTGAAATTGTGCTTTGTGCAACATAATTCTGGGTGCCATTTAAAAACCATAAGTGCTAATGACTCCATTCCTTTTTGTGGTAATGGGGGCTGTTAATTGGAGTACTCTAAAACAAACCTGACCTCTTTAGGACATTCAGAAGCCAAGTTATAAGCCCACAAATGTGTAACTGGACTACTTCTTTAAATTGACACCAGATCCGGTGACCTTTGGGACATGGTTTGACCCCCTTAGGAAAGTGCTATCATCATGACACGTTCAGATCAATTACAAGTCAATAGATTCTACCTTCCTGTAACGTTTCAGCCTGATTGGACCTTGTTTTCACACAAATGAACCCAGAATGATGTGAAATTGTGCTTTGTGCAACATAATTCTGGGTGCCATTTAAAAACCATAAGTGCTAATGACTCCATTCCTTTTTGTGGTAATGGGGGCTGTTAATTGGAGTACTCTAAAACAAACCTGACCTCTTTAGGATATTCAGAAGCCAAGTTATAAGCCCACAAAGGTGTAACTGGACTACTTATTTAAAGTGACACCAGGCCCGGTGACCTTTGGGACATGGTTTGAACCCCTATAGGAATGTGCGATCATCATGAAACGTTCAGATCACTTAAAACTCAATAGATTCTACCTTCTTGTAACGATTCAGCCTGATTGGACCTTGTTTTCACACAAATGGACCCAGAATGATGTGAAATTGTGCTTCGTGCAACATAATTCTGGGTGCCATTTACAAACCATAAGTGCTAATGACTCCATTCCTTTTTGTGGTTGTAGGGGCTGTCTATTGGAGTACACTAAAACAAACCTGATCTCTCTAGGACATTCAGAAGCCAAGGTATAAGCCCACAAATGTGTAACTGGACTACTTCTTTAAATTGACACCAGATCCGGTGACCTTTGGGACATGGTTTGACCCCATATAGGAATATGCGATGATCATGAAACATTCAGATCACTTACAACTCAATAGATTCTACCTTCTTGTAACGTTTCAGCCAGATTGGACCTTGTTTTCACACAAATGGACCCAGAATGATGTGAAATTGTGCTTCGTGCAACATAATTCTGGGTGCCATTTACAAACCATAAGTGCTAATGACTTCAGATCACTTACAACTCAATAGATTCTACCTTCTTGTAAAGTTTCAGCCTGATTGGACCTTGTTTTCACACAAATGGACCCAGAATGATGTGAAATTGTGCTTCGTGCAACATAATTCTGGGTGCCATTTAAAAACCATAAGTGCTAATGACTCCATTCCTTTTTGGGGTAATGGGGGCTGTTAATTGGAGTACTCTAAAACAAACCTGACCTCTCTAGGTTATTCAGAAGCCAAGTGATAAGCCCACAAATGTGTAACTGGACTACTTCTTTAAAGTGACACCAGGCCCAGTGACCTTTGGGACATGGTTTGACCCCCTTAGGAAAGTGCTATCATCATGAAACGTTCAGATCACTTACAACTCAATTGATTCTACCTTCTTGTAATGTTTCAGCCTGATTGGACCTTGTTTTCACACAAATGGACCAGGAATGATGTGAAATTGTGCTTCGTGCAACATAATTCTGGGTGCCATTTACAAACCATAGGTGCTAATGACTCCATTCATTTTTGTGGTTGTAGGGGCTGTTGATTGGAGTACACTAAAACAAACCTGATCCCTCTAGGACATTCAGAAGCCAAGTTATAAGCCCACAAATGTGTAACTGGACTACTTCTTTAAAACAACACCAGATCCGGTGACCTTTGGGACATGGTTTGTCCCCCTTAGGAAAGTTCTATCATCATGAAACGTTCAGATCACTTACAACTCAATAGATTCTACCTTCCTGTAACGTTTCAGCCCCTTTGGACCTTGTTTTCACACAAATGAACCCAGAATCATGTGAAATTGTGCTTCGTGCAACATAATTCTGGGTGCCTTTAAAAACCATAAGTGCTAATGACTCCATTCCTTTTTGGGTTAATGGGGGCTGTTAATTGGATTACTCTAAAACAAACCTGACCTCTCTAGGATATTCAGAAGCCAAGTTATAAGCCCACAAAAGTGTAACTGGAATACTTCTTTAAAGTGACACCAGGCCCGGTGACCTTTGGGACATGGTTTGACCCCCTATAGGAATGTGCGATCATCATGAAACGTTCAGATCACTTACAACTCAATAGATTCTATCTTCTTGTAACATTTCAGCCTGATTGGACCTTGTTTTCACACAAATGGACCCAGAATGATGTGAAATTGTGCTTCATGCAACATAATTCTGGGTGCCATTTACAAACCATAAGTGCTAATGACTCCTTTCCTTTTTGTGGTTCTAGGGGCTGTTGATTGGAGTACACTAAAACAAACCTGATCTCTCTAGGACATTCAGAAGCCAAGTTATAAGCCCACAAATGTGTAACTGGACTACTTCTTTAAATTGACACCAGATCCGGTGACCTTTGGGACATGGTTTGACCCCCTTAGGAAAGTGCTATCATCATGACACGTTCAGATCAATTACAACTCAATAGATTCTACATTCTTGTAACGTTTCAGCCTGATTGGACCTTGTTTTCACACAAATGGACCCAGAATGATGTGAAATTGTGCTTCGTGCAACATAATTCTGGGTGCCATTTACAAACCATAGGTTCTAATGACTCCATTCCTTTTTGTGGTTGTAGGGGCTGTTGATTGGAGTACACTAAAACAAACCTGATCTCTCTAGGACATTCAGAAGCCAAGTTATAAGCCCACAAATGTGTAACTGGACTACTTCTTTAAATTGACACCAGATCCGGTGACCTTTGGGACATGGTTTGACCCCCTTAGGAAAGTGCTATCATCATGAAACGTTCAGATCACTTACAACTCAATAGATTCTACCTTCCTGTAACGTTTCAGCCTGATTGGACCTTGTTTTCCACAAATGAACCCAGAATGATGTGAAATTGTGCTTCATGCAACTTAATTCTGGGTGCCATTTAAAAACCATAATTGCTAATGACTCCATTCCTTTTTGAGGTAATGGGGGCTGTTAATTGGAGTACTCTAAAACAAACCTGACATCTCTAGGATATTCAGAAGCCAAGTTATAAGCCCACAAAGGTGTAACTGGACTACTTCTTTAATGTGACACCAGGCCCGGTGACCTTTGGGACATGGTTTTACCCCCTATAAGAATGTACGATCATCATGAAACGTTCAGATCACTTACAACTCAATTGATTCTACCTTCTTGTAAGGTTTCAGCCTGATTGGACCTTGTTTTCACACAAATGGACCCAGAATGATGTGAAATTGTGCTTCGTGCAACATAATTCTGGGTGCCATTTCCAAACCATAAGTGCTAATGACTCCATTCATTTTTGTGGTTGTAGGGGCTGTTGATTGGAGTACACTAAAACAAACCTGATCTCTCTAGGACATTCAGAAGCCAAGTTATAAGCCCACAAATGTGAAACTGGACTACTTCTTTAAAGTGACACCAGGCCCGGTAACCTTTGGGACATGGTTTGTCCCCCTATAGGAATGTGCGATCATCATGAAACGTTCAGATCACTTACAACTCAATAGATTCTACCTTCTTGTAACGTTTCAGCCTGATTGGACCTTGTTTTCACACAAATGAACCCAGAATGATGTGAAATTGTGCTTCGTGCAACATAATTCTGGGTGCCATTTAAAAACCATGAGTGCTAATGACTCCATTCCTTTTTGTGGTTGTAGGGGCTGTTGATTGGAGTACACTAAAACAAACCTGATCTCTCTAGGACATTCAGAAGCCAAGTTATAAGCCCACAAATGTGTAACTGGGCTACTTCTTTAAAATGACACCAGATCCGGTGACCTTTGGGACATGGTTTGACCCCATATAGGAATGTGCGATGATCATGAAACATTCAGATCACTTACAACTCAATAGATTCTACCTTCTTGTAACGTTTCAGCCAGATTGGACCTTGTTTTCACACAAATGGACCCAGAATGATGTGAAATTGTGCTTCGTGCAACATAATTCTGGGTGCCATTTACAAACCATAAGTGCTAATGACTTCAGATCACTTACAACTCAATAGATTCTACCTTCTTGTAAAGTTTCAGCCTGATTGGACCTTGTTTTCACACAAATGGACACAGAATGATGTGAAATTGTGCTTCGTGCAACATAATTCTGGGTGCCATTTAAAAACCATAAGTGCTAATGACTCCATTCCTTTTTGGGGTAATGGGGGCTGTTAATTGGAGTACTCTAAAACAAACCTGACCTCTCTAGGATATTCAGAAGCCAAGTGATAAGCCCACAAATGTGTAACTGGACTACTTCTTTAAAGTGACACCAGGCCCGGTGACCTTTGGGACATGGTTTGACCCCCTTAGGAAAGTGCTATCATCATGAAACGTTCAGATCACTTACAACTCAATTAATTCTACCTTCTTGTAATGTTTCAGCCTGATTGGACCTTGTTTTCACACAAATGGACCAGGAATGATGTGAAATTGTGCTTCGTGCAACATATTTCTGGGTGCCATTTACAAACCATAGGTGCTAATGACTCCATTCATTTTTGTGGTTGTAGGGGCTGTTGATTGGAGTACACTAAAACAAACCTGATCCCTCTAGGACATTCAGAAGCCAAGTTATAAGCCCACAAATGTGTAACTGGACTACTTCTTTAAAACAACACCAGATCCGGTGACCTTTGGGACATGGTTTGTCCCCCTTAGGAAAGTTCTATCATCATGAAACGTTCAGATCACTTACAACTCAATAGATTCTACCTTCCTGTAACGTTTCAGCCCCTTTGGACCTTGTTTTCACACAAATGAACCCAGAATCATGTGAAATTGTGCTTCGTGCAACATAATTCTGGGTGCCTTTAAAAACCATAAGTGCTAATGACTCCATTCCTTTTTGGGTTAATGGGGGCTGTTAATTGGACAACTCTAAAACAAACCTGACCTCTCTAGGATATTCAGAAGCCAAGTTATAAGCCCACAAAAGTGTAACTGGAATACTTCTTTAAAGTGACACCAGGCCCGGTGACCTTTGGGACATGGTTTGACCCCCTATAGGAATGTGCGATCATCATGAAACGTTCAGATCACTTACAACTCAATAGATTCTATCTTCTTGTAACATTTCAGCCTGATTGGACCTTGTTTTCACACAAATGGACCCAGAATGATGTGAAATTGTGCTTCATGCAACATAATTCTGGGTGCCATTTACAAACCATAAGTGCTAATGACTCCTTTCCTTTTTGTGGTTGTAGGGGCTGTTGATTGGAGTACACTAAAACAAACCTGATCTCTCTAGGACATTCAGAAGCCAAGTTATAAGCCCACAAATGTGTAACTGGACTACTTCTTTAAATTGACACCAGATCCGGTGACCTTTGGGACATGGTTTGACCCCCTTAGGAAAGTGCTATCATCATGACACGTTCAGATCAATTACAACTCAATAGATTCTACATTCTTGTAACGTTTCAGCCTGATTGGACCTTGTTTTCACACAAATGGACCCAGAATGATGTGAAATTGTGCTTCGTGCAACATAATTCTGGGTGCCATTTACAAACCATAGGTTCTAATGACTCCATTCATTTTTGTGGTTGTAGGGGCTGTTGATTGGAGTACACTAAAACAAACCTGATCTCTCTAGGACATTCAGAAGCCAAGTTATAAGCCCACAAATGTGTAACTGGACTACTTCTTTAAATTGACACCAGATCCGGTGACCTTTTGGACATGGTTTGACCCCCTTAGGAAAGTGCTATCATCATGAAACGTTCAGATCACTTACAACTCAATAGATTCTACCTTCCTGTAACGTTTCAGCCTGATTGGACCTTGTTTTCCACAAATGAACCCAGAATGATGTGAAATTGTGCTTCATGCAACTTAATTCTGGGTGCCATTTAAAAACCATAATTGCTAATGACTCCATTCCTTTTTGAGGTAATGGGGGCTGTTAATTGGAGTACTCTAAAACAAACCTGACATCTCTAGGATATTCAGAAGCCAAGTTATAAGCCCACAAAGGTGTAACTGGACTACTTCTTTAATGTGACACCAGGCCCGGTGACCTTTGGGACATGGTTTGATCCCCTTAGGAAAGTACTATCATCATGAAACGTTCAGATCACTTACAACTCAATAGATTCTACCTTCCTGTAACGTTTCAGCCTGATTGGACGTTGTTTTCACACAAATGAACCCAGAATGATGTGAAATTGTGCTTTGTGCCACATAATTCTGGGTGCCATTTAAAAACCATAAGTGCTAATGACTCCATTCCTTTTTGTGGTTGTAGGGGCTGTTGATTGGAGTATACTTAAACAAACCTGATCTCTCTAGGACATTCAGAAGCCAAGTTCTAAGCCCACAAATGTGTAACTGGACTACTTCTTTAAATTGACACCAGATCCGGTGACCATTGGGACATGGTTTGACCCCCTTAGGAAAGTGCTATCATCATGAAACGTTCAGATCACTTACAACTCAATAAATTATACCTTCCTGTAACGTTTCAGCCTGATTGGACCATGTTTTCACACAAATGGACCCAGAATGATGTGAAATTGTGCTTCGTGCAACATAATTCTGGGTGCCATTTACAAACCATAAGTGCTAATGACTCCATTCCTTTTTGAGGTTGTAGGGGCTGTAGATTGGAGTACACTAAAACAAACCTGATCTCTCTAGGACATTCAGAAGCCAAGTTATAAGCCCACAAATGTGTAACTGGACTACTTCTTTAAAGTGACACCAGATCCGGTGACCTTTGAACATGGTTTTACTCCCTATAGGAATGTGCGATCATCTTGAAACGTTCAGATCACTTACAACTCAATAGATTCTACCTTCTTGTAACGTTTCAGCCTGATTGGACCTTGTTTTCACTCAAATGAACCCAGAATGATGTGAAATTGTGCTTCGTGCAACATAATTCTGGGTGCCATTTAAAAACCATAAGTGCTAATGACTCCATTCCTTTTAGTGGTAATGGGGGCTGTTAATTGGAGTACTCTAAAACAAACCTGACCTCTCTAGGATATTCAGAAGCCAAGTTATAAGCCCACAAAGGTGTAACTGGACTACTTCTTTAAATTGACACCAGGCCCGGTGACCTTTGGGACATGGTTTGATCCCCTTAGGAAAGTGCTATCATCATGAAACGTTCAGATCACTTACAACTCAATAGATTCTACCTTCCTGTAACGTTTCAGCCTGATTGGACCTTGTTTTCACACAAATGAACCACGATTGATGTGAAATTGTGCTTCGAGCAACATAATTCTGGGTGCCATTTAAAAACCATAAGTGCTAATGACTCCATTCCTTTTAGTGGTAATGGGGGCTGCTAATTGGAGTACTCTAAAACAAACCTGACCTCTCTAGGATATTCAGAAGCCAAGTTATAAGCCCACAAAAGTGTAACTGGACTACTTCTTTAAAGTGACACCAGGCCCGGTGACCTTTGGGACATGGTTTGACCCCCTATAGGAATGTGCGATCATCATGAAACGTTCAGATCACTTACAACTCAATTTATTCTACCTTCTTGTAACGTTTCAGCCTGATTGGACCTTGTTTTCGCACAAATGGACCCAGAATGATGTGAAATTGTGCTTCGTGGAACATAATTCTGGGTGCCATTTACAAACCATAAGTGCTAATGACTCCATTCCTTTTTGTGGTTGTAGGGGCTGTTGGTTGGAGTACATTAAAACAAACCTGATCTCTCTAGAACATTCAGAAGCCAAGTTATAAGCCCACAAATGTGTAACTGGACTACTTCTTTAAATTGACACCAGATCCGGTGACCTTTGGGACATGGTTTGACCCCCTTAGGAAAGTGCTATCATCATGAAACATTCAGATCACTTACAACTCAATAGATTCTACCTTCCTGTAACGTTTCAGCCTGATTGGACGTTGTTTTCACACAAATGAACCCAGAATGATGTGAAATTGTGCTTTGTGCCACAAAATTCTGGGTGCCATTTAAAAACCATAAGTGCTAATGACTCCATTCCTTTTTGTGGTTGTAGGGGCTGTTGATTGGAGTATACTAAAACAAACCTGATCTCTCTAGGACATTCAGAAGCCAAGTTATAAGCCCACAAATGTGTAACTGGACTACTTCTTTAAATTGAAACCAGATCCGGTGACCAGTGGGACATGGTTTGACCCCCTATAGGAATGTGCGATCATCTTGAAACGTTCAGATCACTTACAACTCAATAGATTCTACCTTCTTGTAACGTTTCAGCCTGATTGGACCTTGTTTTCACTCAAATGAACCCAGAATGATGTGAAATTGTGCTTCGTGCAACATAATTCTGGGTGCCATTTAAAAACCATAAGTCCTAATGACTCCATTCCTTTTAGTGGTAATGGGGGCTGTTAATTGGAGTACTCTAAAACAAACCTGACCTCTCTAGGATATTCAGAAGCCAAGTTATAAGCCCACAAAGGTGTAACTGGACTACTTTAAATTGACACCAGGCACGGTGACCTTTGGGACATGGTTTGATCCCCTTATGAAAGTGCTATCATCATGAAACGTTCAGATCACTTACAACTCAATAGATTCTACCTTCCTGTAACGTTTCAGCCTGATCGGACCTTGTTTTCACACAAATGAACCACGATTGTTGTGAAATTGTGCTTCGAGCAACATAATTCTGGGTGCCATTTAAAAACCATAAGTGCTAATGACTCCATTCCTTTTAGTGGTAATGGGGGCTGCTAATTGGAGTACTCTAAAACAAACCTGACCTCTCTAGGATATTCAGAAGCCAAGTTATAAGCCCACAAAGGTGTAACTGGACTACTTCTTTAAAGTGACACCAGGCCCGGTGACCTTTGGGACATGGTTTGACCCCCTATAGGAATGTGCGATCATCATGAAACGTTCAGATCACTTACAACTCAATATATTCTACCTTCTTGTAACGTTTCAGCCTGATTGGACCTTGTTTTCACACAAATGGACCCAGAATGATGTGAAATTGTGCTTCGTGGAACATAATTCTGGGTGCCATTTACAAACCATAAGTGCTAATGACTCCATTCCTTTTTGTGGTTGTAGGGGCTGTTGGTTGGAGTACATTAAAACAAACCTGATCTCTCTAGAACATTCAGAAGCCAAGTTATAAGCCCACAAATGTGTAACTGGACTACTTTAAATTGACACCAGATCCGGTGACCTTTGGGACATGGTTTGACCCCCTTAGGAAAGTGCTATCATCATGAAACATTCAGATCACTTACAACTCAATAGATTCTACCTTCCTGTAACGTTTCAGCCTGATTGTACCTTGTTTTCACACAAATGAACCCAGAATGATGTGAAATTGTGCTTCGTGCAACATAATTCTGGGTGCCATTTAAAAACCATAAGTGCTAATGACTCCATTCCTTTTTGTGGTTGTAGGGGCTGTTGATTGGAGTATACTAAAACAAACCTGATCTCTCTAGGACATTCAGAAGCCAAGTTATAAGCCCACAAATGTGTAACTGGACTACTTCTTTAAATTGACACCAGATCCGGTGACCTTTGGGACATTGTTTGACCCCCTTAGGAAAGTGCTATCATCATGAAACGTTCAGATCACTTACAACTCAATAGATTCTACCTTCTTGTAACGTTTCAGCCTGATTGGACCTTGTTTTCACACAAATGGACCCAGAATGATGTGAAATTGTGCTTCGTGCAACATAATTCTGGGTGCCATTTAATAACCATAAGTGCTAATGACTCCATTCCTTTTTGAGGTTGTAGGGGCTGTTGATTGGAGTACACTAAAACAAACCTGATCTCTCTAGGACATTCAGAAACCAAGTTATAAGCCCTCAAAGGTGTAATTGGACTACTTCTTTAAAGTGACACCAGGCCCGGTGACCTTTGGGACATGGTTTGACCCCCTATATGAATGTGCGATCATCATGAAACGTTCAGATCACTTACAACTCAATAGATTCTACCTTCTTGTAACGTTTCAGCCTGATTGGACCTTGTTTTCACACAAATGGACCCAGAATGATGTGAAATTGTGCTTCGTGCAACATAATTCTGGGTGCCATTTACAAACCATAAGTGCTAATGACTCCATTCCTTTTTGTGGTTGTAGGGGCTGTTGATTGGAGTACACTAAAACAAACCTGATCTCTCTAGGACATTCAGAAGCCAAGTTATAAGCCCACAAAGGTGTAACTGGACTACTTCTTTAAATTGACACCAGATCCGGTGACCTTTGGGACATTGTTTGACCCCCTTAGGAAAGTGCGATCATCTTGAAACGTTCAGATCACTTACAACTCAATAGATTCTACCTTCTTGTAACGTTTCAGCCTGATTGGACCTTGTTTTCACACAAATGGACCCAGAATGATGTGAAATTGTGCTTAGTGCAACATAATTCTGGGTGCCATTTAAAAACCATAAGTGCTAATGACTCCATTCCTTTTAGTGGTAACGGGGGCTGTTAATTGGAGTACTCTAAAACAAACCTGGCCTCTCTAGGATATTCAGAAGCCAAGTTATAAGCCCACAAAGGTGTAACTGGACTACTTCTTTAAAGTGACGCCTGGCCCGGTGACCTTTGGGACATAGTTTGACCCCCTATAGGAATGTGCGATCATCATGAAACGTTCAGATCACTTACAACTCAATAGATTCTACCTTCTTGTAACGTTTCAGCCTGATTGGACCTTGTTTTCACACAAATGGACCCAGAATGATGTGAAATTGTGCTTCGTGCAACATAATTCTGGGTGCCATTTACAAACCATAAGTGCTAATGACTCCATTCCTTTTTGTGGTTGTAGGGGCTGTTGATTGGAGTACACTAAAACAAACCTGATCTCTCTAGGACATTCAGAAGCCAAGTTATAAGCCCACAAAGGTGTAACTGGACTACTTCTTTAAATTGACACCAGATCCGGTGACCTTTGGGACATTGTTTGACCCCCTTAGGAAAGTGCGATCATCTTGAAACGTTCAGATCACTTACAACTCAATAGATTCTACCTTCTTGTAACGTTTCAGCCTGATTGGACCTTGTTTTCACACAAATGGACCCAGAATGATGTGAAATTGTGCTTAGTGCAACATAATTCTGGGTGCCATTTAAAAACCATAAGTGCTAATGACTCCATTCCTTTTAGTGGTAACGGGGGCTGTTAATTGGAGTACTCTAAAACAAACCTGGCCTCTCTAGGATATTCAGAAGCCAAGTTATAAGCCCACAAAGGTGTAACTGGACTACTTCTTTAAAGTGACGCCTGGCCCGGTGACCTTTGGGACATAGTTTGACCCCCTATAGGAATGTGCGATCATCATGAAACGTTCAGATCACTTACAACTCAATAGATTCTACCTTCTTGTAACGTTTCAGCCTGATTGGACCTTGTTTTCACACAAATGGACCCAGAATGATGTGAAATTGTGCTTCGTGCAACATAATTCTGGGTGCCATTTACAAACCATAAGTGCTAATGACTCCATTCCTTTTTGTGGTTGTAGGGGCTGTTGATTGGAGTACACTAAAACAAACCTGATCTCTCTAGGACATTCAGAAGCCAAGTTTTAAGCCCACAAAGGTGTAACTGGACTACTTCTTTAAATTGACACCAGATCCGGTGACCTTTGGGACATTGTTTTACCCCCTTAGGAAAGTGCGATCATCTTGAAACGTTCAGATCACTTACAACTCAATAGGTTCTACCTTCTTGTAACGTTTCAGCCTGATTGGACCTTGTTTTCACACAAATGGACCCAGAATGATGTGAAATTGTGCTTAGTGCAATATAATTCTGGGTACCATTTACAAACCATAAGTGCTAATGACTCCATTCCTTTTTATGGTTGTAGGGGCTGTTGGTTGGAGTACATTAAAACAAACCTGATCTCTCTAGGACATTCAGAAGCCAATTTATAAGCCCACAAATGTGTACCTGGACTACTTCTTTAAATTGACACCAGATCCGGTGACCTTTGGGACATTGTTTGACCCCCTTAGGAAAGTGCTATCATCATGAAACGTTCAGATCACTTACAACTCAATAGATTCTACCTTCTTGTAACGTTTCAGCCTGATTGGACCTTGTTTTCACACAAATGGACCCAGAATGATGTGAAATTGTGCTTCGTGCAACATAATTCTGGGTGCCATTTAAAAACCATAAGTGCTAATGACTCCATTCCTTTTAGTGGTAACGGGGGCTGTTAATTGGAGTACTCTAAAACAAACCTGGCCTCTCTAGGATATTCAGAAGCCAAGTTATAAGCCCACAAAGGTGTAACTGGACTACTTCTTTAAAGTGACGCCTGGCCCGGTGACCTTTGGGACATAGTTTGACCCCCTATAGGAATGTGCGATCATCATGAAACGTTCAGATCACTTACAACTCAATAGATTCTACCTTCTTGTAACGTTTCAGCCTGATTGGACCTTGTTTTCACACAAATGGACCCAGAATGATGTGAAATTGTGCTTCGTGCAACATAATTCTGGGTGCCATTTACAAACCATAAGTGCTAATGACTCCATTCCTTTTTGTGGTTGTAGGGGCTGTTGATTGGAGTACACTAAAACAAACCTGATCTCTCTAGGACATTCAGAAGCCAAGTTATAAGCCCACAAAGGTGTAACTGGACTACTTCTTTAAATTGACACCAGATCCGGTGACCTTTGGGACATTGTTTGACCCCCTTAGGAAAGTGCGATCATCTTGAAACGTTCAGATCACTTACAACTCAATAGATTCTACCTTCTTGTAACGTTTCAGCCTGATTGGACCTTGTTTTCACACAAATGGACCCAGAATGATGTGAAATTGTGCTTAGTGCAACATAATTCTGGGTGCCATTTAAAAACCATAAGTGCTAATGACTCCATTCCTTTTAGTGGTAACGGGGGCTGTTAATTGGAGTACTCTAAAACAAACCTGGCCTCTCTAGGATATTCAGAAGCCAAGTTATAAGCCCACAAAGGTGTAACTGGACTACTTCTTTAAAGTGACGCCTGGCCCGGTGACCTTTGGGACATAGTTTGACCCCCTATAGGAATGTGCGATCATCATGAAACGTTCAGATCACTTACAACTCAATAGATTCTACCTTCTTGTAACGTTTCAGCCTGATTGGACCTTGTTTTCACACAAATGGACCCAGAATGATGTGAAATTGTGCTTCGTGCAACATAATTCTGGGTGCCATTTACAAACCATAAGTGCTAATGACTCCATTCCTTTTTGTGGTTGTAGGGGCTGTTGATTGGAGTACACTAAAACAAACCTGATCTCTCTAGGACATTCAGAAGCCAAGTTTTAAGCCCACAAAGGTGTAACTGGACTACTTCTTTAAATTGACACCAGATCCGGTGACCTTTGGGACATTGTTTTACCCCCTTAGGAAAGTGCGATCATCTTGAAACGTTCAGATCACTTACAACTCAATAGGTTCTACCTTCTTGTAACGTTTCAGCCTGATTGGACCTTGTTTTCACACAAATGGACCCAGAATGATGTGAAATTGTGCTTAGTGCAATATAATTCTGGGTACCATTTACAAACCATAAGTGCTAATGACTCCATTCCTTTTTATGGTTGTAGGGGCTGTTGGTTGGAGTACATTAAAACAAACCTGATCTCTCTAGGACATTCAGAAGCCAATTTATAAGCCCACAAATGTGTAACTGGACTACTTCTTTAAATTGACACCAGATCCGGTGACCTTTGGGACATTGTTTGACCCCCTTAGGAAAGTGCTATCATCATGAAACGTTCAGATCACTTACAACTCAATAGATTCTACCTTCTTGTAACGTTTCAGCCTGATTGGACCTTGTTTTCACACAAATGGACCCAGAATGATGTGAAATTGTGCTTCGTGCAACATAATTCTGGGTGCCATTTAAAAACCATAAGTGCTAATGACTCCATTCATTTTTGAGGTTGTAGGGGCTGTTGATTGGAGTACACTAAAACAAACCTGATCTCTCTAGGACATTCAGAAACCAAGTTATAAGCCCTCAAACGTGTAATTGGACTACTTCTTCAAAGTGACACCAGGCCCGGTGACCTTTGGGACATGGTTTGACCCTCTATAGGAATGTGCGATCATCATGAAACGTTCAGATCACTTACAACTCAATAGATTCTACCTTCATGTAACGTTTCAGCCTGATTGGACCTTGTTTTCACACAAATGGACCCAGAATGATATGAAATTGTGCTTCGTGCAACATAATTCTGGGTGCCATTTACAAACCATAAGTGCTAATGACTCCATTCCTTTTTGTGGTTGTAGGGGCTGTTGATTGGAGTACACTAAAACAAACCTGATCTCTCTAGGACATTCAGAAGCCAAGTTATAAGCCCACAAAGGTGTAACTGGACTACTTCTTTAAATTGACACCAGATCCGGTGACCTTTGGGACATTGTTTGACCCCCTTAGGAAAGTGCGATCATCTTGAAACGTTCAGATCACTTACAACTCAATAGATTCTACCTTCTTGTAACGTTTCAGCCTGATTGGACCTTGTTTTCACACAAATGGACCCAGAATGATGTGAAATTGTGCTTAGTGCAACATAATTCTGGGTGCCATTTAAAAACCATAAGTGCTCATGACTCCATTCCTTTTAGTGGTAACGGGGGCTGTTAATTGGAGTACTCTAAAACAAACCTGACCTCTCTAGGATATTCAGAAGCCAAGTTATAAGCCCACAAAGGTGTAACTGGACTACTTCTTTAAAGTGACGCCAGGCCCGGTGACCTTTGGGACATAGTTTGACCCCCTATAGGAATGTGCGATCATCATGAAACGTTCAGATCACTTACAACTCAATAGATTCTACCTTCTTGTAACGTTTCAGCCTGATTGGACCTTGTTTTCACACAAATGGACCCAGAATGATGTGAAATTGTGCTTCGTGCAACATAATTCTGGGTGCCATTTACAAACCATAAGTGCTAATGACTCCATTCCTTTTTGTGGTTGTAGGGGCTGTTGATTGGAGTACACTAAAACAACCCTGATCTCTCTAGGACATTCAGAAGCCAAGTTATAAGCCCACAAATGTGTAACTGGACTACTTCTTTAAATTGACACCAGATCCGGTGACCTTTGGGACATGGTTTGACCCCCTTAGGAAAGTGCAATTATCATGAAACGTGCAGATCACTTACAACTCAATAGATTCTACCTTCCTGTAACATTTCAGCCTGATTGGACCTTGTTTTCACACAAATGGACCCAGAATGATGTGAAATTGTGCTTCGTGCAACATAATTCTGGGTGCCATTTAAAAACCATAAGTGCTAATGACTCCATTTCTTTTTGTGGTTGTAGGGGCTGATGATTGGAGTCCTCTAAAACAAACCTGACCTCTCTAGGATATTCAGAAGCCAAGTTATAAGCCCACAAATGTGTAACTGGACTACTTCTTTAAAGTGACACCAGGCCCGGTGACCTTTGGGACATGGTTTGACCCCCTATAGGAATGTGTGATTATCATGAAACATTCAGATCACTTACAACTCAATAGATTCTACCTTCTTGTAACGTTTCAGCCTGATTGGACCTTGTTTTGACACAAATGGACCCAGAATGATGTGAAATTGTGCTTCGTGCAACATATTTCTGGGTGCCATTTACAAACCATAAGTGCTAATGACTCCATTCCTTTTTGTGGTTGTAGGGGCTGTTGATTGGAGTACACTAAAACAACCCTGATCTCTCTAGGACATTCAGAAGCCAAGTTATAAGCCCACAAATGTGTAACTGGACTACTTATTTAAATTGACACCAGATCCGGTAACGTTTGGGACATGGTTTGACCCCCTTAGGAAAGTGCTATCATCATGAAACGTTCTGATCACTTACAACTCAATAGATTCTACCTTCCTGTAACGTTTCAGCCTGATTGGTTCTTGTTTTCACACAAATGAACCCAGAATGATGTGAAATTGTGCTTCGTGCAACATAATTCTGGGTGCCATTTACAAACCATAAGTGCTAATGACTCCATTCCTTTTTGTGGTTGTAGGGGCTGTTGATTGGAGTACACTAAAATAAACCTGATCTCTCTAGGACATTCAGAAGCCAAGTTATAAGCCCACAAATGTGTAACTGGACTACTTGTTTAAAGTGACACCAGATCCGGTGACCTTTGGGACATGGTTTGACCCCCTTAGGAATGTGCAATCATCATGAAACGTTCAGATCACTTACAACTCAATAGATTCTACCTACTTGTAACGTTTCAGCCTGATTGGACCTTGTTTTCACACAAATGGACCCAGAATGATGTGAAATTGTGCTTCGTGCAACATAATTCTGGGTGCCATTTACAAACCATAAGTGCTATTGACTCCATTATTTTTTGTGGTTGTAGGGGCTGTTGATTGGAGTACACTAAAACAAACCTGATCTCTCTAGGACATTCAGAAGCCAAGTTATAAGCCCACAAAGGTTTAACTGGACTACTTCTTTAAATTGACACCAGATCCGGTGACCTTTGGGACATTGTTTGACCCCCTTAGGAAAGCGTGATCATCTTGAAACGTTCAGATCACTTACAACTCAATAGGTTCTAACTTCTTGTAACGTTTCAGCCTGATTGGACCTTGTTTTCACACAAATGGACCCAGAATGATGTGAAATTGTGCTTAGTGCAACATAATTCTGGGTACCATTTACAAACCATAAGTGCTAATGACTCCATTCCTTTTTGTGGTTGTAGGGGCTGTTGGTTGGAGTACATTAAAACAAACCTGATCTCTCTAGGACATTCAGAAGCCAATTTATAAGCCCACAAATGTGTAACTGGACTACTTCTTTAAATTGACACCAGATCCGGTGACCTTTGGCACATGGTTTGACCCCCTTAGGAAAGTGTTACCATCTTGAAACGTTCAAATCACTTACAACTCAATAGATTCTACCTTCCTGTAACGTTTCAGCCTGAATGGACCTTGTTTTCACACAAATGGACCCAGAATGATGTGAAATTGTGCTTCGTGCAACATAATTCTGGGTGCCATTTACAAACCATAAGTGCTAATGACTCCATTCCTTTTTAATGGTTGTAGGGGCTGTTGATTGGAGTACACTAAAACAAACCTGATCTCTCTAGGACATTCAGAAGCCAAGTTATAAGCCCACAAATGTGTAACTGGACTACTTCTTTAAATTGACACCAGATCCGGTGACCTTTGGGACATGGTTTGACCCCCTTAGGAAAGTGTTATCATCATGAAACGTTCAGATCACTTACAACTCAATAGATTCTACCTTCCTGTAACTTTTCAGCCGGATTGGACCTTGTTTTCACACAAATGAACCCAGAATGATGTGAAATTGTGCTTCGTGCAACATAATTCTGGGTGTCATTTACAAACCATAAGTGCTAATGACTCCATTCCTTTTTGTGGTTGTAGGGGCTGTTGATTGGAGAACACTAATACAAACCTAACCTCTCTAGGACATTCAGAAGCCAAGTTATAAGCCCACAAAGGTGTAACTGGACTACTTCTTTAAAGTGACACCAGGCCCGGTGACCTTTGGGACATGGTTTGACCCCCTTAGGAAAGTGCTATCATCATGAAACGTTCAGATCACTTACAACTCAATAGATTCTACCTTCCTGTAGCGTTTCAGCCTGATTGGACCTTGTTTTCACACAAATGGACCCAGAATGATGTAAAATTGTGCTTCGTGCAACATAATTCTGGGTGTCATTTAAAAACCATAAGAGCTAATGACTCCATTCCTTTTTGGGGCAATAGGGGCTGTTGATTGGAGTACCCTAAAACAAACCTGACCTCTCTAGGATATTCAGAAGCCAAGTTATAAGCCCACAAAGGTGTAAATGGACTACTTCTTTAAATTGACACCAGATCCGGTGACGTTTGGGACATGGTTTGACCCCCTATAGGAATGTGTGATTATCATGAAACGTTCAGATCACTTACAACTCAATAGATTCTACCTACTTGTAACGTTTCAGCCTGATTGGACCTTGTTTTCACACAAATGGACCCAGAATGATGTGAAATTGTGCTTCGTGCAACATAATTCTGGGTGCCATTTACAAACCATAAGTGCTATTGACTCCATTCTTTTTTGTGGTTGTAGGGGCTGTTGATTGGAGTACACTAAAACAAACCTGATCTCTCTAGGACATTCAGAAGCCAAGTTATAAGCCCACAAAGGTTTAACTGGACTACTTCTTTAAATTGACACCAGATCCGGTGACCTTTGGGACATTGTTTGACCCCCTTAGGAAAGTGCGATCATCTTGAAACGTTCAGATCACTTACAACTCAATAGGTTCTAACTTCTTGTAACGTTTCAGCCTGATTGGACCTTGTTTTCACACAAATGGACCCAGAATGATGTGAAATTGTGCTTAGTGCAACATAATTCTGGGTACCATTTACAAACCATAAGTGCTAATGACTCCATTCCTTTTTGTGGTTGTAGGGGCTGTTGGTTGGAGTACATTAAAACAAACCTGATCTCTCTAGGACATTCAGAAGCCAATTTATAAGCCCACAAATGTGTAACTGGACTACTTCTTTAAATTGACACCAGATCCGGTGACCTTTGGCACATGGTTTGACCCCCTTAGGAAAGTGTTACCATCTTGAAACGTTCAAATCACTTACAACTCAATAGATTCTACCTTCCTGTAACGTTTCAGCCTGAATGGACCTTGTTTTCACACAAATGGACCCAGAATGATGTGAAATTGTGCTTCGTGCAACATAATTCTGGGTGCCATTTACAAACCATAAGTGCTAATGACTCCATTCCTTTTTAATGGTTGTAGGGGCTGTTGATTGGAGTACACTAAAACAAACCTGATCTCTCTAGGACATTCAGAAGCCAAGTTATAAGCCCACAAATGTGTAACTGGACTACTTCTTTAAATTGACACCAGATCCGGTGACCTTTGGGACATGGTTTGACCCCCTTAGGAAAGTGTTGTCATCATGAAACGTTCAGATCACTTACAACTCAATAGATTCTACCTTCCTGTAACTTTTCAGCCGGATTGGACCTTGTTTTCACACAAATGAACCCAGAATGATGTGAAATTGTGCTTCGTGCAACATAATTCTGGGTGTCATTTACAAACCATAAGTGCTAATGACTCCATTCCTTTTTGTGGTTGTAGGGGCTGTTGATTGGAGAACACTAATACAAACCTAACCTCTCTAGGACATTCAGAAGCCAAGTTATAAGCCCACAAAGGTGTAACTGGACTACTTCTTTAAAGTGACACCAGGCCCGGTGACCTTTGGGACATGGTTTGACCCCCTTAGGAAAGTGCTATCATCATGAAACGTTCAGATCACTTACAACTCAATAGATTCTACCTTCCTGTAACATTTCAGCCTGATTGGACCTTGTTTTCACACAAATGAACCCAGAATGATGTGAAATTGTGCTTTGTGCAACATAATTCTGGGTGCCATTTACAAACCATAAGTGCTAATGACTCCATTCCTTTTTGTGGTTGTATGGGCTGTTGATTGGAGTACATTAAAACAAACCTGATCTCTCTAGGACATTCAGATGCCAAGTTATAAGCCCACAAATGTGTAACTGGACTACTTCTTTAAATTGACACCAGATCCGGTGACATTTGGGACATGGTTTGACCCCCTATAGGAATGTGTGATCATCTTGAAACGTTCAGATCACTTACAACTCAATAGATTCCACCTTCCTGTAACGTTTCAGCCTGATTGGACCTTGTTTTCACACAAATGAACCCAGAATGATGTGAAATTGTGCTTCGTGCAACATAATTCTGGGTGCCATTTAAAAACCATAAGTGCTAATGACTCCATTCCTTTTTGAGGTTGTAGGGGCTGTTGATTGGAGTACACTAAAACAAACCTGATCTCTCTAGGACATTCAGAAGCCAAGTTATAAGACCTCAAAGGTGTCACTGGACTACTTCTTTAAAGTGACACCATGCCAGGTGACCTTTGGGACATGGTTTTACCCCCTATAGGAATGTGCGATCATCTTGAAATGTTCAGATCACTTACAACTCAATAGATTCTACCTTCTTGTAGCGTTTCAGCTTGATTGGACCTTGTTTTCACACAAATGGACCCAGAATGACGTGAAATTGTGCTTCGTGCAACATAATTCTGGGTGCCATTTACAAACCATAAGTGCTAATGACTCCATTCCTTTTTGAGGTTGTAGGGGCTGTTGATTGGAGTACACTAAAACAAACCTAACCTCTCTAGGACATTCAGAAGCCAAGTTATAAGCCCACAAAGGTGTAACTGGACTACCTCTTTAAAGTGACACCAGGCCCGGTGACCTTTGGGACATGGTTTTGCCCCCTATAGGAATGTGCGATCATCTTGAAACGTTCAGATCACTTACAACTCAATAGAATCTACCTTCTTGTAGCGTTTCAGCCTGATTGGACCTTGTTTTCACACAAATGGACCCAGAATGATGTGAAATTGTGCTTCATGCAACATAATTCTTGGTGCCATTTACAAACCTTAAGTGCTAATGACTCCATTCCTTTTTGTGGTTGTAGGGGCTGTTGATTGGAGTACACTAAAACAAACCTGATCTCTCTAGGACATTCAGAAGCCAAGTTATAAGCCCACAAATGTGTAACTTGACTACTTCTTTAAATTGACACCAGATCCGGTGACCTTTGGGACATGGTTTGAACCCCTTAGGAAAGTGCTATCATCATGAAACGTTCAGATCACTTACAACTCAATAGATTCTACCTTCCTGTAACGTTTCAGCCTTATTGGACCTTGTTTTCACACAAATGAACCCAGAATGATGTGAAATTGTGCTTCGTGCAACATAATTCTGGGTGCCATTTAAAAACCATAAGTGCTAATGACTCCATTCCTTTTTGAGGTTGTAGGGGCTGTTGATTGGAGTACACTAAAACAAACCTGATCTCTCTAGGACATTCAGAAGCCAAGTTATAAAGCCCTCAAAGGTGTAACTGGACTACTTCTTTAACGTGACACCAGGCCCGGTGACCTTTGGGACATGGTTTGACCCCCTTAGGAAAGTGCTATCATCATGAAACGTTCAGATCACTTACAACTCAATAGATTCTACCTTCCTGTAACATTTCAGCCTGACTGGACCTTGTTTTCACACAAATGGACCCAGAATGATGTGAAATTGTGCTTCGTGCAACATAATTCTGGGTGCCATTTACAAACCATAAGTGCTAATGACTCCATTCCTTGTTTTGGTTGTAGGGGCTGTTGATTGGAGTACATTAAAACAAACCTGATCTCTCTAGGACATTCAGAAGCCAAGTTATAAGCCCACAAATGTGTAACTGGACTACTTCTTTAAATTGACACCAGATCCGGTGACCTTTGGGACATGGTTTGACCCCCTCAGGAAAGTGCTATCATCATGAAACGTTCAGATCACTTACAACTCAATAGATTCTACCTTCCTGTAGCGTTTCAGCCTGATTGAACCTTGTTTTCACACAAATGGACCCAGAATGATGTGAAATTGTGCTTAGTGCAGCATAATTCTGGGTGCCATTTAAAAACCATAAGGGCTGTTGATTGGAGTACACTAAAACAAACCTGAAATCTCTAGGAAATTCAGAAGCCAAGTTATAGGCCCACAAATGTGTAACTGGACTACTTCTTTAAATTGACACCAGATCCGGTGACCTTTGGGACATGGTTTGACCCCCTTAGGAAAGTGCTATCATCATGAAAGGCCCAGATCACTTACAACTCAATAGATTCTACCTTCCTGTAACGTTTCTGCCTTATTGGACCTTGTTTTCACACAAATGAACCCAGAATGATGTGAAATTGTGCTTCGTGCAACATAATTCTGGGTGCCATTTAAAAACCATAAGTGCTAATGACTCCATTCCTTTTTGGGGTAATGGGGGCTGTTAATTGGAGTACTCTAAAACAAACCTGACCTCTCTAGGATATTCAGAAGCCAAGTTATAAGCCCACAAATGTGTAACTGGACTACTTCTTTAAATTGACACCAGATCCGGTGACCTTTGGGACATGGTTTTACCCGCTATAGGAATGTGCAATCATCATGAAACGTTCAGATCACTTACAACTCAAAAGATTGTACCTTCTTGTAACGTTTCAGCCTGATTGGACCTTGTTTTCACACAAATGAACCCAGAATGATGTGAAATTGTGCTTCGTGCAACATAATTCTGGGTGCCATTTAAAAACCATAAGTGCTAATGACTCCATTCCTTTTGGGGGTGATGGGGGCTGTTAATTGTAGTGCTCTAAAACAAACCTGACCTCTCTAGGATATTCAGAAGCCAAGTTATAAGCCCACAAAGGTGTAAATGGACTACTTCTTTAAATTGACACCAGATCCGGTGACGTTTGGGACATGGTTTGACCCCCTTAGGAAAGTGCTATCATCATGAAACGTTCAGATCACTTACAACTCAATAGATTCTACCTTCCTGTAACGTTTCAGCCTGATTGGACCTTGTTTTCACACAAATGAACCCAGAATGACGTGAAATTGTGCTTCGTGCAACATAATTCTGGGTGCCATTTAAAAACCATAAGTGCTAATGACTCCATTCCTTTTTGGGATAATGGGGGCTGTTAATTGGAGTACACTAAAACAAACCTGACCTCTCTAGGACATTCAGAAGCCAAGTTATAAGCCCACAAATGTGTAACTGGACTACTTCTTTAAAGTGACACCAGGCCCGGTGACCTTTGGGACAAGGTTTGACCTCCTATAGGAATGTGCGATCATCATGAAACGTTCAGATCACTTACAACTCAATAGATTCTACCTTCTTGTAACGTTTCAGCCTGATTGGACCTTGTTTTCACACAAATGAAGCTAGACTGATGTGAAATTGTGCTTCGTGCAACATAATTCTGGGTGCCATTTACAAACCATAAGTGCTAATGACTCCATTCCTTTTTGTGGTTGTAGGGGCTGTTGATTGGAGTACACTAAAACAACCCTGATCTCTCTAGGACATTCAGAAGCCAAGTCATAAGCCCACAAATGTGTAACTGGACTACTTCTTTAAATTGACACCAGATCAGGTGACCTTTGGGACATGGTTTGACCCCCTTAGGAAAGTGGTATCATCATGAAACGTTCAGATCACTTACAACTCAATAGATTCTACCTTCCTGTAACATTTATGCCTGATTGGACCTTGTTTTCACACAAATGGACCCAGAATGATGTGAAATTGTGCTTCGTGCAACATAATTCTGGGTGCCATTTAAAAACCATAAGTGCTAATGACTCCATTTCTTTTTGAGGTTGTAGGGGTTGATGATTGGAGTACACTAAATCAAACCTGATCTCTCTAGGACATTCAGAAGCCAAGTTATAAGCCCACAAATGTGTAACTGGACTACTTCTTTAAAGTGACACCAGGCCCTGTGACCTTTGGGACATGGTTTTTCCCGCTATAGGAATGTGCGATCATCATGAAACGTTCAGATCACTTACAACTCAATAGATTGTACCTTCTTGTAACGTTTCAGCCTGATTGGACCTTGTTTTCACACAAATGAACCCAGAATGATGTGAAATTGTGCTTCGTGCAACATAATTCTGGGTGCCATTTACAAACCATAAGTGCTATTGACTCCATTCCTTTTTGTGGTAATGGGGGCTGTTAATTGTAGTACTCTAAGACAAACCTGACCTCTCTAGGATATTCAGAAGCCAAGTTATAAGCCCACAAAGTTGTAAATGGACTACTTCTTTAAATTGACACCAGATCCGGTGACGTTTGGGACATGGTTTGACCCCCTTAGGAAAGCTCTATCATCATGAAACGTTCAGATCACTTACAACTCAATAGATTCTACCTTCCTGTAACGTTTCAGCCTGATTGGACCTTGTTTTCACACAAATGAACCCAGAATGATGTGAAATTGTGCTTCGTGCAACATAATTCTGGGTGCCATTTAAAAACGATAAGTGCTAATGACTCCATTCCTTTTTGGGGTAATGGGGGCTGTTAATTGGAGTACACTAAAACAAACCTGACCTCTCTAGGATATTCAGAAGCCAAGTTATAAGCCCACAAATGTGTAACTGGACTACTTCTTTAAAGTGACACCAGGCCCGGTGACCTTTGGGACATGGTTTGACCCCCTATAGGAATGTGTGATTATCATGAAACGTTCAGATCACTTACAACTCAATAGATTCTACCTTCTTGTAACGTTTCAGCCTGATTGGACCTTGTTTTCACACAAATGGACCCAGAATGATGTGAAATTGTGCTTTGTGCAACATAATTCTGGGTACCATTTACAAACCATAAGTGCTAATGACTCCATTCCTTTTTGTGGTTGTAGGGGCTGTTGATTGGAGTACACTAAAACAAACCTGACCTCTCTAGGACATTCAGAAGCCAAGTTATAAGCCCACAAATGTGTAACTGGACTACTTCTTTAAAGTGACACCAGATCCGTTGACCTTTGGGACATGGTTTGACCCCCTTAGGAATGTGCGATCATCATGAAACGTTCAGATCACTTACAACTCAATAGATTCTACCTTCCTGTAGCGTTTCAGCCTTATTGGACCTTGTTTTCACACAAATGGACCCAGAATGATGTAAAATTGTGCTTCGTGCAACATAATTCTGGGTGTCATTTAAAAACCATAAGAGCTAATGACTCCATTCCTTTTTGGGGCAATAGGGGCTGTTGATTGGAGTACCCTAAATCAAACCTGACCTCTCTAGGATATTCAGAAGCCAAGTTATAAGCCCACAAATGTGTAACTGGACTACTTCTTTAAAGTGACACCAGGCCCTGTGACCTATGGGACATGGTTTTTCCCGCTATAGGAATGTGCGATCATCATGAAACGTTCAGATCACTTACAACTCAATAGATTGTACCTTCTTGTAACGTTTCAGCCTGATTGGACCTTGTTTTCACACAAATGAACCCAGAATGATGTGAAATTGTGCGTCGTGCAACATAATTCTGGGTGCCATTTAAAAACCATAAGTGCTAATGACTCCATTCCTTTTTGTGGTAATGGGGGCTGTTAATTGTAGTACTCTAAGACAAACCTGACCTCTCTAGGATATTCAGAAGCCAAGTTATAAGCCCACAAAGGTGTAAATGGACTACTTCTTTAAATTGACACCAGATCCGGTGACGTTTGGGACATGGTTTGACCCCCTTAGGAAAGCTCTATCATCATGAAACGTTCAGATCACTTACAACTCAATAGATTCTACCTTCCTGTAACGTTTCAGCCTGATTGGACCTTGTTTTCACACAAATGAACCCAGAATGATGTGAAATTGTGCTTCGTGCAACATAATTCTGGGTGCCATTTAAAAACGATAAGTGCTAATGACTCCATTCCTTTTTGGGGTAATGGGGGCTGTTAATTGGAGTACACTAAAACAAACCTGACCTCTCTAGGATATTCAGAAGCCAAGTTATAAGCCCACAAATGTGTAACTGGACTACTTCTTTAAAGTGACACCAGGCCCGGTGACCTTTGGGACATGGTTTGACCCCCTATAGGAATGTGTGATTATCATGAAACGTTCAGATCACTTACAACTCAATAGATTCTACCTTCTTGTAACGTTTCAGCCTGATTGGACCTTGTTTTCACACAAATGGACCCAGAATGATGTGAAATTGTGCTTTGTGCAACATAATTCTGGGTACCATTTACAAACCATAAGTGCTAATGACTCCATTCCTTTTTGTGGTTGTAGAGCTGTTAACTGGAGTACACTAAAACAAACCTGACCTCTCTAGGACATTCAGAAGCCAAGTTATAAGCCCACAAATGTGTAACTGGACTACTTCTTTAAAGTGACGCCAGATCCGGTGACGTTTTGGACATGGTTTGACCCCCTTAGGAAAGTGCTATCATCATGAAACGTTTAGATCACTTACAACTCAATAGATTCTACCTTCCTGTAACGTTTCAGCCTGATTGGACCTTGTTTTCACACAAATGAACCCAGAATGATGTGAAATTGTGCTTCGTGCAACATAATTCTGGGTGCCATTTAAAAACCATAAGTGCTAATGACTCCATTCCTTTTTGTGGTAATGGGGGCTGTTAATTGGAGTACTCTAAAACAAACCTGACCTCTCTAGGATATTCAGAAGCCAAGTTATAAGCCCACAAAGGTGTAACTGGACTACTTCTTTAAAGTGACACCAGGCCCGGTGACCTTTGGGACATGGTTTGACCCCCTATAGGAATGTGCAATCATCATGAAACGTTCATATCACTTACAACTCAATAGATTCTACCTTCTTGTATCGTTTCAGCCTGATTGGACCTTGTTTTCACACAAATGGACCCAGAATGATGTGAAATTGTGCTTCGTGCAACATAATTCTGGGTGCCATTTACAAACCATAAGTGCTAATGACTCCATTCCTTTTTGTGGTTGTAGGGGCTGTTGATTGGAGTACACTAAAACAACCCTGATCTCTCTTGGACATTCAGAAGCCAAGTTATAAGCCCACAAATGTGTAACTGGACTACTTTAAATTGACACCAGATCCGGTGACCTTTGGGACATGGTTTGACCCCCTTAGGAAAGTGCTATCATCATGAAACGTTCAGACCACTTACAACTCAATATATTCTACCTTCCTGTAACATTTCAGCCTGATTGGGCCTTGTTTTCACACAAATGGACCCAGAATGATGTGAAATTGTGCTTCGTTCAACATAATTCTGGGTGCCATTTACAAACCATAAGTGCTAATGACTCCATTCCTTTTTGTGGTTGTAGGGGCTGTTGATTGGAGTACACTAAAACAACCCTGATCTCTCTAGGACATTCAGAAGCCAAGTTATAAGCCCACAAATGTGTAACTGGACTACTTCGTTAAATTGACACCAGATCCGGTGACCTTTGGGACATGGTTTGACCCCCTTAGGATAGTGCAATCATCATGAAACGTTCAGATCACTTACAACTCAATAGATTCTACCTTCCTGTAACATTTCAGCCTGATTGGACCTTGTTTTCACACAAATGGACCCAGAATGATGTGAAATTGTGCTTCGTGCAACATAATTCTGGGTGCCATTTAAAAACCATAAGTGCTAATGACTCCATTTCTTTTTGAGGTTGTAGTTGCTGATGATTGGAGTACACTAAAATAAAACTGATCTCTCTAGGACATTCAGAAGCCAAGTTATAAGCCCACAAATGTGTAACTGGACTACTTCTTTAAAGTGACACCAGATCCGGTGACCTTTGGGACATGGTTTGACCCCCTTAGGAATGTGTGATCATCATGAAACGTTCAGATCACTTACAACTCAATAGATTCTACCTTCCTGTAGCGTTTCAGCCTGATTGGACCTTGTTTTCACACAAATGGACCCAGAATGATGTAAAATTGTGCTTCGTGCAACATAATTCTGGGTGTCATTTAAAAACCATAAGAGCTAATGACTCCATTCCTTTTTGGGGCAATAGGGGCTGTTGATTGGAGTACCCTAAAACAAACCTGACCTCTCTAGGATATTCAGAAGCCAAGTTATAAGCCCACAAATGTGTAACTGGACTACTTCTTTAAAGTGACACCAGGCCCTGTGACCTTTGGGACATGGTTTTTCCCGCTATAGGAATGTGCGATCATCATGAAACGTTCAGATCACTTACAACTCAATAGATTGTACCTTCTTGTAACGTTTCAGCCTGATTGGACCTTGTTTTCACACAAATGAACCCAGAATGATGTGAAATTGTGCGTCGTGCAACATAATTCTGGGTGCCATTTAAAAACCATAAGTGCTAATGACTCCATTCCTTTTTGTGGTAATGGGGGCTGTTAATTGTAGTACTCTAAGACAAACCTGACCTCTCTAGGATATTCAGAAGCCAAGTTATAAGCCCACAAAGGTGTAAATGGACTACTTCTTTAAATTGACACCAGATCCGGTGACGTTTGGGACATGGTTTGACCCCCTTAGGAAAGCTCTATCATCATGAAACGTTCAGATCACTTACAACTCAATAGATTCTACCTTCCTGTAACGTTTCAGCCTGATTGGACCTTGTTTTCACACAAATGAACCCAGAATGATGTGAAATTGTGCTTCGTGCAACATAATTCTGGGTGCCATTTAAAAACGATAAGTGCTAATGACTCCATTCCTTTTTGGGGTAATGGGGGCTGTTAATTGGAGTACACTAAAACAAACCTGACCTCTCTAGGATATTCAGAAGCCAAGTTATAAGCCCACAAATGTGTAACTGGACTACTTATTTAAAGTGACACCAGGCCCGGTGACCTTTGGGACATGGTTTGACCCCCTATAGGAATGTGTGATTATCATGAAACGTTCAGATCACTTACAACTCAATAGATTCTACCTTCTTGTAACGTTTCAGCCTGATTGGACCTAGTTTTCACACAAATGGACCCAGAATGATGTGAAATTGTGCTTTGTGCAACATAATTCTGGGTACCATTTACAAACCATAAGTGCTAATGACTCCATTCCTTTTTGTGGTTGTAGGGGCTGTTGATTGGAGTACACTAAAACAAACCTGACCTCTCTAGGACATTCAGAAGCCAAGTTATAAGCCCACAAATGTGTAACTGGACTACTTCTTTAAAGTGACGCCAGATCCGGTGACGTTTTGGACATGGTTTGACCCCCTTAGGAAAGTGCTATCATCATAAAACGTTTAGATCACTTACAACTCAATAGATTCTACCTTCCTGTAACGTTTCAGCCTGATTGGACCTTGTTTTCACACAAATGAACCCAGAATGATGTGAAATTGTGCTTTGTGCAACATAATTCTGGGTGCCATTTACAAACCATAAGTGCTAATGACTCCATTCCTTTTTGTGGTTGTAGGGGCTGTTGATTGGAGTACACTAAAACAACCCTGATCTCTCTTGGACATTCAGAAGCCAAGTTATAAGCCCACAAATGTGTAACTGGACTACTTTAAATTGACACCAGATCCGGTGACCTTTGGGACATGGTTTGACCCCCTTAGGAAAGTGCAATCATCATGAAACGTTCAGACCACTTACATCTCAATATATTCTACCTTCCTGTAACATTTCAGCCTGATTGGGCCTTGTTTTCACACAAATGGACCCAGAATGATGTGGAATTGTGCTTCGTGCAACATAATTCTGGGTGCCATTTACAAACCATAAGTGCTAATGACTCCATTCCTTTTTGTGGTTGTAGGGGCTGTTGATTGGAGTACACTAAAACAACCCTGATCTCTCTAGGACATTCAGAAGCCAAGTTATAAGCCCACAAATGTGTAACTGGACTACTTCGTTAAATTGACACCAGATCCGGTGACCTTTGGGACATGGTTTGACCCCCTTAGGATAGTGCAATCATCATGAAACGTTCAGATCACTTACAACTCAATAGATTCTACCTTCCTGTAACATTTCAGCCTGATTGGACCTTGTTTTCACACAAATGGACCCAGAATGATGTGAAATTGTGCTTCGTGCAACATAATTCTGGGTGCCATTTAAAAACCATAAGTGCTAATGACTCAATTTCTTTTTGAGGTTGTAGGGGCTGATGATTGGAGTACACTAAAATAAAACTGATCTCTCTAGGACATTCAGAAGCCAAGTTATAAGCCCACAAATGTGTAACTGGACTACTTCTTTAAAGTGACACCAGATCCGGTGACCTTTGGGACATGGTTTGACCCCCTTAGGAATGTGCGATCATCATGAAACGTTCAGATCACTTACAACTCAATAGATTCTACCTTCCTGTAGCGTTTCAGCCTGATTGGACCTTGTTTTCACACAAATGGACCCAGAATGATGTAAAATTGTGCTTCGTGCAACATAATTCTGGGTGTCATTTAAAAACCATAAGAGCTAATGACTCCATTCCTTTTTGGGGCAATAGGGGCTGTTGATTGGAGTACCCTAAAACAAACCTGACCTCTCTAGGATATTCAGAAGCCAAGTTATAAGCCCACAAAGGTGTAAATGGACTATTTCTTTAAATTGACACCAGATCCGGTGACCTTTGGGACATGGTTTGACCCCCTTAGGAATGTGCGATCATCATGAAACGTTCAGATCACTTACAACTCAATAGATTCTACCTTCCTGTAGCGTTTCAGCCTGATTGGACCTTGTTTTCACACAAATGAACCCAGAATGATGTGAAATTGTGCTTCGTGCAACATAATTCTGGGTGCCATTTAAAAACCATAAGTGCTAATGACTCCATTCCTTTTTGGGGTAATGGGGGCTGTTAATTGGAGTACACTAAAACAAACCTGACCTCTCTAGGATATTCAGAAGCCAAGTTATAAGCCCACAAATGTGTAACTGGACTACTTCTTTAAAGTGACACCAGGCCCGGTGACCTTTGGGACATGGTTTGACCCCCCTATAGGAATGTGTGATTATCATGAAACGTTCAGATCACTTACAACTCAATAGATTCTACCTACTTGTAACGTTTCAGCCTGATTGGACCTTGTTTTCACACAAATGGACCCAGAATGATGTGAAATTGTGCTTCGTGCAACATAATTCTGGGTGCCATTTACAAACCATAAGTGCTAATGACTCCATTCCTTTTTGTGAATGTAGGGGCTGTTGATTGGAGTACACACAAAAAAACCTGATCTCTCTAGGACATTCAGAAGCCAAGTTATAAGCCCAGAAATGTGTAACTCGACTACTTCTTTAAATTGACACCAGATCCGGTGACCTTTGGGACATGGTTTGACCCCCTTAGGAAAGTGCTATCATCATGAAACGTTCAGATCACTTACAACTCAATAGATTCTACCTTCCTGTAACGTTTCTGCCTGATTGGACCTTGTTTTCACACAAATGAACCCAGAATGATGTGAAATTGTGCTTCGTGCAACATAATTCTGGGTGCCATTTAAAAACCATAAGTGCTAATGACTCCATTCCTTTTTGGGGTAATGGGGGCTGTTAATTGGAGTACTCTAAAACAAACCTGACCTCTCTAGGATATTCAGAAGCCAAGTTATAAGCCCACAAATGTGTAACTGGACTACTTCTTTAAATTGACACCAGATCCGGTGACCTTTGGGACATGGTTTGACCCCCTTAGGAAAGTGCTATCATCATGAAACGTTCAGATCACTTACAACTCAATAGATTCTACGTTCCTGTAACATTTCAGCCTGATTGGACCTTGTTTTCACACAAATGGACCCAGAATGATGTGAAATTGTGCTTCGTGCAACATAATTATGGGTGCCATTTAAAAACCATAAGTGCTAATGACTCCATTTCTTTTTGAGGTTGTAGGGGCTGATGATTGGAGTACTCTAAAACAAACCTGACCTCTCTAGGATATTCAGAAGCCAAGTTATAAGCCCACAAATGTGTAACTGGACTACTTCTTTAAAGTGACACCAGGCCCGGTGACCTTTGGGACATGGTTTGACCCCCTATAGGAATGTGTGATTATCATGAAACGTTCAGATCACTTACAACACAATAGATTCTACCTTCTTGTAACGTTTCAGCCTGATTGGACCTTGTTTTGACACAAATGGACCCAGAATGATGTGAAATTGTGCTTCGTGCAACATAATTCTGGGTGCCATTTACAAACCATAAGTGCTAATGACTCCATTCCTTTTTGTGGTTGTAGGGGCTGTTGATTGGAGTACACTAAAACAAACCTGATCTCTCTAGGACATTCAGAAGCCAGGTTATAAGCCCACACATGTGTAACTGGACTACTTCTTTAAAGTGACACCAGATCCGGTGACCTTTGGGACATGGTTTGACCCCCTTAGGAATGTGCGATCATCATGAAACGTTCAGATCACTTACAACTCAATAGATTCTACCTTCCTGTAGCGTTTCAGCCTGATTAGACCTTGTTTTCACACAAATGGACCCAGAATGATGTGAAATTGTGCTTCGTGCAACATAATTCTGGGTGTCATTTAAAAACCATAAGAGCTAATGACTCCATTCATTTTTGGGGCAATAGGGGCTGTTGATTGGAGTACCCTAAAATAAACCTGACCTCTCTGAGACATTCAGAGGCCAAGTTGTAAGCCCCCAAAGGTGTGTTTGGAACCCCGCCTTTAAGGAACAAGTGATTCGTTGACCTTTATGACCTGATTTGACACCCTTAGGAATGTGCTATCATCATGAAACACAGGAATCATTTACAACTCAATAGATTCTACTTTTCTGTGACGTTTCAGCCTGATTGAAGCTTTTTTATGAGAAATGGACCCAGAATGATGTGAAATTGTGCTTCGTGCAACATAATTCTGGGTGCCATTTAAAAACCATAAGTGCTAATGACTCAATTCCTTTTTGTGGTAATGGGGGCTGTTAATCGGAGTACTCTAAAACAAACCTTACCTCTCTAGGATATTCAGAAGCCAAGTTATAAGCCCACAAAGGTGTAACTGGACCACTTTAAAGTGACACCAGGCCCGGTGACCTTTGGGACATGGTTTGACCCCCTATAGGAATGTGCGATCATCATGAAACGTTCAGATCACTTACAACTCAATAGATTCTACCTTCCTGTAGCGTTTCAGCCTGATTGGACCTTGTTTTCACACAAATGGACCCAGAATGATGTAAAATTGTGCTTCGTGCAACATAATTCTGGGTGCGATTTAAAAACCATAAGTGCTAATGACTCCATTCCTTTTTGTGGTTGTAGGGGCTGTTAATTGGAGTACTCTAAAACAAACCTGACCTCTCTAGGACATTCAGAAGCCAAGTTATAAGCCCACAAATGTGTAACTGGACTACTTCTTTAAAGTGACACCAGGCCCTGTGACCATTGGGACATGGTTTTACCCCCTATAGGAGTGTGCGATCATCATGAAACATTCAGATCACTTCCAACTCAATAGATTCTACCTTCTTGTAACGTTTCAGCCTGATTGGACCCTGTTTTCACACAAATGGACCCAGAATGATGTGAAATTGTGCTTCGTGCAACATAATTCTGGGTGCCATTTACAAACCATAAGTGCTAATGACTCCATTCCTTTTTGTGGTAATGGGGGCTGTTAATTGGAGTACTCTAAAACAAACCTGACCTCTCTAGGACATTCAGAAGCCAAGTTATAAGCCCATAAATGTGTAACTGGACTACTTCTTTAAATTGACACCAGATCCAGTGACGTTTGGGACATGGTTTGACCCCCTTAGCAAAGTGCTATCATCATGAAACGTTCAGATAACTTACAACTCAATAGATTCTACCTTCCTATAACGTTTCAGCCTGATTGGACCTTGTTTTCACACAAATGAACCCAGAATGATGTGAAATTGTGCTTCGTGCAACATAATTCCGGGTGCCATTTAAAAACCATAAGTGCTAATGACTCCATTCCTTTTTGTGGTAATGGGGGCTGTTAATTGGAGTACTCTAAAACAAACCTGACCTCTCTAGGATATTCAGAAGCCAAGTTATAAGCCCACAAAGGTGTAACTGGACTACTTCTTTAAAGTGACACCAGGCCCGGTGACCTTTGGGACATGGTTTGACCCCCTATAGGAATGTGCAATCATCATGAAACGTTCATATCACTTACAACTCAATATATTCTACCTTCTTGTAACGTTTCAGCCTGATTGGACCTTGTTTTCACACAAATGGACCCAGAATGATGTGAAATTGTGCTTCGTGCAACATAATTCTGGGTGCCATTTACAAACCATAAGTGCTAATGACTCCATTCCTTTTTGTGGTTGTAGGGGCTGTTGATTGGAGTACACTAAAACAACCCGGATCTCTCTAGGACATTCAGAAGCCAAGTTATAAGCCCACAAATGTGTAACTGGACTACTTTAAATTGACACCAGATCCGGTGACCTTTGGGACATGGTTTGACCCCCTTAGGAAAGTGCTATCATCATGAAACATTCAGATCACTTACAACTCAATAGATTCTACCTTCCTGTAACGTTTCTGCCTGATTGGACCTTGTTTTCACACAAATGAACCCAGAATGATGTGAAATTGTGCTTCGTGCAACATAATTCTGGGTGCCATTTAAAAACCATAAGTGGTAATGACTCCATTCCTTTTTGGGGTAATGGGGGCTGTTAATTGGAGTACTCTAAAACAAACCTGACCTCTCTAGGATATTCAGAAGCCAAGTTATAAGCCCACAAATGTGTAACTGGACTACTTCTTTAAAGTGACACCAGGCCCGGTGACCTTTGGGACATGGTTTGACCCCCTATAGGAATGTGTGATTATCATGAAACGTTCAGATCACTTACAACTCAATAGATTCTACCTTCTTGTAACGTTTCAGCCTGATTGGACCTTGTTTTGACACAAATGGACCCAGAATGATGTGAAATTGTGCTTCGTGCAACATAATTCTGGGTGCCATTTACAAACCATAAGTGCTAATGACTCCATTCCTTTTTGTGGTTGTAGGGGCTGTTGATTGGAGTACACTAAAACAACCCTGATCTCTCTAGGACATTCAGAAGCCAAGTTATAAGCCCACAAATGTGTAACTGGACTACTTCTTTAAATTGACACCAGATCCGGTGACCTTTGGGACATGGTTTGACCCCCTTAGGAAAGTGCAATTATCATGAAACGTTCAGATCACTTACAACTCAATAGATTCTACCTTCCTGTAACATTTCAGCCTGATTGGACCTTGTTTTCACACAAATGGACCCAGAATGATGTGAAATTGTGCTTCGTGCAACATAATTCTGGGTGCCATTTAAAAACCATAAGTGCTAATGACTCCATTTCTTTTTGTGGTTGTAGGGGCTGATGATTGGAGTACTCTAAAACAAACCTGACCTCTCTAGGATATTCAGAAGCCAAGTTATAAGCCCACAAATGTGTAACTGGACTACTTCTTTAAAGTGACACCAGGCCCGGTGACCTTTGGGACATGGTTTGACCCCCTATAGGAATGTGTGATTATCATTAAACATTCAGATCACTTACAACTCAATAGATTCTACCTTCTTGTAACGTTTCAGCCTGATTGGACCTTGTTTTGACACAAATGGACCCAGAATGATGTGAAATTGTGCTTCGTGCAACATAATTCTGGGTGCGATTTAAAAACCATAAGTGCTAATGACTCCATTCCTTTTTGTGGTTGTAGGGGCTGTTAATTGGAGTACTCTAAAACAAACCTGACCTCTCTAGGACATTCAGAAGCCAAGTTATAAGCCCACAAATGTGTAACTGGACTACTTCTTTAAAGTGACACCAGGCCCTGTGACCATTGGGACATGGTTTTACCCCCTATAGGAGTGTGCGATCATCATGAAACATTCAGATCACTTCCAACTCAATAGATTCTACCTTCTTGTAACGTTTCAGCCTGATTGGACCCTGTTTTCACACAAATGGACCCAGAATGATGTGAAATTGTGCTTCGTGCAACATAATTCTGGGTGCCATTTACAAACCATAAGTGCTAATGACTCCATTCCTTTTTGTGGTTGTAGGGGCTGTTGATTGGAGTACACTAAAACAACCCTGATCTCTCTAGGACATTCAGAATCCAAGTTATAAGCCCACAAATGTGTAACTGGACTACTTCTTTAAATTGACACCAGATCCGGTGACCTTTGGGACATGGTTTGACCCCCTTAGGAAAGTGCAATTATCATGAAACGTTCAGATCACTTACAACTCAATAGATTCTACCTTCCTGTAACATTTCAGCCTGATTGGACCTTGTTTTCACACAAATGGACCCAGAATGATGTGAAATTGTGCTTCGTGCAACATAATTCTGGGTGCCATTTAAAAACCATAAGTGCTAATGACTCCATTTCTTTTTGTGGTTGTAGGGGCTGATCATTGGAGTACTCTAAAACAAACCTGACCTCTCTAGGATATTCAGAAGCCAAGTTATAAGCCCACAAATGTGTAACTGGACTACTTCTTTAAAGTGACACCAGGCCCGGTGACCTTTGGGACATGGTTTGACCCCCTATAGGAATGTGTGATTATCATGAAACATTCAGATCACTTACAACTCAATAGATTCTACCTTCTTGTAACGTTTCAACCTGATTGGACCTTGTTTTGACACAAATGGACCCAGAATGATGTGAAATTGTTCTTCGTGCAACATAATTCTGGGTGCGATTTAAAAACCATAAGTGCTAATGACTCCATTCCTTTTTGTGGTTGTAGGGGCTGTTAATTGGAGTACTCTAAAACAAACCTGACCTCTCTAGGACATTCAGAAGCCAAGTTATAAGCCCACAAATGTGTAACTGGACTACTTCTTTAAAGTGACACCAGGCCCTGTGACCATTGGGACATGGTTTTACCCCCTATAGGAGTGTGCGATCATCATGAAACATTCAGATCACTTCCAACTCAATAGATTCTACCTTCTTGTAACGTTTCAGCCTGATTGGACCCTGTTTTCACACAAATGGACCCAGAATGATGTGAAATTGTGCTTCGTGCAACATAATTCTGGGTGCCATTTACAAACCATAAGTGCTAATGACTCCATTCCTTTTTGTGGTTGTAGGGGCTGTTGATTGGAGTACACTAAAACAACCCTGATCTCTCTAGGACATTCAGAAGCCAAGTTATAAGCCCACAAATGTGTAACTGGACTACTTTAAATTGACACCAGATCCGGTGACCTTTGGGACATGGTTTGACCCCCTTAGGAAAGTGCTATCATCATGAAACGTTCAGATCACTTACAACTCAATAGATTCTACCTTCCTGTAACGTTTCTGCCTGATTGGACCTTGTTTTCACACAAATGAACCCAGAATGATGTGAAATTGTGCTTCGTGCAACATAATTCTGGGTGCCATTTAAAAACCATAAGTGGTAATGACTCCATTCCTTTTTGGGGTAATGGGGGCTGTTAATTGGAGTACTCTAAAACAAACCTGACCTCTCTAGGATATTCAGAAGCCAAGTTATAAGCCCACAAATGTGTAACTGGACTACTTCTTTAAAGTGACACCAGGCCCGGTGACCTTTGGGACATGGTTTGACCCCCTATAGGAATGTGTGATTATCATGAAACGTTCAGATCACTTACAACTCAATAGATTCTACCTTCTTGTAACGTTTCAGCCTGATTGGACCTTGTTTTGACACAAATGGACCCAGAATGATGTGAAATTGTGCTTCGTGCAACATAATTCTGGGTGCCATTTACAAACCATAAGTGCTAATGACTCCATTCCTTTTTGTGGTTGTAGGGGCTGTTGATTGGAGTACACTAAAACAACCCTGATCTCTCTAGGACATTCAGAAGCCAAGTTATAAGCCCACAAATGTGTAACTGGACTACTTCTTTAAATTGACACCAGATCCGGTGACCTTTGGGACATGGTTTGACCCCCTTAGGAAAGTGCAATTATCATGAAACGTTCAGATCACTTACAACTCAATAGATTCTACCTTCCTGTAACATTTCAGCCTGATTGGACCTTGTTTTCACACAAATGGACCCAGAATGATGTGAAATTGTGCTTCGTGCAACATAATTCTGGGTGCCATTTAAAAACCATAAGTGCTAATGACTCCATTTCTTTTTGTGGTTGTAGGGGCTGATGATTGGAGTACTCTAAAACAAACCTGACCTCTCTAGGATATTCAGAAGCCAAGTTATAAGCCCACAAATGTGTAACTGGACTACTTCTTTAAAGTGACACCAGGCCCGGTGACATTTGGGACATGGTTTGACCCCCTATAGGAATGTGTGATTATCATGAAACATTCAGATCACTTACAATTCAATAGATTCTACCTTCTTGTAACGTTTCAGCCTGACTGGACCTTGTTTTGACACAAATGGACCCAGAATGATGTGAAATTGTGCTTCGTGCAACATAATTCTGGGTGCCATTTACAAACCATAAGTGCTAATGACTCCATTCCTTTTTGTGGTTTTAGGGGCTGTTGATTGGAGTACACTAAAACAACCCTGATCTCTCTAGGACATTCAGAAGCCAAGTTATAAGCCCACAAATGTGTAACTGGACTACTTATTTAAATTGACACCAGATCCGGTGACGTTTGGGACATGGTTTGACCCCCTTAGGAAAGTGCTATCATCATGAAACGTTCTGACCACTTACAACTCAATAGATTCTACCTTCCTGTAACGTTTCAGCCTGATTGGTTCTTGTTTTCACACAAATGAACCCAGAATGATGTGAAATTGTGCTTCGTGCAACATAATTCTGGGTGCCATTTACAAACCATAAGTGCTAATGACTCCATTCCTTTTTGGGGCAATAGGGGCTGTTGATTGGAGTACCCTAAAACAAACCTGACCTCTCTAGGACATTCAAAAGCCAAGTTATAAGCCCACAAATGTGTAACTGGACTACTTCTTTAAAGTGACACCAGGCCCGGTGACCTTTGGGACATGGTTTGACCCCCTATAGGAATGTGTGATTATCATGAAACATTCAGATCACTTACAACTCAATAGATTCTACCTTCTTGTAACGTTTCAGCCTGATTGGACCTTGTTTTGACACAAATGGACCCAGAATGATGTGAAATTGTGCTTCGTGCAACATATTTCTGGGTGCCATTTACAAACCATAAGTGCTAATGACTCCATTCCTTTTTGTGGTTGTAGGGGCTGTTGATTGGAGTACACTAAAACAACCCTGATCTCTCTAGGACATTCAGAAGCCAAGTTATAAGCCCACAAATGTGTAACTGGACTACTTATTTAAATTGACACCAGATCCGGTAACGTTTGGGACATGGTTTGACCCCCTTAGGAAAGTGCTATCATCATGAAACGTTCTGATCACTTACAACTCAATAGATTCTACCTTCCTGTAACGTTTCAGCCTGATTGGTTCTTGTTTTCACACAAATGAACCCAGAATGATGTGAAATTGTGCTTCGTGCAACATAATTCTGGGTGCCATTTACAAACCATAAGTGCTAATGACTCCATTCCTTTTTGTGGTTGTAGGGGCTGTTGATTGGAGTACACTAAAATAAACCTGATCTCTCTAGGACATTCAGAAGCCAAGTTATAAGCCCACAAATGTGTAACTGGACTACTTCTTTAAAGTGACACCAGATCCGGTGACCTTTGGGACATGGTTTGACCCCCTTAGGAATGTGCAATCATCATGAAACGTTCAGATCACTTACAACTCAATAGATTCTACCTTCCTGTAGCGTTTCAGCCTGATTGGACCTTGTTTTCACACAAATGGACCCAGAATGATGTAAAATTGTGCTTCGTGCAACATAATTCTGGGTGTCATTTAAAAACCATAAGAGCTAATGACTCCATTCCTTTTTGGGGCAATAGGGGCTGTTGATTGGAGTACCCTAAAACAAACCTGACCTCTCTAGGATATTCAGAAGCCAAGTTATAAGCCCACAAAGGTGTAAATGGACTACTTCTTTAAATTGACACCAGATCCGGTGACGTTTGGGACATGGTTTGACCCCCTATAGGAATGTGTGATTATCATGAAACGTTCAGATCACTTACAACTCAATAGATTCTACCTACTTGTAACGTTTCAGCCTGATTGGACCTTGTTTTCACACAAATGGACCCAGAATGATGTGAAATTGTGCTTCGTGCAACATAATTCTGGGTGCCATTTACAAACCATAAGTGCTATTGACTCCATTCTTTTTTGTGGTTGTAGGGGCTGTTGATTGGAGTACACTAAAACAAACCTGATCTCTCTAGGACATTCAGAAGCCAAGTTATAAGCCCACAAAGGTTTAACTGGACTACTTCTTTAAATTGACACCAGATCCGGTGACCTTTGGGACATTGTTTGACCCCCTTAGGAAAGTGCGATCATCTTGAAACGTTCAGATCACTTACAACTCAATAGGTTCTAACTTCTTGTAACGTTTCAGCCTGATTGGACCTTGTTTTCACACAAATGGACCCAGAATGATGTGAAATTGTGCTTAGTGCAACATAATTCTGGGTACCATTTACAAACCATAAGTGCTAATGACTCCATTCCTTTTTGTGGTTGTAGGGGCTGTTGGTTGGAGTACATTAAAACAAACGTGATCTCTCTAGGACATTCAGAAGCCAATTTATAAGCCCACAAATGTGTAACTGGACTACTTCTTTAAATTGACACCAGATCCGGTGACCTTTGGCACATGGTTTGACCCCCTTAGGAAAGTGTTACCATCTTGAAACGTTCAAATCACTTACAACTCAATAGATTCTACCTTCCTGTAACGTTTCAGCCTGAATGGACCTTGTTTTCACACAAATGGACCCAGAATGATGTGAAATTGTGCTTCGTGCAACATAATTCTGGGTGCCATTTACAAACCATAAGTGCTAATGACTCCATTCCTTTTTAATGGTTGTAGGGGCTGTTGATTGGAGTACACTAAAACAAACCTGATCTCTCTAGGACATTCAGAAGCCAAGTTATAAGCCCACAAATGTGTAACTGGACTACTTCTTTAAATTGACACCAGATCCGGTGACCTTTGGGACATGGTTTGACCCCCTTAGGAAAGCGTTATCATCATGAAACATTCAGATCACTTACAACTCAATAGATTCTACCTTCCTGTAACTTTTCAGCCGGATTGGACCTTGTTTTCACACAAATGAACCCAGAATGATGTGAAATTGTGCTTCGTGCAACATAATTCTGGGTGTCATTTACAAACCATAAGTGCTAATGACTCCATTCCTTTTTGTGGTTGTAGGGGCTGTTGATTGGAGAACACTAATACAAACCTAACCTCTCTAGGACATTCAGAAGCCAAGTTATAAGCCCACAAAGGTGTAACTGGACTACTTCTTTAAAGTGACACCAGGCCCGGTGACCTTTGGGACATGGTTTGACCCCCTTAGGAAAGTGCTATCATCATGAAACGTTCAGATCACTTACAACTCAATAGATTCTACCTTCCTGTAACATTTCAGCCTGATTGGACCTTGTTTTCACACAAATGAACCCAGAATGATGTGAAATTGTGCTTTGTGCAACATAATTCTGGGTGCCATTTACAAACCATAAGTGCTAATGACTCCATTCCTTTTTGTGGTTGTATGGGCTGTTGATTGGAGTACATTAAAACAAACCTGATCTCTCTAGGACATTCAGATGCCAAGTTATAAGCCCACAAATGTGTAACTGGACTACTTCTTTAAATTGACACCAGATCCGGTGACATTTGGGACATGGTTTGACCCCCTATAGGAATGTGTGATCATCTTGAAACGTTCAGATCACTTACAACTCAATAGATTCCACCTTCCTGTAACGTTTCAGCCTGATTGGACCTTGTTTTCACACAAATGAACCCAGAATGATGTGAAATTGTGCTTCATGCAACATAATTCTGGGTGCCATTTAAAAACCATAAGTGCTAATGACTCCATTCCTTTTTGAGGTTGTAGGGGCTGTTGATTGGAGTACACTAAAACAAACCTGATCTCTCTAGGACATTCAGAAGCCAAGTTATAAGACCTCAAAGGTGTCACTGGACTACTTCTTTAAAGTGACACCAGGCCCGGTGACCTTTGGGACATGGTTTTACCCCCTATAGGAATGTGCGATCATCTTGAAATGTTCAGATCACTTACAACTCAATAGATTCTACCTTCTTGTAGCGTTTCAGCTTGATTGGACCTTGTTTTCACACAAATGGACCCAGAATGACGTGAAATTGTGCTTCGTGCAACATAATTCTGGGTGCCATTTACAAACCATAAGTGCTAATGACTCCATTCCTTTTTGTGGTTGTAGGGGCTGTTGATTGGAGTACACTAAAACAAACCTAACCTCTCTAGGACATTCAGAAGCCAAGTTATAAGCCCACAAAGGTGTAACTGGACTACCTCTTTAAAGTGACACCAGGCCCGGTGACCTTTGGGACATGGTTTTGCCCCCTATAGGAATGTGCGATCATCTTGAAACGTTCAGATCACTTACAACTCAATAGAATCTACCTTCTTGTAGCGTTTCAGCCTGATTGGACCTTGTTTTCACACAAATGGACCCAGAATGATGTGAAATTGTGCTTCATGCAACATAATTCTTGGTGCCATTTACAAACCTTAAGTGCTAATGACTCCATTCCTTTTTGTGGTTGTAGGGGCTGTTGATTGGAGTACACTAAAACAAACCTGATCTCTCTAGGACATTCAGAAGCCAAGTTATAAGCCCACAAATGTGTAACTTGACTACTTCTTTAAATTGACACCAGATCCGGTGACCTTTGGGACATGGTTTGAACCCCTTAGGAAAGTGCTATCATCATGAAACGTTCAGATCACTTACAACTCAATAGATTCTACCTTCCTGTAACGTTTCAGCCTTATTGGACCTTGTTTTCACACAAATGAACCCAGAATGATGTGAAATTGTGCTTCGTGCAACATAATTCTGGGTGCCATTTAAAAACCATAAGTGCTAATGACTCCATTCCTTTTTGAGGTTGTAGGGGCTGTTGATTGGAGTACACTAAAACAAACCTGATCTCTCTAGGACATTCAGAAGCCAAGTTATAAAGCCCTCAAAGGTGTAACTGGACTACTTCTTTAACGTGACACCAGGCCCGGTGACCTTTGGGACATGGTTTGACCCCCTTAGGAAAGTGCTATCATCATGAAACGTTCAGATCACTTACAACTCAATAGATTCTACCTTCCTGTAACATTTCAGCCTGATTGGACCTTGTTTTCACACAAATGGACCCAGAATGATGTGAAATTGTGCTTCGTGCAACATAATTCTGGGTGCCATTTACAAACCATAAGTGCTAATGACTCCATTCCTTTTTTTGGTTGTAGGGGCTGTTGATTGGAGTACATTAAAACAAACCTGATCTCTCTAGGACATTCAGAAGCCAAGTTATAAGCCCACAAATGTGTAACTGGACTACTTCTTTAAATTGACACCAGATCCGGTGACCTTTGGGACATGGTTTGACCCCCTCAGGAAAGTGCTATCATCATGAAACGTTCAGATCACTTACAACTCAATAGATTCTACCTTCCTGTAGCGTTTCAGCCTGATTGAACCTTGTTTTCACACAAATGGACCCAGAATGATGTGAAATTGTGCTTAGTGCAGCATAATTCTGGGTGCCATTTAAAAACCATAAGGGCTGTTGATTGGAGTACACTAAAACAAACCTGAAATCTCTAGGAAATTCAGAAGCCAAGTTATAGGCCCACAAATGTGTAACTGGACTACTTCTTTAAATTGACACCAGATCCGGTGACCTTTGGGACATGGTTTGACCCCCTTAGGAAAGTGCTATCATCATGAAAGGCCCAGATCACTTACAACTCAATAGATTCTACCTTCCTGTAACGTTTCTGCCTTATTGGACCTTGTTTTCACACAAATGAACCCAGAATGATGTGAAATTGTGCTTCGTGCAACATAATTCTGGGTGCCATTTAAAAACCATAAGTGCTAATGACTCCATTCCTTTTTGGGGTAATGGGGGCTGTTAATTGGAGTACTCTAAAACAAACCTGACCTCTCTAGGATATTCAGAAGCCAAGTTATAAGCCCACAAATGTGTAACTGGACTACTTCTTTAAATTGACACCAGATCCGGTGACCTTTGGGACATGGTTTTACCCGCTATAGGAATGTGCAATCATCATGAAACGTTCAGATCACTTACAACTCAAAAGATTGTACCTTCTTGTAACGTTTCAGCCTGATTGGACCTTGTTTTCACACAAATGAACCCAGAATGATGTGAAATTGTGCTTCGTGCAACATAATTCTGGGTGCCATTTAAAAACCATAAGTGCGAATGACTCCATTCCTTTTGGGGGTGATGGGGGCTGTTAATTGTAGTGCTCTAAAACAAACCTGACCTCTCTAGGATATTCAGAAGCCAAGTTATAAGCCCACAAAGGTGTAAATGGACTACTTCTTTAAATTGACACCAGATCCGGTGACGTTTGGGACATGGTTTGACCCCCTTAGGAAAGTGCTATCATCATGAAACGTTCAGATCACTTACAACTCAATAGATTCTACCTTCCTGTAACGTTTCAGCCTGATTGGACCTTGTTTTCACACAAATGAACCCAGAATGACGTGAAATTGTGCTTCGTGCAACATAATTCTGGGTGCCATTTAAAAACCATAAGTGCTAATGACTCCATTCCTTTTTGGGATAATGGGGGCTGTTAATTGGAGTACACTAAAACAAACCTGACCTCTCTAGGACATTCAGAAGCCAAGTTATAAGCCCACAAATGTGTAACTGGACTACTTCTTTAAAGTGACACCAGGCCCGGTGACCTTTGGGACAAGGTTTGACCTCCTATAGGAATGTGCGATCATCATGAAACGTTCAGATCACTTACAACTCAATAGATTCTACCTTCTTGTAACGTTTCAGCCTGATTGGACCTTGTTTTCACACAAATGAAGCTAGACTGATGTGAAATTGTGCTTCGTGCAACATAATTCTGGGTGCCATTTACAAACCATAAGTGCTAATGACTCCATTCCTTTTTGTGGTTGTAGGGGCTGTTGATTGGAGTACACTAAAACAACCCTGATCTCTCTAGGACATTCAGAAGCCAAGTCATAAGCCCACAAATGTGTAACTGGACTACTTCTTTAAATTGACACCAGATCCGGTGACCTTTGGGACATGGTTTGACCCCCTTAGGAAAGTGGTATCATCATGAAACGTTCAGATCACTTACAACTCAATAGATTCTACCTTCCTGTAACATTTATGCCTGATTGGACCTTGTTTTCACACAAATGGACCCAGAATGATGTGAAATTGTGCTTCGTGCAACATAATTCTGGGTGCCATTTAAAAACCATAAGTGCTAATGACTCCATTTCTTTTTGAGGTTGTAGGGGTTGATGATTGGAGTACACTAAATCAAACCTGATCTCTCTAGGACATTCAGAAGCCAAGTTATAAGCCCACAAATGTGTAACTGGACTACTTCTTTAAAGTGACACCAGGCCCTGTGACCTTTGGGACATGGTTTTTCCCGCTATAGGAATGTGCGATCATCATGAAACGTTCAGATCACTTACAACTCAATAGATTGTACCTTCTTGTAACGTTTCAGCCTGATTGGACCTTGTTTTCACACAAATGAACCCAGAATGATGTGAAATTGTGCTTCGTGCAACATAATTCTGGGTGCCATTTACAAACCATAAGTGCTATTGACTCCATTCCTTTTTGTGGTAATGGGGGCTGTTAATTGTAGTACTCTAAGACAAACCTGACCTCTCTAGGATATTCAGAAGCCAAGTTATAAGCCCACAAAGTTGTAAATGGACTACTTCTTTAAATTGACACCAGATCCGGTGACGTTTGGGACATGGTTTGACCCCCTTAGGAAAGCTCTATCATCATGAAACGTTCAGATCACTTACAACTCAATAGATTCTACCTTCCTGTAACGTTTCAGCCTGATTGGACCTTGTTTTCACACAAATGAACCCAGAATGATGTGAAATTGTGCTTCGTGCAACATAATTCTGGGTGCCATTTAAAAACGATAAGTGCTAATGACTCCATTCCTTTTTGGGGTAATGGGGGCTGTTAATTGGAGTACACTAAAACAAACCTGACCTCTCTAGGATATTCAGAAGCCAAGTTATAAGCCCACAAATGTGTAACTGGACTACTTCTTTAAAGTGACACCAGGCCCGGTGACCTTTGGGACATGGTTTGACCCCCTATAGGAATGTGTGATTATCATGAAACGTTCAGATCACTTACAACTCAATAGATTCTACCTTCTTGTAACGTTTCAGCCTGATTGGACCTTGTTTTCACACAAATGGACCCAGAATGATGTGAAATTGTGCTTTGTGCAACATAATTCTGGGTACCATTTACAAACCATAAGTGCTAATGACTCCATTCCTTTTTGTGGTTGTAGGGGCTGTTGATTGGAGTACACTAAAACAAACCTGACCTCTCTAGGACATTCAGAAGCCAAGTTATAAGCCCACAAATGTGTAACTGGACTACTTCTTTAAAGTGACGCCAGATCCGGTGACGTTTTGGACATGGTTTGACCCCCTTAGGAAAGTGCTATCATCATGAAACGTTTAGATCACTTACAACTCAATAGATTCTACCTTCCTGTAACGTTTCAGCCTGATTGGACCTTGTTTTCACACAAATGAACCCAGAATGATGTGAAATTGTGCTTCGTGCAACATAATTCTGGGTGCCATTTAAAAGCCATAAGTGCTAATGACTCCATTCCTTTTTGTGGTAATGGGGGCTGTTAATTGGAGTACTCTAAAACAAACCTGACCTCTCTAGGATATTCAGAAGCCAAGTTATAAGCCCACAAAGGTGTAACTGGACTACTTCTTTAAAGTGACACCAGGCCCGGTGACCTTTGGGACATGGTTTGACCCCCTATAGGAATGTGCAATCATCATGAAACGTTCATATCACTTACAACTCAATAGATTCTACCTTCTTGTATCGTTTCAGCCTGATTGGACCTTGTTTTCACACAAATGGACCCAGAATGATGTGAAATTGTGCATCGTGCAACATAATTCTGGGTGCCATTTACAAACCATAAGTGCTAATGACTCCATTCCTTTTTGTGGTTGTAGGGGCTGTTGATTGGAGTACACTAAAACAACCCTGATCTCTCTTGGACATTCAGAAGCCAAGTTATAAGCCCACAAATGTGTAACTGGACTACTTTAAATTGACACCAGATCCGGTGACCTTTGGGACATGGTTTGACCCCCTTAGGAAAGTGCTATCATCATGAAACGTTCAGACCACTTACAACTCAATATATTCTACCTTCCTGTAACATTTCAGCCTGATTGGGCCTTGTTTTCACACAAATGGACCCAGAATGATGTGAAATTGTGCTTCGTGCAACATAATTCTGGGTGCCATTTACAAACCATAAGTGCTAATGACTCCATTCCTTTTTGTGGTTGTAGGGGCTGTTGATTGGAGTACACTAAAACAACCCTGATCTCTCTAGGACATTCAGAAGCCAAGTTATAAGCCCACAAATGTGTAACTGGACTACTTCGTTAAATTGACACCAGATCCGGTGACCTTTGGGACATGGTTTGACCCCCTTAGGATAGTGCAATCATCATGAAACGTTCAGATCACTTACAACTCAATAGATTCTACCTTCCTGTAACATTTCAGCCTGATTGGACCTTGTTTTCACACAAATGGACCCAGAATGATGTGAAATTGTGCTTCGTGCAACATAATTCTGGGTGCCATTTAAAAACCATAAGTGCTAATGACTCCATTTCTTTTTGAGGTTGTAGTTGCTGATGATTGGAGTACACTAAAATAAAACTGATCTCTCTAGGACATTCAGAAGCCAAGTTATAAGCCCACAAATGTGTAACTGGACTACTTCTTTAAAGTGACACCAGATCCGGTGACCTTTGGGACATGGTTTGACCCCCTTAGGAATGTGTGATCATCATGAAACGTTCAGATCACTTACAACTCAATAGATTCTACCTTCCTGTAGCGTTTCAGCCTGATTGGACCTTGTTTTCACACAAATGGACCCAGAATGATGTAAAATTGTGCTTCGTGCAACATAATTCTGGGTGTCATTTAAAAACCATAAGAGCTAATGACTCCATTCCTTTTTGGGGCAATAGGGGCTGTTGATTGGAGTACCCTAAAACAAACCTGACATCTCTAGGATATTCAGAAGCCAAGTTATAAGCCCACAAAGGTGTAAATGGACTACTTCTTTAAATTGACACCAGATCCGGTGACGTTTGGGACATGGTTTGACCCCCTTAGGAAAGCTCTATCATCATGAAACGTTCAGATCACTTACAACTCAATAGATTCTACCTTCCTGTAACTTTTCAGCCTGATTGGACCTTGTTTTCACACAAATGAATCCAGAATGATGTGAAATTGTGCTTCGTGCAACATAATTCTGGGTGCCATTTAAAAACGATAAGTGCTAATGACTCCATTCCTTTTTGGGGTAATTGGGGCTGTTAATTTGAGTACACTAAAACAAACCTGACCTCTCTAGGATATTCAGAAGCCAAGTTATAAGCCCACAAATGTGTAACTGGACTACTTCTTTAAAGTGACACCAGGCCCGGTGACCTTTGGGACATGGTTTGACCCCCTATAGGAATGTGTGATTATCATGAAACGTTCAGATCACTTACAACTCAATAGATTCTAACTTCTTGTAACGTTTCAGCCTGATTGGACCTTGTTTTCACACAAATGGACCCAGAATGATGTGAAATTGTGCTTTGTGCAACTTAATTCTGGGTACCATTTACAAACCATAAGTGCGAATGACTCCATTCCTTTTTGTGGTTGTAGGGGCTGTTGATTGGAGTACACTAAAACAAACCTGACCTCTCTAGGACATTCAGAAGCCAAGTTATAAGCCCACAAATGTGTAACTGGACTACTTCTTTAAAGTGACGCCAGATCCGGTGACGTTTTGGACATGGTTTGACCCCCTTAGGAAAGTGCGATCATCATGAAACGTTCAGATCACTTACAACTCAATAGATTCTACCTTCCTGTAGCGTTTCAGCCTGATTGGACCTTGTTTTCACACAAATTGACCCAGAATGATGTAAAATTGTGCTTCGTGCAACATAATTCTGGGTGTCATTTAAAAACCATAAGAGCTAATGACTCCATTCCTTTTTGGGGCAATAGGGGCTGTTGATTGGAGTACCCTAAAACAAACCTGACCTCTCTAGGATATTCAGAAGCCAAGTTATAAGCCCACAAATGTGTAACTGGACTACTTCTTTAAAGTGACACCAGGCCCTGTGACCTTTGGGACATGGTTTTTCCCGCTATAGGAATGTGCGATCATCATGAAACGTTCAGATCACTTACAACTCAATAGATTGTACCTTCTTGTAACGTTTCAGCCTGATTGGACCTTGTTTTCACACAAATGAACCCAGAATGATGTGAAATTGTGCGTCGTGCAACATAATTCTGGGTGCCATTTAAAAACCATAAGTGCTAATGACTCCATTCCTTTTTGTGGTAATGGGGGCTGTTAATTGTAGTACTCTAAGACAAACCTGACCTCTCTAGGATATTCAGAAGCCAAGTTATAAGCCCACAAAGGTGTAAATGGACTACTTCTTTAAATTGACACCAGATCCGGTGACGTTTGGGACATGGTTTGACCCCCTATAGGAATGTGTGATTATCATGAAACGTTCAGATCACTTACAACTCAATAGATTCTACCTTCCTGTAACGTTTCAGCCTGATTGGACCTTGTTTTCACACAAATGAACCCAGAATGATGTGAAATTGTGCTTCGTGCAACATAATTCTGGGTGCCATTTAAAAACGATAAGTGCTAATGACTCCATTCCTTTTTGGGGTAATGGGGGCTGTTAATTGGAGTACACTAAAACAAACCTGACCTCTCTAGGATATTCAGAAGCCAAGTTATAAGCCCACAAATGTGTAACTGGACTACTTATTTAAAGTGACACCAGGCCCGGTGACCTTTGGGACATGGTTTGACCCCCTATAGGAATGTGTGATTATCATGAAACGTTCAGATCACTTACAACTCAATAGATTCTACCTTCTTGTAACGTTTCAGCCTGATTGGACCTAGTTTTCACACAAATGGACCCAGAATGATGTGAAATTGTGCTTTGTGCAACATAATTCTGGGTACCATTTACAAACCATAAGTGCTAATGACTCCATTCCTTTTTGTGGTTGTAGGGGCTGTTGATTGGAGTACACTAAAACAAACCTGACCTCTCTAGGACATTCAGAAGCCAAGTTATAAGCCCACAAATGTGTAACTGGACTACTTCTTTAAAGTGACGCCAGATCCGGTGACGTTTTGGACATGGTTTGACCCCCTTAGGAAAGTGCTATCATCATGAAACGTTTAGATCACTTACAACTCAATAGATTCTACCTTCCTGTAACGTTTCAGCCTGATTGGACCTTGTTTTCACACAAATGAACCCAGAATGATGTGAAATTGTGCTTCGTGCAACATAATTCTGGGTGCCATTTACAAACCATAAGTGCTAATGACTCCATTCCTTTTTGTGGTTGTAGGGGCTGTTGATTGGAGTACACTAAAACAACCCTGATCTCTCTTGGACATTCAGAAGCCAAGTTATAAGCCCACAAATGTGTAACTGGACTACTTTAAATTGACACCAGATCCGGTGACCTTTGGGACATGGTTTGACCCCCTTAGGAAAGTGCAATCATCATGAAACGTTCAGACCACTTACATCTCAATATATTCTACCTTCCTGTAACATTTCAGCCTGATTGGGCCTTGTTTTCACACAAATGGACCCAGAATGATGTGGAATTGTGCTTCGTGCAACATAATTCTGGGTGCCATTTACAAACCATAAGTGCTAATGACTCCATTCCTTTTTGTGGTTGTAGGGGCTGTTGATTGGAGTACACTAAAACAACCCTGATCTCTCTAGGACATTCAGAAGCCAAGTTATAAGCCCACAAATGTGTAACTGGACTACTTCGTTAAATTGACACCAGATCCGGTGACCTTTGGGACATGGTTTGACCCCCTTAGGATAGTGCAATCATCATGAAACGTTCAGATCACTTACAACTCAATAGATTCTACCTTCCTGTAACATTTCAGCCTGATTGGACCTTGTTTTCACACAAATGGACCCAGAATGATGTGAAATTGTGCTTCGTGCAACATAATTCTGGGTGCCATTTAAAAACCATAAGTGCTAATGACTCAATTTCTTTTTGAGGTTGTAGGGGCTGATGATTGGAGTACACTAAAATAAAACTGATCTCTCTAGGACATTCAGAAGCCAAGTTATAAGCCCACAAATGTGTAACTGGACTACTTCTTTAAAGTGACACCAGATCCGGTGACCTTTGGGACATGGTTTTACCCCCTATAGGAATGTGCGATCATCATGAATCGTTCAGATCACTTACAACTCAATTGATTCTACCTTCTTGTAACGTTTCAGCCTGATTGGACCTTGTTTTCACACAAATGGACCCAGAATGATGTGAAATTGTGCTTCGTGCAACATAATTCTGGGTGCCATTAACAAACCATAAGTGCTAATGACTCCATTCCTTTGTGTGGTTGTAGGTGCTGTTTCTTGGAGTATACTAAAAAAAACCTGATCCCTCTAGGACATTCAGAAGCCAAGTTATAAGCCCACAAATGTGTAACTGGACCACTTCTTTAAAATGATACCAGATCCGGTGACCTTTGGGACATGGTTTGACCCCCTTAGGAAAGTGCTATCATCATGAAACGTTCAGATCACTTACAACTCAATAGATTCTACCTTCCTGTAACGTTTCAGCCTGATTGGACCTTGTTTTCACACAAATGAATCCAGATTGATGTGAAATTGTTCTTCGTGCAACATAATTCTGGGTGCGATTTAAAAACCATAAGTGCTAATGACTCCATTCCTTTTTGTGGTTGTAGGGGCTGTTAATTGGAGTACTCTAAAACAAACCTGACCTCTCTAGGACATTCAGAAGCCAAGATATAAGCCCACAAATGTGTAACTGGACTACTTCTTTAAAGTGACACCAGGCCCTGTGACCATTGGGACATGGTTTTACCCCCTATAGGAGTGTGCGATCATCATGAAACATTCAGATCACTTCCAACTCAATAGATTCTACCTTCTTGTAACGTTTCAGCCTGATTGGACCCTGTTTTCACACAAATGGACCCAGAATGATGTGAAATTGTGCTTCGTGCAACATAATTCTGGGTGCCATTTACAAACCATAAGTGCTAATGACTCCATTCCTTTTTGTGGTAATGGGGGCTGTTAATTGGAGTACTCTAAAACAAACCTGACCTCTCTAGGACATTCAGAAGCCAAGTTATAAGCCCACAAATGTGTAACTGGACTACTTCTTTAAATTGACACCAGATCCAGTGACGTTTGGGACATGGTTTGACCCCCTTAGCAAAGTGCTATCATCATGAAACGTTCAGATAACTTACAACTCAATAGATTCTACCTTCCTATAACGTTTCAGCCTGATTGGACCTTGTTTTCACACAAATGAACCCAGAATGATGTGAAATTGTGCTTCGTGCAACATAATTCCGGGTGCCATTTAAAAACCATAAGTGCTAATGACTCCATTCCTTTTTGTGGTAATGGGGGCTGTTAATTGGAGTACTCTAAAACAAACCTGACCTCTCTAGGATATTCAGAAGCCAAGTTATAAGCCCACAAAGGTGTAACTGGACTACTTCTTTAAAGTGACACCAGGCCCGGTGACCTTTGGGACATGGTTTGACCCCCTATAGGAATGTGCAATCATCATGAAACGTTCATATCACTTACAACTCAATATATTCTACCTTCTTGTAACGTTTCAGCCTGATTGGACCTTGTTTTCACACAAATGGACCCAGAATGATGTGAAATTGTGCTTCGTGCAACATAATTCTGGGTGCCATTTACAAACCATAAGTGCTAATGACTCCATTCCTTTTTGTGGTTGTAGGGGCTGTTGATTGGAGTACACTAAAACAACCCTGATCTCTCTAGGACATTCAGAAGCCAAGTTATAAGCCCACAAATGTGTAACTGGACTACTTTAAATTGACACCAGATCCGGTGACCTTTGGGACATGGTTTGACCCCCTTAGGAAAGTGCTATCATCATGAAACATTCAGATCACTTACAACTCAATAGATTCTACCTTCCTGTAACGTTTCAGCCTGATTGGACCTTGTTTTCACACAAATGAACCCAGAATGATGTGAAATTGTGCTTCGTGCAACATAATTCTGGGTGCCATTTAAAAACGATAAGTGCTAATGACTCCATTCCTTTTTGGGGTAATGGGGGCTGTTAATTGGAGTACACTAAAACAAACCTGACCTCTCTAGGATATTCAGAAGCCAAGTTATAAGCCCACAAATGTGTAACTGGACTACTTCTTTAAAGTGACACCAGGCCCGGTGACCTTTGGGACATGGTTTGACCCCCTATAGGAATGTGTGATTATCATGAAATGTTCAGATCACTTACAACTCAATAGATTCTACCTTCTTGTAACGTTTCAGCCTGATTGGACCTTGTTTTCACACAAATGGACCCAGAATGATGTGAAATTGTGCTTTGTGCAACATAATTCTGGGTACCATTTACAAACCATAAGTGCTAATGACTCCATTCCTTTTTGTGGTTGTAGGGGCTGTTGATTGGAGTACACTAAAACAAACCTGACCTCTCTAGGACATTCAGAAGCCAAGTTATAAGCCCACAAATGTGTAACTGGACTACTTCTTTAAAGTGACGCCAGATCCGGTGACGTTTTGGACATGGTTTGACCCCCTTAGGAAAGTGCTATCATCATGAAACGTTTAGATCACTTACAACTCAATAGATTCTACCTTCCTGTAACGTTTCAGCCTGATTGGACCTTGTTTTCACACAAATGAACCCAGAATGATGTGAAATTGTGCTTCGTGCAACATAATTCTGGGTGCCATTTAAAAGCCATAAGTGCTAATGACTCCATTCCTTTTTGTGGTAATGGGGGCTGTTAATTGGAGTACTCTAAAACAAACCTGACCTCTCTAGGATATTCAGAAGCCAAGTTATAAGCCCACAAAGGTGTAACTGGACTACTTCTTTAAAGTGACACCAGGCCCGGTGACCTTTGGGACATGGTTTGACCCCCTATAGGAATGTGCAATCATCATGAAACGTTCATATCACTTACAACTCAATAGATTCTACCTTCTTGTATCGTTTCAGCCTGATTGGACCTTGTTTTCACACAAATGGACCCAGAATGATGTGAAATTGTGCATCGTGCAACATAATTCTGGGTGCCATTTACAAACCATAAGTGCTAATGACTCCATTCCTTTTTGTGGTTGTAGGGGCTGTTGATTGGAGTACACTAAAACAACCCTGATCTCTCTTGGACATTCAGAAGCCAAGTTATAAGCCCACAAATGTGTAACTGGACTACTTTAAATTGACACCAGATCCGGTGACCTTTGGGACATGGTTTGACCCCCTTAGGAAAGTGCTATCATCATGAAACGTTCAGACCACTTACAACTCAATATATTCTACCTTCCTGTAACATTTCAGCCTGATTGGGCCTTGTTTTCACACAAATGGACCCAGAATGATGTGAAATTGTGCTTCGTGCAACATAATTCTGGGTGCCATTTACAAACCATAAGTGCTAATGACTCCATTCCTTTTTGTGGTTGTAGGGGCTGTTGATTGGAGTACACTAAAACAACCCTGATCTCTCTAGGACATTCAGAAGCCAAGTTATAAGCCCACAAATGTGTAACTGGACTACTTCGTTAAATTGACACCAGATCCGGTGACCTTTGGGACATGGTTTGACCCCCTTAGGATAGTGCAATCATCATGAAACGTTCAGATCACTTACAACTCAATAGATTCTACCTTCCTGTAACATTTCAGCCTGATTGGACCTTGTTTTCACACAAATGGACCCAGAATGATGTGAAATTGTGCTTCGTGCAACATAATTCTGGGTGCCATTTAAAAACCATAAGTGCTAATGACTCCATTTCTTTTTGAGGTTGTAGTTGCTGATGATTGGAGTACACTAAAATAAAACTGATCTCTCTAGGACATTCAGAAGCCAAGTTATAAGCCCACAAATGTGTAACTGGACTACTTCTTTAAAGTGACACCAGATCCGGTGACCTTTGGGACATGGTTTGACCCCCTTAGGAATGTGTGATCATCATGAAACGTTCAGATCACTTACAACTCAATAGATTCTACCTTCCTGTAGCGTTTCAGCCTGATTGGACCTTGTTTTCACACAAATGGACCCAGAATGATGTAAAATTGTGCTTCGTGCAACATAATTCTGGGTGTCATTTAAAAACCATAAGAGCTAATGACTCCATTCCTTTTTGGGGCAATAGGGGCTGTTGATTGGAGTACCCTAAAACAAACCTGACATCTCTAGGATATTCAGAAGCCAAGTTATAAGCCCACAAAGGTGTAAATGGACTACTTCTTTAAATTGACACCAGATCCGGTGACGTTTGGGACATGGTTTGACCCCCTTAGGAAAGCTCTATCATCATGAAACGTTCAGATCACTTACAACTCAATAGATTCTACCTTCCTGTAACTTTTCAGCCTGATTGGACCTTGTTTTCACACAAATGAATCCAGAATGATGTGAAATTGTGCTTCGTGCAACATAATTCTGGGTGCCATTTAAAAACGATAAGTGCTAATGACTCCATTCCTTTTTGGGGTAATTGGGGCTGTTAATTTGAGTACACTAAAACAAACCTGACCTCTCTAGGATATTCAGAAGCCAAGTTATAAGCCCACAAATGTGTAACTGGACTACTTCTTTAAAGTGACACCAGGCCCGGTGACCTTTGGGACATGGTTTGACCCCCTATAGGAATGTGTGATTATCATGAAACGTTCAGATCACTTACAACTCAATAGATTCTAACTTCTTGTAACGTTTCAGCCTGATTGGACCTTGTTTTCACACAAATGGACCCAGAATGATGTGAAATTGTGCTTTGTGCAACTTAATTCTGGGTACCATTTACAAACCATAAGTGCGAATGACTCCATTCCTTTTTGTGGTTGTAGGGGCTGTTGATTGGAGTACACTAAAACAAACCTGACCTCTCTAGGACATTCAGAAGCCAAGTTATAAGCCCACAAATGTGTAACTGGACTACTTCTTTAAAGTGACGCCAGATCCGGTGACGTTTTGGACATGGTTTGACCCCCTTAGGAAAGTGCGATCATCATGAAACGTTCAGATCACTTACAACTCAATAGATTCTACCTTCCTGTAGCGTTTCAGCCTGATTGGACCTTGTTTTCACACAAATTGACCCAGAATGATGTAAAATTGTGCTTCGTGCAACATAATTCTGGGTGTCATTTAAAAACCATAAGAGCTAATGACTCCATTCCTTTTTGGGGCAATAGGGGCTGTTGATTGGAGTACCCTAAAACAAACCTGACCTCTCTAGGATATTCAGAAGCCAAGTTATAAGCCCACAAATGTGTAACTGGACTACTTCTTTAAAGTGACACCAGGCCCTGTGACCTTTGGGACATGGTTTTTCCCGCTATAGGAATGTGCGATCATCATGAAACGTTCAGATCACTTACAACTCAATAGATTGTACCTTCTTGTAACGTTTCAGCCTGATTGGACCTTGTTTTCACACAAATGAACCCAGAATGATGTGAAATTGTGCGTCGTGCAACATAATTCTGGGTGCCATTTAAAAACCATAAGTGCTAATGACTCCATTCCTTTTTGTGGTAATGGGTGCTGTTAATTGTAGTACTCTAAGACAAACCTGACCTCTCTAGGATATTCAGAAGCCAAGTTATAAGCCCACAAAGGTGTAAATGGACTACTTCTTTAAATTGACACCAGATCCGGTGACGTTTGGGACATGGTTTGACCCCCTATAGGAATGTGTGATTATCATGAAACGTTCAGATCACTTACAACTCAATAGATTCTACCTTCCTGTAACGTTTCAGCCTGATTGGACCTTGTTTTCACACAAATGAACCCAGAATGATGTGAAATTGTGCTTCGTGCAACATAATTCTGGGTGCCATTTAAAAACGATAAGTGCTAATGACTCCATTCCTTTTTGGGGTAATGGGGGCTGTTAATTGGAGTACACTAAAACAAACCTGACCTCTCTAGGATATTCAGAAGCCAAGTTATAAGCCCACAAATGTGTAACTGGACTACTTATTTAAAGTGACACCAGGCCCGGTGACCTTTGGGACATGGTTTGACCCCCTATAGGAATGTGTGATTATCATGAAACGTTCAGATCACTTACAACTCAATAGATTCTACCTTCTTGTAACGTTTCAGCCTGATTGGACCTAGTTTTCACACAAATGGACCCAGAATGATGTGAAATTGTGCTTTGTGCAACATAATTCTGGGTACCATTTACAAACCATAAGTGCTAATGACTCCATTCCTTTTTGTGGTTGTAGGGGCTGTTGATTGGAGTACACTAAAACAAACCTGACCTCTCTAGGACATTCAGAAGCCAAGTTATAAGCCCACAAATGTGTAACTGGACTACTTCTTTAAAGTGACGCCAGATCCGGTGACGTTTTGGACATGGTTTGACCCCCTTAGGAAAGTGCTATCATCATGAAACGTTTAGATCACTTACAACTCAATAGATTCTACCTTCCTGTAACGTTTCAGCCTGATTGGACCTTGTTTTCACACAAATGAACCCAGAATGATGTGAAATTGTGCTTCGTGCAACATAATTCTGGGTGCCATTTACAAACCATAAGTGCTAATGACTCCATTCCTTTTTGTGGTTGTAGGGGCTGTTGATTGGAGTACACTAAAACAACCCTGATCTCTCTTGGACATTCAGAAGCCAAGTTATAAGCCCACAAATGTGTAACTGGACTACTTTAAATTGACACCAGATCCGGTGACCTTTGGGACATGGTTTGACCCCCTTAGGAAAGTGCAATCATCATGAAACGTTCAGACCACTTACATCTCAATATATTCTACCTTCCTGTAACATTTCAGCCTGATTGGGCCTTGTTTTCACACAAATGGACCCAGAATGATGTGGAATTGTGCTTCGTGCAACATAATTCTGGGTGCCATTTACAAACCATAAGTGCTAATGACTCCATTCCTTTTTGTGGTTGTAGGGGCTGTTGATTGGAGTACACTAAAACAACCCTGATCTCTCTAGGACATTCAGAAGCCAAGTTATAAGCCCACAAATGTGTAACTGGACTACTTCGTTAAATTGACACCAGATCCGGTGACCTTTGGGACATGGTTTGACCCCCTTAGGATAGTGCAATCATCATGAAACGTTCAGATCACTTACAACTCAATAGATTCTACCTTCCTGTAACATTTCAGCCTGATTGGACCTTGTTTTCACACAAATGGACCCAGAATGATGTGAAATTGTGCTTCGTGCAACATAATTCTGGGTGCCATTTAAAAACCATAAGTGCTAATGACTCAATTTCTTTTTGAGGTTGTAGGGGCTGATGATTGGAGTACACTAAAATAAAACTGATCTCTCTAGGACATTCAGAAGCCAAGTTATAAGCCCACAAATGTGTAACTGGACTACTTCTTTAAAGTGACACCAGATCCGGTGACCTTTGGGACATGGTTTTACCCCCTATAGGAATGTGCGATCATCATGAATCGTTCAGATCACTTACAACTCAATTGATTCTACCTTCTTGTAACGTTTCAGCCTGATTGGACCTTGTTTTCACACAAATGAACCCAGAATGATGTGAAATTGTGCTTCGTGCAACATAATTCTGGGTGCCATTAACAAACCATAAGTGCTAATGACTCCATTCCTTTGTGTGGTTGTAGGTGCTGTTTCTTGGAGTATACTAAAAAAAACCTGATCCCTCTAGGACATTCAGAAGCCAAGTTATAAGCCCACAAATGTGTAACTGGACCACTTCTTTAAAATGATACCAGATCCGGTGACCTTTGGGACATGGTTTGACCCCCTTAGGAAAGTGCTATCATCATGAAACGTTCAGATCACTTACAACTCAATAGATTCTACCTTCCTGTAACGTTTCAGCCTGATTGGACCTTGTTTTCACACAAATGAATCCAGATTGATGTGAAATTGTTCTTCGTGCAACATAATTCTGGGTGCGATTTAAAAACTATAAGTGCTAATGACTCCATTCCTTTTTGTGGTTGTAGGGGCTGTTAATTGGAGTACTCTAAAACAAACCTGACCTCTCTAGGACATTCAGAAGCCAAGATATAAGCCCACAAATGTGTAACTGGACTACTTCTTTAAAGTGACACCAGGCCCTGTGACCATTGGGACATGGTTTTACCCCCTATAGGAGTGTGCGATCATCATGAAACATTCAGATCACTTCCAACTCAATAGATTCTACCTTCTTGTAACGTTTCAGCCTGATTGGACCCTGTTTTCACACAAATGGACCCAGAATGATGTGAAATTGTGCTTCGTGCAACATAATTCTGGGTGCCATTTACAAACCATAAGTGCTAATGACTCCATTCCTTTTTGTGGTAATGGGGGCTGTTAATTGGAGTACTCTAAAACAAACCTGACCTCTCTAGGACATTCAGAAGCCAAGTTATAAGCCCACAAATGTGTAACTGGACTACTTCTTTAAATTGACACCAGATCCAGTGACGTTTGGGACATGGTTTGACCCCCTTAGCAAAGTGCTATCATCATGAAACGTTCAGATAACTTACAACTCAATAGATTCTACCTTCCTATAACGTTTCAGCCTGATTGGACCTTGTTTTCACACAAATGAACCCAGAATGATGTGAAATTGTGCTTCGTGCAACATAATTCCGGGTGCCATTTAAAAACCATAAGTGCTAATGACTCCATTCCTTTTTGTGGTAATGGGGGCTGTTAATTGGAGTACTCTAAAACAAACCTGACCTCTCTAGGATATTCAGAAGCCAAGTTATAAGCCCACAAAGGTGTAACTGGACTACTTCTTTAAAGTGACACCAGGCCCGGTGACCTTTGGGACATGGTTTGACCCCCTATAGGAATGTGCAATCATCATGAAACGTTCATATCACTTACAACTCAATATATTCTACCTTCTTGTAACGTTTCAGCCTGATTGGACCTTGTTTTCACACAAATGGACCCAGAATGATGTGAAATTGTGCTTCGTGCAACATAATTCTGGGTGCCATTTACAAACCATAAGTGCTAATGACTCCATTCCTTTTTGTGGTTGTAGGGGCTGTTGATTGGAGTACACTAAAACAACCCTGATCTCTCTAGGACATTCAGAAGCCAAGTTATAAGCCCACAAATGTGTAACTGGACTACTTTAAATTGACACCAGATCCGGTGACCTTTGGGACATGGTTTGACCCCCTTAGGAAAGTGCTATCATCATGAAACATTCAGATCACTTACAACTCAATAGATTCTACCTTCCTGTAACGTTTCTGCCTGATTGGACCTTGTTTTCACACAAATGAACCCAGAATGATGTGAAATTGTGCTTCGTGCAACATAATTCTGGGTGCCATTTAAAAACCATAAGTGGTAATGACTCCATTCCTTTTTGGGGTAATGGGGCTGACAAAGAACGGTTCGAAGGATCTTTCATGGCGGTGAAAACGAAGAGTCGGAGTACCCGGCCCGGAGGGTTACCGGGGTCCCACCCTGGAGCCAGGCCTGGGGTTGGGGCCCGTGAGCGAGCGCCTGGTGGCCGGGCTTTCGCCCATGGGGCCCGGCCGGGCCCAGCCCGAACCGGATACATGGGCTCGTCCAACTGTGGACCCACCACCCGCAGGAGGAACATGAAGGGTCCGGTGCAATGTGAATCGGGTGGCAGACCAAGGCGGGAGCCTTGGCGGTCCAATCCCCGGACAAGAAAACTAGTTTTTGGGACATGGAACGTCACCTCGCTGGCGGGGAAGGAGCCGGAGCTTGTGGCAGAGGTTGAGCGGTACCGGCTAGATATAGTCGGACTCACCTCGACACATTGCATTGGCTCTGGAACCCGAGACCTGGAGAGGGGTTGGACACTCTACTTTGCTGGAGTTGCTCCGGGTGAGAGGCGGAGGGCTGGGGTTGGCTTTTTGTTAGCCCCGAGACTCTCTGCCTGTGTGTTGGGGTTTACCCCGGGGGACAAGAGGGTAGCTTCCTTGCGCCTTCGGGTCGGGGAACGGGTCCTGACTGTTGTTTGTGCTTATGGGCCAAATATCAGTTCAGAGTACCCACCCTTTTTGGAGTCCCTGGGACGAGTGCTAGATAGTGCTCCATCAGGGGACTCCATTGTCCTGCTGGGGGACTTCAATGCTCACGTGGGCAATGACAGCTTGACCTGGAGGGGTGTGATTGGGAGGAACGGCCCACCTGATCAGAACTCGAGCGGTGTTTTGTTATTGGACTTCTGTGCAAGCCGCAGTTTGGCCATAACGAACACCATGTTCGAACATAAGGATGCCCACCGGTACACTTGGTACCAGGGCAGCCTAGGTCACAGGTCGATGATAGATTTTGTAGTCGTATCATCTGACCTGCGGCCGTATGTTTTGGACACCCGAGTGAAGAGAGGGGCGGAGCTGTCAACTGATCACCACCTGGTGGTGAGTTGGATCAGATGGCAAGGGAACATGCCGCGTAGACCTGGCAGACCCAAACGCATAGTGAGGGTCTGCTGGGAACGCCTGGCAGAAGAACCTGTCAAGACGGTCTTCAACTCCCACCTCCGGCAGAGCTTTGACCACGTCCCGAGAGCAGTGGGGGACATTGAGTCCGAGTGGGCCTTGTTCCACTCTGCGATTGTCGAGGCGGCTGTTGCTAGCTGTGGTCGTAAGGTGGCCGGTGCCAGTCGTGGTGGCAACCCCCGTACCCGCTGGTGGACACCAGAGGTTCGGGGAGCCGTCAGGCTGAAGAAGGAGGCCTACAGGGCGTGGCTGGTCTGTGGGTCTCCGGAGGCAGCAGACAGGTACCGGATAGCCAAGCGGGGTGCAGCAGTGGCAGTTGCCGAGGCAAAATCTCGGGCGTGGGAGGAGTTTGGTGAGGCCATGGAGAAAGACTATCGATCGGCTCCAAAGAGGTTCTGGCAAACTGTCCGGCGCCTCAGGAGAGGAAGGCAGCAACTCGCTCACACTGTTTACAGTGGGGATGGGGAGCTGCTGACGTCAACTGAGGCTATAGTCGGACGGTGGAAGGAATACTTTGAGGAGCTCCTCAATCCCACCAATGCGCATTCCGAGGAGGAACCAGAGCTGGGAGGCCTGGGGATGGACTGTCCGATCTCGGGGGCAGAAGTTGCTGAGGTAGTCAAACAACTACACAGCGGCGGAGCCCCGGGGGCGGATGAGGTTCGTCCTGGGTATCTCAAGGCTATGGATGTTGTAGGGCTGTCATGGTTGACACGTCTCTACAACATTGCGTGGTCATCGGGGGCAGTTCCTAGGGAGTGGCAGACCGGGGTGGTGGTCCCCATCTTTAAGAAGGGTGACCTGAGGGTGTGTTCCAACTATAGGGGGATCACACTCCTCAGCCTCCCTGGAAAGGTCTACGCCAAGGTACTGGAGAGGAGGGTCCGATCGATAGTTGAATCTCAGATAGAGGAGGAGCAATGTGGTTTTCGTCCTGGCCGTGGAACTGTGGACCAGCTCTATACCCTTGCAAGGGTGATGGAGGGGGCATGGGAGTTTGCCCAACCAATCCACATGTGTTTTGTGGATTTGGAGAAGGCTTATGACCGTGTCCCCAGGGGCACCCTGTGGGGGACGCTCCAGGAGTATGGGGTGGGTGGCTTTCTGTTAAGGGCCATTCAGTCCCTTTACCAGAGGAGCGTGAGTTTGGTCCGCATAGCCGGTAGTAAGTCGGACCTGTTCCCAGTGAGGGTTGGACTCCGCCAGGGCTGCCCTTTGTCACCGGTTCTGTTCATCACTTTTATGGACAGAATTTCTAGACGCAGCCGTGGTGTGGAGTGTGTCGAGTTTGGTGGCAGGAGAATCTCGTCTCTGCTTTTTGCGGATGATGTGGTCCTCCTAGCTTCATCCAGCTCTGACCTTCAGCTCTTGCTGGGTAGGTTCGCGGCCGAATGTGAAGCGGCTGGGATGAGGATCAGCACCTCCAAATCTGAGACCATGGTTCTCGACCGGAAAAGGGGGGCTTGCCACCTCCGGGTCGGGGGAGAGGTCCTACCTCAAGTGGAGGAGTTTAAGTATCTCGGGGTCTTGTTCACGAGTGAGGGTAGGAGGGATCGGGAGATCGACAGGCGGATTGGTTCGGCATCTGCAGTGATGCGGACGCTGAGCCGATCTGTCGTGGGGAAGAGGGAGCTGAGCCAGAAAGCCAGGCTCTCGATTTACCGGTCGATCTACGTCCCAATCCTCACCTATGGTCATGAGCTTTGGGTAATGACCGAAAGAACGAGATCGCGGATACAAGCGGCCGAAATGAGTTTCCTCCGTAGGGTGGCCGGGCTCAGCCTTAGAGATAGGGTGAGGAGCTCGGACATTCGGGAGGGACTCGGAGTAGAACCGCTGCTCCTCCGGATCGAAAGGAGCCAGTTGAGGTGGTTTGGGCATCTGGTCAGGATGCCTCCTGGACGCCTCCCCGGGGAGGTGTTTCGGGCATGTCCTGCCGGCAGAAGGCCCCCGGGTCGACCCAGGACACGTTGGAGAGGTTACATCTCCAATCTGGTCCGGGAACGCCTTGGGGTCCTGCCGGAGGAGCTGGTGGACAAGGCCGGGGAGAGGACGACCTGGAGCTCCCTAGTTGGGATGCTGCCCCCGCGACCCGGACCCGGATAAGCGGAGGAAGACGAGACGAGACGAGGGGGCTGTTAATTGGAGTACTCTAAAACAAACCTGACCTCTCTAGGATATTCAGAAGCCAAGTTATAAGCCCACAAATGTGTAACTGGACTACTTCTTTAAAGTGACACCAGGCCCGGTGACCTTTGGGACATGGTTTGACCCCCTATAGGAATGTGTGATTATCATGAAACGTTCAGATCACTTACAACTCAATAGATTCTACCTTCTTGTAACGTTTCAGCCTGATTGGACCTTGTTTTGACACAAATGGACCCAGAATGATGTGAAATTGTGCTTCGTGCAACATAATTCTGGGTGCCATTTACAAACCATAAGTGCTAATGACTCCATTCCTTTTTGTGGTTGTAGGGGCTGTTGATTGGAGTACACTAAAACAACCCTGATCTCTCTAGGACATTCAGAAGCCAAGTTATAAGCCCACAAATGTGTAACTGGACTACTTCTTTAAATTGACACCAGATCCGGTGACCTTTGGGACATGGTTTGACCCCCTTAGGAAAGTGCAATTATCATGAAACGTTCAGATCACTTACAACTCAATAGATTCTACCTTCCTGTAACATTTCAGCCTGATTGGACCTTGTTTTCACACAAATGGACCCAGAATGATGTGAAATTGTGCTTCGTGCAACATAATTCTGGGTGCCATTTAAAAACCATAAGTGCTAATGACTCCATTTCTTTTTGTGGTTGTAGGGGCTGATGATTGGAGTACTCTAAAACAAACCTGACCTCTCTAGGATATTCAGAAGCCAAGTTATAAGCCCACAAATGTGTAACTGGACTACTTCTTTAAAGTGACACCAGGCCCGGTGACCTTTGGGACATGGTTTGACCCCCTATAGGAATGTGTGATTATCATTAAACATTCAGATCACTTACAACTCAATAGATTCTACCTTCTTGTAACGTTTCAGCCTGATTGGACCTTGTTTTGACACAAATGGACCCAGAATGATGTGAAATTGTGCTTCGTGCAACATAATTCTGGGTGCGATTTAAAAACCATAAGTGCTAATGACTCCATTCCTTTTTGTGGTTGTAGGGGCTGTTAATTGGAGTACTCTAAAACAAACCTGACCTCTCTAGGACATTCAGAAGCCAAGTTATAAGCCCACAAATGTGTAACTGGACTACTTCTTTAAAGTGACACCAGGCCCTGTGACCATTGGGACATGGTTTTACCCCCTATAGGAGTGTGCGATCATCATGAAACATTCAGATCACTTCCAACTCAATAGATTCTACCTTCTTGTAACGTTTCAGCCTGATTGGACCCTGTTTTCACACAAATGGACCCAGAATGATGTGAAATTGTTCTTCGTGCAACATAATTCTGGGTGCCATTTACAAACCATAAGTGCTAATGACTCCATTCCTTTTTGTGGTTGTAGGGGCTGTTGATTGGAGTACACTAAAACAACCCTGATCTCTCTAGGACATTCAGAAGCCAAGTTATAAGCCCACAAATGTGTAACTGGACTACTTCTTTAAATTGACACCAGATCCGGTGACCTTTGGGACATGGTTTGACCCCCTTAGGAAAGTGCAATTATCATGAAACGTTCAGATCACTTACAACTCAATAGATTCTACCTTCCTGTAACATTTCAGCCTGATTGGACCTTGTTTTCACACAAATGGACCCAGAATGATGTGAAATTGTGCTTCGTGCAACATAATTCTGGGTGCCATTTAAAAACCATAAGTGCTAATGACTCCATTTCTTTTTGTGGTTGTAGGGGCTGATCATTGGAGTACTCTAAAACAAACCTGACCTCTCTAGGATATTCAGAAGCCAAGTTATAAGCCCACAAATGTGTAACTGGACTACTTCTTTAAAGTGACACCAGGCCCGGTGACCTTTGGGACATGGTTTGACCCCCTATAGGAATGTGTGATTATCATGAAACATTCAGATCACTTACAACTCAATAGATTCTACCTTCTTGTAACGTTTCAGCCTGATTGGACCTTGTTTTGACACAAATGGACCCAGAATGATGTGAAATTGTTCTTCGTGCAACATAATTCTGGGTGCGATTTAAAAACCATAAGTGCTAATGACTCCATTCCTTTTTGTGGTTGTAGGGGCTGTTAATTGGAGTACTCTAAAACAAACCTGACCTCTCTAGGACATTCAGAAGCCAAGTTATAAGCCCACAAATGTGTAACTGGACTACTTCTTTAAAGTGACACCAGGCCCTGTGACCATTGGGACATGGTTTTACCCCCTATAGGAGTGTGCGATCATCATGAAACATTCAGATCACTTCCAACTCAATAGATTCTACCTTCTTGTAACGTTTCAGCCTGATTGGACCTTGTTTTCACACAAATGGACCCAGAATGATGTGAAATTGTGCTTCGTGCAACATAATTCTGGGTGCCATTTACAAACCATAAGTGCTAATGACTCCATTCCTTTTTGTGGTTGTAGGGGCTGTTGATTGGAGTACACTAAAACAACCCTGATCTCTCTAGGACATTCAGAAGCCAAGTTATAAGCCCACAAATGTGTAACTGGACTACTTTAAATTGACACCAGATCCGGTGACCTTTGGGACATGGTTTGACCCCCTTAGGAAAGTGCTATCATCATGAAACGTTCAGATCACTTACAACTCAATAGATTCTACCTTCCTGTAACGTTTCTGCCTGATTGGACCTTGTTTTCACACAAATGAACCCAGAATGATGTGAAATTGTGCTTCGTGCAACATAATTCTGGGTGCCATTTAAAAACCATAAGTGGTAATGACTCCATTCCTTTTTGGGGTAATGGGGGCTGTTAATTGGAGTACTCTAAAACAAACCTGACCTCTCTAGGATATTCAGAAGCCAAGTTATAAGCCCACAAATGTGTAACTGGACTACTTCTTTAAAGTGACACCAGGCCCGGTGACCTTTGGGACATGGTTTGACCCCCTATAGGAATGTGTGATTATCATGAAACGTTCAGATCACTTACAACTCAATAGATTCTACCTTCTTGTAACGTTTCAGCCTGATTGGACCTTGTTTTGACACAAATGGACCCAGAATGATGTGAAATTGTGCTTCGTGCAACATAATTCTGGGTGCCATTTACAAACCATAAGTGCTAATGACTCCATTCCTTTTTGTGGTTGTAGGGGCTGTTGATTGGAGTACACTAAAACAACCCTGATCTCTCTAGGACATTCAGAAGCCAAGTTATAAGCCCACAAATGTGTAACTGGACTACTTCTTTAAATTGACACCAGATCCGGTGACCTTTGGGACATGGTTTGACCCCCTTAGGAAAGTGCAATTATCATGAAACGTTCAGATCACTTACAACTCAATAGATTCTACCTTCCTGTAACATTTCAGCCTGATTGGACCTTGTTTTCACACAAATGGACCCAGAATGATGTGAAATTGTGCTTCGTGCAACATAATTCTGGGTGCCATTTAAAAACCATAAGTGCTAATGACTCCATTTCTTTTTGTGGTTGTAGGGGCTGATGATTGGAGTACTCTAAAACAAACCTGACCTCTCTAGGATATTCAGAAGCCAAGTTATAAGCCCACAAATGTGTAACTGGACTACTTCTTTAAAGTGACACCAGGCCCGGTGACCTTTGGGACATGGTTTGACCCCCTATAGGAATGTGTGATTATCATGAAACATTCAGATCACTTACAATTCAATAGATTCTACCTTCTTGTAACGTTTCAGCCTGACTTGACCTTGTTTTGACACAAATGGACCCAGAATGATGTGAAATTGTGCTTCGTGCAACATAATTCTGGGTGCCATTTACAAACCATAAGTGCTAATGACTCCATTCCTTTTTGTGGTTTTAGGGGCTGTTGATTGGAGTACACTAAAACAACCCTGATCTCTCTAGGACATTCAGAAGCCAAGTTATAAGCCCACAAATGTGTAACTGGACTACTTATTTAAATTGACACCAGATCCGGTGACGTTTGGGACATGGTTTGACCCCCTTAGGAAAGTGCTATCATCATGAAACGTTCTGACCACTTACAACTCAATAGATTCTACCTTCCTGTAACGTTTCAGCCTGATTGGTTCTTGTTTTCACACAAATGAACCCAGAATGATGTGAAATTGTGCTTCGTGCAACATAATTCTGGGTGCCATTTACAAACCATAAGTGCTAATGACTCCATTCCTTTTTGGGGCAATAGGGGCTGTTGATTGGAGTACCCTAAAACAAACCTGACCTCTCTAGGACATTCAAAAGCCAAGTTATAAGCCCACAAATGTGTAACTGGACTACTTCTTTAAAGTGACACCAGGCCCGGTGATCTTTGGGACATGGTTTGACCCCCTATAGGAATGTGCGATCATCATGAAACGTTCAGATCACTTACAACTCAATAGATTCTACCTTCTTGTAACGTTTCAGCCTGATTGGACCTTGTTTTCACACAAATGGACCCAGAATGATGTGAAATTGTGCTTCGTGCAACATAATTCTGGGTGCCATTTACAAACCATAAGTGCTAATGACTCCATTCCTTTTTGTGGTTGTAGGGGCTATTGATTGGAGTACACTAAAACAAACCTGATCTCTCTAGGACATTCAGAAGCCAAGTTATAAGCCCACAAATGTGTAACTGGACTACTTCTTTAAATTGACGCCAGATCCGGTGACGTTTTGGACATGGTTTGACCCCCTTAGGAAAGTGCTATCATCATGACACGTTCAGATCACTTACAACTCAATAGATTCTACCTTCCTGTAACGTTTCAGCCTGATTGGACCTTGTTTTCACACAAATGAACCCAGAATGATGTGAAATTGTGCTTCGTGCAACATAATTCTGGGTGCCATTTAAAAACCATAAGTGCTAATGACTCCATTCCTTTTTGTGGTAATAAGGGCTGTTAATTGGAGTACTCTAAAACAAACCTGACCTCTCTAGGATATTCAGAAGCCAAGTTATAAGCCCACAAAGGTGTAACTGGACTACTTCTTTAAAGTGACACCAGGCCCGGTGACCTTTGGGACATGGTTTGACCCCCTATAGGAATGTGTAATCATCATGAAACGTTCATATCACTTACAACTCAATAGATTCTACCTTCCTGTAACGTTTCAGCCTGATTGGACCTTGTTTTCACACAAATGGACCCAGAATGATGTGAAATTGTGCTTCGTGCAACATAATTCTGGGTGCCATTTACAAACCATAAGTGCTAATGACTCCATTCCTTTTTGTGGTTGTAGGGGCTGTTGATTGGAGTACACTAAAACAACCCTGATCTCTCTAGGACATTCAGAAGCCAAGTTATAAGCCCACAAATGTGTAACTGGACTACTTCTTTAAATTGACACCAGATCCGGTGACCTTTGGGACATGGTTTGACCCCCTTAGGAAAGTGCTATCATCATGAAACGTTCAGATCACTTACAACTCAATAGATTCTACCTTCCTGTAACGTTTCAGCCTGATTGGACCTTGTTTTCACAAAAATGAACCCAGAATGATGTGAAATTGTGCTTCGTGCAACATAATTCTGGGTGCCATTTAAAAACCATAAGTGCTAATGACTCCATTCCTTTTTGGGGTAATGGGGGCTGTTAATTGGAGTACTCTAAAACAAACCTGACCTCTCTAGGATATTCAGAAGCCAAGTTATAAGCCCACAAATGTGTAACTGGAATACTTCTTTAAATTGACACCAGATCCGGTGACCTTTGGGACATGGTTTGACCCCCTTAGGAAAGTGCTATCATCATGAAACGTTCAGATCACTTACAACTCAATAGATTCTACCTTCCTGTAACGTTTCAGCCTGATTGGACCTTGTTTTCACAAAAATGAACCCAGAATGATGTGAAATTGTGCTTCGTGCAACATAATTCTGGGTGCCATTTAAAAACCATAAGTGCTAATGACTCCATTCCTTTTTGGGGTAATGGGGGCTGTTAATTGGAGTACTCTAAAACAAACCTGACCTCTCTAGGATATTCAGAAGCCAAGTTATAAGCCCACAAATGTGTAACTGGAATACTTCTTTAAATTGACACCAGATCCGGTGACCTTTGGGACATGGTTTGACCCCCTTAGGAAAGTGCTATCATCATGAAACGTTCAGATCACTTACAACTCAATAGATTCTACGTTCCTGTAACATTTCAGCCTGATTGGACCTTGTTTTCACACAAATGGACCCAGAATGATGTGAAATTGTGCTTCGTGCAACATAATTCTGGGTGCCATTTACAAACCATAAGTGCTAATGACTCCATTTCTTTTTGAGGTTGTAGGGGCTGATGATTGGAGTACTCTAAAACAAACCTGACCTCTCTAGGATATTCAGAAGTCAAGTTATAAGCCCACAAATGTGTAACTGGACTACTTCTTTAAAGTGACACCAGGCCCGGTGACCTTTGGGACATGGTTTGACCCCCTATAGGAATGTGTGATTATAATGAAACGTTCAGATCACTTACAACTCAATAGATTCTACCTTCTTGTAACGTTTCAGCCTGATTGGACCTTGTTTTGACACAAATGGACCCAGAATGATGTGAAATTGTGCTTCGTGCAACATAATTCTGGGTGCCATTTACAAACCATAAGTGCTAATGACTCCATTCCTTTTTGTGGTTGTAGGGGCTGTTAATTGGAGTACACTAAAATAACCCTGATCTCTCTAGGACATTCAGAAGCCAAGTTATAAGCCCACAAATGTGTAACTGGACTACTTATTTAAATTGACACCAGATCCGGTGACGTTTGGGACATGGTTTGACCCTCTTAGGAAAGTGCTATCATCATGAAACGTTCTGATCACTTACAACTCAATAGATTCTACCTTCCTGTAACGTTTCAGCCTGATTGGTTCTTGTTTTCACACAAATGAACCCAGAATGATGTGAAATTGTGCTTCGTGCAACATAATTCTGGGTGCTATTTACAAACCATAAGTGCTAATGACTCCATTCCTTTTTGTGGTTGTAGGGGCTGTTGATTGGAGTACACTAAAACAAACCTGATCTCTCTAGGACATTCAGAAGCCAGGTTATAAGCCCACAAATGTGTAACTGGACTACTTCTTTAAAGTGACACCAGATCCGGTGACCTTTGGGACATGGTTTGACCCCCTTAGGAATGTGCGATCATCATGAAACGTTCAGATCACTTACAACTCAATAGATTCTACCTTCCTGTAGCGTTTCAGCCTGATTAGACCTTGTTTTCACACAAATGGACCCAGAATGATGTGAAATTGTGCTTCGTGCAACATAATTCTGGGTGTCATTTAAAAACCATAAGAGCTAATGACTCCATTCCTTTTTGGGGCAATAGGGGCTGTTGATTGGAGTACCCTAAAACAAACCTGACCTCTCTGAGACATTCAGAAGCCAAGTTGTAAGCCCCCAAAGGTGTGTTTGGAACCCCGCCTTTAAGGAACAAGTGATTCGGTGACCTTTATGACCTGATTTGACACCCTTAGGAATGTGCTATCATCATGAAACACAGGAATCATTTACAACTCAATAGATTCTACTTTTCTGTGACATTTCAGCCTGATTGAAGCTTTTTTATGAGAAATGGACCCAGAATGATGTGAAATTGTGCTTCGTGCAACATAATTCTGGGTGCCATTTAAAAACCATAAGTGCTAATGACTCAATTCCTTTTTGTGGTAATGGGGGCTGTTAATTGGAGTACTCTAAAACAAACCTTACCTCTCTAGGATATTCAGAAGCCAAGTTATAAGCCCACAAAGGTGTAACTGGACCACTTTAAAGTGACACCAGGCCCGGTGACCTTTGGGACATGGTTTGACCCCTTATAGGAATGTGCGATCATCATGAAACGTTCAGATCACTTACAACTCAATAGATTCTACCTTCTTGTAACGTTTAAGCCTGATTGGACTTTGTTTTCACACAAATGGACCCAGAATGATGTGAAATTGTGCTTCGTGCAACATAATTCTGGGTGCCATTTACAAACCATAAGTGCTATTGACTCCATTCCTTTTTGTGGTTGTAGGGGCTGTTGATTGGAGTACACTAAAACAAACCTGACCTCTCTAGGACATTCAGAAGCCAAGTTATAAGCCCACAAAGGTGTAACTGGACTACTTCTTTAAGGTGACAGCAGGCCCGGTGACCTTTGGGACATGGTTTTACCCCCTATAGGAATGTGCGATCATCATGAATCGTTCAGATCACTTACAACTCAATTGATTCTACCTTCTTGTAACGTTTCAGCCTGATTGGACCTTGTTTTCACACAAATGGACCCAGAATGATGTGAAATTGTGCTTCGTGCAACATAATTCTGGGTGCCATTAACAAACCATAAGTGCTAATGACTCCATTCCTTTGTGTGGTTGTAGGTGCTGTTTATTGGAGTACACTAAAACAAACCTGATCCCTCTAGGACATTCAGAAGCCAAGTTATAAGCCCACAAATGTGTAACTGGACCACTTCTTTAAAATGACACCAGATCTGGTGACCTTTGGGACATGGTTTGACCCCCTTAGGAAAGTGCTATCATCATGAAACGTTCAGATCACTTACAACTCAATAGATTCTACCTTCCTGTAACGTTTCAGCCTGATTGGACCTTGTTTTCACACAAATGAACCCAGATTGATGTGAAATTGTTCTTCGTGCAACATAATTCTGGGTGCGATTTAAAAACCATAAGTGCTAATGACTCCATTCCTAATGTGGTTGTAGGGGCTGTTAATTGGAGTACTCTAAAACAAACCTGACCTCTCTAGGACATTCAGAAGCCAAGTTATAAGCCCACAAATGTGTAACTGGACTACTTCTTTAAAGTGACACCAGGCCCTGTGACCATTGGGACATGGTTTTACCCCCTATAGGAATGTGCGATCATCATGAAACATTCAGATCACTTCCAACTCAATAGATTCTACCTTCTTGTAACGTTTCAGCCTGATTGGACCCTGTTTTCACACAAATGGACCCAGAATGATGTGAAATTGTGCTTCGTGCAACATAATTCTGGGTGCCATTTACAAACCATAAGTGCTAATGACTCCATTCCTTTTTGTGGTAATGGGGGCTGTTAATTGGAGTACTCTAAAACAAACCTGACCTCTCAAGGACATTCAGAAGCCAAGTTATAAGCCCACAATTGTGTAACTGGACTACTTCTTTAAATTGACACCAGATCCAGTGACGTTTGGGACATGGTTTGACCCCCTTAGAAAAGTGCTATCATCATGAAACATTCAGATCACTTACAACTCAATAGATTCTACCTTCCTATAACGTTTCAGCCTGATTGGACCTTGTTTTCACACAAATGAACCCAGAATGATGTGAAATTGTGCTTCGTGCAACATAATTCCGGGTGGCATTTAAAAACCATAATTGCTAATGACTCCATTCCTTTTTGGGGTAATGGGGGCTGTTAATTGGAGTACTCTAAAACAAACCTGACCTCTCTAGGATATTCAAAAGCCAAGTTATAAGCCCACAAATGTGTAATTGGACTACTTCTTTAAAGTGACACCAGGCCCGGTGACCTTTGGGACATGGTTTGACCCCCTATAGGAATGTGCGATCATCATGAAACGTTCAGATCATTTACAACTCAATAGATTCTACCTTCCTGTAACGTTTCAGCCTGATTGGACCTTGTTTTCACACAAATGAACCCAGAATGATGTGAAATTGTGCTTCGTGCAACATAATTCTGGGTGCCATTTACAAACCATAAGTGCTAATGACTCCATTCCTTTTTGTGGTTGTAGGGGCTGTTAATTGGAGTACACTAAAACAAACCTGATCTCTCTAGGACATTCAGAAGCCAAGTTATAAGCCCACAAATGTGTAACTGGACTACTTCTTTAACGTGACACCAGGCCCGGTGACCTTTGGGACATGGTTTTACCCCCTATAGGAATGTGCGATCATCATGAAACGTTCAGATCACTTACAGCTCAGGAGATTCTACCTTCCTGTAACGTTTCAGCCTGATTGGACCTTGTTTTCACACAAATGGACCCAGAATGATGTGAAATTTTGCTTCGTGCAACATAATTCTGGGTGCCATTTAAAAACCATAAGTGCTAATGACTCCATTCCTTTTTGTGGTTGTAGGGGCTGTTGATTGGAGTACATTAAAACAAACCTGACCTCTCTAGGATATTCAGAAGCCAAGTTATAAGCCCACAAAGGTGTAACTTGACTACTTCTTTAAAGTGACACCAGGCCCGGTGACCTTTGGGACATGGTTTGACCCCCTATAGGAATGTGCGATCATCATGAAACGTTCAGATCACTTACAACTCTATAGATTCTACCTTCCTGTAAAGTTTCAGCCTGATTGGACCTTGTTTTCACACAAATGAACCCAGAATGATGTGAAATTGTGCTTCGTGCAACATAATTCTGGGTGCCATTTCAAAACCATAAGTGCTAATGACTCTATTCCTTTTTGTGGTGTAGGGGCTGTTGATTGGAGTACAATAAAACAAACCTGATCTCTCTAGGAAATTCTGAAGCCAAGTTATAAGCCCACAAAGGTGTAACTGGACTACTTCTTTAAAGTGACACCAGGCCCTGTGACCTTTGGGACATGGCTTGACCCCCTAGAGGAATGTGCGATCGTCATGAAATGTTTAGATCACTTACAACTCAATAGTTTCTACCTTATTGTAACATTTCAGCCTGATTGGACCTTGTTTTCACACAAATGGACCCAGAAGGATGTGAAATTGTGCTTCGTGCAACATAATTCTGGGTGCCATTTACAAACCATAAGTGCTAATGACTCCATTCCTTTTTGTGGTTGTAGGGACTGTTGATTGGAGTACATTAAAACAAACCTGACCTCTCTAGGATATTCAGAAGCCAAGTTATAAACCCACAAATGTGTAACTGGACTACTTCTTTAAATTGACACCAGATCCGGTGACCTTTGGGACATGGATTGACCCCCTTAGGAAAGTGCTATCATCATGAAATGTTCAGATCACTTACAACTCAATAGATTCTACCTTCCTGTAACGTTTCTGCCTGATTGGACCTTGTTTTCACACAAATGAACCCAGAATGATGTGAAATTGTGCTTCGTGCAACATAATTCTGGGTGCCATTTAAAAACCATAAGTGCTAATGACTCCATTCCTTTTTGTGGTTGTAGGGGCTGTTGATTGGAGTACTCTAAAACAAACCTGACCTCTCTAGGATATTCAGAAGCCAAGTTATAAGCCCACAAAGGTGTAACTGGACTACTTCTTTAAAGTGACACCAGGCCCGGTGACCTTTGGGACATGGTTTGACCCCCTATAGGAATGTGTAATCATCATGAAACGTTCATATCACTTACAACTCAATAGATTCTACCTTCTTGTAACATTTCAGCCTGATTGGACCTTGTTTTCACACAAATGGACCCAGAATGATGTGAAATTGTGCTTCGTGCAACATAATTCTGGGTGCCATTTACAAACCATAAGTGCTAATGACTCCATTCCTTTTTGTGGTTGTAGGGGCTGTTGATTGGAGTACACTAAAACAACCCTGATCTCTCTAGGACATTCAGAAGCCAAGTTATAAGCCCACAAATGTGTAACTGGACTACTTCTTTAAATTGACACCAGATCCGGTGACCTTTGGGACATGGTTTGACCCCCTTAGGAAAGTGCTATCATCATGAAACGTTCAGATCACTTACAACTCAATAGATTCTACCTTCCTGTAATGTTTCTGCCTGATTGGACCTTGTTTTCACACAAATGAACCCAGAATGATGTGAAATTGTGCTTCGTGCAACATAATTCTGGGTGCCATTTAAAAACCATAAGTGCTAATGACTCCATTCCTTTTTGGAGTAATGGGGGCTGATGATTGGAGTACTCTAAAACAAACCTGACCTCTCTAGGATATTCAGAAGCCAAGTTATAAGCCCACAAATGTGTAACTGGACTACTTCTTTAAAGTGACACCAGGCCCGGTGACCTTTGGGACATGGTTTGACCCCCTATAGGAATGTGTGATTATCATGAAACGTTCAGATCACTTACAGCTCAGGAGATTCTACCTTCCTGTAACGTTTCAGCCTGATTGGACCTTGTTTTCACACAAATGGACCCAGAATGATGTGAAATTTTGCTTCGTGCAACATAATTCTGGGTGCCATTTAAAAACCATAAGTGCTAATGACTCCATTCCTTTTTGTGGTTGTAGGGGCTGTTGATTGGAGTACATTAAAACAAACCTGACCTCTCTAGGATATTCAGAAGCCAAGTTATAAGCCCACAAAGGTGTAACTTGACTACTTCTTTAAAGTGACACCAGGCCCGGTGACCTTTGGGACATGGTTTGACCCCCTATAGGAATGTGCGATCATCATGAAACGTTCAGATCACTTACAACTCTATAGATTCTACCTTCCTGTAAAGTTTCAGCCTGATTGGACCTTGTTTTCACACAAATGAATCCAGAATGATGTGAAATTGTGCTTCGTGCAACATAATTCTGGGTGCCATTTCAAAACCATAAGTGCTAATGACTCTATTCCTTTTTGTGGTGTAGGGGCTGTTGATTGGAGTACAATAAAACAAACCTGATCTCTCTAGGAAATTCTGAAGCCAAGTTATAAGCCCACAAAGGTGTAACTGGACTACTTCTTTAAAGTGACACCAGGCCCTGTGACCATTGGGACATGGTTTGACCCCCTAGAGGAATGTGCGATCGTCATGAAATGTTCAGATCACTTACAACTCAATAGTTTCTACCTTATTGTAACGTTTCAGCCTGATTGGACCTTGTTTTCACACAAATGGACCCAGAAGGATGTGAAATTGTGCTTCGTGCAACATAATTCTGGGTGCCATTTACAAACCATAAGTGCTAATGACTCCATTCCTTTTGGTGGTTGTAGGGACTGTTGATTGGAGTACATTAAAACAAACCTGACCTCTCTAGGATATTCAGAAGCCAAGTTATAAACCCACAAATGTGTAACTGGACTACTTCTTTAAATTGACACCAGATCCGGTGACCTTTGGGACATGGATTGACCCCCTTAGGAAAGTGCTATCATCATGAAATGTTCAGATCACTTACAACTCAATAGATTCTACCTTCCTGTAACGTTTCTGCCTGATTGGACCTTGTTTTCACACAAATGAACCCAGAATGATGTGAAATTGTGCTTCGTGCAACATAATTCTGGGTGCCATTTAAAAACCATAAGTGCTAATGACTCCATTCCTTTTTGTGGTTGTAGGGGCTGTTGATTGGAGTACTCTAAAACAAACCTGACCTCTCTAGGATATTCAGAAGCCAAGTTATAAGCCCACAAAGGTGTAACTGGACTACTTCTTTAAAGTGACACCAGGCCCGGTGACCTTTGGGACATGGTTTGACCCCCTATAGGAATGTGTAATCATCATGAAACGTTCATATCACTTACAACTCAATAGATTCTACCTTCTTGTAACATTTCAGCCTGATTGGACCTTGTTTTCACACAAATGGACCCAGAATGATGTGAAATTGTGCTTCGTGCAACATAATTCTGGGTGCCATTTACAAACCATAAGTGCTAATGACTCCATTTCTTTTTGAGGTTGTAGGGGCTGATGATTGGAGTACTCTAAAACAAACCTGACCTCTCTAGGATATTCAGAAGTCAAGTTATAAGCCCACAAATGTGTAACTGGACTACTTCTTTAAAGTGACACCAGGCCCGGTGACCTTTGGGACATGGTTTGACCCCCTATAGGAATGTGTGATTATAATGAAACGTTCAGATCACTTACAACTCAATAGATTCTACCTTCTTGTAACGTTTCAGCCTGATTGGACCTTGTTTTGACACAAATGGACCCAGAATGATGTGAAATTGTGCTTCGTGCAACATAATTCTGGGTGCCATTTACAAACCATAAGTGCTAATGACTCCATTCCTTTTTGTGGTTGTAGGGGCTGTTAATTGGAGTACACTAAAATAACCCTGATCTCTCTAGGACATTCAGAAGCCAAGTTATAAGCCCACAAATGTGTAACTGGACTACTTATTTAAATTGACACCAGATCCGGTGACCTTTGGGACATGGTTTGACCCCCTTAGGAATGTGCGATCATCATGAAACGTTCAGATCACTTACAACTCAATAGATTCTACCTTCCTGTAGCGTTTCAGCCTGATTAGACCTTGTTTTCACACAAATGGACCCAGAATGATGTGAAATTGTGCTTCGTGCAACATAATTCTGGGTGTCATTTAAAAACCATAAGAGCTAATGACTCCATTCCTTTTTGGGGCAATAGGGGCTGTTGATTGGAGTACCCTAAAACAAACCTGACCTCTCTGAGACATTCAGAAGCCAAGTTGTAAGCCCCCAAAGGTGTGTTTGGAACCCCGCCTTTAAGGAACAAGTGATTCGGTGACCTTTATGACCTGATTTGACACCCTTAGGAATGTGCTATCATCATGAAACACAGGAATCATTTACAACTCAATAGATTCTACTTTTCTGTGACATTTCAGCCTGATTGAAGCTTTTTTATGAGAAATGGACCCAGAATGATGTGAAATTGTGCTTCGTGCAACATAATTCTGGGTGCCATTTAAAAACCATAAGTGCTAATGACTCAATTCCTTTTTGTGGTAATGGGGGCTGTTAATTGGAGTACTCTAAAACAAACCTTACCTCTCTAGGATATTCAGAAGCCAAGTTATAAGCCCACAAAGGTGTAACTGGACCACTTTAAAGTGACACCAGGCCCGGTGACCTTTGGGACATGGTTTGACCCCCTATAGGAATGTGCGATCATCATGAAACGTTCAGATCACTTACAACTCAATAGATTCTACCTTCTTGTAACGTTTAAGCCTGATTGGACTTTGTTTTCACACAAATGGACCCAGAATGATGTGAAATTGTGCTTCGTGCAACATAATTCTGGGTGCCATTTACAAACCATAAGTGCTATTGACTCCATTCCTTTTTGTGGTTGTAGGGGCTGTTGATTGGAGTACACTAAAACAAACCTGACCTCTCTAGGACATTCAGAAGCCAAGTTATAAGCCCACAAAGGTGTAACTGGACTACTTCTTTAAGGTGACACCAGGCCCGGTGACCTTTGGGACATGGTTTTACCCCCTATAGGAATGTGCGATCATCATGAATCGTTCAGATCACTTACAACTCAATTGATTCTACCTTCTTGTAACGTTTCAGCCTGATTGGACCTTGTTTTCACACAAATGGACCCAGAATGATGTGAAATTGTGCTTCGTGCAACATAATTCTGGGTGCCATTAACAAACCATAAGTGCTAATGACTCCATTCCTTTGTGTGGTTGTAGGTGCTGTTTATTGGAGTACACTAAAACAAACCTGATCCCTCTAGGACATTCAGAAGCCAAGTTATAAGCCCACAAATGTGTAACTGGACCACTTCTTTAAAATGACACCAGATCTGGTGACCTTTGGGACATGGTTTGACCCCCTTAGGAAAGTGCTATCATCATGAAACGTTCAGATCACTTACAACTCAATAGATTCTACCTTCCTGTAACGTTTCAGCCTGATTGGACCTTGTTTTCACACAAATGAACCCAGATTGATGTGAAATTGTTCTTCGTGCAACATAATTCTGGGTGCGATTTAAAAACCATAAGTGCTAATGACTCCATTCCTAATGTGGTTGTAGGGGCTGTTAATTGGAGTACTCTAAAACAAACCTGACCTCTCTAGGATATTCAGAAGCCAAGTTATAAGCCCACAAATGTGTAACTGGACTACTTCTTTAAAGTGACACCAGGCCCTGTGACCATTGGGACATGGTTTTACCCCCTATAGGAATGTGCGATCATCATGAAACATTCAGATCACTTCCAACTCAATAGATTCTACCTTCTTGTAACGTTTCAGCCTGATTGGACCCTGTTTTCACACAAATGGACCCAGAATGATGTGAAATTGTGCTTCGTGCAACATAATTCTGGGTGCCATTTACAAACCATAAGTGCTAATGACTCCATTCCTTTTTGTGGTAATTGGGGCTGTTAATTGGAGTACTCTAAAACAAACCTGACCTCTCTAGGACATTCAGAAGCCAAGTTATAAGCCCACAATTGTGTAACTGGACTACTTCTTTAAATTGACACCAGATCCAGTGACGTTTGGGACATGGTTTGACCCCCTTAGAAAAGTGCTATCATCATGAAACGTTCAGATCACTTACAACTCAATAGATTCTACCTTCCTATAACGTTTCAGCCTGATTGGACCTTGTTTTCACACAAATGAACCCAGAATGATGTGAAATTGTGCTTCGTGCAACATAATTCCGGGTGGCATTTAAAAACCATAATTGCTAATGACTCCATTCCTTTTTGGGGTAATGGGGGCTGTTAATTGGAGTACTCTAAAACAAACCTGACCTCTCTAGGATATTCAAACGCCAAGTTATAAGCCCACAAATGTGTAATTGGACTACCTCTTTAAAGTGACACCAGGCCCGGTGACCTTTGGGACATGGTTTGACCCCCTATAGGAATGTGCGATCATCATGAAACGTTCAGATCATTTACAACTCAATAGATTCTACCTTCCTGTAACGTTTCAGCCTGATTGGACCTTGTTTTCACACAAATGAACCCAGAATGATGTGAAATTGTGCTTCGTGCAACATAATTCTGGGTGCCATTTACAAACCATAAGTGCTAATGACTCCATTCCTTTTTGTGGTTGTAGGGGCTGTTAATTGGAGTACACTAAAACAAACCTGATCTCTCTAGGACATTCAGAAGCCAAGTTATAAGCCCACAAATGTGTAACTGGACTACTTCTTTAAAGTGACACCAGGCCCGGTGACCTTTGGGACATGGTTTTACCCCCTATAGGAATGTGCGATCATCATGAAACGTTCAGATCACTTACAGCTCAGGAGATTCTACCTTCCTGTAACGTTTCAGCCTGATTGGGCCTTGTTTTCACACAAATGGACCCAGAATGATGTGAAATTTTGCTTCGTGCAACATAATTCTGGGTGCCATTTAAAAACCATAAGTGCTAATGACTCCATTCCTTTTTGTGGTTGTAGGGGCTGTTGATTGGAGTACATTAAAACAAACCTGACCTCTCTAGGATATTCAGAAGCCAAGTTATAAGCCCACAAAGGTGTAACTTGACTACTTCTTTAAAGTGACACCAGGCCCGGTGACCTTTGGGACATGGTTTGACCCCTTATAGGAATGTGCGATCATCATGAAACGTTCAGATCACTTACAACTCTATAGATTCTACCTTCCTGTAAAGTTTCAGCCTGATTGGACCTTGTTTTCACACAAATGAACCCAGAATGATGTGAAATTGTGCTTCGTGCAACATAATTCTGGGTGCCATTTCAAAACCATAAGTGCTAATGACTCTATTCCTTTTTGTGGTGTAGGGGCTGTTGATTGGAGTACAATAAAACAAACCTGATCTCTCTAGGAAATTCTGAAGCCAAGTTATAAGCCCACTAAGGTGTAACTGGACTACTTCTTTAAAGTGACACCAGGCCCTGTGACCTTTGGGACATGGCTTGACCCCCTAGAGGAATGTGCGATCGTCATGAAATGTTTAGATCACTTACAACTCAATAGTTTCTACCTTATTGTAACATTTCAGCCTGATTGGACCTTGTTTTCACACAAATGGACCCAGAAGGATGTGAAATTGTGCTTCGTGCAACATAATTCTGGGTGCCATTTACAAACCATAAGTGCTAATGACTCCATTCCTTTTTGTGGTTGTAGGGACTGTTTATTGGAGTACATTAAAACAAACCTGACCTCTCTTGGATATTCAGAATCCAAGTTATGAACCCACAAATGTGTAACTGGACTACTTCTTTAAATTGACACCAGATCCGGTGACCTTTGGGACATGGATTGACCCCCTTAGGAAAGTGCTATCATCATGAAATGTTCAGATCACTTACAACTCAATAGATTCTACCTTCCTGTAACGTTTCTGCCTGATTGGACCTTGTTTTCACACAAATGAACCCAGAATGATGTGAAATTGTGCTTCGTGCAACATAATTCTGGGTGCCATTTAAAAACCATAAGTGCTAATGACTCCATTCCTTTTTGTGGTTGTAGGGGCTGTTGATTGGAGTACTCTAAAACAAACCTGACCTCTCTAGGATATTCAGAAGCCAAGTTATAAGCCCACAAAGGTGTAACTGGACTACTTCTTTAAAGTGACACCAGGCCCGGTGACCTTTGGGACATGGTTTGACCCCCTATAGGAATGTGTAATCATCATGAAACGTTCATATCACTTACAACTCAATAGATTCTACCTTCTTGTAACATTTCAGCCTGATTGGACCTTGTTTTCACACAAATGGACCCAGAATGATGTGAAATTGTGCTTCGTGCAACATAATTCTGGGTGCCATTTACAAACCATAAGTGCTAATGACTCCATTCCTTTTTGTGGTTGTAGGGGCTGTTGATTGGAGTACACTAAAACAACCCTGATCTCTCCAGGACATTCAGAAGCGAAGTTATAAGCCCACAAATGTGTAACTGGACTACTTCTTTAAATTGACACTAGATCCGGTGACCTTTGGGACATGGTTTGACCCCCTTAGGAAAGTGCTATCATCATGAAACGTTCAGATCACTTACAACTCAATAGATTCTACCTTCCTGTAATGTTTCTGCCTGATTGGACCTTGTTTTCACACAAATGAACCCAGAATGATGTGAAATTGTGCTTCGTGCAACATAATTCTGGGTGCCATTTAAAAACCATAAGTGCTAATGACTCCATTCCTTTTTGGAGTAATGGGGGCTGATGACTGGAGTACTCTAAAACAAACCTGACCTCTCTAGGATATTCAGAAGCCAAGTTATAAGCCCACAAATGTGTAACTGGACAACTTCTTTAAAGTGACACCAGGCCCGGTGAGCTTTGGGACATGGTTTGACCCCCTATAGGAATGTGTGATTATCATGAAACGTTCAGATCACTTACAGCTCAGGAGATTCTACCTTCCTGTAACGTTTCAGCCTGATTGGACCTTGTTTGCACACAAATGGACCCAGAATGATGTGAAATTTTGCTTCGTGCAACATAATTCTGGGTGCCATTTAAAAACCATAAGTGCTAATGACTCCATTCCTTTTTGTGGTTGTAGGGGCTGTTGATTGGAGTACATTAAAACAAACCTGACCTCTCTAGGATATTCAGAAGCCAAGTTATAAGCCCACAAAGGTGTAACTTGACTACTTCTTTAAAGTGACACCAGGCCCGGTGACCTTTGGGACATGGTTTGACCCCCTATAGGAATGTGCGATCATCATGAAACGTTCAGATCACTTACAACTCTATAGATTCTACCTTCCTGTAAAGTTTCAGCCTGATTGGACCTTGTTTTCACACAAATGAACCCAGAATGATGTGAAATTGTGCTTCGTGCAACATAATTCTGGGTGCCATTTCAAAACCATAAGTGCTAATGACTCTATTCCTTTTTGTGGTGTAGGGGCTGTTGATTGGAGTACAATAAAACAAACCTGATCTCTCTAGGAAATTCTGAAGCCAAGTTATAAGCCCACAAAGGTGTAACTGGACTACTTCTTTAAAGTGACACCAGGCCCTGTGACCATTGGGACATGGTTTGACCCCCTAGAGGAATGTGCGATCGTCATGAAATGTTCAGATCACTTACAACTCAATAGTTTCTACCTTATTGTAACGTTTCAGCCTGATTGGACCTTGTTTTCACACAAATGGACCCAGAAGGATGTGAAATTGTGCTTCGTGCAACATAATTCTGGGTGCCATTTACAAACCATAAGTGCTAATGACTCCATTCCTTTTGGTGGTTGTAGGGACTGTTGATTGGAGTACATTAAAACAAACCTGACCTCTCTAGGATATTCAGAAGCCAAGTTATAAACCCACAAATGTGTAACTGGACTACTTCTTTAAATTGACACCAGATCCGGTGACCTTTGGGACATGGATTGACCCCCTTAGGAAAGTGCTATCATCATGAAATGTTCAGATCACTTACAACTCAATAGATTCTACCTTCCTGTAACGTTTCTGCCTGATTGGACCTTGTTTTCACACAAATGAACCCAGAATGATGTGAAATTGTGCTTCGTGCAACATAATTCTGGGTGCCATTTAAAAACCATAAGTGCTAATGACTCCATTCCTTTTTGTGGTTGTAGGGGCTGTTGATTGGAGTACTCTAAAACAAACCTGACCTCTCTAGGATATTCAGAAGCCAAGTTATAAGCCCACAAAGGTGTAACTGGACTACTTCTTTAAAGTGACACCAGGCCCGGTGACCTTTGGGACATGGTTTGACCCCCTATAGGAATGTGTAATCATCATGAAACGTTCATATCACTTACAACTCAATAGATTCTACCTTCTTGTAACATTTCAGCCTGATTGGACCTTGTTTTCACACAAATGGACCCAGAATGATGTGAAATTGTGCTTCGTGCAACATAATTCTGGGTGCCATTTACAAACCATAAGTGCTAATGACTCCATTCCTTTTTGTGGTTGTAGGGGCTGTTGATTGGAGTACACTAAAACAACCCTGATCTCTCTAGGACATTCAGAAGCCAAGTTATAAGCCCACAAATGTGTAACTGGACTACTTCTTTAAATTGACACCAGATCCGGTGACCTTTGGGACATGGTTTGACCCCCTTAGGAAAGTGCTATCATCATGAAACGTTCAGATCACTTACAACTCAATAGATTCTACCTTCCTGTAACGTTTCTGCCTGATTGGACCTTGTTTTCACACAAATGAACCCAGAATGATGTGAAATTGTGCTTCGTGCAACATAATTCTGGGTGCCATTTACAAACCATAAGTGCTAATGACTCCATTCCTTTTTGTGGTTGTAGGGGCTGTTAATTGGAGTACACTAAAACAAACCTGATCTCTCTAGGACATTCAGAAGCCAAGTTATAAGCCCACAAATGTGTAACTGGACTACTTCTTTAAAGTGACACCAGGCCCGGTGACCTTTGGGACATGGTTTTACCCCCTATAGGAATGTGCGATCATCATGAAACGTTCAGATCACTTACAGCTCAGGAGATTCTACCTTCCTGTAACGTTTCAGCCTGATTGGACCTTGTTTTCACACAAATGGACCCAGAATGATGTGAAATTTTGCTTCGTGCAACATAATTCTGGGTGCCATTTAAAAACCATAAGTGCTAATGACTCCATTCCTTTTTGTGGTTGTAGGGGCTGTTGATTGGAGTACATTAAAACAAACCTGACCTCTCTAGGATATTCAGAAGCCAAGTTATAAGCCCACAAAGGTGTAACTTGACTACTTCTTTAAAGTGACACCAGGCCCGGTGACCTTTGGGACATGGTTTGACCCCCTATAGGAATGTGCGATCATCATGAAACGTTCAGATCACTTACAACTCTATAGATTCTACCTTCCTGTAAAGTTTCAGCCTGATTGGACCTTGTTTTCACACAAATGGACCCAGAAGGATGTGAAATTGTGCTTCGTGCAACATAATTCTGGGTGCCATTTACAAACCATAAGTTCTAATGACTCCATTCCTTTTTGTGGTTGTAGGGACTGTTGATTGGAGTACATTAAAACAAACCTGACCTCTCTAGGATATTCAGAAGCCAAGTTATAAACCGACAAATGTGTAACTGGACTACTTCTTTACATTGACACCAGATCCGGTGACCTTTGGGACATGGATTGACCCCCTTAGGAAAGTGCTATCATCATGAAATGTTCAGATCACTTACAACTCAATAGATTCTACCTTCCTGTAACGTTTCTGCCTGATTGGACCTTGTTTTCACACAAATGAACCCAGAATGATGTGAAATTGTGCTTCGTGCAACATAATTCTGGGTGCCATTTAAAAACCATAAGTGCTAATGACTCCATTCCTTTTTGTGGTTGTAGGGGCTGTTGATTGGAGTACTCTAAAACAAACCTGACCTCTCTAGGATATTCATAAGCCAAGTTATAAGCCCACAAAGGTGTAACTGGACTACTTCTTTAAAGTGACACCAGGCCCGGTGACCTTTGGGACATGGTTTGACCCCCTATAGGAATGTGTAATCATCATGAAACGTTCATATCACTTACAACTCAATAGATTCTACCTTCTTGTAACATTTCAGCCTGATTGGACCTTGTTTTCACACAAATGGACCCAGAATGATGTGAAATTGTGCTTCGTGCAACATAATTCTGGGTGCCATTTACAAACCATAAGTGCTAATGACTCCATTCCTTTTTGTGGTTGTAGGGGCTGTTGATTGGAGTACACTAAAACAACCCTGATCCCTCTAGGACATTCAGAAGCCAAGTTATAAGCCCACAAATGTGTAACTGGACTACTTCTTTAAATTGACACCAGATCCGGTGACCTTTGGGACATGGTTTGACCCCCTTAGGAAAGTGCTATCATCATGAAACGTTCAGATCACTTACAACTCAATAGATTCTACCTTCCTGTAACGTTTCTATCTGATTGGACCTTGTTTTCACACAAATGAACCCAGAATGATGTGAAATTGTGCTTCGTGCAACATAATTCTGGGTGCCATTTAAAAACCATAAGTGCTAATGACTCCATTCCTTTTGGGGGTAATGGGGGCTGATGATTGGAGTACTCTAAAACAAACCTGACCTCTCTAGGATATTCAGAAGCCAAGTTATAAGCCCACAAATGTGTAACTGGACTACTTCTTTAAAGTGACACCAGGCCCGGTGACCTTTGGGACATGGTTTGACCCCCTATAGGAATGTGTGATTATCATGAAACGTTCAGATCACTTACAGCTCAGGAGATTCTACCTTCCTGTAACGTTTCAGCCTGATTGGACCTTGTTTTCACACAAATGAACCCAGAATGATGTGAAATTGTGCTTCGTGCAACATAATTCTGGGTGCCATTTAAAAGCCATAAGTGCTAATGACTCCATTCCTTTTTGGGGTAATGGGGGCTGATGATTGGAGTACTCTAAAACAAACCTGACCTCTCTAGGATATTCAGAAGCCAAGTTATAAGCCCACAAATGTGTAACTGGACTACTTCTTTAAAGTGACACCAGGCCCGGTGACCTTTGGGACATGGTTTGACCCCCTATAGGAATGTGTGATTATCATGAAACGTTCAGATCACTTACAACTCAATAGATTCTACCTTCTTGTAACGTTTCAGCCTGATTGGACCTTGTTTTGACACAAATGGACCCAGAATGATGTGAAATTGTGCTTCGTGCAACATCATTCTGGGTGCCATTTACAAACCATAAGTGCTAATGACTCCATTCCTTTTTGTGGTTGTAGGGGCTGTTGATTGGAGTACACTAAAACAAACCTGATCTCTCTAGGACATTCAGAAGCCAGGTTATAAGCCCACAAATGTGTAACTGGACTACTTATTTAAATTGACACCAGATCCGGTGACGTTTGGGACATGGTTTGACCCCCTTAGGAAAGTGCTATCATCATGAAACGTTCTGATCACTTACAACTCAATAGATTCTACCTTCCTGTAACGTTTCAGCCTGACTGGTTCTTGTTTTCACACAAATGAACCCAGAATGATGTGAAATTGTGCTTCGTGCAACATAATTCTGGGTGCCATTTACAAACCATAAGTGCTAATGACTCCATTCCTTATTGTGGTTGTAGGGGCTGTTGATTGGAGTACACTAAAACAAACCTGATCTCTCTAGGACATTCAGAAGCCAGGTTATAAGCCCACAAATGTGTAACTGGACTACTTATTTAAAGTGACACCAGATCCGGTGACCTTTGGGACATGGTTTGACCCCCTTAGGAATGTGCGATCATCATGAAACGTTCAGATGACTTACAACTCAATAGATTCTACCTTCCTGTAGCGTTTCAGCCTGATTAGACCTTGTTTTCACACAAATGGACCCAGAATGATGTGAAATTGTGCTTCGTGCAACATAATTCTGGGTGTGATTTGAAAACCATAAGAGCTAATGACTCCATTCCTTTTTGGGGCAATAGGGGCTGTTGATTGGAGTACCCTAAAACAAACCTGACCTCTCTGAGACATTCAGAAGCCAAGTTGTAAGCCCCCAAAGGTGTGTTTGGAACCCCGCCTTTAAGGAACAAGTGATTCGGTGACCTTTATGACCTGATTTGACACCCTTAGGAATGTGCTATCATCATGAAACACAGGAATCATTTACAACTCAATAGATTCTACTTTTCTGTGACGTTTCAGCCTGATTGAAGCTTTTTTATGAGAAATGGACCCAGAATGATGTGAAATTGTGCTTCGTGCAACATAATTCTGGGTGCCATTTAAAAACCATAAGTGCTAATGACTCAATTCCTTTTTGTGGTAATGGGGGCTGTTAATTGGAGTACTCTAAAACAAACCTTACCTCTCTAGGATATTCAGAAGCCAAGTTATAAGCCCACAAAGGTGTAACTGGACCACTTTAAAGTGACACCAGGCCCGGTGACCTTTGGGACATGGTTTGACCCCCTATAGGAATGTGCGATCATCATGAAACGTTCAGATCACTTACAACTCAATAGATTCTACCTTCTTGTAACGTTTAAGCCTGATTGGACTTTGTTTTCACACAAATGGACCCAGAATGATGTGAAATTGTGCTTCGTGCAACATAATTCTGGGTGCCATTTACAAACCATAAGTGCTAATGACTCCATTCCTTTTTGTGGTTGTAGGGGCTATTGATTGGAGTACACTAAAACAAACCTGATCTCTCTAGGGCATTCAGAAGCCAAGTTATAAGCCCACAAATGTGTAACTGGACTACTTCTTTAAATTGACGCCAGATCCGGTGACGTTTTGGACACGGTTTGACCCCCTTAGGAAAGTGCTATCATCATGACACGTTCAGATCACTTACAATTCAATAGATTCTACCTTCCTGTAACGTTTCAGCCTGATTGGACCTTGTTTTCACACAAATGAACCCAGAATGATGTGAAATTGTGCTTCGTGCAACATAATTCTGGGTGCCATTTAAAAACCATAAGTGCTAATGACTCCATTCCTTTTTGTGGTAATGGGGGCTGTTAACTGGAGTACTCTAAAACAAACCTGACCTCTCTAGGATCTTCAGAAGCCAAGTTATAAGCCCACAAAGGTGTAACTGGACTACTTCTTTAAAGTGACACCAGGCCCGGTGACCTTTGGGACATGGTTTGACCCCCTATAGGAATGTGTAATCATCATGAAACGTTCATATCACTTACAACTCAATAGATTCTACCTTCTTGTAACGTTTCAGCCTGATTGGACCTTGTTTTCACACAAATGGACCCAGAATGATGTGAAATTGTGCTTCGTGCAACATAATTCTGGGTGCCATTTACAAACCATAAGTGCTAATGACTCCATTTCTTTTTAAGGTTGTAGGGGCTGATGATTGGAGTACTCTAAAACAAACCTGACCTCTCTAGGATATTCAGAAGCCAAGTTATAAGCCCACAAATGTGTAACTGGACTACTTCTTTAAAGTGACACCAGGCCCGGTGACCTTTGGGACATGGTTTGACCCCCTATAGGAATGTGTGATTATCATGAAACGTTCAGATCACTTACAACTCAATAGATTCTACCTTCTTGTAACGTTTCAGCCTGATTGGACCTTGTTTTGACACAAATGGACCCAGAATGATGTGAAATTGTGCTTCGTGCAACATAATTCTGGGTGCCATTTACAAACCATAAGTGCTAATGACTCCATTCCTTTTTGTGGTTGTAGGGGCTGTTAATTGGAGTACACTAAAATAACCCTGATCTCTCTAGGACATTCAGAAGCCAAGTTATAAGCCCACAAATGTGTAACTGGACTACTTATTTAAATTGACACCAGATCCGGTGACGTTTGGGACATGGTTTGACCCCCTTAGGAAAGTGCTATCATCATGAAACGTTCAGATCACTTACAACTCAATAGATTCTACCTTCCTGTAACGTTTCAGCCTGATTGGTTCTTGTTTTCACACAAATGAACCCAGAATGATGTGAAATTGTGCTTCGAGCAACATAATTCTGGGTGCCATTTACAAACCATAAGTGCTAAAGACTCCATTCCTTTTTGTGGTTGTAGGGGCTGTTGATTGGAGTACACTAAAACAAACCTGATCTCTCTAGGACATTCAGAAGCCAGGTTATAAGCCCACAAATGTGTAACTGGACTACTTCTTTAAAGTGACACCAGATCCGGTGACCTTTGGGACATGGTTTGACCCCCTTAGGAATGTGCGATCATCATGAAACGTTCAGATCACTTACAACTCAATAGATTCTACCTTCCTGTAGCGTTTCAGCCTGATTAGACCTTGTTTTCACACAAATGGACCCAGAATGATGTGAAATTGTGCTTCGTGCAACATAATTCTGGGTGTCATTTAAAAACCATAAGAGCTAATGACTCCATTCCTTTTTGGGGCAATAGGGGCTGTTGATTGGAGTACACTAAAACAAACCTGACCTCTCTGAAACATTCAGAAGCCAAGTTGTAAGCCCCCAAAGGTGTGTTTGGAACCCCGCCTTTAAGGAACAAGTGATTCGGTGACCTTTATGACCTGATTTGACACCCTTAGGAATGTGCTATCATCATGAAACACAGGAATCATTTACAACTCAATAGATTCTACTTTTCTGTGACGTTTCAGCCTGATTGAAGCTTTTTTATGAGAAATGGACCCAGAATGATGTGAAATTGTGCTTCGTGCAACATAATTCTGGGTGCCATTTAAAAACCATAAGTGCTAATGACTCAATTCCTTTTTGTGGTAATGGGGGCTGTTAATTGGAGTACTCTAAAACAAACCTTACCTCTCTAGGATATTCAGAAGCCAAGTTATAAGCCCACAAAGGTGTAACTGGACCACTTTAAAGTGACACCAGATCCGGTGACCTATGGGACATGGTTTGACCCCCTATAAGAATGTGCGATCATCATGAAACGTTCAGATCACTTACAACTCAATAGATTCTACCTTCTTGTAACGTTTAAGCCTGATTTGACTTTGTTTTCACACAAATGGACCCAGAATGATGTGAAATTGTGCTTCGTGCAACATAATTCTGGGTGCCATTTACAAACCATAAGTGCTATTGACTCCATTCCTTTTTGTGGTTGTAGGGGCTGTTGATTGGAGTACACTAAAACAAACCTGACCTCTCTAGGACATTCAGAAGCCAAGTTATAAGCCCACAAAGGTGTAACTGGACTACTTCTTTAAGGTGACACCAGGCCCGGTGACCTTTGGGACATGGTTTTACCCCCTATAGGAATGTGCGATCATCATGAATCGTTCAGATCACTTACAACTCAATTGATTCTGCCTTCTTGTAACGTTTCAGCCTGATTGGACCTTGTTTTCACACAAATGGACCCAGAATGATGTGAAATTGTGCTTCGTGCAACATAATTCTGGGTGCCATTAACAAACCATAAGTGCTAATGACTCCATTCCTTTGTGTGGTTGTAGGTGCTGTTTATTGGAGTACACTAAAACAAACCTGATCCCTCTAGGACATTCAGAAGCCAAGTTATAAGCCCACAAATGTGTAACTGGACCACTTCTTTAAAATGACACCAGATCCGGTGACCTTTGGGACATGGTTTGACCCCCTTAGGAAAGTGCTATCATCATGAAACGTTCAGATCACTTACAACTCAATAGATTCTACCTTCCTGTAACGTTTCAGCCTGATTGGACCTTGTTTTCACACAAATGAACCCAGATTGATGTGAAATTGTTCTTCGTGCAACATAATTCTGGGTGCGATTTAAAAACCATAAGTGCTAATGACTCCATTCCTTTTTGTGGTTGTAGGGGCTGTTAATTGGAGTACTCTAAAACAAACCTGACCTCTCTAGGACATTCAGAAGCCAAGTTATAAGCCCACAAATGTGTAACTGGACTACTTCTTTAAAGTGACACCAGGCCCTGTGACCATTGGGACATGGTTTTACCCCCTATAGGAATGTGCGATCATCATGAAACATTCAGATCACTTCCAACTCAATAGATTCTACCTTCTTGTAACGTTTCAGCCTGATTGGACCCTGTTTTCACACAAATGGACCCAGAATGATGTGAAATTGTGCTTCGTGCAACATAATTCTGGGTGCCATTTACAAACCATAAGTGCTAATGACTCCATTCCTTTTAGTGGTATTGGGGGCTGTTAATTGGAGTACTCTAAAACAAATCTGACCTCTCTAGGACATTCAGAAGCCAAGTTATAAGCCCACAAATGTGTAACTGGACTACTTCTTTAAATTGACACCAGATCCAGTGACGTTTGGGACATGGTTTGACCCCCTTAGCAAAGTGCTATCATCATGAAACGTTCAGATCACTTACAACTCAATAGATTCTACCTTCCTATAACGTTTCAGCCTGATTGGACCTTGTTTTCACACAAATGAACCCAGAATGATGTGAAATTGTGCTTCGTGCAACATAATTCCGGGTGCCATTTAAAAACCATAAGTGCTAATGACTCCATTCCTTTTTGTGGTTGTAGGGGCTGTTGATTGGAGTACATTAAAACAAACCTGACCTCTCTAGGATATTCAGAAGCCAAGTTATAAGCCCAAAAAGGTGTAAATTGACTACTTCTTTAAAGTGACACCAGGCCCGGTGACCTTTGGGACATGGTTTGACCCCCTATAGGAATGTGCGATCATCATGAAACGTTCAGATCACTTACAACTCAATAGATTCTACCTTCCTGTAAAGTTTCAGCCAGATTGGACCTTGTTTTGACACAAATGGACCCAGAATGATGTGAAATTGTGCTTCGTGCAACATAATTCTGGGTGCCATTTACAAACCATAAGTGCTAATGACTCCATTCCTTTTTGTGGTTGTAGGGGCTGTTAATTGGAGTACACTAAAATAACCCTGATCTCTCTAGGACATTCAGAAGCCAAGTTATAAGCCCACAAATGTGTAACTGGACTACTTATTTAAATTGACACCAGATCCTGTGACGTTTGGGACATGGTTTGACCCCCTTAGGAAAGTGCTATCATCATGAAACGTTCTGATCACTTACAACTCAATAGATTCTACCTTCCTGTAACGTTTCAGCCTGATTGGTTCTTGTTTTCACACAAATGAACCCAGAATGATGTGAAATTGTGCTTCGTGCAACATAATTCTGGGTGCCATTTACAAACCATAAGTGCTAATGACTCCATTCCTTTTTGTGGTTGTAGGGGCTGTTGATTGGAGTACACTAAAACAAACCTGATCTCTCTAGGACATTCAGAAGCCAGGTTATAAGCCCACAAAAGTGTAACTGGACTACTTCTTTAAAGTGACACCAGATCCGGTGACATTTGGGACATGGTTTGACCCCCTTAGGAATGTGCGATCATCATGAAACGTTCAGATCACTTACAACTCAATAGATTCTACCTTCCTGTAGCGTTTCAGCCTGATTAGACCTTGTTTTCACACAAATGGACCCAGAATGATGTGAAATTGTGCTTCGTGCAACATAATTCTGGGTGTCATTTAAAAACCATAAGAGCTAATGACTCCATTCCTTTTTGGGGCAATAGGGGCTGTTGATTGGAGTACCTTAAAACAAACCTGACCTCTCTGAGACATTCAGAAGCCAAGTTGTAAGCCCCCAAAGGTGTGTTTGGAACCCCGCCTTTAAGGAACAAGTGATTCGGTGACCTTTATGACCTGATTTGACACCCTTAGGAATGTGCTATCATCATGAAACACAGGAATCATTTACAACTCAATAGATTCTACTTTTCTGTGACGTTTCAGCCTGATTGAAGCTTTTTTATGAGAAATGGACCCAGAATGATGTGAAATTGTGCTTCGTGCAACATAATTCTGGGTGCCATTTCAAAACCATAAGTGCTAATGACTCTATTCCTTTTTGTGGGTGTAGGGGCTGTTGATTGGTGTACAATAAAACAAACCTGATCTCTCTAGGAAATTCTGAAGCCAAGTTATAAGCCCACAAAGGTGTAACTGGACTACTTCTTTAAATTGACACCAGATCCGGTGACGTTTGGGACATGGTTTGACCCCCTTAGGAAAGTGCTATCATCATGACACGTTCAGATCACTTACAACTCAATAGATTCTACCTTCCTGTAACGTTTCAGCCTGACTGGTTCTTGTTTTCACACAAATGAACCCAGAATGATGTGAAATTGTGCTTCGTGCAACATAATTCTGGGTGCCATTTACAAACCATAAGTGCTAATGACTCCATTCCTTTTTGTGGTTGTAGGGGCTGTTGATTGGAGTACACTAAAACAAACCTGATCTCTCTAGGACATTCAGAAGCCAGGTTATGAGCCCACAAATGTGTAACTGGACTACTTATTTAAATTGACACCAGATCCGGTGACGTTTGGGACATGGTTTGACCCCCTTAGGAAAGTGCTATCATCATGAAACGTTCTGATCACTTACAACTCAATAGATTCTACCTTCCTGTAACGTTTCAGCCTGACTGGTTCTTTTTTTCACACAAATGAACCCAGAATGATGTGAAATTGTGCTTCGTGCAACATAATTCTGGGTGCCATTTACAAACCATAAGTGCTAATGACTCCATTCCTTTTTGTGGTTGTAGGGGCTGTTGATTGGAGTACACTAAAACAAACCTGATCTCTCTAGGACATTCAGAAGCCAGGTTATAAGCCCACAAATGTGTAACTGGACTACTTCTTTAAAGTGACACCAGATCCGGTGACCTTTGGGACATGGTTTGACCCCCTTAGGAATGTGCGATCATCATGAAACGTTCAGATGACTTACAACTCAATAGATTCTACCTTCCTGTAGCGTTTCAGCCTGATTAGACCTTGTTTTCACACAAATGGACCCAGAATGATGTGAAATTGTGCTTCGTGCAACATAATTCTGGGTGTGATTTAAAAACCATAAGAGCTAATGACTCCATTCCTTTTTGGGGCAATAGGGGCTGTTGATTGGAGTACCCTAAAACAAACCTGACCTCTCTGAGACATTCAGAAGCCAAGTTGTAAGCCCCCAAAGGTGTGTTTGGAACCCCGCCTTTAAGGAACAAGTGATTCGGTGACCTTTATGACCTGATTTGACACCCTTAGGAATGTGCTATCATCATGAAACACAGGAATCATTTACAACTCAATAGATTCTACTTTTCTGTGACGTTTCAGCCTGATTGAAGCTTTTTTATGAGAAATGGACCCAGAATGATGTGAAATTGTGCTTCGTGCAACATAATTCTGGGTGCCATTTAAAAACCATAAGTGCTAATGACTCAATTCCTTTTTGTGGTAATGGGGGCTGTTAATTGGAGTACTCTAAAACAAACCTTACCTCTCTAGGATATTCAGAAGCCAAGTTATAAGCCCACAAAGGTGTAACTGGACCACTTTAAAGTGACACCAGGCCCGGTGACCTTTGGGACATGGTTTGACCCCCTATAGGAATGTGCGATCATCATGAAACGTTCAGATCACTTACAACTCAATAGATTCTACCTTCTTGTAACGTTTAAGCCTGATTGGACTTTGTTTTCACACAAATGGACCCAGAATGATGTGAAATTGTGCTTCGTGCAACATAATTCTGGGTGCCATTTACAAACCATAAGTGCTAATGACTCCATTCCTTTTTGTGGTTGTAGGGGCTATTGATTGGAGTACACTAAAACAAACCTGATCTCTCTAGGGCATTCAGAAGCCAAGTTATAAGCCCACAAATGTGTAACTGGACTACTTCTTTAAATTGACGCCAGATCCGGTGACGTTTTGGACACGGTTTGACCCCCTTAGGAAAGTGCTATCATCATGACACGTTCAGATCACTTACAACTCAATAGATTCTACCTTCCTGTAACGTTTCAGCCTGATTGGACCTTGTTTTCACACAAATGAACCCAGAATGATGTGAAATTGTGCTTCGTGCAACATAATTCTGGGTGCCATTTAAAAACCATAAGTGCTAATGACTCCATTCCTTTTTGTGGTAATGGGGGCTGTTAACTGGAGTACTCTAAAACAAACCTGACCTCTCTAGGATCTTCAGAAGCCAAGTTATAAGCCCACAAAGGTGTAACTGGACTACTTCTTTAAAGTGACACCAGGCCCGGTGACCTTTGGGACATGGTTTGACCCCCTATAGGAATGTGTAATCATCATGAAACGTTCATATCACTTACAACTCAATAGATTCTACCTTCTTGTAACGTTTCAGCCTGATTGGACCTTGTTTTCACACAAATGGACCCAGAATGATGTGAAATTGTGCTTCGTGCAACATAATTCTGGGTGCCATTTACAAACCATAAGTGCTAATGACTCCATTTCTTTTTGAGGTTGTAGGGGCTGATGATTGGAGTACTCTAAAACAAACCTGACCTCTCTAGGATATTCAGAAGCCAAGTTATAAGCCCACAAATGTGTAACTGGACTACTTCTTTAAAGTGACACCAGGCCCGTGACCTTTGGGACATGGTTGACCCCCTATAGGAATGTGTGATTATCATGAAACGTTCAGATCACTTACAACTCAATAGATTCTACCTTCTTGTAACGTTTCAGCCTGATTGGACCTTGTTTTGACACAAATGGACCCAGAATGATGTGAAATTGTGCTTCGTGCAACATAATTCTGGGTGCCATTTACAAACCATAAGTGCTAATGACTCCATTCCTTTTTGTGGTTGTAGGGGCTGTTAATTGGAGTACACTAAAATAACCCTGATCTCTCTAGGACATTCAGAAGCCAAGTTATAAGCCCACAAATGTGTAACTGGACTACTTATTTAAATTGACACCAGATCCGGTGACGTTTGGGACATGGTTTGACCCCCTTAGGAAAGTGCTATCATCATGAAACGTTCAGATCACTTACAACTCAATAGATTCTACCTTCCTGTAACGTTTCAGCCTGATTGGTTCTTGTTTTCACACAAATGAACCCAGAATGATGTGAAATTGTGCTTCGAGCAACATAATTCTGGGTGCCATTTACAAACCATAAGTGCTAAAGACTCCATTCCTTTTTGTGGTTGTAGGGGCTGTTGATTGGAGTACACTAAAACAAACCTGATCTCTCTAGGACATTCAGAAGCCAGGTTATAAGCCCACAAATGTGTAACTGGACTACTTCTTTAAAGTGACACCAGATCCGGTGATCTTTGGGACATGGTTTGACCCCCTTAGGAATGTGCGATCATCATGAAACGTTCAGATCACTTACAACTCAATAGATTCTACCTTCCTGTAGCGTTTCAGCCTGATTAGACCTTGTTTTCACACAAATGGACCCAGAATGATGTGAAATTGTGCTTCGTGCAACATAATTCTGGGTGTCATTTAAAAACCATAAGAGCTAATGACTCCATTCCTTTTTGGGGCAATAGGGGCTGTTGATTGGAGTAAACTAAAACAAACCTGACCTCTCTGAAACATTCAGAAGCCAAGTTGTAAGCCCCCAAAGGTGTGTTTGGAACGCCGCCTTTAAGGAACAAGTGATTCGGTGACCTTTATGACCTGATTTGACACCCTTAGGAATGTGCTATCATCATGAAACACAGGAATCATTTACAACTCAATAGATTCTACTTTTCTGTGACGTTTCAGCCTGATTGAAGCTTTTTTATGAGAAATGGACCCAGAATGATGTGAAATTGTGCTTCGTGCAACATAATTCTGGGTGCCATTTACAAACCATAAGTGCTATTGACTCCATTCCTTTTTGTGGTTGTAGGGGCTGTTGATTGGAGTACACTAAAACAAACCTGACCTCTCTAGGACATTCAGAAGCCAAGTTATAAGCCCACAAAGGTGTAACTGGACTACTTCTTTAAGGTGACACCAGGCCCGGTGACCTTTGGGACATGGTTTTACCCCCTATAGGAATGTGCGATCATCATGAATCGTTCAGATCACTTACAACTCAATTGATTCTACCTTCTTGTAACGTTTCAGCCTGATTGGACCTTGTTTTCACACAAATGGACCCAGAATGATGTGAAATTGTGCTTCGTGCAACATAATTCTGGGTGCCATTAACAAACCATAAGTGCTAATGACTCCATTCCTTTTGGTGGTTGTAGGTGCTGTTTATTGGAGTACACTAAAACAAACCTGATCCCTCTAGGACATTCAGAAGCCAAGTTATAAGCCCACAAATGTGTAACTGGACCACTTCTTTAAAATGACACCAGATCCGGTGACCTTTGGGACATGGTTTGACCCCCTTAGGAAAGTGCTATCATCATGAAACGTTCAGATCACTTACAACTCAATAGATTCTACCTTCCTGTAACGTTTCAGCCTGATTGGACCTTGTTTTCACACAAATGAACCCAGATTGATGTGAAATTGTTCTTCGTGCAACATAATTCTGGGTGCGATTTAAAAACCATAAGTGCTAATGACTCCATTCCTTTTTGTGGTTGTAGGGGCTGTTAATTGGAGTACTCTAAAACAAACCTGACCTCTCTAGGACATTCAGAAGCCAAGTTATAAGCCCACAAATGTGTAACTGGACTACTTCTTTAAAGTGACACCAGGCCCTGTGACCATTGGGACATGGTTTTACCCCCTATAGGAATGTGCGATCATCATGAAACATTCAGATCACTTCCAACTCAATAGATTCTACCTTCTTGTAACGTTTCAGCCTGATTGGACCCTGTTTTCACACAAATGGACCCAGAATGATGTGAAATTGTGCTTCGTGCAACATAATTCTGGGTGCCATTTACAAACCATAAGTGCTAATGACTCCATTCCTTTTAGTGGTAATGGGGGCTGTTAATTGGAGTACTCTAAAACAAATCTGACCTCTCTAGGACATTCAGAAGCCAAGTTATAAGCCCACAAATGTGTAACTGGACTACTTCTTTAAATTGACACCAGATCCAGTGACGTTTGGGACATGGTTTGACCCCCTTAGCAAAGTGCTATCATCATGAAACGTTCAGATCACTTACAACTCAATAGATTCTACCTTCCTATAACGTTTCAGCCTGATTGGACCTTGTTTTCACACAAATGAACCCAGAATGATGTGAAATTGTGCTTCGTGCAACATAATTCCGGGTGCCATTTAAAAACCATAAGTACTAATGACTGCATTCCTTTTTGTGGTTGTAGGGGCTGTTGTTTGGAGTACATTAAAACAAACCTGACCTCTCTAGGATATTCAGAAGCCAAGTTATAAGCCCAAAAAGGTGTAAATTGACTACTTCTTTAAAGTGACACCAGGCCCGGTGACCTTTGGGACATGGTTTGACCCCCTATAGGAATGTGCGATCATCATGAAACGTTCAGATCACTTACAACTCAATAGATTCTACCTTCCTGTAAAGTTTCAGCCAGATTGGACCTTGTTTTGACACAAATGGACCCAGAATGATGTGAAATTGTGCTTCGTGCAACATAATTCTGGGTGCCATTTACAAACCATAAGTGCTAATGACTCCATTCCTTTTTGTGGTTGTAGGGGCTGTTAATTGGAGTACACTAAAATAACCCTGATCTCTCTAGGACATTCAGAAGCCAAGTTATAAGCCCACAAATGTGTAACTGGACTACTTATTTAAATTGACACCAGATCCGGTGACGTTTGGGACATGGTTTGACCCCCTTAGGAAAGTGCTATCATCATGAAACGTTCTGATCACTTACAACTCAATAGATTCTACCTTCCTGTAACGTTTCAGCCTGATTGGTTCTTGTTTTCACACAAATGAACCCAGAATGATGTGAAATTGTGCTTCGTGCAACATAATTCTGGGTGCCATTTACAAACCATAAGTGCTAATGACTCCATTCCTTTTTGTGGTTGTAGGGGCTGTTGATTGGAGTACACTAAAACAAACCTGATCTCTCTAGGACATTCAGAAGCCAGGTTATAAGCCCACAAAAGTGTAACTGGACTACTTCTTTAAAGTGACACCAGATCCGGTGACCTTTGGGACATGGTTTGACCCCCTTAGGAATGTGCGATCATCATGAAACGTTCAGATCACTTACAACTCAATAGATTCTACCTTCCTGTAGCGTTTCAGCCTGATTAGACCTTGTTTTCACACAAATGGACCCAGAATGATGTGAAATTGTGCTTCGTGCAACATAATTCTGGGTGTCATTTAAAAACCATAAGAGCTAATGACTCCATTCCTTTTTGGGGCAATAGGGGCTGTTGATTGGAGTACCTTAAAACAAACCTGACCTCTCTGAGACATTCAGAAGCCAAGTTGTAAGCCCCCAAAGGTGTGTTTGGAACCCCGCCTTTAAGGAACAAGTGATTCGGTGACCTTTATGACCTGATTTGACACCCTTAGGAATGTGCTATCATCATGAAACACAGGAATCATTTACAACTCAATAGATTCTACTTTTCTGTGACGTTTCAGCCTGATTGAAGCTTTTTTATGAGAAATGGACCCAGAATGATGTGAAATTGTGCTTCGTGCAACATAATTCTGGGTGCTATTTCAAAACCATAAGTGCTAATGACTCTATTCCTTTTTGTGGGTGTAGGGGCTGTTGATTGGAGTACAATAAAACAAACCTGATCTCTCTAGGAAATTCTGAAGCCAAGTTATAAGCCCACAAAGGTGTAACTGGACTACTTCTTTAAAGTGACACCAGGCCCTGTGACCTTTGGGACATGGTTTGACCCCCTAGAGGAATGTGCGATCGTCATGAAACGTTCAGATCACTTACAACTCAATAGTTTCTACCTTATTGTAACGTTTCAGCCTGATTGGACCTTGTTTTCACACAAATGGACCCAGAAGGATGTGAAATTGTGCTTCATGCAACATAATTCTGCGTGCCATTTAAAAACCATAAGTGCTAATGACTCCATTCCTTTTTGGGGAAATGGGGGCTGTTAAATGGAGTACTCTAAAACAAACCTGACCTTTTTAGGATATTCAGAAGCCAAGTTATAAGCCAACAAAGGTGTAACTGGACTACTTCTTTAAAGTGACACCAGGCCCGGTGACCTTTGGGACATGGTTTTACCCCCTATAGGAATGTGCGATCATCATGAAACGTTCAGATCACTTACAGCTCAGTAGATTCTACCTTCCTGTAACGTTTCAGCCTGATTGGACCTTGTTTTCACACAAATGGACCCAGAATGATGTGAAATTTTGCTTCGTGCAACATAATTCTGGGTGCCATTTAAAAACCATAAGTGCTAATGACTCCATTCCTTTTTGTGGTTGTAGGGGCTGTTGATTGGAGTACATTAAAACAAACCTGACCTCTCTAGGATATTCAGAAGCCAAGTTATAAACCCACAAAGGTGTAACTGGACTACTTCTTTGAAGTGACACCAGGCCCGGTGACCTTTGGGACATGGTTTGACCCCCTATAGGAATGTGCGATCATCATGAAACGTTCAGATCATTTACAACTCAATAGTTTCTACCTTCTTGTAACAATTCAGCCTGATTGGACCTTGTTTTCACACAAATGGACCCAGAATGATGTGAAATTGTGCTTCGTGCAACATAATTCCGGGTGCCATTTACAAACCATAAGGGCTGTTTATTGGAGTACACTAAAACAAACCTGATCTCTCTAGGAAATTCAGAAGCCAAGTTATAAGCCCACAAATGTGTAACTGGACTACTTCTTTAAATTGACAACAGATCCGGTGACCTTTGGGACATGGTTTGAGCCCCTTAGGAAAGTGCTATCATCATGAAACGTTCAGATCACTTACAACTCAATAGATTCTACCTTCCTGTAACGTTTCTGCCTGATTGGACCTTGTTTTCACACAAATGAACCCAGAATGATGTGAAATTGTGCTTCGTGCAACATAATTCTGGGTGCCATTTAAAAACCATAAGTGCTAATGACTCCATTCCTTTTTGGGGTAATGGGGGCTGTTAATTGGAGTACTCTAAATCAAACCTGACCTCTCTAGGATATTCAGAAGCCAAGTTATAAGACCACAAAGGTGTAACTGGACTACTTCTTTAAATTGACACCAGATCCGGTGACCTTTGGGACATGGTTTGACCCCCTTAGGAAAGTGCTATCATCATGAAACGTTCAGATCACTTACAACTCAATAGATTCTACGTTCCTGTAACATTTCAGCCTGATTGGACCTTGTTTTCACACAAATGGACCCAGAATGATGTGAAATTGTGCTTCGTGCAACATAATTCTGGGTGCCATTTAAAAACCATAACTGCTAATGACTCCATTTCTTTTTGAGGTTGTAGGGGCTGATGATTGGAGTACACTAAAACAAACCTGATCTCTCTAGGACATTCAGAAGCCAAGTTATAAGCCCACAAATATGTAACTGGACTACTTCTTTAAAGTGACACCAGGCCCTGTGACCTTTGGGACATGGTTTTACCCGCTATTGGAATGTGCGATCATCATGAAACGTTCAGATCACTTACAACTCAATAGATTCTACCTTCCTGTAACGTTTCAGCCTGAGTGGACCTTGTTTTCACACAAAAGAACCCAGAATGATGTGAAATTGTGCTTCGTGCAACATAATTCTGGGTGCCATTTAAAAACCATAAGTGCTAATGACTCCATTCCTTTTTGTGGTAATGGGGGCTGTTAATTGGAGTACTCTAAAACAAACCTGACCTCTCTAGGATATTCAGAAGCCAAGTTATAAGCCCACAAAGGTGTAACTGGACTACTTCTTTAAAGTGACACCAGGCCCGGTGACCTTTGGGACATGGTTCGACCCCCTATAGGAATGTGCAGTCATCATGAAACGTTCATATCACTTACAACTCAATAGATTCTACCTTCTTGTAACGTTTCAGCCTGATTGGACCTTGTTTTCACACAAATGGACCCAGAATGATGTGAAATTGTGCTTCGTGCAACATAATTCTGGGTGCCATTTACAAACCATAAGTGCTAATGACTCCATTCATTTTTGTGGTTGTAGGGGCTGTTGATTGGAGTACACTAAAACAACCCTGATCTCTCTAGGACATTCAGAAGCCAAGTTATAAGCCCACAAATGTGTAACTGGACTACTTCTTTAAATTGACACCAGATCCGGTGACCTTTGGGACATGGTTTGACCCCCTTAGGAAAGTGCTATAATCATGAAACATTCAGATCACTTACAACTCAATAGATTCTACCTTCCTGTAACGTTTCTGCCTGATTGGACCTTGTTTTCACACAAATGAACCCAGAATGATGTGAAATTGTGCTTCGTGCAACATAATTCTGGGTGCCATTTAAAAACCATAAGTGCTAATGACTCCATTCCTTTTTGGGGTAATGGGGGCTGTTAATTGGAGTACTCTAAAACAAACCTGACCTCTCTAGGATATTCAGAAGCCAAGTTATAAGCCCACAAATGTGTAACTGGACTACTTCTTTAAATTGACACCAGATCCGGTGACCTTTGGGACATGGTTTGACCCCCTTAGGAAAGTGCTATCATCATGAAACGTTCAGATCACTTACAACTCAATAGATTCTACCTTCTTGTAACGTTTCAGCCTGATTGGACCTTGTTTTGACACAAATGGACCCAGAATGATGTGAAATTGTGCTTCGTGCAACATAATTCTGGGTGCCATTTACAAACCATAAGTGCTAATGACTCCATTCCTTTTTGTGGTTGTAGGGGCTGTTGATTGGAGTACACTAAAACAACCCTGATCTCTCTAGGACATTCAGAAGCCAACTTATAAGCCCACAAATGTGTAACTGGACTACTTATTTAAATTGACACCAGATCCGGTGACGTTTGGGACATGGTTTGACCCCCTTAGGAAAGTGCTATCATCATGAAACGTTCTGATCACTTACAACTCAATAGATTCTACCTTCCTGTAACATTTCAGCCTGATTGGTTCTTGTTTTCACACAAATGAACCCAGAATGATGTGAAATTGTGCTTCGTGCAACATAATTCTGGGTGCCATTTACAAACCATAAGTGCTAATGACTCCATTCCTTTTTGTGGTTGTAGGGGCTGTTGATTGGAGTACACTAAAATAAACCTGATCTCTCTAGGATATTCAGAAGCCAAGTTATAAGCCCACAAATGTGTAACTGGACTACTTCTTTAAAGTGACACCAGATCCGGTGACCTTTGGGACATGAATTGACCCCCTTAGGAATGTGCGATCATCATGAAACGTTCAGATCACTTACAACTCAATAGATTCTACCTTCCTGTAGCGTTTCAGCCTGATTGGACCTTGTTTTCACACAAATGGACCCAGAATGATGTAAAATTGTGCTTCGTGCAACATAATTCTGGGTGTCATTTAAAAACCATAAGAGCTAATGACTCCATTCCTTTTTGGGGCAATAGGGGCTGTTGATTGGAGTACCCTAAAACAAACCTGACCTCTCTAGGATATTCAGAAGCCAAGTAATAAGCCCACAAAGGTGTAAATGGACTACTTCTTTAAATTGACACCAGATCCGGTGACGTTTGGGACATGGTTTGACCCCCATAGGAAAGTGCTATCATCATGAAACGTTCAGATCACTTACAACTCAATAGATTCTACCTTCCTGTAACGTTTCAGCCTGATTGGACCTTGTTTTCACAGAAATGCACCCAGAATGATGTGAAATTGTGCTTCGTGCAACATAATTCTGGGTGCCATTTAAAAACCATAAGTGCTAATGACTCCATTCCATTTTGGGGTAATGGGGGCTGTTAATTGGAGTACACTAAAACAAACCTGACCTCTCTAGGATATTCAGAAGCCAAGTTATAAGCCCACAAATGTGTAACTGGACTACTTCTTTAAAGTGACACCAGGCCCGGTGACCTTTGGGACATGGTTTGACCCCCTATAGGAATGTGTTATTATCATGAAACGTTCAGATCACTTACAACTCAATAGATTCTACCTTCTTGTAACGTTTCAGCCTGATTGGACCTTGTTTTCACACAAATGGACCCAGAATGATGTGAAATTGTGCTTCGTGCAACATAATTCTGGGTGCCATTTACAAACCATAAGTGCTAATGACTCCATTCCTTTTTGTGGTTGTAGGGGCTGTTGATTGGATAACACTAAAACAAACATGATCTCTCTAGGACATTCAGAAGCCAAGTTATAAGCCCACAAATGTGTAACTGGACTACTTCTTTAAATTGACGCCAGATCCGGTGACGTTTTGGACATGGTTTGACCCCCTTAGGAAAGTGCTATCATCATTAAACGTTCTGAACACTTACAACTCAATAGATTCTACCTTCCTGTAACGTTTCAGCCTGATTGGTTCTTGTTTTCACACAAATGAACCTAGAATGATTTGAAATTGTGCTTCGTGCAACATAATTCTGGGTGCCATTTTCAAACCATAAGTGGTAATGACTCCATTCCTTTTTGTGGTTGTAGGGGCTGTTGATTGGAGTACACTAAAATAAACCTGATCTCTCTAGGACATTCAGAAGCCAAGTTATAAGCCCACAAATGTGTAACTGGACTACTTCTTTAAAGTGACACCAGATCCGGTGACCTTTGGGACATGGTTTGACCCCTTTAGGAATGCGCGATCATCATGAAACGTTCAGATCACTTACAACTCAATAGATTCTACCTTCCTGTAGCGTTTCAGCCTGATTGGACCTTGTTTTCACACAAATGGACCCAGAATGATGTAAAATTGTGGTTCGTGCAACATAATTCTGGGTGTCATTTAAAAACCATAAGAGCTAATGACTCCATTCCTTTTTGGGGCAATAGGGGCTGTTGATTGGAGTACCCTAAAACAAACCTGACCTCTCTAGGATATTCAGAAGCCAAGTTATAAGCCCACAAAGGTGTAAATGGACTACTTCTTTAAATTGACACCAGATCCGGTGACGTTTGGGACATGGTTTGACCCCCATAGGAAAGTGCTATCATCATGAAACGTTCAGATCACTTACAACTCAATAGATTCTACCTTCCTGTAACGTTTCAGCCTGATTGGACCTTGTTTTCACACAAATGGACCCAGAATGATGTGAAATTGTGCTTCGTGCAACATAATTCTGGGTGCCATTTAAAAACCATAACTGCTAATGACTCCATTCCTTTTTGGGGTAATGGGGGCTGTTAATTGGAGTACACTAAAACAAACCTGACCTCTCTAGGATATTCAGAAGCCAAGTTATAAGCCCACAAATGTGTAACTGGACTACTTCTTTAAAGTGACACCAGGCCCGGTGACCTTTGGGACATGGTTTGACCCCCTATAGGAATGTGTTATTATCATGAAACGTTCAGATCACTTACAACTCAATAGATTCTACCTTCTTGTAACGTTTCAGCCTGATTGGACCTTGTTTTCACACAAATGGACCCAGAATGATGTGAAATTGTGCTTCGTGCAACATAATTCTGGGTGCCATTTACAAACCATAAGTGCCAATGACTCCATTCCTTTTTGTGGTTGTAGGGGCTGTTGATTGGAGTACACTAAAACAAACCTGACCTCTCTAGGAAATTCAAAAGCCAAGTTATAAGCCCACAAATGTGTAACTGGACTACTTCTTTAAAGTGACACCAGGCCCGGTGACCTTTGGGACATGGTTTGACCCCCTATAGGAATGTGCGATCATCATGAAACGTTCAGATCACTTACAACTCAATAGATTCTACCTTCTTGTAACGTTTCAGCCTGATTGGACCTTGTTTTCACACAAATGGACCCAGAATGATGTGAAATTGTGCTTCGTGCAACATAATTCTGGGTGCCATTTACAAACCATAAGTGCTAATGACTCCATTCCTTTTTGTGGTTGTAGGGGCTGTTGATTGGAGTACACTAAAACAAACATGATCTCTCTAGGACATTCAGAGGCCAAGTTATAAGCCCACAAATGTGTAACTGGACTACTTCTTTAAATTGACGCCAGATCCGGTGACGTTTTGGACATGGTTTGACCCCCTTAGGAAAGTGCTATCATCATGAAACGTTCAGATCACCTACAACTCAATAGATTCTACCTTCCTGTGAAGTTTCAGCCTGATTGGACCTTGTTTTCACACAAATGAACCCAGAATGATGTGAAATTGTGCTTAGTGCAACATAATTCTGGGTGCCATTTACAAACCATAAGTGCTAATGACTCCATTCCTTTTTGTGGTTGTAGGGGCTGTTGATTGGAGTACACTAAAACAAACATGATCTCTCTAGGACATTCAGAAGCCAAGTTATAAGCCCACAAATGTGTAACTGGACTACTTCTTTAAATTGACGCCAGATCCGGTGACGTTTTGGACATGGTTTGACCCCCTTAGGAAAGTGCTATCATCATGAAACGTTCAGATCACCTACAACTCAATAGATTCTACCTTCCTGTAAAGTTTCAGCCTGATTGGACCTTGTTTTCACACAAATTAACCCAGAATGATGTGAAATTGTGCTTAGTGCAACATAATTCTGGGTGCCATTTACAAACCATAAGTGCTAATGACTCAATTCCCTTTTGTGGTTGTAGGGCCTGTTGATTGGAGTACACTAAAACAAACCTGATCTCTCTAGGACATTCAGAAGCCAAGTTATAAGCCCACAAAGGTGTAACTGGACTACTTATTTAAATTGACACCAGATCCGGTGACGTTTGGGACATGGTTTGACCCCCTTAGGAAAGTGCTATCATCATTAAACGTTCTGAACACTTACAACTCAATAGATTCTACCTTCCTGTAACGTTTCAGCCTGATTGGTTCTTGTTTTCACACAAATGAACCTAGAATGATTTGAAATTGTGCTTCGTGCAACATAATTCTGGGTGCCATTTTCAAACCATAAGTGGTAATGACTCCATTCCTTTTTGTGGTTGTAGGGGCTGTTGATTGGAGTACACTAAAATAAACCTGATCTCTCTAGGACATTCAGAAGCCAAGTTATAAGCCCACAAATGTGTAACTGGACTACTTCTTTAAAGTGACACCAGATCCGGTGACCTTTGGGACATGGTTTGACCCCTTTAGGAATGCGCGATCATCATGAAACGTTCAGATCACTTACAACTCAATAGATTCTACCTTCCTGTAGCGTTTCAGCCTGATTGGACCTTGTTTTCACACAAATGGACCCAGAATGATGTAAAATTGTGGTTCGTGCAACATAATTCTGGGTGTCATTTAAAAACCATAAGAGCTAATGACTCCATTCCTTTTTGGGGCAATAGGGGCTGTTGATTGGAGTACCCTAAAACAAACCTGACCTCTCTAGGATATTCAGAAGCCAAGTTATAAGCCCACAAAGGTGTAAATGGACTACTTCTTTAAATTGACACCAGATCCGGTGACGTTTGGGACATGGTTTGACCCCCATAGGAAAGTGCTATCATCATGAAACGTTCAGATCACTTACAACTCAATAGATTCTACCTTCCTGTAACGTTTCAGCCTGATTGGACCTTGTTTTCACACAAATGGACCCAGAATGATGTGAAATTGTGCTTCGTGCAACATAATTCTGGGTGCCATTTAAAAACCATAAGTGCTAATGACTCCATTCCTTTTTGGGGTAATGGGGGCTGTTAATTGGAGTACACTAAAACAAACCTGACCTCTCTAGGATATTCAGAAGCCAAGTTATAAGCCCACAAATGTGTAACTGGACTACTTCTTTAAAGTGACACCAGGCCCGGTGACCTTTGGGACATGGTTTGACCCCCTATAGGAATGTGTTATTATCATGAAACGTTCAGATCACTTACAACTCAATAGATTCTACCTTCTTGTAACGTTTCAGCCTGATTGGACCTTGTTTTCACACAAATGGACCCAGAATGATGTGAAATTGTGCTTCGTGCAACATAATTCTGGGTGCCATTTACAAACCATAAGTGCTAATGACTCCATTCCTTTTTGTGGTTGTAGGGGCTGTTGATTGGAGTACAGTAAAACAAACCTGACCTCTCTAGGAAATTCAAAAGCCAAGTTATAAGCCCACAAATGTGTAACTGGACTACTTCTTTAAAGTGACACCAGGCCCGGTGACCTTTGGGACATGGTTTGACCCCCTATAGGAATGTGTGATCATCATGAAACGTTCAGATCACTTACAACTCAATAGATTCTACCTTCTTGTAACGTTTCAGCCTGATTGGACCTTGTTTTCACACAAATGGACCCAGAATGATGTGAAATTGTGCTTCGTGCAACATAATTCTGGGTGCCATTTACAAACCATAAGTGCTAATGACTCCATTCCTTTTTGTGGTTGTAGGGGCTGTTGATTGGAGTACACTAAAACAAACATGATCTCTCTAGGACATTCAGAGGCCAAGTTATAAGCCCACAAATGTGTAACTGGACTACTTCTTTAAATTGACGCCAGATCCGGTGACGTTTTGGACATGGTTTGACCCCCTTAGGAAAGTGCTATCATCATGAAACGTTCAGATCACCTACAACTCAATAGATTCTACCTTCCTGTGAAGTTTCAGCCTGATTGGACCTTGTTTTCACACAAATGAACCCAGAATGATGTGAAATTGTGCTTAGTGCAACATAATTCTGGGTGCCATTTACAAACCATAAGTGCTAATGACTCAATTCCCTTTTGTGGTTGTAGGGCCTGTTGATTGGAGTACACTAAAACAAACCTGATCTCTCTAGGACATTCAGAAGCCAAGTTATAAGCCCACAAATGTGTAACTGGACTACTTATTTAAATTGACACCAGATCCGGTGACGTTTGGGACATGGTTTGACCCCCTTAGGAAAGTGCTATCATCATTAAACGTTCTGAACACTTACAACTCAATAGATTCTACCTTCCTGTAACGTTTCAGCCTGATTGGTTCTTGTTTTCACACAAATGAACCTAGAATGATTTGAAATTGTGCTTCGTGCAACATAATTCTGGGTGCCATTTTCAAACCATAAGTGGTAATGACTCCATTCCTTTTTGTGGTTATAGGGGCTGTTGATTGGAGTACACTAAAATAAACCTGATCTCTCTAGGACATTCAGAAGCCAAGTTATAAGCCCACAAATGTGTAACTGGACTACTTCTTTAAAGTGACACCAGATCCGGTGACCTTTGGGACATGGTTTGACCCCTTTAGGAATAAGCGATCATCATGAAACGTTCAGATCACTTACAACTCAATAGATTCTACCTTCCTGTAGCGTTTCAGCCTGATTGGACCTTGTTTTCACACAAATGGACCCAGAATGATGTAAAATTGTGGTTCGTGCAACATAATTCTGGGTGTCATTTAAAAACCATAAGAGCTAATGACTCCATTCCTTTTTGGGGCAATAGGGGCTGTTGATTGGAGTACCCTAAAACAAACCTGACCTCTCTAGGATATTCAGAAGCCAAGTTATAAGCCCACAAAGGTTTAAATGGACTACTTCTTTAAATTGACACCAGATCCGGTGACGTTTGGGACATGGTTTGACCCCCATAGGAAAGTGCTATCATCATGAAACGTTCAGATCACTTACAACTCAATAGATTCTACCTTCCTGTAACGTTTCAGCCTGATTGGACCTTGTTTTCACACAAATGGACCCAGAATGATGTTAAATTGTGCTTCGTGCAACATAATTCTGGGTGCCATTTAAAAACCATAAGTGCTAATGACTCCATTCCTTTTTGGGGTAATGGGGGCTGTTAATTGGAGTACACTAAAACAAACCTGACCTCTCTAGGATATTCAGAAGCCAAGTTATAAGCCCACAAATGTGTAACTGGACTACTTCTTTAAAGTGACACCAGGCCCGGTGACCTTTGGGACATGGTTTGACCCCCTATAGGAATGTGTTATTATCATGAAACGTTCAGATCGCTTACAACTCAATAGATTCTACCTTCTTGTAACGTTTCAGCCTGATTGGACCTTGTTTTCACACAAATGGACCCAGAATGATGTGAAATTGTGCTTCGTGCAACATAATTCTGGGTGCCATTTACAAACCATAAGTGCTAATGACTCCATTCCTTTTTGTGGTTGTAGGGGCTGTTGATTGGAGTACACTAAAACAAACCTGACCTCTCTAGGACATTCAAAAGCCAAGTTATAAGCCCACAAATGTGTAACTGGACTACTTCTTTAAAGTGACACCAGGCCCGGTGACCTTTGGGACATGGTTTGACCCCCTATAGGAATGTGCGATCATCATGAAACGTTCAGATCACTTACAACTCAATAGATTCTACCTTCTTGTAACGTTTCAGCCTGATTGGACCTTGTTTTCACACAAATGGACCCAGAATGATGTGAAATTGTGCTTCGTGCAACATAATTCTGGGTGCCATTTACAAACCATAAGTGCTAATGACTCCATTCCTTTTTGTAGTTGTAGGGGCTGTTGATTGGAGTACACTAAAACAAACATGATCTCTCTAGGACATTCAGAAGCCAAGTTATAAGCCCACAAATGTGTAACTGGACTACTTCTTTAAATTGACGCCAGATCCGGTGACGTTTTGGACATGGTTTGACCCCCTTAGGAAAGTGCTATCATCATGAAACGTTCAGATCACCTACAACTCAATAGATTCTACCTTCCTGTGAAGTTTCAGCCTGATTGGACCTTGTTTTCACACAAATGAACCCAGAATGATGTGAAATTGTGCCTAGTGCAACATAATTCTGGGTGCCATTTACAAACCATAAGTGCTAATGACTCAATTCCCTTTTGTGGTTGTAGGGCCTGTTGATTGGAGTACACTAAAACAAACCTGATCTCTCTAGGACATTCAGAAGCCAAGTTATAAGCCCACAAAGGTGTAACTGGACTACTTCTTTAAAGTGACACCAGGCCCGTTGACCTTTGGGACATGGTTTGACCCCCTATAGGAATGTGCGATCATCATGAAACGTTCAGATCACTTACAACTCAATAGATTCTCCCTTCTTGTAACGTTTCAGCCTGATTGGACTTTGTTTTCACACAAATGAACCCAGAATGATGTGAAATTGTGCTTCGTGCAACATAATTCTGGGTGCCATTTACAAACCATAAGTGCTATTGACTCCATTCTTTTTTGTGGTTGTAGGGGCTGTTGATTGGAGTACACTAAAACAAACCTGACCTCTCTAGGACATTCAGAAGCCAAGTTATAAGCCCACAAATGTGTAACTGGACTACTTATTTAAATTGACACCAGATCCGGTGACGTTTGGGACATGGTTTGACTCCCTTAGGAAAGTGCTATCATCATTAAACGTTCTGATCACTTACAACTCAATAGATTCTACCTTCCTGTAACGTTTCAGCCTGATTGGTTCTTGTTTTCACACAAATGAACCTAGAATGATTTGAAATTGTGCTTCGTGCAACATAATTCTGGGTGCCATTTTCAAACCATAAGTGGTAATGACTCCATTCCTTTTTGAGGTTGTAGGGGCTGATGATTGGAGTACACCAAAACAAACCTGATCTCTCTAGGACATTCAGAAGCCAAGTTATAAGCCCACAAATGTGTAACTGGACTACTTATTTAAATTGACACCAGATCCGGTGACCTTTGGGACATGGTTTGACCCCTTTAGGAATGCGCGATCATCATGAAACGTTCAGATCACTTACAACTCAATAGATTCTACCTTCCTGTAGCGTTTCAGCCTGATTGGACCTTGTTTTCACACAAATGGACCCAGAATGATGTAAAATTGTGGTTCGTGCAACATAATTCTGGGTGTCATTTAAAAACCATAAGAGCTAATGACTCCATTCCTTTTTGGGGCAATAGGGGCTGTTGATTGGAGTACCCTAAAACAAACCTGACCTCTCTAGGATATTCAGAAGCCAAGTTATAAGTCCACAAAGGTGTAAATGGACTACTTCTTTAAATTGACACCAGATCCGGTGACGTTTGGGACATTGTTTGACCCCCATAGGAAAGTGCTATCATCATGAAACGTTCAGATCACTTACAACTCAATAGATTCTACCTTCCTGTAACGTTTCAGCCTGATTGGACCTTGTTTTCACACAAATGAACCCAGAATGATGTGAAATTGTGCTTCGTGCAACATAATTCTGGGTGCCATTTAAAAACCATAAGTGCTAATGACTCCATTCCTTTTTGGGGTAATGGGGGCTGTTAATTGGAGTACACTAAAACAAACCTGACCTCTCTAGGATATTCAGAAGCCAAGTTATAAGCCCACAAATGTGTAACTGGACTACTTCTTTAAAGTGACACCAGGCCCGGTGACCTTTGGGACATGGTTTGACCCCCTATAGGAATGTGTTATTATCATGAAACGTTCAGATCACTTACAACTCAATAGATTCTACCTTCTTGTAACGTTTCAGCCTGATTGGACCTTGTTTTCACACAAATGGACCCAGAATGATGTGAAATTGTGCTTCGTGCAACATAATTCTGGGTGCCATTTACAAACCATAAGTGCTAATGACTCCATTCCTTTTTGTGGTTGTAGGGGCTGTTGATTGGAGTACACTAAAACAACCCTGATCTCTCTAGGACATTCAGAAGCCAAGTTATAAGCCCACAAATGTGTAACTGGACTACTTCTTTAAATTGACACCAGATCCGGTGACCTTTGGGACATGGTTTGACCCCCTTAGGAAAGTGCTATCATCATGAAACTTTCAGATCACTTACAACTTAATAGATTCTACCTTCCTGTAACGTTTCTGCTTGATTGGACCTTGTTTTCACACAAATGAACCCAGAATGATGTGAAATTGTGCTTCGTGCAACATAATTCTGGGTGCCATTTAAAAACCATAAGTGCTAATGACTCCATTCCTTTTTGGGGTAATGGGGGATGTTAATTGGAGTACTCTAAAACAAACCTGACCTCTCTAGGATATTCAGAAGCCAAGTTATAAGCCCACAAATGTGTAACTGGACTACTTCTTTAAATTGACACCAGATCCGGTGACCTTTGGGACATGGTTTGACCCCCTTAGGAAAGTGCTATCATCATGAAACGTTCAGATCACTTACAACTCAATAGATTCTACCTTCCTGTAACATTTCAGCCTAATTGGACCTTGTTTTCACACAAATGGACCCAGAATGATGTGAAATTGTGCTTCGTGCAACATAATTCTGGGTGCCATTTAAAAACCATAAGTGCTGATGACTCCATTTCTTTTTGAGGTTGTAGGGGCTGATGATTGGAGTACACTAAAACAAACCTGATCTCTCTAGGACATTCAGAAGCCAAGTTATAAGCCCACAAATGTGTAACTGGACTACTTCTTTAAAGTGACACCAGGCCCTGTGACCTTTGGGACATGGTTTTACCCGCTATAGGAAAGTGCTATCATCATGAAACGTTCAGATCACTTACAACTCAATAGATTCTAACTTCCTGTAACGTTTCAGCCTGATTGGACCTTGTTTTCACACAAATGAACCCAGAATGATGTGAAATTGTGCTTCGTGCAACATAATTCTGGCTGCCATTTAAAAACCATAAGTGCTAATGACTCCATTCATTTTTGGGGTAATGGGGGCTGTTAATTGGAGTACTCTAAAACAAACCTGACCTCTCTAGGATATTCAGAAGCCAAGTTATAACCCCTTAAATGTGTTACTGGTCTACTTCTTTAAAGTGACACCAGGCCCGGTGACCTTTGGGACATGGTTTGACCCCCTATAGGAATGTGTGATTATCATTAAATGTTCAGATCACTTACAACTCAATAGATTCTACGTTCTTGTAACGTTTCAGCCTGATTGGACCTTGTTTTCACACAAATGGACCCAGAATGATGTGAAATTGTGCTTCGTTCAACATAATTCTGGGTGCCATTTACAAACCATAGGTGCTAATGACTCCATTCCTTTTTGTCGTTGTAGGGGCTGTTCATTGGAGTACACTAAAACAAACCTGACCTCTCTAGGACATTCAGAAGCCAAGTTATAAACCCACAAAGGTGTAACTGAACTACTTATTTAAAGTGACACAAGGCCCGGTGACCTTTGGGAGATGGTTTTACCCCCTATAAGAATGTGCGATCATCATGAAACGTTCAGATCACTTACAACTCAATAGATTCTACCTTCTTGTAACGTTTCAGCCTGATTGGACCTTGTTTTCACACAAATGAACCCAGAATGATGTGAAATTGTGCTTCGTGCAACATAATTCTGGGTGTCATTTAAAAACCATAAGTGCTAATGATTCCATTCCTTTTTGGGGTAATGGGGCTGTTAATTGGAGTACTCTAAAACAAACCTGACCTCTCTAGGATATTCAGAAGCCAAGTTATAAGCCCACAAAGGTGTAACTGGACTACTTCTTTAAAGTGACACCAGGCCCGGTGACCTTTGGGACATGGTTTGACCCCCTATAGGAATGTGCGATCATCATGAAACGTTCAGATCACTTACAACTCAATAGATTCTCCCTTCTTGTAACGTTTCAGCCTGATTGGACTTTGTTTTCACACAAATGAACCCAGAATGATGTGAAATTGTGCTTCGTGCAACATAATTCTGGGTGCCATTTAAAAACCATAAGTGCTGATGACTCCATTTCTTTTTGAGGTTGTAGGGGCTGATGATTGGAGTACACTAAAACAAACCTGATCTCTCTAGGACATTCAGAAGCCAAGTTATAAGCCCACAAAGGTGTAACTGGACTACTTCTTTAAAGTGACACCAGGCCCGTTGACCTTTGGGACATGGTTTGACCCCCTATAGGAATGTGCGATCATCATGAAACAATCAGATCACTTACAACTCAATAGATTCTCCCTTCTTGTAACGTTTCAGCCTGATTGGACTTTGTTTTCACACAAATGGACCCAGAATGATGTGAAATTGTGCTTCGTGCAACATAATTCTGGGTGCCATTTACAAACCATAAGTGCTATTGACTCCATTCCTTTTTGTGGTTGTAGGGGCTGTTGATTGGAGTACACTAAAATAAACCTGACCTCTCTAGGACATTCAGAAGCCAAGTTATAAGCCCACAAATGTGTAACTGGACTACTTATTTAAATTGACACCAGATCCGGTGACGTTTGGGACATGGTTTGACCCCCTTAGGAAAGTGCTATCATCATTAAACGTTCTGATCACTTACAACTCAATAGATTCTACCTTCCTGTAACGTTTCAGCCTGATTGGTTCTTGTTTTCACACAAATGAACCTAGAATGATTTGAAATTGTGCTTCGTGCAACATAATTCTGGGTGCCATTTTCAAACCATAAGTGCTATTGACTCCTTTCCTTTTTGTGGTTGTAGGGGCTGTTGATTGGAGTACACTAAAACAAACCTGATCTCTCTAGGACATTCAGAAGCCAAGTTATAAGCCCACAAATGTGTAACTGGACTACTTCTTTAAAGTGACACCAGATCCGGTGACCTTTGGGACATGGTTTGACCCCTATAGGAATGCGCGATCATCATGAAACGTTCAGATCACTTACAACTCAATAGATTCTACCTTCCTGTAGCGTTTCAGCCTGATTGGACCTTGTTTTCACACAAATGGACCCAGAATGATGTAAAATTGTGGTTCGTGCAACATAATTCATGGTGTCATTTAAAAACCATAAGAGCTAATGACTCCATTCCTTTTTGGGGCAATAGGGGCTGTTGATTGGAGTACCCTAAAACAAACCTGACCTCTCTAGGATATTCAGAAGCCAAGTTATAAGCCCACAAAGGTGTAAATGGACTACTTCTTTAAATTGACACCAGATCCGGTGACGTTTGGGACATGGTTCGACCCCCATAGGAAAGTGCTATCATCATGAAACGTTCAGATCACTTACAACTCAATAGATTCTACCTTCCTGTAAAGTTTCAGCCTGATTGGACCTTGTTTTCACACAAATGAACCCAGAATGATGTGAAATTGTGCTTCGTGCAACATAATTCTGGGTGCCATTTAAAAACCATAAGTGCTAATGACTCCATTCCTTTTTGTGGTAATGGGGGCTGTTAATTGGAGTACTCTAAAACAAACCTGACCTCTCTAGGATATTCAGAAGCCAAGTTATAAGCCCACAAAGGTGTAACTGGACTACTTCTTTAAAGTGACACCAGGCCCGGTGACCTTTGGGACATGGTTTGACCCCCTATAGGAATGTGTAATCATCATGAAACGTTCATATCACTTACAACTCAATAGATTCTACCTTCTTGTAACGTTTCAGCCTGATTGGACCCTGTTTTCACACAAATGGACCCAGAATGATGTGAAATAGTGCTTCGTGCAACATAATTCTGGGTGCCATTTACAAACCATAAGTGCTAATGACTCCATTCCTTTTTGTGGTTGTAGGGGCTGTTGATTGGAGTACATTAAAACAAACCTGATCTCTCTAGGACATTCAGAAGCCAAGTTATAAGCCCACAAATGTGTAACTGGACTACTTCTTTAAATTGACACCAGATCCGGTGATCTTTGGGACATGGTTTGACACCCTTAGGAAAGTGCTATCGTCATGAAATGTTCAGATCACTTACAACTCAATAGATTCTACCTTCCTGTAATGTTTCAGCCTGATTTGACCTTGTATTCACACAAATGAACCCAGAATGATGTGAAATTGTGCTTCGTGCAACATAATTCTGGGTGCCATTTAAAAACCATAAGTGCTAATGACTCTATTCCTGTTTGGGGTAATGGGGGCTGTTAATTTGAGTACTCTAAAACAAACCTGACCTCTCTAGGATATTCAGAAGCCAAGTTATAAGCCCACAAAGGTGTAACTGGACTACTTCTTTAAAGTGACACCAGGCCCGGTGACCTTTGGGACATGGTTTGACCCCCTATAGGAATGTGTGATCATCATGAAATGTTCAGATCACTTTCAACTCAATAGATTCTACCTTCTTGTAATGTTTCAGCCTAATTGGACCTTGTTTTCACACAAATGGACCCAGAATGATGTGAAATTGTGCTTCGTGCAACATAATTCTGGGTGCCATTTAAAAACCATAAGTGCTGATGACTCCATTTCTTTTTGAGGTTGTAGGGGCTGATGATTGGAGTACACTAAAATAAACCTGATCTCTCTAGGACATTCAGAAGCCAAGTTATAAGCCCACAAATGTGTAACTGGACTACTTCTTTAAAGTGACACCAGGCCCTGTGACCTTTGGGACATGGTTTTACCCGCTATAGGAAAGTGCTATCATCATGAAACGTTCAGATCACTTACAACTCAATAGATTCTAACTTCCTGTAACGTTTCAGCCTGATTGGACCTTGTTTTCACACAAATGAACCCAGAATGATGTGAAATTGTGCTTCGTGCAACATAATTCTGGCTGCCATTTAAAAACCATAAGTGCTAATGACTCCATTCATTTTTGGGGTAATGGGGGCTGTTAATTGGAGTACTCTAAAACAAACCTGACCTCTCTAGGATATTCAGAATCCAAGTTATAAGCCCACAAATGTGTTACTGGACTACTTCTTTAAAGTGACACCAGGCCCGGTGACCTTTGGGACATGGTTTGACCCCCTATAGGAATGTGTGATTATCATTAAATGTTCAGATCACTTACAACTCAATAGATTCTACGTTCTTGTAACGTTTCAGCCTGATTGGACCTTGTTTTCACACAAATGGACCCAGAATGATGTGAAATTGTGCTTCGTTCAACATAATTCTGGGTGCCATTTACAAACCATAGGTGCTAATGACTCCAATCCTTTTTGTGGTTGTAGGGGCTGTTGATTGGAGTACACTAAAACAAACGTGATCTCTCTAGGACATTCAGAAGCCAAGTTATAATCCCACAAAGGTGTAACTGGACTACTTATTTAAAGTGACACAAGGCCCGGTGACCTTTGGGACATGGTTTTACCCCCTATAAGAATGTGCGATCATCATGAAACGTTCAGATCACTTACAACTCAATAGATTCTACCTTCTTGTAACGTTTCAGCCTGATTGGACCTTGTTTTCACACAAATGGACCCAGAATGATGTGAAATTGTGCTTCGTGCTAAATAATTCTGGGTGCCATTTCCAAACCATAAGTGCTAATGACTCCATTCCTTTTTGTGGTTGTAGGGGCTGTTGATTGGAGTACTCTAAAACAAACCTGACCTCTCTAGGATATTCAGAAGCCAAGTTATAAGCCCACAAAGGTGTAACTGGCCTACTTCTTTAAAGTGACACCAGGCCCGGTGACCTTTGGGACATGGTTTGACCCCCTATAGGAATGTGCGATCATCATGAAACGTTCAGATCACTTACAACTCAATAGATTCTACCTTCTTGTAACGTTTCAGCCTGATTGGACCTTGTTTTCACACAATGGACCCAGAATTATGTGAAATTGTGCTTCGTGCAACATAATTCTGGGTGCCATTTACAACCCATAAGTGCTAATGACTCCATTCTTTTTTGTGGTTGTAGGGGCTGTTGATTGGAGTACAATAAAACAAACCTGACCTCTCTAGGACATCCAGAAGCCAAGTTATAAGCCCAGAAAGGTGTAACTGGACTACTACTTTAAATTGACACCAGATCCGGTGACCTTTGGGACATGGTTTGACCCCCTTAGGAAAGTGCTATCATCATGAAACGTCCAGATCACTTACAACTCAATAGATTCTACCTTCTTGTAACGTTTCAGCCTGATTGGACCTTGTTTTCACACAAATGGACCCAGAATGATGTGAAATTGTGCTTCGTGCAACATAATTCTGGGTGCCATTTACAAACCATAAGTGCTAATGACTCCATTCCTTTTTGTGGTTGTAGGGGCTGTTGATTGGAGTACATTAAAACAAACCTGATCTCTCTAGGACATTCAGAAGCCAAGTTATAAGCCCACAAATGTGTAACTGGACTACTTCTTTAAATTGACACCAGATCCGGTGATCTTTGGGACATGGTTTGACACCCTTAGGAAAGTGCTATCGTCATGAAATGTTCAGATCACTTACAACTCAATAGATTCTACCTTCCTGTAATGTTTCAGCCTGATTTGACCTTGTTTTCACACAAATGAACCCAGAATGATGTGAAATTGTGCTTCGTGCAACATAATTCTGGGTGCCATTTAAAAACCATAAGTGCTAATGACTCTATTCCTGTTTGGGGTAATGGGGGCTGTTAATTTGAGTACTCTAAAACAAACCTGACCTCTCTAGGATATTCAGAAGCCAAGTTATAAGCCCACAAAGGTGTAACTGGACTACTTCTTTAAAGTGACACCAGGCCCGGTGACCTTTGGGACATGGTTTGACCCCCTATAGGAATGTGTGATCATCATGAAACGTTCAGATCACTTTCAACTCAATAGATTCTACCTTCTTGTAATGTTTCAGCCTGATTGGACCTTGTTTTCACACAAATGGACCCAGAATGATGTGAAATTGTGCTTCGTGCAACATAATTCTGGGTGCCATTTACAAACCACAAGTGCTAATGACTCCATTCTTTTTTGTGGTTGTAGGGGCTGTTGATTGGAGTACACTAAAACAAACCTGATCTCTCTAGGACATTCAGAAGCCAAGTTATAAGCCAACAAAGGTGTAACTGGACTACTTCTTTATATTGACACCAGATCTGGTGACCTTTGGGACATGGTTTGACCCCCTTAGGAAAGTGCTATCATCATGAAACGTTCAGATCACTTACAACTCAATAGATTCTACCTTCCTGTAACGTTTCAGCCTGATTGGACCTTGTTTTCACACAAATGAACCCAGAATGATGTGAAATTGTGCTTCGTGCAACATAATTCTGGGTGCCATTTACAAACCATAAGTGCTAATGACTCCATTCCTTTATGGGGTAATGGGGGCTGTTGATTGGAGGACATTAAAACAAACCTGACCTCTCTAGGATATTCAAAAGCCAAGTTATAAGCCAACAAAGGTGTAACTGGACTACTTCTTTAAAGTGACACCAGGCCCGATGACCTTTGGGACATGGTTTGACCCCCTATAGGAATGTACGATCATCATGAAACGTTCAGATCACTTACAACTCAATAGATTCTACCTTCTTGTAACGTTTCAGCCTGATTGGACCTTGTTTTCACACAAATGGACCCAGAATGATGTGAAATTGTGCTTCGTGCAACATAATTCTGGGTGCCATTTACAAACCATAAGTGCTAATGACTCCATTCCTTTTTGTGGTTGTAGGGGCTGTTGATTGGAGGACATTAAAACAAACCTGATCTCTCTAGGACATTCAGAAGCCAAGTTATAAGCCCACAAATGTGTAACTGGACTACTTCTTTAAATTGACACCAGATCCGGTGACCTCTGGGACATGGTTTGACCACTTTAGGAAAGTGCTATCATCATGAAACGTTCAGATCACTTACAACTCAATAGATTCTACATCCTGTAACGTTTCAGCCTTATTGGACCTTGTTTTCACACAAATGGACCCAGAATGATGTGAAATTGTGCTTCGTGCAACATAGTTCTGGGTGCCATTTACAAACCATAAGTGCTAATGACTCCATTCCTTTTTGTGGTTGTAGGGGCTGTTGATTGGAGTACACTAAAACAAACCTGATCTCTCTAGGACATTCAGAAGCCAAGTTATAAGCCCACAAAGGTGTAACTGGACCACTTCTTTAAATTGACACCAGATCCGGTGACCTTTGGGACATGGTTTGACCCCCTTAAGAAAGTGCTATCATCATGAAACGTTCAGATCACTTACAACTCAATAGATTCTACCTTCCTGTAACGTTTCCGCCTCATTGGACCTTGTTTTCACACAAATGAACCCAGATTGATGTGAAATTGTGCATCGTGCAACATAATTCTGGGTGCCATTTAAAAACCATAAGCGCTAATGACTCCATTCCTATTTGGGATAATGGGGGCTGTTAATTGGAGTAGTCTAAAACAAACCTGACCTCTCTAGGATATTCAGAAGCCAAGTTATAATCCCACAAATGTGTAACTGGACTACTTCTTTAAAGTGACACCAGGCCCGGTGACCTTTGGGACATGGTTTGACCCCCTATAGGAATGTGCGATCATCATGAAACGTTCAGATCACTTACAACTCAATAGATTCTACCTTCTTGTAACGTTTCAGCCTGATTGGACCTTGTTTTCACACAAATGGACCCAGAATGATGTGAAATTGTGCTTCGTGCAACATAATTCTGGGTGCCATGTCCAAACCATAAGTGCTAATGACTCCATTCCTTTTTGTGGTTGTAGGGGCTGTTGATTGGAGTACACTAAAACAAACCTGATCTCTCTAGGACATTCAGAAGCCAAGTTATAAGCCAACAAAGGTGTAACTGGACTACTTCTTTAAATTGACACCAGATCTGGTGACCTTTGGGACATGGTTTGACCCCCTTAGGAAAGTGCTATCATCATGAAACGTTCAGATCACTTACAACTCAATAGATTCTACCTTCCTGTAACGTTTCAGCCTGATTGGACCTTGTTTTCACACAAATGAACCCAGAATGATGTGAAATTGTGCTTCGTGCAACATAATTCTGGGTGCCATTTAAAAACCATAAGTGCTAATGACTCTATTCCTTTTTGGGGTAATGGGGGCTGTTAATTGGAGTACTCTAAATCAAACCTGACCTCTCTAGGATATTCAGAAGCCAAGTTATAAGCCCACAAAGGTGTAACTGGACTACTTCTTTAAAGTGACACCAGGCCCGGTGACCTTTGGGACATGGTTTGACCCACTATAGGAATGTGCGATCATCATGAAACGTTCAGATCACTTACAACTCAATTGATTCTACCTTCTTGTAACGTTTCAGCCTGATTGGACCTTGATTTCACACAAATGGACCCAGAATGATGTGAAATTGTGCTTCGTGCAACATAATTTTGGGTGCCATTTACAAACCATAAGTGCTAATGACTCCATTCCTTTTTGTGGTTGTAGGGGCTGTCGATTGGAGTACACTAAAACAAACCTGATCTCTCTAGGACATTCAGAAGCCAAGTTATAAGCCCACAAATGTGTAACTGGACTACTTCTTTAAATAGACACCAGATCCGGTGACCTTTGGGACATGGTTTGACCCCCTTAGGAAAGAGCAATCATCATGAAACGTTCAGATCACTTACAACTCAATAGATTATTCCTTCCTGTAACGTTTCAGCCTGATTGGACCTTGTTTTCACACAAATGAACCCATAATGATGTGAAATTGTGCTTCGTGCAACATAATTCTGGGTGCCATTTAAAAACCATAAGTGCTAATGACTCCATTCCTTTTTGAGGTAATAGGGGCTGTTAATTGGAGTACTCTAAAACAAACCTGACCTCTCTAGGATATTCAGAAGCCAAGTTATAAGCCCACAAAGGTGTAACTGGACTACTTCTTTAAAGTGACACCAGGCCCGGTGACCTTTGGGACATGGTTTGACCCCCTTAGGAAAGTGCTATCATCATGAAACGTTCAGATCACTTACAACTCAATAGATTCTACCTTCCTGTAACGTTTCAGCCTGAATGGACCTTGTTTTCACACAAATGAACCCAGAATGATGTGAAATTGTGCTTCGTGCAACATAATTCTGGGTGCCATTTAAAAACCATAAGTGCTAAGGACTGCATTCCTTTTTGGGGTAATGGGGGCTGTTAATTGGAGTACTCTAAAACAAACCTGACCTCTCTAGGCTATTCAGAAGCCAAGTTATAAGCCCAAAATAGGTGTAACTGGACTACTTCTTTAAAGTGACACCAGGCCCGGTGACCTTTGGGACATGGTTTGACCCCCTATAGGAATGTGCGATCATCATGAAACGTTCAGATCACTTACAACTCAATAGATTCTACCTTCTTGTAACGTTTCAGCCTGATTGGACCTTGTTTTCACACAAATGGACCCAGAATCATGTGAAATTGTGCTTCGTGCAACATAATTCTGGGTGCCATTTCCAAACCATAAGTGCTAATGACTCCATTCTGTTTTGTGGTTGTAGGGGCTGTTGATTGGAGTACACTAAAACAAACCTGATCTCTCTAGGACATTCAGAAGCCAAGTTATAAGCCCACAAAGGTGTAACTGGACTACTTCTTTAAAATGACACCAGATCAGGTGACCTTTGGGACATGGTTTGACCCCCTTAGGAAAGTGCTATCATCATGAAACGTTCAGATCACTTACAACTCAATAGATTCTACCTTCCTGTAACGTTTCAGCCTGATTGGACATTGTTTTCACACAAATGGACCCATAATGATGTGAAATGGTGCTTCGTGCAACATAATTCTGGGTGCCATTTACAAACCAAAAGTGCTAATGACTCCATTCCTTTTTGTGGTTCTAGGGGCTGTTGATTGGAGTACTCTGAAACAAACCTGATCTCTCTAGGACATTCAGAAGCCAAGTTATAAGCCCACAAAGGTGTAACTGGACTACTTCTTTAAAGTGACACCAGGCCCGGTGACCTTTGGGACATGGTTTGACCCCCTTAGGAAAGTGCTATCATCCTGAAACGTTCAGATCACTTACAACTCAATAGATTCTACCTTCCTGTAACGTTTCAGCCTGATTGGACCTTGTTTTCACACAAATGAACCCAGAATGATGTGAAATTGTGCTTTGTGCAACATAATTCTTGGTGCAATTTAAAAACCATAAGTGCTAATGACCCCATTCCTTTTTGAGGTAATAGGGGCTGTTAATTTGAGTACTCTAAAACAAACCTGACCTCTCTAGGATATTCAGAAGCCAAGTTATAAGCCCACAAATGTGTAAATGGACTACTTCTTTAAAGTGACACCAGGCCCGGTGACCTTTGGGACAAGGTTTGACCCCCTATAGGAATGTGCGATCATCATGAAACGTTCAGATCACTTACAACTCAATAGATTCTACCTTCTTGTAATGTTTCAGCCTGATTGGACCTTGTTTTCACACAAATGGACCCAGAATGATGTGAAATTGTGCTTCGTGCAACATAATTCTGGGTGCCATTTACAAACCATAAGTGCTAATGACTCCATTCCTTTTTGGGGTAATGGGGGCTGTTAATTGGAGTACTCTAAAACAAACCTGACCTCTCTAGGATATTCAGAAGCCAAGTTATAAGCCCACAAAGGTGTAACTGGACTACTTCTTTAAAGTGACACCAGAACCGGTGACCTTTGGGACATGGTTTGACCCCCTATAGGTATGTGCGATCATCATGAAACGTTCAGATCACTTACAACTCAATAGATTCTACCTTCTTGTAACGTTTCAGCCTGATTGGACCTTGTTTTCACACAAATGGACCCAGAATGATGTGAAATTGTGCTTCATGCAACATAATTCTGGGTGCCATTTACAAACCATAAGTGCTAATGACTCCATTCATTTTTGTGGTTGTAGGGGCTGTTGATTGGAGTACACTAAAACAAACCTGATCTCTCTAGGACATTCAGAAGCCAAGTTATAAGCCCACAAATGTGTAACTGGACTACTTCTTTAATGAGACACCAGATCCTTTGACCTTTGGGACATGGTTTGACCCCCTTAGGAAAGTGCTATCATCATGAAACGTTCAGATCACTTACAACTCAATAGATTCTACCTTCTTGTAACGTTTCAGCCTGATTGGACCTTGTTTTCACACAAATGGACCCAGAATGATGTGAAATTGTGCTTCGTGCAACATAATTCTGGGTGCCATTTACAAACCATAAGTGCTAATGACTCCATTCCTTTTTGTGGTTGTAGTGGCTGTTGATTGGAGTACACTAAAACAAACGTGATCTCTCTAGGACATTCAGAAGCCAAGTTATAAGCCCACAAATGTGTAACTGGACTACTTCTTTAAATTGACAATAGATCCGGTGACCTTTGGGACATGGTTTGACCCCCTTAGGAAAGTGCTATCATCATGAAACGTTTAGATCAATTACAACTCAATAGATTCTACCTTCCTGTAACGTTTCAGCCTGATTGGACCTTGTTTTCACACAAATGAACCCAGAATGATGTGAAATTGTGCTTTGTGCAACATAATTCTGGGTGCCATTTAAAAACCATAAGTGCTAATGACTCCATTCCTTTTTGAGGTAATGGGGGCTGTTAATTGGAGTACTCTAAAACAATCCTGACCTCTCTAGGATATTCAGAAGCCAAGTTATAAGCCCACAAAGGTGTAACTGGACTACTTCTTTAATGTGACACCAGGCCCGGTGACCTTTGGGACATGGTTTTACCCCCTATAAGAATGTGCGATCATCATGAAACGTTCAGATCACTTACAACTCAATTGATTCTACCTTCTTGTAACGTTTCAGCCTGATTGGACCTTGTTTTCACACAAATGGACCCAGAATGATGTGAAATTGTGCTTCGTGCAACATAATTCTGGGTGCCATTTACAAACCATAAGTGCTAATGACTCCATTCCTTTTTGTGGTTGTAGGGGCTGTTAATTGGAGTACTCTAAAACAAACCTGACCTCTCTAGGATATTCAGAAGCCAAGTTATAAGCCCACAAAGGTGTAACTGGACTACTTCTTTAATGTGACACCAGGCCCGGTGACCTTTGGGACATGGTTTCACGCCCTATAGGAATGTGCGATCATCATGAAATGTTCAGATCAATTACAACTCAATAGATTCTACCTTCTTGTAACATTTCAGCCTGATTGGACCTTGTTTTCACACAAATGAACCCAGAATGATGTGAAATTGTGCTTCGTGCAACATAATTCTGGGTGCCATTTAAAAACCATAAGTGCTAATGACTCCATTCCTTTTTGTGGTTGTAGGGGCTGTTGATTGGAGTACACTAAAACAAACCTGATCTCTCTAGGACATTCAGAAGCCAAGTTATAAGCCCACAAATGTGTAACTTGACTACTTCTTTAAAGTGACACCAGATCTGGTGACCTTTGGGACATGGTTTGACCCCCTTAGGAAAGTGCTATCATCATGAAACGTTCAGATCACTTACAACTCAATAGATTCTAACTTCCTGTAACGTTTCAGCCTGATTGGACCTTGTTTTCACACAAATGAACCCAGAATGATGTGAAATTGTGCTTTGTGCAACATAATTCTGGGTGCCATTTAAAAACCATAAGTGCTAATGACTCCATTCCTTTTTGTGGTAATGGGGGCTGTTAATTGGAGTACTCTAAAACAAACCTGACCTCTCTAGGATATTCAGAAGCCAAGTTATAAGCCCACAAAGGTGTAACTGGACTACTTCTTTAAAGTGACACCAGGCCCGGTGACCTTTGGGACATGGTTTGAACCCCTATAGGAATGTGCGATCATCATGAAACGTTCAGATCACTTAAAACTCAATAGATTCTACCTTCTTGTAACGTTTCAGCCTGATTGGACCTTGTTTTCACACAAATGGACCCAGAATGATGTGAAATTGTGCTTCGTGCAACATAATTCTGGGTGCCATTTACAAACCATAAGTGCTAATGACTCCATTCCTTTTTGTGATTGTAGGGGCTGTCTATTGGAGTACACTAAAACAAACCTGATCTCTCTAGGACATTCAGAAGCCAAGGTATAAGCCCACAAATGTGTAACTGGACTACTTCTTTAAATTGACACCAGATCCGGTGACCTTTGGGACATGGTTTGACCCCATATAGGAATGTGCGATGATCATGAAACATTCAGATCACTTACAACTCAATAGATTCTACCTTCTTGTAACGTTTCAGCCTAATTGGACCTTGTTTTCACACAAATGGACCCAGAATGATGTGAAATTGTGCTTTGTGCAACATAATTCTGGGTGCCATTTACAAACCATAAGCGCTAATGACTCCATTCCTTTTTGTGGTTGTAGGGGCTGTCTATTGGATTACAATAAAACAAACCTGATCTCTCTAGGACATTCAGAAGCCAAGGTATAAGCCCACAAATGTGTAACTGGACTACTTCTTTAAATTGACACCAGATCCGGTGACCTTTGGGACATGGTTTGACCCCCTTAGGAAAGTGCTATCATCATGACACGTTCAGATCAATTACAAGTCAATAGATTCTACCTTCCTGTAACGTTTCAGCCTGATTGGACCTTGTTTTCACACAAATGAACCCAGAATGATGTGAAATTGTGCTTTGTGCAACATAATTCTGGGTGCCATTTAAAAACCATAAGTGCTAATGACTCCATTCCTTTTTGTGGTAATGGGGGCTGTTAATTGGAGTACTCTAAAACAAACCTGACCTCTTTAGGATATTCAGAAGCCAAGTTATAAGCCCACAAAGGTGTAACTGGACTACTTCTTTAAAGTGACACCAGGCCCGGTGACCTTTGGGACATGGTTTGAACCCCTATAGGAATGTGCGATCATCATGAAACGTTCAGATCACTTAAAACTCAATAGATTCTACCTTCTTGTAACGATTCAGCCTGATTGGACCTTGTTTTCACACAAATGGACCCAGAATGATGTGAAATTGTGCTTCGTGCAACATAATTCTGGGTGCCATTTACAAACCATAAGTGCTAATGACTCCATTCCTTTTTGTGGTTGTAGGGGCTGTCTATTGGAGTACACTAAAACAAACCTGATCTCTCTAGGACATTCAGAAGCCAAGGTATAAGCCCACAAATGTGTAACTGGACTACTTCTTTAAATTGACACCAGATCCGGTGACCTTTGGGACATGGTTTGACCCCATATAGGAATGTGCGATGATCATGAAACATTCAGATCACTTACAACTCAATAGATTCTACCTTCTTGTAACGTTTCAGCCAGATTGGACCTTGTTTTCACACAAATGGACCCAGAATGATGTGAAATTGTGCTTCGTGCAACATAATTCTGGGTGCCATTTACAAACCATAAGTGCTAATGACTTCAGATCACTTACAACTCAATAGATTCTACCTTCTTGTAAAGTTTCAGCCTGATTGGACCTTGTTTTCACACAAATGGACCCAGAATGATGTGAAATTGTGCTTCGTGCAACATAATTCTGGGCGCCATTTACAAACCATAAGTGCTAATGACTCCATTCCTTTTTTGGGTTAATGGGGGCTGTTAATTGGAGTACTCTAAAACAAACCTGACCTCTCTAGGATATTCAGAAGCCAAGTTATAAGCCCACAAAGGTGTAACTGGACTACTTCTTTAAAGTGACACCAGGCCCGGTGACCTTTGGGACATGGTTTGACCCCCTATAGGAATGTGCGATCATCATGAAACGTTCAGATAACTTACAACTCAATAGATTCTACCTTCTTGTAACGTTTCAGCCTGATTGGACCTTGTTTTCACACAAATGGACCCAGAATAATGTGAAATTGTGCTTCATGCAACATAATTCTGGGTGCCATTTACAAACCATAAGTGCTAATGACTCCATTCCTTTTTGTGGTTGTAGGGGCTGTTGATTGGAGTACACTAAAACAAACCTGATCTCTCTAGGACATTCAGAAGCCAAGTTATAAGCCCACGAATGTGTAACTGGACTACTTCTTTAAATCGACACCAGATCCGGTGACCTTTGGGACATGGTTTTACCCCCTTAGGAAAGTGCTATCATCATGAAACGTTCAGATCACTTACAAATCAATAGATTCTACCTTCCTGTAACGTTTCAGCCTGATTGGACCTTGTTTTCCACAAATGAACCCAGAATGATGTGAAATTGTGCTTCATGCAACATAATTCTGGGTGCCATTTAAAAACCATAAGTGCTAATGACTCCATTCCTTTTTGAGGTAATGGGGGCTGTTAATTGGAGTACTCTAAAACAAACCTGACATCTCTAGGATATTCAGAAGCCAAGTTATAAGCCCAAAAAGGTGTAACTGGACTACTTCTTTAATGTGACACCAGGCCCGGTGACCTTTGGGACATGGTTTTACCCCCTATAAGAATGTGCGATCATCATGAAACGTTCAGATCACTTACAACTCAATTGATTCTACCTTCTTGTAACGTTTCAGCCTGATTGGACCTTGTTTTCACACAAATGGACCCAGAATGATGTGAAATTGTGCTTCGTGCAACATAATTCTGGGTGCCATTTAAAAACCATAAGTGCTAATGACTCCATTCCTTTTTGGGGTAATGGGGGCTGTTAATTGGAGTACTCTAAAACAAACCTGACCTCTCTAGGATATTCAGAAGCCAAGTTATAAGCCCACAAATGTGTAACCGGACTACTATTTTAAATTGACACCAGATCCGGTGACCTTTGGGACATGGTTTGACCCCCTTAGGAAAGTGCTATCATCATGAAACATTCAGATCACTTACAACTCAATAGATTCTACCTTTTTGTAACGTTTCAGCCTGATTGGACCTTGTTTTCACACAAATGGACCCAGAATGATGTGAAATTGTGCATCGTGCAATATAATTCTGGGTGCCATTTACAAACCATAGGTGCTAATGACTCCATTCCTTTTTGTGGTTGTAGGGGCTGTTGATTGGAGTACACTAAAACAAACCTGATCTCTCTAGGACATTCAGAAGCCAAGTTATAAGCCCATAAAATGTGTAACTGGACTACTTCTTTAAATTGACACCAGATCCGGTGACCTCTGGGACATGGTTTGACCACCTTAGGAAAGTGCTATCATCATGAAACTTTCAGATCACTTACAACTCAATAGATTCTACCTTCCTGTAACGTTTCAGTCTGATTGGACCTTGTTTTCACACAAATCAACCCAGAATGATGTGAAATTGTGCTTCGTGCAACATAATTCTGGGTGCCATTGACAAACCATAAGTGCTAATGACTCCATTCATTTTTGGGGTAATGGGGGCTGTTGATTGGAGTACTCTAAAACAAACCTGACCTCTCTAGGATATTCAGAAGCCAAGTTATAAGCCCACAAAGGTGTAACTGGACTACTTCTTTAAATTGACACCAGATCCGGTGAACTTTGGGACATGGTTTGACCCCCTTAGGAAAGTGCTATCATCATGAAACGTTCAGATCACTTACAACTCAATAGACTCTACCTTCCTGTAATGTTTCAGCCTAATTGGACCTTGTTTTCACACAAATGAACCCAGAATGATGTGAAATTGTGCTTAGTGCAACATAATTCTGGGTGCCATTTAAAAACCATCAGTGCTAATGACTCCATTCCTTTTTGTGGTTGTAGGGGCTGTTGATTGGAGTACACTAAAACAAACCTGATCTCTCTAGGACATTCAGAAGCCAAGTTATAAGCCCACAAATGTGTAACTGGACTACTTCTTTAAAGTGACACCAGGCCCGGTGACCTTTGGGACATGGTTTGACCTCCTATAGGTATGTGCGATCATCATGAAACATTCAGATCACTTACAACTCAATAGATTCTACCTTCTTGTAACGTTTCAGCCTGATTGGACCTTGTTTTCACACAAATGGATCCAGAATGATGTGAAATTGTGCTTCGTGCAACATAATTCTGGGTGCCATTTACAAACCATAAGTGCTAATGACTCCATTCCTTTTTGTGGTTGTAGGGGCTGTTGATTGGAGTACACTAAAACAAACCTGACCTCTCTAGGACATTCAGAAGCCAAGTTATACGCCCACAAAGGTGTAACTGGACTACTTCTTTAAAGTGACACCAGGCCCGGTGACCTTTGGGACATGGTTTGACCCCCTATAGGAATGTGCGATCATCATGAAACATTCAGATCACTTACAACTCAATAGATTCTACCTTCTTGTAACGTTTTAGCCTGATTGGACCTTGTTTTCACAAAAATGGACCCAGAATGATGTGAAATTGTGCTTCGTGCAACATAATTCTGGGTGCCATTTACAAACCATAAGTGCTAATGACTCCATTCCTTTTTGTGGTTGTAGGGGCTGTTGATTGGAGTACACTAAAACAAACCTGACCTCTCTAGGACATTCAGAAGCCAAGTTATAAGCCCACAAATGTGTAACTGGACTACCTCTTTAAATTGACACCAGATCCGGTGACCTTTGGGACATGGTTTGACCCCCTTAGGAAAGTGCTATCATCATGAAACGTTCAGATCACTTACAACTCAATTGATTCTACCTTCTTGTAACGTTTCAGCCTGATTGGACCTTGTTTTCTCACAAATGGACCCAGAATGATGTGAAATTGTGCTTCGTGCAACATAATTCTGGGTGCCATTTACAAACCATGAGTGCTAATGACTCCATTCCTTTTTGTGGTTGTAGGGGCTGTTGATTGGAGTACACTAAAACAAACCTGATCTCTCTAGGACATTCAGAAGCCAAGTTATAAGCCCACAAATGTGTAACTGGACTACTTCTTTAAATTGACACCAGATCCGGTGACCTTTGGGACATGGTTTGACCCCCTTAGGAAAGTGCTATCATCATGAAAGGTTCAGATCACTTACAACTTAACAGATTCTACTTTCCTGTAACGTTTCAGCCTGATTGGACCTTGTTTTCACACAAATGAACCCAGAATGATGTGAAATTGTGCTTCGTGCAACATAATTCTGGGTGCCATTTAAAAACCATAAGTGCTAATGACTCCATTCCTTTTTGGGGTAATGGGGGCTGTTAATTGGAGTACTCTAAAACAAACCTGACCTCTCTAGGATATTCAGAAGCCAAGTAGTAAGCCCACAAAGGTGTAACTGGACTACTTCTTTAAAGTGACACCAGGCCCGGTGACCTTTGGGACATGGTTTGACCCCCTATAGGAATGTGCAATCATCATGAAACGTTCAGATCACTTACAACTCAATAGATTCTACCTTCTTGTAACGTTTCAGCCTGATTGGACCTTGTTTTCACACAAATGGACCCAGAATGATGTGAAATTGTGCTTCGTGCAACATAATTCTGGGTGCCATTTACAAACAATAAGTGCTAATGACTCCATTCCTTTTTGTGATTGTAGGGGCTGTTGATTGGAGTACATTAAAACAAACCTGACCTCTCTAGGACATTCAGAATCCAAGTTATAAGCCCACAAATGTGTAACTGGACTACTTCTTTAAAGTGACACCAGGCCCGGTGACCTTTGGGACATGGTGTGACCCCCTATAGGTATGAGCGATCATCATGAAACATTCAGATCACTTACAACTCAATAGATTCTACCTTCCTGTAACGTTTCAGCCTGATTGGACCTTGTTTTCACACAAATGGATCCAGAATGATGTGAAATTGTGCTTCGTGCAACATAATTCTGGGTGCCATTTACAAACCATAAGTGCTAATGACTCCATTCCTTTTTGTGGTTGTAGGGGTTGTTGATTGGAGTACACTAAAACAAACCTGACCTCTCTAGGACGTTCAGAAGCCAAGTTATAAGCCCACAAAGGTGTAACTGGACTACTTCTTTAAAGTGACACCAGGCCCGGTGACCTTTGGCACATGGTTTGACCCCCTATAGGAATGTGCGATCATCATGAAACATTCAGATCACTTACAACTCAATAGATTCTACCTTCTTGTAACGTTTCAGCCTGATTGGACCTTGTTTTCACACAAATGGACCCAGAATGATGTGAAATTGTGCTTCGTGCAACATAATTCTGGGTGCCATTTACAAACCATAAGTGCTAATGACTCCATTCCTTTTTGTGGTTGTAGGGGCTGTTGATTGGAGTACACTAAAACAAACCTGACCTCTCTAGGACATTCAGAAGCCAAGTTATAAGCCCACAAAGGTGTAACTGGACTACTTCTTTAAATTGACACCAGATCCGGTGACCTTTGGGACATGGTTTGACCCCCTTAGGAAAGTGCTATCATCATGAAACGTTCAGATCACTTACAACTCAACAGATTCCACCTTCCTGTAACGTTTCAGCCTGATTGGACCCTGTTTTCACACAAATGAACCCAGAATGATGTGAAATTGTGCTTTGTGCAACATAATTCTGGGTGTCATTTAAAAACCATAAGTGCTAATGACTCCATTCCTTTTTGGGGTAATGGGGGCTGTTAATTGGAGTACTCTAAAACAAACCTGACCTCTCTAGGATATTCAGAAGCCAAGTTATAAGCCCACAAAGGTGTAACTGGACTACTTCTTTAAAGTGACACCAGGCCCGGTGACCTTTGGCACATGGTTTGACCCCCTATAGGAATGTGCGATCATCATGAAACATTCAGATCACTTACAACTCAATAGATTCTACCTTCTTGTAACGTTTCAGCCTGATTGGACCTTGTTTTCACACAAATGGACCCAGAATGATGTTAAATTGTGCTTCGTGCAACATAATTCTGGGTGCCATTTACAAACCATAAGTGCTAATGACTCCATTCCTTTTTGTGGTTGTAGGGGCTGTTGATTGGAGTACACTAAAACAAACCTGACCTCTCTAGGACATTCAGAAGCCAAGTTATAAGCCCACAAAGGTGTAACTGGACTACTTCTTTAAATTGACACCAGATCCGGTGACCTTTGGGACATGGTTTGACCCCCTTAGGAAATTGCTATCATCATGAAACGTTCAGATCACTTACAACTCAATTGATTCTACCTTCTTGTAACGTTTCAGCCTGATTGGACCTTGTTTTCCCACAAATGGACCCAGAATGATGTGAAATTGTGCTTCGTGCAACATAATTCTGGTTGCCATTTAAAAACCATAAGTGCTAAGGACTCCATTCCTTTTTGGGGTAATGGGGGCTGTTAATTGGAGTACTCTAAAACAAACCTGACCTCTCTAGGATATTCAGAAGCCAAGTTATAAGCCCACAAAGGTGTAACTGGACTACTTCTTTAAAGTGACACCAGGCCCGGTGACCTTTGGGACATGGTTTGACCCCCTATAGGAATGTGCGATCATCATGAAACGTTCAGATCACTTACAACTCAATAGATTCTACCGTCTTGTAACGTTTCAGCCTGATTGGACGTTGTTTTCACACAAATGGACCCAGATTATGTGAAATTGTGCTTCGTGCAACATAATTCTGGGTGCCATTTACAAACCATAAGTGCTAATGACTCCATTCCTTTTTGTGGTTGTAGGGGCTGTTGATTGGAGTACACTAAAACAAACCTGATCTCTCTAGGACATTCAGAAGCCAAGTTATAAGCCCACAAAGGTGTAACTGGACTACTTCTTTAAAGGAGACATAACATGCTTTTAAGTTATTCCTTTTTACATCTAAATCCTTCAGTTGGGGTCTAAATACAGTGGAACTGCAGTTCTTTGGTCTGATTTCCTCATTATTGTTGCTCTACAGACCCTCATCTACCCCTGTTCTGAGGAGAGTCTTGAGAACGAGCCGTTTTTGGGTACTGTCTCTTTAAACTGGAGGAGGAGCTCTAAACTCCGCCCCCCTCCATAGTGCAGACCTGTACTCTCCTCCCCCAGTCGGACTTTGTAGTTCTATAGAGAAATCATTATTGAGCATAGCAGATTTAGCATAGCATATTAGCATTTTTAAAACATGTGGGGAGGGTAGTTCATCAAGCTGTTTCAAGGCTGCTAACTCTCTCATGCATTTGTCTGTAGTCATTCACACACACCCGTCACGGCCGACGGAGGGACAAGCTAGCAGGCACGTGCGCGCGCGCGCACACACACACACACACACACACACAAGGAATGCTGCTTGCTTATTTATTTCTATAAAAAATGTTTTAAAAAATGATACAGCTCATTAAAACACCATTAAAAGAATACATTTTTTTAAGATCTCTATCTATATATATATATACATACATATAATTATAAATAATTTTATAAGTAGTCTTATTTAATATTGGGTGTCTTAATGGCTGAAAATGGATAAAAAGCAGTTACATTTTAATTTAAAGATTTGAGATTCGAGTCAAAAATAAAGAACATTCCTCCAAATGTTCTTTAATGTGATCATTATAATTCTAATGCTTACAACTTTGTTTTTATTGTCTGCAATGCGTAGCCTATATCTTTATTAAATGTGTTTAGCTGTAAAGTGGTAATTCTCTCTAATGTGTACAGAGAGGTGGACATCAGTGCTGCAGTGAAATTCCCAAGATCAGTCTGCTTTGCTAACAAATATAGTTAAATCTTACCTGCATTCTAAATAAATACCGTTAAGTGAAAACATCAGTAGGCATTGAGTTATTGATAAAATCCCTAACAGCCAGAATGGAAGAAGAGCATGCTGGGTCATCCTGGACCTGAGCCTGTTCTGTGTATTTACCTACAGGATGCAATAAATGTCTACAAGGCTGAGTTTGGACCATTACATCTAAAAGAAAACATACAATCAGTGATTTTTTAAAAATTGTTTACATTAATATACAAATTTTCTAAGTATTAACCTCACAGCAAATAAGTAGAACAATATAATAAACAGGCTTTAGTAGTTAAACAGGCTTTAGTAGTTAAACAGGCGTTGTGCACACAGGTAATTTGTGTCTCGGTGCTGGTGGTGTCTAGGTCTCAGAGTTCCTGTCCTCCTGCCGTCTTCTGTTGTCCTCAGGATACGGATTGATGTTTCCTGATGATGAGGGAGGGGCAGTATGTGGGCTTCAAACTGGTCCTGGATAACAGTGGGAGACCTCCGTTGTCTGAATACTGAGACCAGAGAGTTGGTGAGATGCAGATCTTCTCTACCTCATCTAGAAACGGAGTTGGTTCAGGGAAAACTTTTCCAAAGACCAGTTCCATGATGTCATCGTCATATTCTGCAATGATAGACAATAACTTTAATGACATATTTTGTTTACAAGCAGCTTTAGGAAAGTCGTTTCTTTAGCTTTCATGTTTATAGTCACGTTTGTGTTTGTTCACAAGTTCACTTTGCTGCAGTGACTTCATATTCTTACAAATGTAATAAAATAGTGACACTAAAATTATACAAATGATTCCTTATGAAAGGAAGCTCATTAGAGAGCAGTGCAGACAGACTTACTACTCTATTAAATCCACTGTGTTGACGCACTTTAATGACTTTGTCACGCTGCATTTTAGCTGATATGGGACTTTATTTACTGGATGCTAAGATTACATCACACTCACGTAGAATAACACACAGGCTCTCTGCTGTTACAATCAGTGGGAAGTTATCATCTGGTGTAAAAGAAGGCGTTGATCAGAAATCACGTTTTATTCCACGAAAATCAGCCAAATCCGCATTAATCTGGGTGCTAACTTTACTAGCATACTGTGCTAGCGATAGCAAGCCGGATGCTAACGCTTTAGTGCTGCTAATGCCCGTAAATCTAAAGTAAAGTTTGTCGACATTTTAGAGTGATATGAAGCTTACCGCTCTGCTGCTGTGTCCCGGTGCTGCCACATTCAGATAAAAATGACTCCTTTTAGATAGATGAAGCCCTCAGTACTTACTAGCCTGAAGACACGAAAGAACGAACCGCGCGCGCGCACACACACACACACACACACAAGCACAAACACAAACACACTACTTTTTCTTCTGTGTTTTTTTAGCAGTAGTGTCATCAGCTCCTGGGTTTAAATACTGCCACACCAACCTTCCTTAAAACGAGGAACAGTTTTGAGCTGTGTGTGGCTAAAATAACCAGACATTCTGCATTTTTCCAATAGGACTACAAAACATCTTAGCGAGAAGAAAAAATGGCGGATTGGCGCTGTGTTTAGCCGAGGGCCATTACCATATTTGGTAGTTATCCTCACTAAATTAATTACTGATGTAATAGATTATGTAAAAACTGAACGGGTGGACAAATATGCCCAAAATTAATTATTAAATATCTAAATAGCAACTCCAGTGAATAATATAAGCCTTTTTGCTCACTTAGACACTTAAAATGTGAAACACACTGTGTTAATGGATAAAAAAGTGGGTTTTTCATGTTATGTCTCCTTTAAAATGACACCAGATCCGGTGACCTTTGGGACATGGTTTGACCCCCTTAGGAAAGTGCTATCATCATGAAACGTTCAGATCACTTACAACTCAATAGATTCTACCTTCCTGAAACGTTTCAGCCTGATTGGACCTTGTTTTCACACAAATGAACCCAGAATGATGTGAAATTGTGCTTCGTGCAACATAATTCTGGGTGCCATTTAAAAACCATAAGTGCTAATGACTCCATTCCTTTTTGGGGTAATGGGGGCTGTTAATTGGAGTACTCTAAAACAAACCTGACCTCTCTAGGACATTCAGAAGCCAAGTTATAAGCCCACAAAGGTGTAACTGGACTACTTCTTTAAAGTGACACCAGGCCCGGTGACCTTTGGGACATGGTTTGACCCCCTATAGGAATGTGCGATCATCATGAAACGTTCAGATCACTTACAACTCAATAGATTCTACCTTCTTGTAACGTTTCAGCCTGATTGGACCTTGTTTTCACACAAATGGACCCAGAATGATGTGAAATTGTGCTTCGTGCAACATAATTCTGGGTGCCATTTACAAACCATAAGTGCTAATGACTCCATTCCTTTTTGTGGTTGTAGGGGCTGTTGATTGGCGTACATTAAAACAAACCTGACCTCTCTAGGACATTCAGAAGCCAAGTTATAAGCCCACAAAGGTGTAACTGGACTACTTCTTTAAAGTGACACCAGGCCCGGTGACCTTTGGCACATGGTTTGACCCCCTATAGGAATGTGCGATCATCATGAAACATTCAGATCACATATAACTCAATAGATTCTACCTTCTTGTAACGTTTCAGCCTGATTGGACCTTGTTTTCACACAAATGGACCCAGAATGATGTGAAATTGTGCTTCGTGCAACATAATTCTGGGTGCCATTTACAAACCATAAGTGCTAATGACTCCATTCCTTTTTGTGGTTGTAGGGGCTGTTGATTGGAGTACACTAAAACAAACCTGACCTCTCTATGACATTCAGAAGCCAAGTTATAAGCCCACAAAGGTGTATCTGGACTACTTCTTTAAATTGACACCAGATCCGGTGACCTTTGGGACATGGTTTGACCCCCTTAGAAAAGTGCTATCATCATGAAACGTTCAGATCACTTACAACTCAACAGATTCTACCTTCCTGTAACGTTTCAGCCTGATTGGACCCTGTTTTCACACAAATGAACCCAGAATGATGTGAAATTGTGCTTCGTGCAACATAATTCTGGGTGCCATTTAAAAACCATAAGGGCTTATGACTCCATTCCTTTTTGAGGTAATAGGGGCTGTTAATTGAAGTACTCTAAAACAAACCTGACCTCTCTAGGATATTCAGAAGCCAAGTTATAAGCCCACAAAGGTGTAACTGGACTACTTTTTTAAAGTGACACCAGGCCCGGTGACCTTTGGGACATGGTTTTACCCCCTATAGCAATGTGCTATCATCATGAAACGTTCAGATCACTTACAACTCAATAGATTCTACCGTCCTGTACCGTTTCAGCCTGATTGGACCTTGTTTGCACACAAATGAACCCAGAATGATGTGAAATTGTGCTTTGTGCAACATAATTCTGGGTGCCATTTAAAATCCATAAGTGCTTATGACTCCATTCCTTTTTGGGGAAATGGGGGCTGTTAATTGGAGTACTCTAAAACAAACCTGACCTTTTTAGGATATTCAGAAGCCAAGTTATAAGCCCACAAAGGTGTAACTGGACTACTTCTTTAAAGTGACACCAGGCCCGGTGACCTTTGGGAGATGGTTTGACCCCCTATAGGAATGTGCGATCATCATGAAACGTTCAGATCACTTACAACTCAATAGATTCTACCTTCTTGTAACGTTTCAGCCTGATTGGACCTTGTTTTCACACAAATGGACCCAGAATGATGTGAAATTGTGCTTCGTGCAACATAATTCTGGGTGCCATTTACAAACCATAAGTGCTAAGGACTCCATTCCTTTTTGTGGTTGTAGGGGCTGTTGACTGGAGTACACTAAAACAAACCTGATCTCTCTAGGACATTCAGAAGCCAAGTTGTAAGCCCACAAATGTGTAACCGGACTACTATTTTAAATTGACACCCGATCCGGTGACCTTTGGGACATGGTTTGACCCCCTTAGGAAAGTTCTATCATCATGAAACGTTCAGATCACTTACAACTCAATAGATTCCACCTTCCTGTAACATTTCAGCCTGATTGGACCTTGTTTTCACACAAATGAACCCAGAATGATGTGAAATTGTGCTTTGTGCAACATAATTCTGGGTGCCATTTAAAAACCATAAGTGCTAATGACTCCATTCCTTTTTGTGGTAATGGGGGCTGTTAATTGGAGTACTCTAAAACAAACCTGACCTCTCTAGGATATTCAGAAGCCAAGTTATAAGCCCACAAATGTGTAACTGGACTACTTCTTTAAATTGAGACCAGATCCGGTGACCTTTGGGACATGTTTTGACCCCCTTAGGAAAGTTCTATCATCATGAAACGTTCATATCACTTACAACTCAATTGATTCTACCTTCTTGTAACGTTTCAGCCTGATTGGACCTTGTTTTCACACAAATGGACCCAGAATGATGTGAAATTGTGCTTCGTGCAACATAATTCTGGGTGCCATTTACAAACCATAGGTGCTAATGACTCCATTCCTTTTTCTGGTTGTAGGGGCTGTCGAATGGAGTACACTAAAACAAACCTGATCTCTCTAGGACATTCAGAAGCCAATTTATAAGCCCACAAATGTGTAACTGGACTACTTCTTTAAATTGACACCAGATCCGGTGACCTTTGGGACATGGTTTGACCCCCTTAGGAAAGTGCTATCATCATGAAACGTTCAGATCACTTACAACTCAATAGATTCTACCTTCCTGAAACGTTTCAGCCTGATTGGACCTTGTTTTCACACAAATGAACCCAGAATGATGTGAAATTGTGCTTCGTGCAACATAATTCTGGGTGCCATTTAAAAACCATAAGTGCTAATGACTCCATTCCTTTTTGGGGTAATGGGGGCTGTTAATTGGAGTACTCTAAAACAAACCTGACCTCTCTAGGACATTCAGAAGCCAAGTTATAAGCCCACAAAGGTGTAACTGGACTACTTCTTTAAAGTGACACCAGGCCCGGTGACCTTTGGGACATGGTTTGACCCCCTATAGGAATGTGCGATCATCATGAAACGTTCAGATCACTTACAACTCAATAGATTCTACCTTCTTGTAACGTTTCAGCCTGATTGGACCTTGTTTTCACACAAATGGACCCAGAATGATGTGAAATTGTGCTTCGTGCAACATAATTCTGGGTGCCATTTAAAAACCATAAGTGCTAATGACTCCATTCCTTTTTGTGGTTGTAGGGGCTGTTGATTGGCGTACATTAAAACAAACCTGACCTCTCTAGGACATTCAGAAGCCAAGTTATAAGCCCACAAATGTGTAACTGGACTACTTCTTTAAAGTGACACCAGGCCCGGTGACCTTTGGGACATGGTTTGACCCCCTATAGGTATGTGCGATCATCATGAAACATTCAGATCACTTACAACTCAATAGATTCTACCTTCTTGTAACGTTTCAGCCTGATTGGACCTTGTTTTCACACAAATGGATCCAGAATGATGTGAAATTGTGCTTCGTGCAACATAATTCTGGGTGCCATTTACAAACCATAAGTGCTAATGACTCCATTCCTTTTTGTGGTTGTAGGGGCTGTTGATTGGAGTACACTAAAACAAACCTGACCTCTCTATGACATTCAGAAGCCAAGTTATAAGCCCACAAAGGTGTATCTGGACTACTTCTTTAAATTGACACCAGATCCGGTGACCTTTGGGACATGGTTTGACCCCCTTAGAAAAGTGCTATCATCATGAAACGTTCAGATCACTTACAACTCAACAGATTCTACCTTCCTGTAACGTTTCAGCCTGATTGGACCTTGTTTTCACACAAATGAACCCAGAATGATGTGAAATTGTGCTTCGTGCAACATAATTCTGGGTGCCATTTAAAAACCATAAGTGCTAATGACTCCATTCCTTTTTGGGGTAATGGGGGCTGTTAATTGGAGTACTCTAAAACAAACCTGACCTCTCTAGGATATTCAGAAGCCAAGTAGTAAGCCCACAAAGGTGTAACTGGACTACTTCTTTAAAGTGACACCAGGCCCGGTGACCTTTGGGACATGGTTTGACCCCCTATAGGAATGTGCAATCATCATGAAACGTTCAGATCACTTACAACTCAATAGATTCTACCTTCTTGTAACGTTTCAGCCTGATTGGACCTTGTTTTCACACAAATGGACCCAGAATGATGTGAAATTGTGCTTCGTGCAACATAATTCTGGGTGCCATTTACAAACAATAAGTGCTAATGACTCCATTCCTTTTTGTGATTGTAGGGGCTGTTGATTGGAGTACATTAAAACAAACCTGACCTCTCTAGGACATTCAGAATCCAAGTTATAAGCCCACAAATGTGTAACTGGACTACTTCTTTAAAGTGACACCAGGCCCGGTGACCTTTGGGACATGGTGTGACCCCCTATAGGTATGAGCGATCATCATGAAACATTCAGATCACTTACAACTCAATAGATTCTACCTTCCTGTAACGTTTCAGCCTGATTGGACCTTGTTTTCACACAAATGGATCCAGAATGATGTGAAATTGTGCTTCGTGCAACATAATTCTGGGTGCCATTTACAAACCATAAGTGCTAATGACTCCATTCCTTTTTGTGGTTGTAGGGGTTGTTGATTGGAGTACACTAAAACAAACCTGACCTCTCTAGGACGTTCAGAAGCCAAGTTATAAGCCCACAAAGGTGTAACTGGACTACTTCTTTAAAGTGACACCAGGCCCGGTGACCTTTGGCACATGGTTTGACCCCCTATAGGAATGTGCGATCATCATGAAACATTCAGATCACTTACAACTCAATAGATTCTACCTTCTTGTAACGTTTCAGCCTGATTGGACCTTGTTTTCACACAAATGGACCCAGAATGATGTGAAATTGTGCTTCGTGCAACATAATTCTGGGTGCCATTTACAAACCATAAGTGCTAATGACTCCATTCCTTTTTGTGGTTGTAGGGGCTGTTGATTGGAGTACACTAAAACAAACCTGACCTCTCTAGGACATTCAGAAGCCAAGTTATAAGCCCACAAAGGTGTAACTGGACTACTTCTTTAAATTGACACCAGATCCGGTGACCTTTGGGACATGGTTTGACCCCCTTAGGAAAGTGCTATCATCATGAAACGTTCAGATCACTTACAACTCAACAGATTCCACCTTCCTGTAACGTTTCAGCCTGATTGGACCCTGTTTTCACACAAATGAACCCAGAATGATGTGAAATTGTGCTTTGTGCAACATAATTCTGGGTGTCATTTAAAAACCATAAGTGCTAATGACTCCATTCCTTTTTGGGGTAATGGGGGCTGTTAATTGGAGTACTCTAAAACAAACCTGACCTCTCTAGGATATTCAGAAGCCAAGTTATAAGCCCACAAAGGTGTAACTGGACTACTTCTTTAAAGTGACACCAGGCCCGGTGACCTTTGGCACATGGTTTGACCCCCTATAGGAATGTGCGATCATCATGAAACATTCAGATCACTTACAACTCAATAGATTCTACCTTCTTGTAACGTTTCAGCCTGATTGGACCTTGTTTTCACACAAATGGACCCAGAATGATGTTAAATTGTGCTTCGTGCAACATAATTCTGGGTGCCATTTACAAACCATAAGTGCTAATGACTCCATTCCTTTTTGTGGTTGTAGGGGCTGTTGATTGGAGTACACTAAAACAAACCTGACCTCTCTAGGACATTCAGAAGCCAAGTTATAAGCCCACAAAGGTGTAACTGGACTACTTCTTTAAATTGACACCAGATCCGGTGACCTTTGGGACATGGTTTGACCCCCTTAGGAAATTGCTATCATCATGAAACGTTCAGATCACTTACAACTCAATTGATTCTACCTTCTTGTAACGTTTCAGCCTGATTGGACCTTGTTTTCCCACAAATGGACCCAGAATGATGTGAAATTGTGCTTCGTGCAACATAATTCTGGGTGCCATTTAAAAACCATAAGTGCTAAGGACTCCATTCCTTTTTGGGGTAATGGGGGCTGTTAATTGGAGTACTCTAAAACAAACCTGACCTCTCTAGGATATTCAGAAGCCAAGTTATAAGCCCACAAAGGTGTAACTGGACTACTTCTTTAAAGTGACACCAGGCCCGGTGACCTTTGGGACATGGTTTGACCCCCTATAGGAATGTGCGATCATCATGAAACGTTCAGATCACTTACAACTCAATAGATTCTACCGTCTTGTAACGTTTCAGCCTGATTGGACGTTGTTTTCACACAAATGGACCCAGATTATGTGAAATTGTGCTTCGTGCAACATAATTCTGGGTGCCATTTACAAACCATAAGTGCTAATGACTCCATTCCTTTTTGTGGTTGTAGGGGCTGTTGATTGGAGTACACTAAAACAAACCTGATCTCTCTAGGACATTCAGAAGCCAAGTTATAAGCCCACAAAGGTGTAACTGGACTACTTCTTTAAAGGAGACATAACATGCTTTTAAGTTATTCCTTTTTACATCTAAATCCTTCAGTTGGGGTCTAAATACAGTGGAACTGCAGTTCTTTGGTCTGATTTCCTCATTATTGTTGCTCTACAGACCCTCATCTACCCCTGTTCTGAGGAGAGTCTTGAGAACGAGCCGTTTTTGGGTACTGTCTCTTTAAACTGGAGGAGGAGCTCTAAACTCCGCCCCCCTCCATAGTGCAGACCTGTACTCTCCTCCCCCAGTCGGACTTTGTAGTTCTATAGAGAAATCATTATTGAGCATAGCAGATTTAGCATAGCATATTAGCATTTTTAAAACATGTGGGGAGGGTAGTTCATCAAGCTGTTTCAAGGCTGCTAACTCTCTCATGCATTTGTCTGTAGTCATTCACACACACCCGTCACGGCCGACGGAGGGACAAGCTAGCAGGCACGTGCGCGCGCGCGCACACACACACACACACACACACACAAGGAATGCTGCTTGCTTATTTATTTCTATAAAAAATGTTTTAAAAAATGATACAGCTCATTAAAACACCATTAAAAGAATACATTTTTTTAAGATCTCTATCTATATATATATATACATACATATAATTATAAATAATTTTATAAGTAGTCTTATTTAATATTGGGTGTCTTAATGGCTGAAAATGGATAAAAAGCAGTTACATTTTAATTTAAAGATTTGAGATTCGAGTCAAAAATAAAGAACATTCCTCCAAATGTTCTTTAATGTGATCATTATAATTCTAATGCTTACAACTTTGTTTTTATTGTCTGCAATGCGTAGCCTATATCTTTATTAAATGTGTTTAGCTGTAAAGTGGTAATTCTCTCTAATGTGTACAGAGAGGTGGACATCAGTGCTGCAGTGAAATTCCCAAGATCAGTCTGCTTTGCTAACAAATATAGTTAAATCTTACCTGCATTCTAAATAAATACCGTTAAGTGAAAACATCAGTAGGCATTGAGTTATTGATAAAATCCCTAACAGCCAGAATGGAAGAAGAGCATGCTGGGTCATCCTGGACCTGAGCCTGTTCTGTGTATTTACCTACAGGATGCAATAAATGTCTACAAGGCTGAGTTTGGACCATTACATCTAAAAGAAAACATACAATCAGTGATTTTTTAAAAATTGTTTACATTAATATACAAATTTTCTAAGTATTAACCTCACAGCAAATAAGTAGAACAATATAATAAACAGGCTTTAGTAGTTAAACAGGCTTTAGTAGTTAAACAGGCGTTGTGCACACAGGTAATTTGTGTCTCGGTGCTGGTGGTGTCTAGGTCTCAGAGTTCCTGTCCTCCTGCCGTCTTCTGTTGTCCTCAGGATACGGATTGATGTTTCCTGATGATGAGGGAGGGGCAGTATGTGGGCTTCAAACTGGTCCTGGATAACAGTGGGAGACCTCCGTTGTCTGAATACTGAGACCAGAGAGTTGGTGAGATGCAGATCTTCTCTACCTCATCTAGAAACGGAGTTGGTTCAGGGAAAACTTTTCCAAAGACCAGTTCCATGATGTCATCGTCATATTCTGCAATGATAGACAATAACTTTAATGACATATTTTGTTTACAAGCAGCTTTAGGAAAGTCGTTTCTTTAGCTTTCATGTTTATAGTCACGTTTGTGTTTGTTCACAAGTTCACTTTGCTGCAGTGACTTCATATTCTTACAAATGTAATAAAATAGTGACACTAAAATTATACAAATGATTCCTTATGAAAGGAAGCTCATTAGAGAGCAGTGCAGACAGACTTACTACTCTATTAAATCCACTGTGTTGACGCACTTTAATGACTTTGTCACGCTGCATTTTAGCTGATATGGGACTTTATTTACTGGATGCTAAGATTACATCACACTCACGTAGAATAACACACAGGCTCTCTGCTGTTACAATCAGTGGGAAGTTATCATCTGGTGTAAAAGAAGGCGTTGATCAGAAATCACGTTTTATTCCACGAAAATCAGCCAAATCCGCATTAATCTGGGTGCTAACTTTACTAGCATACTGTGCTAGCGATAGCAAGCCGGATGCTAACGCTTTAGTGCTGCTAATGCCCGTAAATCTAAAGTAAAGTTTGTCGACATTTTAGAGTGATATGAAGCTTACCGCTCTGCTGCTGTGTCCCGGTGCTGCCACATTCAGATAAAAATGACTCCTTTTAGATAGATGAAGCCCTCAGTACTTACTAGCCTGAAGACACGAAAGAACGAACCGCGCGCGCGCGCACACACACACACACACACAAGCACAAACACAAACACACTACTTTTTCTTCTGTGTTTTTTTAGCAGTAGTGTCATCAGCTCCTGGGTTTAAATACTGCCACACCAACCTTCCTTAAAACGAGGAACAGTTTTGAGCTGTGTGTGGCTAAAATAACCAGACATTCTGCATTTTTCCAATAGGACTACAAAACATCTTAGCGAGAAGAAAAAATGGCGGATTGGCGCTGTGTTTAGCCGAGGGCCATTACCATATTTGGTAGTTATCCTCACTAAATTAATTACTGATGTAATAGATTATGTAAAAACTGAACGGGTGGACAAATATGCCCAAAACTTAATTATTAAATATCTAAATAGCAACTCCAGTGAATAATATAAGCCTTTTTGCTCACTTAGACACTTAAAATGTGAAACACACTGTGTTAATGGATAAAAAAGTGGGTTTTTCATGTTATGTCTCCTTTAAAATGACACCAGATCCGGTGACCTTTGGGACATGGTTTGACCCCCTTAGGAAAGTGCTATCATCATGAAACGTTCAGATCACTTACAACTCAATAGATTCTACCTTCCTGAAACGTTTCAGCCTGATTGGACCTTGTTTTCACACAAATGAACCCAGAATGATGTGAAATTGTGCTTCGTGCAACATAATTCTGGGTGCCATTTAAAAACCATAAGTGCTAATGACTCCATTCCTTTTTGGGGTAATGGGGGCTGTTAATTGGAGTACTCTAAAACAAACCTGACCTCTCTAGGACATTCAGAAGCCAAGTTATAAGCCCACAAAGGTGTAACTGGACTACTTCTTTAAAGTGACACCAGGCCCGGTGACCTTTGGGACATGGTTTGACCCCCTATAGGAATGTGCGATCATCATGAAACGTTCAGATCACTTACAACTCAATAGATTCTACCTTCTTGTAACGTTTCAGCCTGATTGGACCTTGTTTTCACACAAATGGACCCAGAATGATGTGAAATTGTGCTTCGTGCAACATAATTCTGGGTGCCATTTACAAACCATAAGTGCTAATGACTCCATTCCTTTTTGTGGTTGTAGGGGCTGTTGATTGGCGTACATTAAAACAAACCTGACCTCTCTAGGACATTCAGAAGCCAAGTTATAAGCCCACAAAGGTGTAACTGGACTACTTCTTTAAAGTGACACCAGGCCCGGTGACCTTTGGCACATGGTTTGACCCCCTATAGGAATGTGCGATCATCATGAAACATTCAGATCACATATAACTCAATAGATTCTACCTTCTTGTAACGTTTCAGCCTGATTGGACCTTGTTTTCACACAAATGGACCCAGAATGATGTGAAATTGTGCTTCGTGCAACATAATTCTGGGTGCCATTTACAAACCATAAGTGCTAATCACTCCATTCCTTTTTGTGGTTGTAGGGGCTGTTGATTGGAGTACACTAAAACAAACCTGACCTCTCTATGACATTCAGAAGCCAAGTTATAAGCCCACAAAGGTGTATCTGGACTACTTCTTTAAATTGACACCAGATCCGGTGACCTTTGGGACATGGTTTGACCCCCTTAGAAAAGTGCTATCATCATGAAACGTTCAGATCACTTACAACTCAACAGATTCTACCTTCCTGTAACGTTTCAGCCTGATTGGACCCTGTTTTCACACAAATGAACCCAGAATGATGTGAAATTGTGCTTCGTGCAACATAATTCTGGGTGCCATTTAAAAACCATAAGGGCTTATGACTCCATTCCTTTTTGAGGTAATAGGGGCTGTTAATTGAAGTACTCTAAAACAAACCTGACCTCTCTAGGATATTCAGAAGCCAAGTTATAAGCCCACAAAGGTGTAACTGGACTACTTTTTTAAAGTGACACCAGGCCCGGTGACCTTTGGGACATGGTTTTACCCCCTATAGCAATGTGCTATCATCATGAAACGTTCAGATCACTTACAACTCAATAGATTCTACCGTCCTGTACCGTTTCAGCCTGATTGGACCTTGTTTGCACACAAATGAACCCAGAATGATGTGAAATTGTGCTTTGTGCAACATAATTCTGGGTGCCATTTAAAATCCATAAGTGCTTATGACTCCATTCCTTTTTGGGGAAATGGGGGCTGTTAATTGGAGTACTCTAAAACAAACCTGACCTTTTTAGGATATTCAGAAGCCAAGTTATAAGCCCACAAAGGTGTAACTGGACTACTTCTTTAAAGTGACACCAGGCCCGGTGACCTTTGGGAGATGGTTTGACCCCCTATAGGAATGTGCGATCATCATGAAACGTGCAGATCACTTACAACTCAATAGATTCTACCTTCTTGTAACGTTTCAGCCTGATTGGACCTTGTTTTCACACAAATGGACCCAGAATGATGTGAAATTGTGCTTCGTGCAACATAATTCTGGGTGCCATTTACAAACCATAAGTGCTAAGGACTCCATTCCTTTTTGTGGTTGTAGGGGCTGTTGACTGGAGTACACTAAAACAAACCTGATCTCTCTAGGACATTCAGAAGCCAAGTTGTAAGCCCACAAATGTGTAACCGGACTACTATTTTAAATTGACACCCGATCCGGTGACCTTTGGGACATGGTTTGACCCCCTTAGGAAAGTTCTATCATCATGAAACGTTCAGATCACTTACAACTCAATAGATTCCACCTTCCTGTAACATTTCAGCCTGATTGGACCTTGTTTTCACACAAATGAACCCAGAATGATGTGAAATTGTGCTTTGTGCAACATAATTCTGGGTGCCATTTAAAAACCATAAGTGCTAATGACTCCATTCCTTTTTGTGGTAATGGGGGCTGTTAATTGGAGTACTCTAAAACAAACCTGACCTCTCTAGGATATTCAGAAGCCAAGTTATAAGCCCACAAATGTGTAACTGGACTACTTCTTTAAATTGAGACCAGATCCGGTGACCTTTGGGACATGTTTTGACCCCCTTAGGAAAGTTCTATCATCATGAAACGTTCATATCACTTACAACTCAATTGATTCTACCTTCTTGTAACGTTTCAGCCTGATTGGACCTTGTTTTCACACAAATGGACCCAGAATGATGTGAAATTGTGCTTCGTGCAACATAATTCTGGGTGCCATTTACAAACCATAGGTGCTAATGACTCCATTCCTTTTTCTGGTTGTAGGGGCTGTCGAATGGAGTACACTAAAACAAACCTGATCTCTCTAGGACATTCAGAAGCCAATTTATAAGCCCACAAATGTGTAACTGGACTACTTCTTTAAATTGACACCAGATCCGGTGACCTTTGGGACATGGTTTGACCCCCTTAGGAAAGTGCTATCATCATGAAACGTTCAGATCACTTACAACTCAATAGATTCTACCTTCCTGAAACGTTTCAGCCTGATTGGACCTTGTTTTCACACAAATGAACCCAGAATGATGTGAAATTGTGCTTCGTGCAACATAATTCTGGGTGCCATTTAAAAACCATAAGTGCTAATGACTCCATTCCTTTTTGGGGTAATGGGGGCTGTTAATTGGAGTACTCTAAAACAAACCTGACCTCTCTAGGACATTCAGAAGCCAAGTTATAAGCCCACAAAGGTGTAACTGGACTACTTCTTTAAAGTGACACCAGGCCCGGTGACCTTTGGGACATGGTTTGACCCCCTATAGGAATGTGCGATCATCATGAAACGTTCAGATCACTTACAACTCAATAGATTCTACCTTCTTGTAACGTTTCAGCCTGATTGGACCTTGTTTTCACACAAATGGACCCAGAATGATGTGAAATTGTGCTTCGTGCAACATAATTCTGGGTGCCATTTAAAAACCATAAGTGCTAATGACTCCATTCCTTTTTGTGGTTGTAGGGGCTGTTGATTGGCGTACATTAAAACAAACCTGACCTCTCTAGGACATTCAGAAGCCAAGTTATAAGCCGACAAATGTGTAACTGGACTACTTCTTTAAAGTGACACCAGGCCCGGTGACCTTTGGGACATGGTTTGACCCCCTATAGGTATGTGCGATCATCATGAAACATTCAGATCACTTACAACTCAATAGATTCTACCTTCTTGTAACGTTTCAGCCTGATTGGACCTTGTTTTCACACAAATGGATCCAGAATGATGTGAAATTGTGCTTCGTGCAACATAATTCTGGGTGCCATTTACAAACCATAAGTGCTAATGACTCCATTCCTTTTTGTGGTTGTAGGGGCTGTTGATTGGAGTACACTAAAACAAACCTGACCTCTCTAGGACATTCAGAAGCCAAGTTATAAGCCCACAAAGGTGTAACTGGACTACTTCTTTAAAGTGACACCAGGCCCGGTGACCTTTGGCACATGGTTTGACCCCCTATAGGAATGTGCGATCATCATGAAACATTCAGATCACATATAACTCAATAGATTCTACCTTCTTGTAACGTTTCAGCCTGATTGGACCTTGTTTTCACACAAATGGACCCAGAATGATGTGAAATTGTGCTTCGTGCAACATAATTCTGGGTGCCATTTACAAACCATAAGTGCTAATGACTCCATTCCTTTTTGTGGTTGTAGGGGCTGTTGATTGGAGTACACTAAAACAAACCTGACCTCTCTATGACATTCAGAAGCCAAGTTATAAGCCCACAAATGTGTAACTGGACTACTTCTTTAAATTGAGACCAGATCCGGTGACCTTTGGGACATGTTTTGACCCCCTTAGGAAAGTTCTATCATCATGAAACGTTCATATCACTTACAACTCAATTGATTCTACCTTCTTGTAACGTTTCAGCCTGATTGGACCTTGTTTTCACACAAATGGACCCAGAATGATGTGAAATTGTGCTTCGTGCAACATAATTCTGGGTGCCATTTACAAACCATAGGTGCTAATGACTCCATTCCTTTTTCTGGTTGTAGGGGCTGTCGAATGGAGTACACTAAAACAAACCTGATCTCTCTAGGACATTCAGAAGCCAATTTATAAGCCCACAAATGTGTAACTGGACTACTTCTTTAAATTGACACCAGATCCGGTGACCTTTGGGACATGGTTTGACCCCCTTAGGAAAGTGCTATCATCATGAAACGTTCAGATCACTTACAACTCAATAGATTCTACCTTCCTGAAACGTTTCAGCCTGATTGGACCTTGTTTTCACACAAATGAACCCAGAATGATGTGAAATTGTGCTTCGTGCAACATAATTCTGGGTGCCATTTAAAAACCATAAGTGCTAATGACTCCATTCCTTTTTGGGGTAATGGGGGCTGTTAATTGGAGTACTCTAAAACAAACCTGACCTCTCTAGGACATTCAGAAGCCAAGTTATAAGCCCACAAAGGTGTAACTGGACTACTTCTTTAAAGTGACACCAGGCCCGGTGACCTTTGGGACATGGTTTGACCCCCTATAGGAATGTGCGATCATCATGAAACGTTCAGATCACTTACAACTCAATAGATTCTACCTTCTTGTAATGTTTCAGCCTGATTGGACCTTGTTTTCACACAAATGGACCCAGAATGATGTGAAATTGTGCTTCGTGCAACATAATTCTGGGTGCCATTTACAAACCATAAGTGCTAATGACTCCATTCCTTTTTGTGGTTGTAGGGGCTGTTGATTGGCGTACATTAAAACAAACCTGACCTCTCTAGGACATTCAGAAGCCAAGTTATAAGCCCACAAAGGTGTAACTGGACTACTTCTTTAAAGTGACACCAGGCCCGGTGACCTTTGGCACATGGTTTGACCCCCTATAGGAATGTGCGATCATCATGAAACATTCAGATCACATATAACTCAATAGATTCTACCTTCTTGTAACGTTTCAGCCTGATTGGACCTTGTTTTCACACAAATGGACCCAGAATGATGTGAAATTGTGCTTCGTGCAACATAATTCTGGGTGCCATTTACAAACCATAAGTGCTAATGACTCCATTCCTTTTTGTGGTTGTAGGGGCTGTTGATTGGAGTACACTAAAACAAACCTGACCTCTCTATGACATTCAGAAGCCAAGTTATAAGCCCACAAAGGTGTATCTGGACTACTTCTTTAAATTGACACCAGATCCGGTGACCTTTGGGACATGGTTTGACCCCCTTAGAAAAGTGCTATCATCATGAAACGTTCAGATCACTTACAACTCAACAGATTCTACCTTCCTGTAACGTTTCAGCCTGATTGGACCCTGTTTTCACACAAATGAACCCAGAATGATGTGAAATTGTGCTTCGTGCAACATAATTCTGGGTGCCATTTAAAAACCATAAGGGCTTATGACTCCATTCCTTTTTGAGGTAATAGGGGCTGTTAATTGAAGTACTCTAAAACAAACCTGACCTCTCTAGGATATTCAGAAGCCAAGTTATAAGCCCACAAAGGTGTAACTGGACTACTTTTTTAAAGTGACACCAGGCCCGGTGACCTTTGGGACATGGTTTTACCCCCTATAGCAATGTGCTATCATCATGAAACGTTCAGATCACTTACAACTCAATAGATTCTACCGTCCTGTACCGTTTCAGCCTGATTGGACCTTGTTTGCACACAAATGAACCCAGAATGATGTGAAATTGTGCTTTGTGCAACATAATTCTGGGTGCCATTTAAAATCCATAAGTGCTTATGACTCCATTCCTTTTTGGGGAAATGGGGGCTGTTAATTGGAGTACTCTAAAAAAAACCTGACCTTTTTAGGATATTCAGAAGCCAAGTTATAAGCCCACAAAGGTGTAACTGGACTACTTCTTTAAAGTGACACCAGGCCCGGTGACCTTTGGGAGATGGTTTGACCCCCTATAGGAATGTGCGATCATCATGAAACGTTCAGATCACTTACAACTCAATAGATTCTACCTTCTTGTAACGTTTCAGCCTGATTGGACCTTGTTTTTACACAAATGGACCCAGAATGATGTGAAATTGTGCTTCGTGCAACATAATTCTGGGTGCCATTTACAAACCATAAGTGCTAAGGACTCCATTCCTTTTTGTGGTTGTAGGGGCTGTTGACTGGAGTACACTAAAACAAACCTGATCTCTCTAGGACATTCAGAAGCCAAGTTGTAAGCCCACAAATGTGTAACCGGACTACTATTTTAAATTGACACCCGATACGGTGACCTTTGGGACATGGTTTGACCCCCTTAGGAAAGTTCTATCATCATGAAACGTTCAGATCACTTACAACTCAATAGATTCCACCTTCCTGTAACATTTCAGCCTGATTGGACCTTGTTTTCACACAAATGAACCCAGAATGATGTGAAATTGTGCTTTGTGCAACATAATTCTGGGTGCCATTTAAAAACCATAAGTGCTAATGACTCCATTCCTTTTTGTGGTAATGGGGGCTGTTAATTGGAGTACTCTAAAACAAACCTGACCTCTCTAGGATATTCAGAAGCCAAGTTATAAGCCCACAAATGTGTAACTGGACTACTTCTTTAAATTGAGACCAGATCCGGTGACCTTTGGGACATGTTTTGACCCCCTTAGGAAAGTTCTATCATCATGAAACGTTCATATCACTTACAACTCAATTGATTCTACCTTCTTGTAACGTTTCAGCCTGATTGGACCTTGTTTTCACACAAATGGACCCAGAATGATGTGAAATTGTGCTTCGTGCAACATAATTCTGGGTGCCATTTACAAACCATAGGTGCTAATGACTCCATTCCTTTTTCTGGTTGTAGGGGCTGTCGAATGGAGTACACTAAAACAAACCTGATCTCTCTAGGACATTCAGAAGCCAATTTATAAGCCCACAAATGTGTAACTGGACTACTTCTTTAAATTGACACCAGATCCGGTGACCTTTGGGACATGGTTTGACCCCCTTAGGAAAGTGCTATCATCATGAAACGTTCAGATCACTTACAACTCAATAGATTCTACCTTCCTGAAACGTTTCAGCCTGATTGGACCTTGTTTTCACACAAATGAACCCAGAATGATGTGAAATTGTGCTTCGTGCAACATAATTCTGGGTGCCATTTAAAAACCATAAGTGCTAATGACTCCATTCCTTTTTGGGGTAATGGGGGCTGTTAATTGGAGTACTCTAAAACAAACCTGACCTCTCTAGGACATTCAGAAGCCAAGTTATAAGCCCACAAAGGTGTAACTGGACTACTTCTTTAAAGTGACACCAGGCCCGGTGACCTTTGGGACATGGTTTGACCCCCTATAGGAATGTGCGATCATCATGAAACGTTCAGATCACTTACAACTCAATAGATTCTACCTTCTTGTAACGTTTCAGCCTGATTGGACCTTGTTTTCACACAAATGGACCCAGAATGATGTGAAATTGTGCTTCGTGCAACATAATTCTGGGTGCCATTTAAAAACCATAAGTGCTAATGACTCCATTCCTTTTTGTGGTTGTAGGGGCTGTTGATTGGCGTACATTAAAACAAACCTGACCTCTCTAGGACATTCAGAAGCCAAGTTATAAGCCCACAAATGTGTAACTGGACTACTTCTTTAAAGTGACACCAGGCCCGGTGACCTTTGGGACATGGTTTGACCCCCTATAGGTATGTGCGATCATCATGAAACATTCAGATCACTTACAACTCAATAGATTCTACCTTCTTGTAACGTTTCAGCCTGATTGGACCTTGTTTTCACACAAATGGATCCAGAATGATGTGAAATTGTGCTTCGTGCAACATAATTCTGGGTGCCATTTACAAACCATAAGTGCTAATGACTCCATTCCTTTTTGTGGTTGTAGGGGCTGTTGATTGGAGTACACTAAAACAAACCTGACCTCTCTAGGACATTCAGAAGCCAAGTTATAAGCCCACAAAGGTGTAACTGGACTACTTCTTTAAAGTGACACCAGGCCCGGTGACCTTTGGCACATGGTTTGACCCCCTATAGGAATGTGCGATCATCATGAAACATTCAGATCACATATAACTCAATAGATTCTACCTTCTTGTAACGTTTCAGCCTGATTGGACCTTGTTTTCACACAAATGGACCCAGAATGATGTGAAATTGTGCTTCGTGCAACATAATTCTGGGTGCCATTTACAAACCATAAGTGCTAATGACTCCATTCCTTTTTGTGGTTGTAGGGGCTGTTGATTGGAGTACACTAAAACAAACCTGACCTCTCTATGACATTCAGAAGCCAAGTTATAAGCCCACAAATGTGTAACTGGACTACTTCTTTAAATTGAGACCAGATCCGGTGACCTTTGGGACATGTTTTGACCCCCTTAGGAAAGTTCTATCATCATGAAACGTTCATATCACTTACAACTCAATTGATTCTACCTTCTTGTAACGTTTCAGCCTGATTGGACCTTGTTTTCACACAAATGGACCCAGAATGATGTGAAATTGTGCTTCGTGCAACATAATTCTGGGTGCCATTTACAAACCATAGGTGCTAATGACTCCATTCCTTTTTCTGGTTGTAGGGGCTGTCGAATGGAGTACACTAAAACAAACCTGATCTCTCTAGGACATTCAGAAGCCAATTTATAAGCCCACAAATGTGTAACTGGACTACTTCTTTAAATTGACACCAGATCCGGTGACCTTTGGGACATGGTTTGACCCCCTTAGGAAAGTGCTATCATCATGAAACGTTCAGATCACTTACAACTCAATAGATTCTACCTTCCTGAAACGTTTCAGCCTGATTGGACCTTGTTTTCACACAAATGAACCCAGAATGATGTGAAATTGTGCTTCGTGCAACATAATTCTGGGTGCCATTTAAAAACCATAAGTGCTAATGACTCCATTCCTTTTTGGGGTAATGGGGGCTGTTAATTGGAGTACTCTAAAACAAACCTGACCTCTCTAGGACATTCAGAAGCCAAGTTATAAGCCCACAAAGGTGTAACTGGACTACTTCTTTAAAGTGACACCAGGCCCGGTGACCTTTGGGACATGGTTTGACCCCCTATAGGAATGTGCGATCATCATGAAACGTTCAGATCACTTACAACTCAATAGATTCTACCTTCTTGTAACGTTTCAGCCTGATTGGACCTTGTTTTCACACAAATGGACCCAGAATGATGTGAAATTGTGCTTCGTGCAACATAATTCTGGGTGCCATTTAAAAACCATAAGTGCTAATGACTCCATTCCTTTTTGTGGTTGTAGGGGCTGTTGATTGGCGTACATTAAAACAAACCTGACCTCTCTAGGGCATTCAGAAGCCAAGTTATAAGCCCACAAATGTGTAACTGGACTACTTCTTTAAAGTGACACCAGGCCCGGTGACCTTTGGGACATGGTTTGACCCCCTATAGGTATGTGCGATCATCATGAAACATTCAGATCACTTACAACTCAATAGATTCTACCTTCTTGTAACGTTTCAGCCTGATTGGACCTTGTTTTCACACAAATGGATCCAGAATGATGTGAAATTGTGCTTCGTGCAACATAATTCTGGGTGCCATTTACAAACCATAAGTGCTAATGACTCCATTCCTTTTTGTGGTTGTAGGGGCTGTTGATTGGAGTACACTAAAACAAACCTGACCTCTCTAGGACATTCAGAAGCCAAGTTATAAGCCCACAAAGGTGTAACTGGACTACTTCTTTAAAGTGACACCAGGCCCGGTGACCTTTGGCACATGGTTTGACCCCCTATAGGAATGTGCGATCATCATGAAACATTCAGATCACATATAACTCAATAGATTCTACCTTCTTGTAACGTTTCAGCCTGATTGGACCTTGTTTTCACACAAATGGACCCAGAATGATGTGAAATTGTGCTTCGTGCAACATAATTCTGGGTGCCATTTACAAACCATAAGTGCTAATGACTCCATTCCTTTTTGTGGTTGTAGGGGCTGTTGATTGGAGTACACTAAAACAAACCTGACCTCTCTATGACATTCAGAAGCCAAGTTATAAGCCCACAAAGGTGTATCTGGACTACTTCTTTAAATTGACACCAGATCCGGTGACCTTTGGGACATGGTTTGACCCCCTTAGAAAAGTGCTATCATCATGAAACGTTCAGATCACTTACAACTCAACAGATTCTACCTTCCTGTAACGTTTCAGCCTGATTGGACCCTGTTTTCACACAAATGAACCCAGAATGATGTGAAATTGTGCTTCGTGCAACATAATTCTGGGTGCCATTTAAAAACCATAAGGGCTTATGACTCCATTCCTTTTTGAGGTAATAGGGGCTGTTAATTGAAGTACTCTAAAACAAACCTGACCTCTCTAGGATATTCAGAAGCCAAGTTATAAGCCCACAAAGGTGTAACTGGACTACTTTTTTAAAGTGACACCAGGCCCGGTGACCTTTGGGACATGGTTTTACCCCCTGTAGCAATGTGCTATCATCATGAAACGTTCAGATCACTTACAACTCAATAGATTCTACCGTCCTGTACCGTTTCAGCCTGATTGGACCTTGTTTGCACACAAATGAACCCAGAATGATGTGAAATTGTGCTTTGTGCAACATAATTCTGGGTGCCATTTAAAATCCATAAGTGCTTATGACTCCATTCCTTTTTGGGGAAATGGGGGCTGTTAATTGGAGTACTCTAAAACAAACCTGACCTTTTTAGGATATTCAGAAGCCAAGTTATAAGCCCACAAAGGTGTAACTGGACTACTTCTTTAAAGTGACACCAGGCCCGGTGACCTTTGGGAGATGGTTTGACCCCCTATAGGAATGTGCGATCATCATGAAACGTTCAGATCACTTACAACTCAATAGATTCTACCTTCTTGTAACGTTTCAGCCTGATTGGACCTTGTTTTCACACAAATGGACCCAGAATGATGTGAAATTGTGCTTCGTGCAACATAATTCTGGGTGCCATTTACAAACCATAAGTGCTAAGGACTCCATTCCTTTTTGTGGTTGTAGGGGCTGTTGACTGGAGTACACTAAAACAAACCTGATCTCTCTAGGACATTCAGAAGCCAAGTTGTAAGCCCACAAATGTGTAACCGGACTACTATTTTAAATTGACACCCGATCCGGTGACCTTTGGGACATGGTTTGACCCCCTTAGGAAAGTGCTATCATCATGAAACGTTCAGATCACTTACAACTCAATAGATTCCACCTTCCTGTAACATTTCAGCCTGATTGGACCTTGTTTTCACACAAATGGACCCAGAATGATGTGAAATTGTGCTTCGTGCAACATAATTCTGGGTGCCATTTACAAACCATAAGTGCTAATGACTCCATTCCTTTTTGTGGTTGTAGGGTCTGTTGATTGGCATACATTAAAACAAACCTGACCTCTCTAGGACATTCAGAAGCCAAGTTATAAGCCCACAAATGTGTAACTGGACTACTTCTTTAAAGTGACACCAGGCCCGGTGACCTTTGGGACATGGTTTGACCCCCTATAGGTATGTGCGATCATCATGAAACATTCAGATCACTTACAACTCAATAGATTCTACCTTCTTGTAACGTTTCAGCCTGATTGGACCTTGTTTTCACACAAATGGATCCAGAATGATGTGAAATTGTGCTTCGTGCAACATAATTCTGGGTGCCATTTACAAACCATAAGTGCTAATGACTCCATTCCTTTTTGTGGTTGTAGGGGCTGTTGATTGGAGTACACTAAAACAAACCTGACCTCTCTAGGACATTCAGAAGCCAAGTTATAAGCCCACAAAGGTGTAACTGGACTACTTCTTTAAAGTGACACCAGGCCCGGTGACCTTTGGCACATGGTTTGACCCCCTATAGGAATGTGCGATCATCATGAAACATTCAGATCACATATAACTCAATAGATTCTACCTTCTTGTAACGTTTCAGCCTGATTGGACCTTGTTTTCACACAAATGGACCCAGAATGATGTGAAATTGTGCTTCGTGCAACATAATTCTGGGTGCCATTTACAAGCCATAAGTGCTAATGACTCTATTCCTTTTTGTGGTTGTAGGGGCTGTTGATTGGAGTACACTAAAACAAACCTGACCTCTCTATGACATTCAGAAGCCAAGTTATAAGCCCACAAAGGTGTATCTGGACTACTTCTTTAAATTGACACCAGATCCGGTGACCTTTGGGACATGGTTTGACCCCCTTAGAAAAGTGCTATCATCATGAAACGTTCAGATCACTTACAACTCAACAGATTCTACCTTCCTGTAACGTTTCAGCCTGATTGGACCCTGTTTTCACACAAATGAACCCAGAATGATGTGAAATTGTGCTTCGTGCAACATAATTCTGGGTGCCATTTAAAAACCTTAAGTGCTAATGACTCCATTCCTTTTTGGGGTAATGGGGGCTGTTAATTGGAGTACTCTAAAACAAACCTGACCTCTCTAGGATATTCAGAAGCCAAGTTATAAGCCCACAAAGGTGTAACTGGACTACTTCTTTAAAGTGACACCAGGCCCGGTGACCTTTGGCACATGGTTTGACCCCCTATAGGAATGTGCGATCATCATGAAACATTCAGATCACTTACAACTCAATAGATTCTACCTTCTTGTAACGTTTCAGCCTGATTGGACCTTGTTTTCACACAAATGGACCCAGAATGATGTGAAATTGTGCTTCGTGCAACATAATTCTGCGTGCCATTTACAAACCATAAGTGCTAATGACTCCATTCCTTTTTGTGGTTGTAGGGGCTGTTGATTGGAGTACACTAAAACAAATCTGACCTCTCTAGGACATTCAGAAGCCAAGTTATAAGCCCACAAAGGTGTAACTGGACTACTTTAAACTGACACCAGATCCGGTGACCTTTGGGACATGGTTTGACCCCCTTAGGAAAGTGCTATCATCATGAAACGTTCAGATCACTTACAACTCAATAGATTCTACCTTCCTGAAACGTTTCATCCTGATTGGACCTTGTTTTCACACAAATGAACCCAGAATGATGTGAAATTGTGCTTCGTGCAACATAATTCTGGGTGCCATTTAAAAACCATAAGTGCTAATGACTCCATTCCTTTTTGGGGTAATGGGGGCTGTTAATTGGAGTACCCTAAAACAAACCTGACCTCTCTAGGACATTCAGAAGCCAAGTTATAAGCCCACAAAGGTGTAACTGGACTACTTCTTTAAATTGACACCAGATCCGGTGACCTTTGGGACATGGTTTGACCCCCTTAGAAAAGTGCTATCATCATGAAACGTTCAGATCACTTACAACTCAACAGATTCTACCTTCCTGTAACGTTTCAGCCTGATTGGACCCTGTTTTCACACAAATGAACCCAGAATGATGTGAAATTGTAATTCGTGCAACATAATTCTGGGTGCCATTTAAAAACCATAAGGGCTTATGACTCCATTCCTTTTTGAGGTAATAGGGGCTGTTAATTGAAGTACTCTAAAACAAACCTGACCTCTCTAGGATATTCAGAAGCCAAGTTATAAGCCCACAAAGGTGTAACTGGACTACTTTTTTAAAGTGACACCAGGCCCGGTGACCTTTGGGACATGGTTTTACCCCCTATAGCAATGTGCTATCATCATGAAACGTTCAGATCACTTACAACTCAATAGATTCTACCGTCCTGTACCGTTTCAGCCTGATTGGACCTTGTTTGCACACAAATGAACCCAGAATGATGTGAAATTGTGCTTTGTGCAACATAATTCTGGGTGCCATTTAAAATCCATAAGTGCTTATGACTCCATTCCTTTTTGGGGAAATGGGGGCTGTTAATTGGAGTACTCTAAAACAAACCTGACCTTTTTAGGATATTCAGAAGCCAAGTTATAAGCCCACAAAGGTGTAACTGGACTACTTCTTTAAAGTGACACCAGGCCCGGTGACCTTTGGGAGATGGTTTGACCCCCTATAGGAATGTGCGATCATCATGAAACGTTCAGATCACTTACAACTCAATAGATTCTACCTTCTTGTAACGTTTCAGCCTGATTGGACCTTGTTTTCACACAAATGGACCCAGAATGATGTGAAATTGTGCTTCGTGCAACATAATTCTGGGTGCCATTTACAAACCATAAGTCCTAAGGACTCCATTCCTTTTTGTGGTTGTAGGGGCTGTTGACTGGAGTACACTAAAACAAACCTGATCTCTCTAGGACATTCAGAAGCCAAGTTGTAAGCCCACAAATGTGTAACCGGACTACTATTTTAAATTGACACCCGATCCGGTGACCTTTGGGACATGGTTTGACCCCCTTAGGAAAGTGCTATCATCATGAAACGTTCAGATCACTTACAACTCAATAGATTCCACCTCCCTGTAACATTTCAGCCTGATTGGACCTTGTTTTCACACAAATGAACCCAGAATGATGTGAAATTGTGCTTTGTGCAACATAATTCTGGGTGCCATTTAAAAACCATAAGTGCTAATGACGCCATTCCTTTTTGTGGTAATGGGGGCTGTTAATTGGAGTACTCTAAAACAAACCTGACCTCTCTAGGATATTCAGAAGCCAAGTTATAAGCCCACAAATGTGTAACTGGACTACTTCTTTAAATTGACACCAGATCCGGTGACCTTTGAGACATGTTTTGACCCCCTTAGGAAAGTTCTATCATCATGAAACGTTCATATCACTTACAACTCAATTGATTCTACCTTCTTGTAACATTTCAGCCTGATTGGACCTTGTTTTCACACAAATGGACCCAGAATGATGTGAAATTGTGCTTCGTGCAACATAATTCTGGGTGCCATTTACAAACCATAGGTGCTAATGACTCCATTCCTTTTTCTGGTTGTAGGGGCTGTCGAATGGAGTACACTAAAACAAACCTGATCTCTCTAGGACATTCAGAAGCCAATTTATAAGCCCACAAATGTGTAACTGGACTACTTCTTTAAATTGACACCAGATCCGGTGACCTTTGGGACATGGTTTGACCCCCTTAGGAAAGTGCTATCATCATGAAACGTTCAGATCACTTACAACTCAATAGATTCTACCTTCCTGAAACGTTTCAGCCTGATTGGACCTTGTTTTCACACAAATGAACCCAGAATGATGTGAAATTGTGCTTCGTGCAACATAATTCTGGGTGCCATTTAAAAACCATAAGTGCTAATGACTCCATTCCTTTTTGGGGTAATGGGGGCTGTTAATTGGAGTACTCTAAAACAAACCTGACCTCTCTAGGACATTCAGAAGCCAAGTTATAAGCCCACAAAGGTGTAACTGGACTACTTCTTTAAAGTGACACCAGGCCCGGTGACCATTGGGACATGGTTTGACCCCCTATAGGAATGTGCGATCATCATGAAACGTTCAGATCACTTACAACTCAATAGATTCTACCTTCTTGTAACGTTTCAGCCTGATTGGACCTTGTTTTCACACAAATGGACCCAGAATGATGTGAAATTGTGCTTCGTGCAACATAATTCTGGGTGCCATTTACAAACCATAAGTGCTAATGACTCCATTCCTTTTTGTGGTTGTAGGGGCTGTTGATTGGCGTACATTAAAACAAACCTGACCTCTCTAGGACATTCAGAAGCCAAGTTATAAGCCCACAAATGTGTAACTGGACTACTTCTTTAAAGTGACACCAGGCCCGGTGACCTTTGGGACATGGTTTGACCCCCTATACGTATGTGCGATCATCATGAAACATTCAGATCACTTACAACTCAATAGATTCTACCTTCTTGTAACGTTTCAGCCTGATTGGACCTTGTTTTCACACAAATGGATCCAGAATGATGTGAAATTGTGCTTCGTGCAACATAATTCTGGGTGCCATTTACAAACCATAAGTGCTAATGACTCCATTCCTTTTTGTGGTTGTAGGGGCTGTTGATTGGAGTACACTAAAACAAACCTGACCTCTCTAGGACATTCAGAAGCCAAGTTATAAGCCCACAAAGGTGTAACTGGACTACTTCTTTAAAGTGACACCAGGCCCGGTGACCTTTGGCACATGGTTTGACCCCCTATAGGAATGTGCGATCATCATGAAACATTCAGATCACATATAACTCAATAGATTCTACCTTCTTGTAACGTTTCAGCCTGATTGGACCTTGTTTTCACACAAATGGACCCAGAATGATGTGAAATTGTGCTTCGTGCAACATAATTCTGGGTGCCATTTACAAACCATAAGTGCTAATGACTCCATTCCTTTTTGTGGTTGTAGGGGCTGTTGATTGGAGTACACTAAAACAAACCTGACCTCTCTATGACATTCAGAAGCCAAGTTATAAGCCCACAAAGGTGTATCTGGACTACTTCTTTAAATTGACACCAGATCCGGTGACCTTTGGGACATGGTTTGACCCCCTTAGAAAAGTGCTATCATCACGAAACATTCAGATCACTTACAACTCAACAGATTCTACCTTCCTGTAACGTTTCAGCCTGATTGGACCCTGTTTTCACACAAATGAACCCAGAATGATGTGAAATTGTGCTTCGTGCAACATAATTCTGGGTGCCATTTAAAAACCATAAGTGCTAATGACTCCATTCCTTTTTGGGGTAATGGGGGCTGTTAATTGGAGTACTCTAAAACAAACCTGACCTCTCTAGGATATTCAGAAGCCAAGTTATAAGCCCACAAAGGTGTAACTGGACTACTTCTTTAAAGTGACACCAGGCCCGGTGACCTTTGGCACATGGTTTGACCCCCTATAGGAATGTGCGATCATCATGAAACATTCAGATCACTTACAACTCAATAGATTCTACCTTCTTGTAACGTTTCAGCCTGATTGGACCTTGTTTTCACACAAATGGACCCAGAATGATGTGAAATTGTGCTTCGTGCAACATAATTCTGCGTGCCATTTACAAACCATAAGTGCTAATGACTCCATTCCTTTTTGTGGTTGTAGGGGCTGTTGATTGGAGTACACTAAAACAAATCTGACCTCTCTAGGACATTCAGAAGCCAAGTTATAAGCCCACAAAGGTGTAACTGGACTACTTCTTTAAACTGACACCAGATCCGGTGACCTTTGGGACATGGTTTGACCCCCTTAGGAAAGTGCTATCATCATGAAACGTTCAGATCACTTACAACTCAATAGATTCTACCTTCCTGAAACGTTTCATCCTGATTGGACCTTGTTTTCACACAAATGAACCCAGAATGATGTGAAATTGTGCTTCGTGCAACATAATTCTGGGTGCCATTTAAAAACCATAAGTGCTAATGACTCCATTCCTTTTTGGGGTAATGGGGGCTGTTAATTGGAGTACTCTAAAACAAACCTGACCTCTCTAGGACATTCAGAAGCCAAGTTATAAGCCCACAAAGGTGTAACTGGACTACTTCTTTAAAGTGACACCAGGCCCGGTGACCATTGGGACATGGTTTGACCCCCTATAGGAATGTGCGATCATCATGAAACGTTCAGATCACTTACAACTCAATAGATTCTACCTTCTTGTAACGTTTCAGCCTGATTGGACCTTGTTTTCACACAAATGGACCCAGAATGATGTGAAATTGTGCTTCGTGCAACATAATTCTGGGTGCCATTTACAAACCATAAGTGCTAATGACTCCATTCCTTTTTGTGGTTGTAGGGGCTGTTGATTGGCGTACATTAAAACAAACCTGACCTCTCTAGGACATTCAGAAGCCAAGTTATAAGCCCACAAATGTGTAACTGGACTACTTCTTTAAAGTGACACCAGGCCCGGTGACCTTTGGGACATGGTTTGACCCCCTATAGGTATGTGCGATCATCATGAAACATTCAGATCACTTACAACTCAATAGATTCTACCTTCTTGTAACGTTTCAGCCTGATTGGACCTTGTTTTCACACAAATGGATCCAGAATGATGTGAAATTGTGCTTCGTGCAACATAATTCTGGGTGCCATTTACAAACCATAAGTGCTAATGACTCCATTCCTTTTTGTGGTTGTAGGGGCTGTTGATTGGAGTACACTAAAACAAACCTGACCTCTCTAGGACATTCAGAAGCCAAGTTATAAGCCCACAAAGGTGTAACTGGACTACTTCTTTAAAGTGACACTAGGCCCGGTGACCTTTGGCACATGGTTTGACCCCCTATAGGAATGTGCGATCATCATGAAACATTCAGATCACATATAACTCAATAGATTCTACCTTCTTGTAACGTTTCAGCCTGATTGGACCTTGTTTTCACACAAATGGACCCAGAATGATGTGAAATTGTGCTTCGTGCAACATAATTCTGGGTGCCATTTACAAACCATAAGTGCTAATGACTCCATTCCTTTTTGTGGTTGTAGGGGCTGTTGATTGGAGTACACTAAAACAAACCTGACCTCTCTATGACATTCAGAAGCCAAGTTATAAGCCCACAAATGTGTAACTGGACTACTTCTTTAAATTGACACCGGATCCGGTGACCTTTGGGACATCGTTTGACCCCTTAGGAAAGTGTCGCTGACGCCAACGAGCAGAGCAGGAAACAGCAGCAGGATCAGCGCATTCGCTGACGCAGACAAGCAGAGCAGAAAACAGCAGCAGGATCAGCGCAGTAGCAGACGCCGATGAGCAGAGCAGAAAACAGCAGCAGGACCAGCGCAGTCGCCGACGAGCAGAGCAAAAAACAGCAGCAGGAGATGCGCAGTCGCAGACTCCGACGAGCAGAGCAGAAAACAGCAGCAGGATCAGCACAGTCGCTGACGCCGACGAGCAGAGCAAAAAACAGCAGCAGGAGATAAGCAGTCGCAGGCGATCAGAGCAGAAAACAGCAGCAGGATCAGCGCATTCGCTGACGCAGACAAGCAGAGCAGAAAACAGCAGCAGGATCAGCGCAGTAGCAGACGCCGATGAGCAGAGCAGAAAACAGCAGCAGGACCAGCGCAGTCGCCGACGAGCAGAGCAAAAAACAGCAGCAGGAGATGCGCAGTCGCAGACTCCGACGAGCAGAGCAGAAAACAGCAGCAGGATCAGCACAGTCGCTGACGCAGACAAGCAGAGCAGAAAAAAGCAGCAGGATCAACGCAGTCGCCGACGCCGATGAGAAGTGCAGAAAACAGCAGCAGGACCAGCGCAGTCGCCGACGAGCAGAGCAGAAAACAGTACCAGGACCAGCACAGTCGCAGACGGCGACGAGCAGAGCAGAAAACAGCTGCAGGATCAGTGCAGTAGCCGACGCCGATGAGCAGAGCAGAAAAAAGCAGCAGGAGATGCGCAGTCGCAGACGCCAACGAGCTGAGCAGAAAACAGCAGCAGGATCAGCGCAGTAGCCGATGCCGATGAGCAGAGCAGAAAACAGCAGCAGGACAAGCGCAGTCGCCGACGAGCAGAGCAAAAAACAGCAGCAGGAGATGCACAGTCACAGACGCAGACGAGCAGAGCAGAAAACTGCAACAGGACCAGCACAGTCGCAGACGGCGACAAGCAAAGCAGAAAACAGCTGCAGGATCAGCGCAGTCGCTGACGCCGACGAGCAGAGCAGAAAAAAGCAGCAGAAGATGCGCAGTCGCAGACGCCAACGAGCAGAGCAGAAAACAGCAGCAGGATCAGCGCAGTAGCCGACGCCGATGAGCAGAGCAGAAAACAGCAGCAGGACAAGCGCAGTCGCCGACGAGCAGAGCAAAAAACAGCAGCAGGAGATGCGCAGTCACAGACGCCGACGAGCAGAGCAGAAAACAGCAGCAGGATCAGAACAGTCGCTGACGCCGACGAGCAGAGCAAAAAACAGCAGCAGGCGATGCGCAGTCGCAGATGCCAATGAGCAGAGCAGAAAACAGCGCAGGACCAGCGCAGTCGCAAACGCCAATGAGCAGAGCAGACGCCGACGAGCAGAGGCGAAAACATGAGCAGGACCAGCGCAGTCGCCGACGAGCAGAGCAGAAAACAGCAGCAGGACCAGCGCAGACGCCGACGAGCAGAGCAGACGCTGACGAGCAGAGAAGAAAACAGCAGCAGGACCAGCGCAGTCGCCAACGCCAGCGATCAGAGAAGAAAACAACAGCAGGACCAGCGAAGTCGCCGACGGCGACGAGCAGAGCAGGAAACAGCAGCAGGATCAGCGCATTCGCTGACGCAGACGAGCAGAGCAGAAAACAGCAGCAGGATCAGCCCAGTCGCTGACGCCGATGAGCAGAGCAAGAAACAGCAGCAGGATCAGCGCAGTTGCCGACGCCGACGAGCAGAGCAAAAAACAGCAGCAGGAGATGCGCAGTCGCAGACGCCGACGAGCAGAGCAGAAAACAGCGGCAGGATCAGCGCAGTCGCTGACGCCGACGAGCAGAGCAGAAAAAAGCGGCAGGAGATGCGCAGTCGCAGACGCCAACGAGCAGAGCAGAAAACAGCAGCAGGATCAACGCAGTCGCCGACGCCGATGAGCAGAGCAGTAAACAGCAGCAGGTCCAGCGCAGTCGCCGACGAGCAGAGCAGAAAACAGCAGCAGGATCAGCGCAGTCGCCGACACCAATGAGCAGTGGAGAAAACAGCAGCAGGACCAGCGCAGTCGCCGACGAGAAGAGCAAAAAACAGCAGCAGGAGATGCGCAGTCACAGACGCCGACGAGCAGAGCAGAAAACAGCAGCAGGATCAGCGCAGTCGCTGACGCCGACGAGCAGAGCAAAAAACAGCAGCAGGAGATGCACAGTCGCAGACGATCAGAGCAGAAAACAGCAGCAGGGTCAGCGCAGTCGCTGACGCCGACGAGCAGAGCAGAAATAAGCAGCAGGAGATGCGCAGTCGCAGACGCCAATGAGCAGAGCAGAAAACAGCAGCAGGACCAGCGCAGTCGCCGACACCGGCGATCAGAGCAGAAAACAACAGCAGGACAAGCGAAGTCGCCGACGGCGACGAGCAGAGCAGGAATCAGCAGCAGGATCAGCGCATTCGCTGACGCAGACGAGCAGAGCAGAAAACAGCAGCAGGATCAGCCCAGTCGCTGACGCCGATGAGCAGAGCAGAAAAAAGCGGCAGGAGATGCGCAGTCGCAGTTGCCAACGAGCAGAGCAGAAAACAGCAGCAGGATCAACGCAGTCGCCGACGCCGATGAGCAGTGTAGAAAACAGCAGCAGTTCCAGCACAGTCGCCGACGAGCAGAGCAGAAAACAGCAGCAGGATTAGCGCAGTCGCAGACGCCGACGAGCAGAGCAGACGCCGACAAGCAGAGAAGAAAACAGCAGCATGACCAGCGCAGTCGCCGACGATCAGAGCAGAAAACAACAGCAGGACCAGCGCAGTCGCCGACGGCGACGAGCAGAGCAGGAAACAGCAGCAGGATCAGCGCATTCGCTGACACAGACAAGCAGAGCAGAAAACAGCAGCAGGACCAGCGCAGTCGCCGACAGCGACGAGCAGAGCAGGAAACAGCAGCAGGATCAGCGCAGTCGCTAACGCCGACGAGCAGAGCAGAAAAAAGCGGCAGGTGATGCGCAGTCGCAGACGCCAACGAGCAGAGCAGAAAACAGAAGCAGGATCAACGCAGTCGCCGACGCCGATGAGCAGTGCAGAAAACAGCAGCAGGTCCAGCGCAGTCGCCGAGGAGCAGAGCAGAAAACAGCAGCAGGATCAGCACAGTCGCCGACGCCGATGAGCAGTGCAGAAAAAAGCAGCAGGACCAGCACAGTCGCAGACGAGCAGAGCAGAAAATAGTAGCAGGACCAGCGCAGTCGCAGACGCCGATGAGCAGTGCAGAAAACAGCAGCAGGACCAGCGCAGTCACCGACGCCTACGAGCAGAGCAGAAAACAGCAGCATGTTCAGCACAGTCGCCGACGCCAATGAGCAGTGCAGAAAACAGCAGCAGGACCAGCGCAGTCGCCGACGAGCAGTGCAGAAAACAGCAGCAAAACCAGCGCAGTTGCAGACGCCGACGAGCAGAGGCGAAAACAACAGCAGGACCAGCGCAGTCGCCGACGCCGATGAGCAGTGCAGAAAACACCAGCAGGACCAGCGCAGTCACCGATGAGCAGAGCAGAAAACAGCAGCAGGACGAGCGCAGTCGCAGACGCCGACGAGCAGAGCAGACGCCGACGAGCAGAGAAGAAAACAGCAGCAGGACCAGCGCAGTCGCCGACGCCGACGATCAGAGCAGAAAACAACAGCAGGACCAGCGCAGTCGCCGACGGCGACGAGCAGAGCAGGAAACAGCAGCAGGATCAGCGCATTCGCTGACGCAGACAAGCAGAGCAGAAAACAGCAGCAGGATCAGCGCAGTAGCAGACGCCGACGAGCAGAGCAGAAAACAGCAGCAGGAGATGCGCAGTCGCAGACTCCGACGAGCAGAGCAGAAAACAGCAGCAGGATCAGCGCAGTCGCTGACGCCGACGAGCAGAGCAAAAAACAGCAGCAGGAGATGAGCAGTCGCAGGCGATCAGAGCAGAAAACAGCAGCAGGGTCAGCGCAGTCGCTGACGCCGACGAGCAGAGCAGAAAAAAGCAGCAGGATCAACGCAGTCGCCGACGCCGATGAGCAGTGCAGAAAACAGCAGCAGGACCAGCGCAGTCACCGACGAGCAGAGCAGAAAACAGCAACAGGACCAGCACAGTCGCAGACGGCGACGAGCAGAGCAGAAAACAGCTGCAGGATCAGTGCAGTCGCTGACGCCGACGAGCAGAGCAGAAAAAAGCAGCAGAAGATGTGCATTCGCAGACGCCAACGAGCAGAGCAGGAAACAGCAGCAGGATCAGCGCATTCGCTGACGCAGACAAGCAGAGCAGAAAACAGCAGCAGGATCAGCGCAGTAGCAGACGCCGATGAGCAGAGCAGAAAACAGCAGCAGGACCAGCGCAGTCGCCGACGAGCAGAGCAAAAAACAGCAGCAGGAGATGCGCAGTCGCAGACTCCGACGAGCAGAGCAGAAAACAGCAGCAGGATCAGCACAGTCGCTGACGCCGACGAGCAGAGCAAAAAACAGCAGCAGGAGATAAGCAGTCGCAGGCGATCAGAGCAGAAAACAGCAGCAGGATCAGCGCATTCGCTGACGCAGACAAGCAGAGCAGAAAACAGCAGCAGGATCAGCGCAGTCACTGACGCCGACGAGCAGAGCAGAAAAAAGCAGCAGGATCAACGCAGTCGCCGACGCCGATGAGCAGTGCAGAAAACAGCAGCAGGACCAGCGCAGTCGCCGACGAGCAGAGCAGAAAACAATACCAGGACCAGCACAGTCGCAGACGGCGACGAGCAGAGCAGAAAACAGCTGCAGGATCAGTGCAGTAGCCGACGCCGATGAGCAGAGCAGAAAAAAGCAGCAGGAGATGCGCAGTCGCAGACGCCAACGAGCAGAGCAGAAAACAGCAGCAGGATCAGCGCAGTAGCCGACGCCGATGAGCAGAGCAGAAAACAGCAGCAGGACAAGCGCAGTCGCCGACGAGCAGAGCAAAAAACAGCAGCAGGAGATGCACAGTCACAGACGCAGACGAGCAGAGCAGAAAACAGCAACAGGACCAGCACAGTCGCAGACGGCGACAAGCAAAGCAGAAAACAGCTGCAGGATCAGCGCAGTCGCTGACGCCGACGAGCAGAGCAGAAAAAAGCAGCAGAAGATGCGCAGTCGCAGACGCCTACGAGCAGAGCAGAAAACAGCAGCAGGATCAACGCAGTCGCCGACGCCGATGAGCAGTGTAGAAAACAGCAGCAGGTCCAGCACAGTCGCCGACGAGCAGAGCAGAAAACAGCAGCAGGATTAGCGCAGTCGCAGACGCCGACGAGCAGAGCAGACGCCGACAAGCAGAGAAGAAAACAGCAGCCTGACCAGCGCAGTCGCCGACGATCAGAGCAGAAAACAACAGCAGGACCAGCGCAGTCGCCGACGGCGACGAGCAGAGCAGGAAACAGCAGCAGGACCAGTGCAGTTGCCGACGAGCAGAGCAAAAAACAGCAGCAGGAGATGCGCAGTCACAGAGGCCGACGAGCAGAGCAGAAAACAGCAGCAGGATCAGCGCAGTCGCTGACGCCGACGAGCAGAGCAAAAAACAGCAGCAGGAGATGCACAGTCGCAGACGATCAGAGCAGAAAACAGCAGCAGGGTCAGCGCAGTCGCTGACGCCGACGAGCAGAGCAGAAAAAAGCAGCAGGAGATGCGCAGTCGCAGACGCCAATGAGCAGAGCAGAAAACAGAAGCAGGACCAGCGCAGTAGCAGACGCCAATGAGCAGAGCAGACGCCGACGAGCAGAGGCGAAAACAAGAGCAGGACCAGCACAGTCGCCGACGAGCAGAGCAGAAAACAGGAGCAGGACCAGCGCAGACGCCGACGAGCAGAGCAGACGCCGACGAGCAGAGAAGAAAACAGCAGCAGGACCAGCGCAGTCACTGACGCCGGCGATCAGAGCAGAAAACAACAGCAGGACAAGCGAAGTCGCCGACGGCGACGAGCAGAGCAGGAAACAGCAGCAGGATCAGTGCATTCACTGACGCAGACGAGCAGAGCAGAAAACAGCTGCAGTATCAGCCCAGTCGCTGACGCCGACGAGCAGAGCAAAAAACAGCAGCAGGAGATGCGCAGACACCGACGAGCAGAGAAGAAAACAGCAGCAGGATCAGCGCAGTCGCCGACGCGATGAGCAGTGCAGAAAACAGCAGCAGGATCAGCGCAGTCGCCGACGCCGATGAGCAGTGCAGAAAAAAGCAGCAGGATCAGCGCAGTCGCCGACGAGCAGAGCAGAAAACAGCAGCAGGACCAGCGCAGTCGCAGACGCCGATGAGCAGAGCAGACGCCGACAAGCAGAGAAGAAAACAGCAGCATGACCAGCGCAGTCGCCGACGATCAGAGCAGAAAACAACAGCAGGACCAGCGCAGTCGCCGACGGCGACAAGCAGAGCAGGAAACAGCAGCAGGATCAGCGCATTCGCTGACGCAGACAAGCAGAGCAGAAAACAGCAGCAGGACGAGCGCAGTCGCGGACAGCGACGAGCAGAGCAGGAAACAGCAGCAGGATCAGCGCAGTCGCTGACGCCGACGAGCAGAGCAGAAAACAGAAGCAGGATCAACGCAGTCGCCGACGCCGATGAGCAGTGCAGAAAACAGCAGCAGGTCCAGCGCAGTCGCCGAGAAGCAGAGCAGAAAACAGCAGCAGGATCAGCGCAGTCGCCGACGCCGATGAGCAGTGCAGAAAACAGCAGCAGGACCAGCGCTGTTGCCGACGCCTACGAGCAGAGCAGAAAACAGCAGCAGGATCAGCACAGTCGCCGACGCCGATGAGCAGTGCAGAAAAAAGCGGCAGGACCAGCGCAGTCGCCGACGAGCAGAGCAGAAAACAGTAGCAGGATCAGCACAGTCGACGACGCCGATGAGCAGTGCAGAAAAAAAGCAGCAGGACCAGCGCAGTCGCCGACGAGCAGAGCAGAAAACAGTAGCAGGACCAGCGCAGTCGCGGACGCCGATGAGCAGAGGCGAAAACAACGGCAGGACCAGCGCAGTCGCCAACACCGATGAGCAGTGCAGAAAACACCAGCAGGACCAGCGCATTCGCCGCTGAGCAGAGCATAAAACAGCAGCAGGGCCAGCACAGTCGCAGACTCCGACGAGCAGAGCAGACGCCAACAAGCAGAGAAGAAAACAGCAGCATGACCAGGGCAGTCGCCGACGAGCAGAGCAGAAAACAACAGCAGGACCAGCGCAGTCACCGACGGCGACGAGCAGAGCAGGAAACAGCAGCAGGATCAGCGCATTTGCTGACGCAGAGAAGAAGAGCAGAAAACAGCAGCAGGATTAGCGCAGTAGCCGACGCCGATGAGCAGAGCAGAAAACAGCAGCAGGACCAGCGCAGACGCCGACGAGCAGAGCAAAAAACAGCAGCAGGAGATGCGCAGTCGCAGACGCCGACGAGCAGAGCAGAAAACAGCAGTAGGATCAGCGCAGTCACTGATGCCGACGAGCAGAGCAAAAAACAGCAGCAGGAGATGCGCAGTCGCAGACGATCAGAGCAGAAAACAGCAGCAGGGTCAGCGCAGTCGCTGACGCCGACAAGCAGAGCAGAAAAAAAGCAGCAGGAGATGCGCAGTCGCAGACGCCGATGAGCAGAGCAGAAAACAGCAGCAGAATCAACACAGTCGTCGACGCCGATGAGCAGTGCAGAAAACAGCAGCAGGACCAGCGCAGTCGCCGACGAGCAGAGCAGAAAACAGCAGCAGGACCAGCGCAGTCGCAGACGCCGATGAGCAGTGCAGAAAACTGCAGCAGGACCAGCGCAGTCGCCGACGCCAACGAGCAGAGCAGAAAACAGCAGCAGGATCAGCACAGTCGCTGACGCCGATGAGCAGTGCAGAAAAAAGCAGCAGGACCAGTGCATTCGCCGACGAGCAGAGCAGAAAACAGCAGCAGGACCAGCGCAGTCGCAGACGCCGACGAGCAGAGCAGACGCAAACGAGCAGAGGTGAAAACAACAGCAGGACCAGCGCAGTCGCAGACGCCGACGAGCAGAGCAGACGCAGACGAGCAGAGGCGAAAACAACAGCAGGACCAGCGCAGTCGCCGACTCCGATGAGCAGTGCAAAAAACACCAGCAGGACCAGCGCAGTCGCAGACGCCGACGAGCAGAGCAGACGCCGACAAGCAGAGAAAAAAACATCAGCATGACCAGCGCAGATGCCGACGATCAGAGCAGAAAACAACAGCAGGACCAGCGCAGTCGCCGACGGAGAAGAGCAGAGCAGGAAACAGCAGCAGTATCAGCGCATTCGCTGACGCAGACAAGCAGAGCAAAAAACAGCAGCAGGAGATGCACAGTCACAGACAATCAGAGCAGAAAACAGCAGCAGGGTCAGCGCAGTCGCTGACGCCAATGAGCAGTGCAGAAAACAGCAGCAGGACCAGCGCACTCGCCGACGCCTACGAGCAGAGCAGAAAACAGCAGCAGGATCAGCGCAGTCGCCGACGAGCAGAGCAGAAAAATGCAGCAGGACCAGCGCAGTCGCAGACGCCGACAAGCAGAGAAGAAAACAGCAGCAGGATCAGCGCAGTAGCTGACGCCGACGAGCAGAGCAAAAAACAAAAGCAGGAGATGCGCAATCACAGACAATCAGAGCAGAAAACAGCAGCAGGGTCAGCGCAGTCGCTGACGACGACGAGCAGAGCGGAAAAAAGCAGCAGGAGATGCGCAGTCCCAGACGCCAATGAGCAGAGCAGAAAACACTAGCATGACTAGCGCAGTCGCAGACGCCGATGTGCAGAGAAGACGCCGACGAGCAGAGGCGAAAACAACTGCAGGACCAGAGCAGACGCTGACGAGCAGAGAAGAAAACAGTAGCAGGACCAGCGCATTCGCCGACGCCGGCGATCAGAGCAGAAAACAACAGCAGGACCAGCGAAGTCGCCGACGGCGACTAGCAGAGCAGGAAACAGCAGCAGGATCAGCGCATTCGCTGACGCAGACGAGCAGAGCAGAAAACAGCAGCAGGATCAGCCCAGTTGCTGACGCCAATGAGCAGAGCAGAAAACAGCAGCAGGATCAGCGCAGTCGCCGACGCTGACGAGCAGATCAAAAAACAGCAGCAGGAGATGCTCAGTCGCAGACGCCGACGAGCAGAGCAGAAAACAGCAGCAGCATCAGCGCAGTCGCAGACGCCGACGAGCAGAGCAGAAAAAATCGGCGGGAGATGCGCAGTCGCAGACGCCAACGAGCAGAGCAGAAAACAGCAGCAGGATCAGCGCAGTCGCTGACGCCGAAGAGCAGAGCAGAAAAAAGCAGCAGCACATGCGCACTCGCAGACGCCAACGAGCAGAGCAGAAAACAACAGCAGGACCAGCGCAGTCGCCGACGCTGATGAGCAGTGCAGAAAACACCAGCAGGACGAGCGCAGTCGCCGATGAGCAGAGCAGAAAACAGCAGCAGGACCAGCGCAGTCACAGACGCTGACGAGCAGAGCAGACGCCGACGAGCAGAGAAGAAAACAGCAGCAGGACCAGCGCAGTTGCCGACGCCGACGATCAGAGCAGAAAACAACAGCAGGACCAGCGCAGTCGCCGACGCCGACGAGCAGAGCAGAAAACAGCAGCAGGATCAACGCAGTCGCCGACGCCGACGAGCAGAGCAGAAAAAAGCAGCAGGACCAGCGCAGTCGCAGACGCCGACGAGCAGAGCAGACGCCGACGAGCAGAGGCGAAAACAACAGTAGGACCAGCGCAGTCGCCGACGCTGATGAGCAGTGCAGAAAACAGCAGCAGGACAAGCACAGTCGCCGACAAGCAGAGCAGAAAACAGCAGCAGGACCACCGCAGTCGCCGACGAGCAGAGCAGAAAACAGCAGCAGGACCAGCGCAGTCGCCGATGAGCAGAGCAGAAAACAGCAGCAGGACCTGCGCAGTCGCAAACGCCAACGAGCAGAGCAGACGCTGACGAGCAGAGAAGAAAACAACAGCAGGACCAGCGCAGGCGCCGACGGCGACGAGCAGAGCAGAAAACACTAGCAGGACCAGTGCAGTCACCGACGAGCAGAGCATAAAACAGCAGGAGGACCAGCGAAGTCGCAAACGCCAACGAGCAGAGCAGACACTGACGAGCAGAGAAGAAAACAACAGCAGGACCAGCGCAGGCGCCGACGGCGACGAGCAGAGCAGAAATCAGCAGCAGGATCAGCGCAAGCGCTGACGCAGACGAGCAGAGCAGAAAACAGCAGCAGGATCATCCCAGTCGCTGACGGCGATGAGCAGAGCAGAAAATAGAAGCAGGAACAGCACAGTAGCCGACGCCGACAAGCAGAGCAGAAAACAGCAGCAGGGTCAGTGCAGTCGCCGACGCCGACGAGCAGAGCAGAAAACAGCAGAAGGACCAGCGCAGTCGCCGACGCCGTCAATCAGAGCAGAAAACAACAGCAGGACCAGCGCAGTCGCCGACGGCGACGAGCAGAGTAGGAAACAGCAACAGGATCAGCGCCGACGCCGACGAGCAGAGCAAAAAACAGCAGCAGGACCAGCGCAGTCGCCGACGCTGACGAGCAGAGCAGAAAACAGCATCAAGATAAGCGCAGTCGCCGACGCACAGAGCAAAAAACAGCCGCAGGAGATGCGCAGTCTCAGACACCGACGAGAAGAGCAGAAAACAGCCGCAGGATCAGCGCAGTCGCTGACGCCGAAGAGCAGAGCAGAAAAAAGCAGCAGCAGATGCGCAGTCGCAGTCGCCGACGAGCAGAGCAGAAAACAGCAGCAGGATCAGCGCAGTAGCCGACGCCGATGAGCAGTGCAGAAAACAGCAGCAGGACCAGCGCAGTCGCCTTCGCCTACGAGCAGAGCAGAAAAAAGCAGCAGGACCAGCGCAGTCGCAGACGCCGACGAGCAGAGGCGAAAACAACAGCAGGACCAGCGCAGTCGCCGACGCTGATGAGCAGTGCAGAAAACACCAGCAGGACCAGCGCAGTCGCCAAAGAGCAGAGCAGAAAACAGCAGCAGGACCAGCGCAGTTGCAGACGCTGACGAGCAGAGCAGACGCCGACGAGCAGAGAAGAAAACAGCAGCAGGACCAGCGCAGTCGCCGACGCCGATGATCAGAGCAGAAAACAACAGCAGGACCAGCGCAGTCGCCGACGCCGACGAGCAGAGCAGAAAACAGCAGCAGGATCAACGCAGTCGCCGACGAGCAGAGCAGAAAAAAGCAGCAGGACCAGCGCAGTCGCAGACGCCGTCGAGCAGAGCAGACGCCGACGAGCAGAGGCGAAAACAACAGCAGGACCAGCGCAGTCGCCGACGCTGATGAGCAGTGCAGAAAACACCAGCAGGACCAGCGCAGTCGCCGACGAGCAGAGCAAAAAACAGCAGCAGGAGATGCGCATTCGCAGACGCCGACGAGCAGAGCAGAAAACAGCAGCAGGATAAGCGCAGTCGATGACGCTGACGAGCAGAGCAAAAAACAGCAGCAGGAGATGTGCAGTCGCAGATGATCAGAGCAGAAAACAGCAGCAGGGTCAGCGCAGTCGCTGACGCCGACGAGCAGAGCAGAAAAAAGCAGCAGGAGATGCGCTGTTGCAGACGCCAATGAGTAGAGCAGAAAACAGTAGCAGGATCAACACAGTCGCCGACGCCGATGAGCAGTGCAGAAAACAGCAGCAGGACCAGCCTAGTCGCCGACGAGCAGAGCAGAAAACAGCAGCAGGACCAGCGCAGTTGCAGACGCCGATGAGCAGTGCAGAAAACAGCAGCAGGACCAGCGCAGTCGCCGACGAGCAGAGCAGAAAACAGCAGCAGGACAAGCGCAGTCGCAGACGCCGACGAGCAGTGCAGAAAACAGCAGCAGGACCAGCGCAGTCACCGACGAGCAGAGCAGAAAACAGCAGCAGGACAAGCGCAGTCGCAGACGCCGACGAGCAGAGGCGAAAACAACAGCAGGACCAGCGCAGTCGCCGATGAGCAGAGCACAAAACAGCAGCAGGACCAGCGCAGTCGAAGACGCCGACGAGCAGAGCAGAAAACAGCATCAAGATAAGCGCAGTCGCCGACGCACAGAGCAAAAAACAGCCGCAGGAGATGCGCAGTCTCAGACACCGACGAGAAGAGCAGAAAACAGCCGCAGGATCAGCGCAGTCGCTGACGCCGAAGAGCAGAGCAGAAAAAAGCAGCAGCAGAGGCGCAGTCACAGTCGCCGACGAGCAGAGCAGAAAACAGCAGCAGGATCAGCGCAGTAGCCGACGCCGATGAGCAGTGCAGAAAACAGCAGCAGGACCAGCGCAGTCGCCTTCGCCTACGAGCAGAGCAGAAAAAAGCAGCAGGACCAGCGCAGTCGCAGACGCCGACGAGCAGAGGCGAAAACAACAGCAGGACCAGCGCAGTCGCCGACGCTGATGAGCAGTGCAGAAAACACCAGCAGGACCAGCGCAGTCGCCAAAGAGCAGAGCAGAAAACAGCAGCAGGACCAGCGCAGTTGCAGACGCTGACGAGCAGAGCAGACGCCGACGAGCAGAGAAGAAAACAGCAGCAGGACCAGCGCAGTCGCCGACGCCGATGATCAGAGCAGAAAACAACAGCAGGACCAGCGCAGTCGCCGACGCCGACGAGCAGAGCAGAAAACAGCAGCAGGATCAACGCAGTCGCCGACGAGCAGAGCAGAAAAAAGCAGCAGGACCAGCGCAGTCGCAGACGCCGTCGAGCAGAGCAGACGCCGACGAGCAGAGGCGAAAACAACAGCAGGACCAGCGCAGTCGCCGACGCTGATGAGCAGTGCAGAAAACACCAGCAGGACCAGCGCAGTCGCCGACGAGCAGAGCAAAAAACAGCAGCAGGAGATGCGCATTCGCAGACGCCGACGAGCAGAGCAGAAAACAGCAGCAGGATAAGCGCAGTCGATGACGCTGACGAGCAGAGCAAAAAACAGCAGCAGGAGATGCGCAGTCGCAGATGATCAGAGCAGAAAACAGCAGCAGGGTCAGCGCAGTCGCTGACGCCGACGAGCAGAGCAGAAAAAAGCAGCAGGAGATGCGCTGTTGCAGACGCCAATGAGTAGAGCAGAAAACAGTAGCAGGATCAACACAGTCGCCGACGCCGATGAGCAGTGCAGAAAACAGCAGCAGGACCAGCCTAGTCGCCGACGAGCAGAGCAGAAAACAGCAGCAGGACCAGCGCAGTTGCAGACGCCGATGAGCAGTGCAGAAAACAGCAGCAGGACCAGCGCAGTCGCCGACGAGCAGAGCAGAAAACAGCAGCAGGACAAGCGCAGTCGCAGACGCCGACGAGCAGAGGCGAAAACAACAGCAGGACCAGCGCAGTCGCCGATGAGCAGAGCACAAAACAGCAGCAGGACCAGCGCAGTCGAAGACGCCGACGAGCAGAGCAGACGCCGACGAGCAGAGAAGAAAACAGCAGCAGGACCAGCGCAGTCGCCGACCGCGACGAGCAGAGCAGGAAACAGCAGCAGGATCAGCGCATTCGCTGACGCAGACAAGCAGAGCAGAAAACAGCAGCAGGATCAGCGCAGTAGCCGACGCCGATGAGCAGAGCAGAAAACAGCAGCAGGACCAGCGCAGTCGCCGACGAGCAGAGCAAAAAACAGCAGCAGGAGATGCGCAGTGGCAGACGCCGACGAGCAGAGCAGAATACAGCAGCAGGATCAGCGCAGTCGCTGACGCCGACGAGCAGAGCGAAAAACAGCAGCAGGAGATGCGCAGTCGCAGACAATCAGAGCAGAAAACAGCAGCAGGGTCAGCGCAGTCACTGATGCCAACAAGCAGAGCAGAAAAAAGCAGCAGGAGATGCGCAGTCGCAGATGCCAATTAGCAGAGCAGAAAACAGCAGCATGACCAGCGCAGTCGCTGACGCCGATGAGCAGAGCAGACGTCGACGAGCAGAGGCGAAAACAACTGCAGGACCAGCGCAGTCGCCGACGAGCAGAGCAGAAAACAGCAGCAGGACCAGCGCAGACGCCGACGAGCAGAGCAGACGCCGACGAGCAGAGAAGAAAACAGCAGCAGGACCAGCGCAGTCGCCAACGCCGGCGATCAGAGGAGAAAACAACAGCAGGACCAGCGAAGTCGCCGACGAGCAGAGCAGAAAACAGCAGCAGGACAAGCGCAGTCGCAGTCGCAGACGCCGACGAGCAGAGGCGAAAACAACAGCAGGACCAGCCCAGTCGCCGACGCCGATGAGCAGTGCAGAAAACACCAGCAGGACCAGCGCAGTCGCCGACGAGCAGAGCAGAAAACAGCAGCAGGACAATCGCAGTCGCAGACGCCGACGAGCAGAGGCGAAAACAACAGCAGGACCAGCCAAGTCGCCGACGCCGATGAGCAGTGCAGAAAACCCCAGCAGGACCAGCGCAGTCGCCGATAAGCAGAGCACAAAATAGCAGCAAGACCAGTGCAGTCGCAGACGCCGACGAGCAGAGCAGACGCCGACGAGCAGAGAAGAAAACAGCAGCAGGACCAGCGCAGTCGCCAACGCCGATGATCAGAGCAGAAAACAACAGCAGGACCAGCACAGTCGCCGACGGTGACGAGCAGAGCAGGAAACAGCAGCAGGATCAGCGCATTCGCTGACGCAGACAAGCAGAGCAGAAAACAGCAGCAGGATCAGCGCAGTAGCCGACGCCGATGAGCAGAGCAGAAAACAGCAGCAGGTCCAGCGCAGTCGCCGACGAGCAGAGCAAAAAACAGCAGCAGGAGATGCGCAGTTGCAGAAGCCGACGAGCAGAGCAGAAAACAGCAGCAGGATCAGCGCAGTCGCTGACGCCGACGAGCAGAGCAAAAAACAGCAGCAGGAGATGAGCAGTCGCAGACGATCAGAGCAGAAAACAGCAGCAGGGTCAGCGCAGTCACTGACGCCGATGAGCAGAGCAGAAAAAAGCAGCAGGAGATGCGCAGTCGCAGACGCCAATGAGCAGAGCAGAAAACAGCAGCATGACCAGCGCAGTCGCAGACGCCGATGAGCAGAGCAGATGTCGACGAGCAGAGGCGAAAACAACTGCAGGACCAGCGCAGTCGCTGACGAGCAGAGCAGAAAACAGCAGCAGGACCAGCGCAGACGCCGACGAGCAGAGCAGACGCCGACTAGCAGAGAAGAAAACAGCAGCAGGACCAGCGCAGTCGCCGACGCCGGCCATCAGAGCAGAAAACAACAGCAGGACCAGCGAAGTCGCCGACGGCGATGAGCAGAGCAGGAAACAGCAGCAGGATCAGCGCATTCGCTGACGCAGACGAGCAGAGCAGAAAACAGCAGCAGGATCAGCCCAGTCGCTGACGCCAATGAGCAGAGCAGAAAACAGCAGCAGGATCAGCGCAGTCGCCGACGCCGACGAGCAGAGCAAATAACAGCAGCAGGAGATGCGCAGTCGCAGACGCCGACGAAGAGAGCAGAAAACACCGGCAGGATCAGCGCAGTCCCTGACGCCAACGAGCAGAGCAGAATAAATCGGCAGGATATGGGCAGTCGCAGACGCAAACGAGCAGAGCAGAAAACAGCAGCAGGATCAACGCAGTCGCCGAAGCCGATGAGCAGTGCAGAAAACAGCAGCAGGTCCAGCGCAGTCGCCGACGCCTTTGAGCAGAGCAGAAAACAGCAGCAGGATCAGAACAGTCGCCGACGCCAATTAGCAGTGCAGAAAACAGCAGCAGGACCAGCGCAGTCGCCGACGAGCAGAGCAGAAAACAGCAGCAGGACCAGCGCAGTCGTAGGCGCCGACGAGCAGAGGCGAAAACACCAGCAGGACCAGCGCAGTCGCCGATGAGCAGAGCAGAAAACAGCAGCAGGACCAGCGCAGTCGCAGACGCCGACGAGCAGAGCAGACGCCGACGAGCAGAGAAGAAAACAGCAGCAGGACCAGCGCAGTTGCCGACGCCGGCGATCAGAGCAGAAAAGAACAGCAGGACCAGCGAAGTCGCCGACGGCGATGAGCAGAGCAGGAAACAGCAGCAGGATCAGCGCATTCGCTGACGCAGACGAGCAGAGCAGAAAACAGCAGCAGGATCAGCCCAGTCGCTGACGCCAATGAGCAGAGCAGAAAACAGCAGCAGGATCAGCGCAGTCGCCGACACCGACGAGCAGAGCAAATAACAGCAGCAGGAGATGCGCAGTCGCAGACGCCGACGAAGAGAGCAGAAAACAGCAGCAGGATCAGCGCAGTCCCTGACGTCAACGAGCAGAGCAGAAAAAATCGACAGGAGATGCGCGGTCGCATACGCAAACAAGCAGAGCAGAAAACAGCAGCAGGATCAACGCAGTCGCCGAAGCCGATGAGCAGTGCAGAAAACAGCAGCAGTTCGAGCGCAGTCGCCGACGCCTTTGAGCAGAGCAGAAAACAGCAGCAGGATCAGCACAGTCGCCGTCGCCAATGAGCAGTGCAGAAAACAGCAGCAGGACCAGCGCAGTCGCCGACGAGCAGACTAGAAAACAGCAGCAGGACCAGCGAAGTCGCAAGCGCCGAAGAGCAGAGGCGAAAACAACAGCAGGACCAGCGCAGTCGCCGACGCCGATGAGCAGTGTAGAAAACACCAGCAGGACCAGCGCAGTCGCCGATGAGCAGAGCAGAAAACAGCAGCAGGACCAGCGCAGTCGCAGACGCCGACGAGCAGAGCAGACGCCCACGAGCAGAGAAGAAAACAGCAGCAGGACCAGCGCAGTCGCCGATGCCGACGATCAGAGCAGAAAACAACAGCAGGACCAGCGCAGTTGCCGACGGCGACGAGCAGAGCAGGAAAAAGCAGCAGGATCAGCGCATTCGCTGATGCAGACAAGCAGAGCAGAAAACAGCAGAAGGATCAGCGCAGTAGCCGACGCCGATGAGCAGAGCAGAAAACAGCAGCAGGACCAGCGCAGTCGCCGACGAGCAGAGCAAAAAACAGCAGAAGGATAAGCACAGTCGCTGACGCTGACGAGCAGAGCAAAAAACAGCAGCAGGAGATGCGCAGTCGCAGACGATCAGAGCAGAAAACAGCAGCAGGGTCAGCGCAGTCGCTGACGCCGACGAGCAGAGCAGAAAAAATCAGCAGGAGATGCGCAGTCGCAGACGCCAATGAGCAGAGCAGAAAACAGCAGCAGGATCAACATAGTCGCCGACGCCGATGAGCAGTGCAGAAAACAGCAGCAGGACCAGCGCAGTCGCCGCCGAGCAGAGCAGAAAACAGCAGCAGGACCAGCGGAGTCGCAGACGCCGATGAGCAGTGCAGAAAACAGCAGCAGGACCAGCGCAGTCGCCGACGCCTACGAGCAGAGCAGAAAACAGCAGCAGGGTCAGCACAGTCGCCGACGCCGATGAGCAGTGCAGAAGACAGCAGCAGGACCAGCGCAGTCGCCGACGAGCAGAGCAGAAAACAGCAGCAGGACCAGCGCAGTCGCAGGCGCCGACGAGCAGAGGCGAAAACAACAGCAGGACCAGCGCAGTCGCCGACGCCGATGAGCAGTGTAGAAAACACCAGCAGGACCAGCGCAGTCGCCGATGAGCAGAGCAGAAAACAGCAGCAGGACCAGCGCAGTCGCAGACGCCGACGAGCAGAGCAGACGCCGACGAGCAGAGAAGAAAACAGCAGCAGGACCAGCGCAGTCGCCGATGCCGACGATCAGAGCAGAAAACAACAGCAGGACCAGCGCAGTTGCCGACGGCGACGAGCAGAGCAGGAAAAAGCAGCAGGATCAGCGCATTCGCTGATGCAGACAAGCAGAGCAGAAAACAGCAGAAGGATCAGCGCAGTAGCCGACACCGATGAGCAGAGCAAAAAACAGCAGAAGGATAAGCACAGTCGCTGACGCTGACGAGCAGAGCAAAAAACAGCAGCAGGAGATGCGCAGTCGCAGACGATCAGAGCAGAAAACAGCAGCAGGGTCAGCGCAGTCGCTGACGCCGACGAGCAGAGCAGAAAAAATCAGCAGGAGATGCGCAGTCGCAGACGCCAATGAGCAGAGCAGAAAACAGCAGCAGGATCAACATAGTCGCCGACGCCGATGAGCAGTGCAGAAAACAGCAGCAGGACCAGCGCAGTCGCCGCCGAGCAGAGCAGAAAACAGCAGCAGGACCAGCGGAGTCGCAGATGCCGATGAGCAGTGCAGAAAACAGCAGCAGGACCAGCTCAGTCGCCGACGCCTACGAGCAGAGCAGAAAACAGCAGCAGGATCAGCACAGTCGCCGACGCCGATGAGCAGTGCAGAAAACAGCAGTAGGACCAGCGCAGTCGCCGACGAGCAGAGCAGAAAACAGCAGCAGGACAAGCGTAGTCGCAGACGCCGACGAGCAGAGGCGAAAACAACAGCAGGACCAGCGCAGTCGCCGACGCCGATGAGCAGTGCAAAAAAACCCAGCAGGACCAGCGCAGTCACCGATGAGCAGAGCAGAAAACAGCTGCAGGACCAGCGCAGTCGCAGACGCCGACGAGCAGAGCAGACGCCGACGAGCAGAGAAGAAAACAGCAGCAGGACCAGCGCAGTCGCCGACGCCGACGATCAGAGCAGAAAACAACTGTGGGACCAGCGCAGTCGCCGACGGCGACGAGCAGAGCAGGAAACGGCAGCAGGATCAGCGCATTCGCTGACGCAGACAAGCAGAGCAGAAAACAGCAGCAGGACAAGCGCAGTAGCCGACTCCGATGAGCAGATCAGAAAACAGCAGCAGGACCAGCGCAGTCGCCGACGAGCAGAGCAAAAAAAAGCAGCAGGAGATGCGCAGTCGCGGACGCCGACGAGCAGAGCAGAAAACAGCAGCAGGACCAGCGCTGACGCCGACGAGCAGAGCAAAAAACAGCAGCAGGAGATGCGCAGTCGCAGACGATCAGAGCAGAAAACAGCAGCAGGGTCAGCGCAGTCGCTGACGCCGACGAGCAGAGCCGAAAAAAGCAGCAGGAGATGCGCAGCCGCAGACGCCAATGAGCAGAGCAGAAAACAACTCAAGGACCAGCGCAGTCGCCGACGAGCAGTGCAGAAAACAGCAGCAGGATCATCGCAGTTGCCGACGCCGACGATCAGAGCAGAAAACAATAGCAGGACGAGCGCAGTCGCCGACGGCGACAGGCAGAGCAGAAGACAGCAGCAGGATCAGCGCAGTTGCTGACCTCGACGAGCAGAGCAGAAAACAGCATCAGCGCAGTCGCTGATGCCAACGGGCAGAGCAGAAAACAGCAGCAGGACCAGCGCAGTCGCCGACGCCGACGAGCAAAGAAGAAAACAGCAACAGGACCAGCGCAGTCGCCGACGCCGACGAGCAGAGCAGAAAACAGCAGCAGGATCAGCGCAGTAGCAGACGCCGATGAGCAGAGCAGAAAACAGCAGCAGGATCAGCGCAGTCGCCGACGCCGACGAGCAGAGCAAAAAACAGCAGCATCATCAGCGCAGTCGCAGACGTCGACGAGCAGAGCAGAAAACAGCAGCAGGATCAGCGTAGTCGCTGACACCGACGAGCAGAGCAGAAAACAGCAGCAGGATCAGCGCAGTCGCTGACGCCGACGAGCAGAGCAGAAAAAATGGTAAATGGTAAATGGCCTGTATTTGATATAGCGCCTTCTAGAGTCCTGGAACCCCCCAAGGCGCTTTACAACACAATCAGTCATTCACCCATTCACACACACATTCACACACTGGTGGGGATGAGCTACAGTGTAGCCACAGCTGCCCTGGGGCGCACTGACAGAGGCGAGGCTGCCGAGCACTGGCGCCACCGGTCCCTCCGACCACCACCAGCAGGCAACGTGGGTTAAGTGTCTTGCCCAAGGACACAACGACAGCGACAGACTGAGCGGGTCTCGAACCTGCGACCTTCCGATTGCGAGGCGAGCACTTAACTCCTGTGCCACCGTCGCCACCAGGAGATGCGCAGACGCCAACGAGCAGAGCAGAAAACAGCAGCAGGATCAACGCAGTCGCCGACGCCGATGAGCAGTGCAGAAAACAGCAGCAGGACCAGAGCAGTCACCGACGAGCAGAGCAGAAAACAGCAGCAGGACCAGCGCAGTCGGCGACGCCTACTAGCAAAGCAGAAAACAGCAGCAGGATCAGCGCAGTCGCCGACGCCGATGAGCAGTGCAGAAAACAGCGGCAGGACCAGCGCAGTCGCCGACGCATACGAGCAGAGCAGAAAACAGCAGCAGGATCAGCGCAGTCGCTGACGAGCAGAGCAGAAAACAGCAGCAGGACCAGCGCAGTCGCAGACGCCGATGAGCAGAGCAGAAAACAGCAGCAGGACCAGCGCAGTCGCCGACGAGCAGAGCAAAAAACAACAGCAGGAGATGCGCAGTCGCAGACGCCGACGAGCAGAGCAAAAACAGCAGCAGGATCAGCACAGTCGCTGACGCCGACGAGCAGAGCAAAAAACAGCAGCAGGAGATGCGCAGTCGCAGACGATCAGAGCAGAAAACAGCAGCAGGGTCAGAGCAGTCGCTGATGCCGACGAGCAGAGCAGAAAAAAGCAGCAGGAGATGCGGAGTCGCCGACGCCTACGAGCAGAGCAGAAAAAATCGGCAGGAGATGTGCAGTCGCAGAAGCCAACGAGCAGAGCAGAAAACAGCAGCAGGATCAACGCAGTCGCCGACGCCGATGAGCAGTGCAGAAAACAGCAGCAGGTCCAGCGCAGTCGCCGACGAGCAGAGCAGAAAACAGCAGCAGGATCAGCGCAGTCGCCGTCGCTGATGAGCAGTGCAGAAAAAAGCAGCAGGACCAGCGCAGTAACCGACTCCTACGAGCAGAGCAGAAAACAGCAGCAGGACCAGCGCAGTCGCAGACGCCGACGAGCAGAGGCGAAAACAACAGCAGGACCAGCGCAGTCGCCGACGCCGATGAGCAGTGCAAAAAACACCAGCAGGACCAGCGCAGTCGCCGATGAGCAGAGCAGAAAACAGCAGCAGGACCAGCGCAGTCGCAGACGCCGACGAGCAGAGCAGACGCCGACGAGCAGAGAAGAAAACTGCAGCAGGACCAGCGCAGTCGCCGACGCCGACGATCAGAGCAGAAAACAACAGCAGGACCAGCGCAGTCGCCAACGTCGACGAGCAGAGCAGGATACAGCAGCAGGATCAGCGCATTCGCTGACGCAGACAACCAGAGCAGAAAACAGCAGCAGGATCAGCGCAGTAGCCGACGCCGATGAGCAGAGCAGAAAACAGCAGCAGGACCAGCGCAGTCGCCGACGAGCAGAGCAAAAAACAGCAGCAGGAGATGCGCAGTCGCAGACGCCGACGAGCAGAGCAGAAAACAGCAGCAGGATCAGCACAGTCGCTGACGCCGACGAGCAGAGCAAAAAACAGCAGCAGGAGATGCGCAGTCGCAGACGATCAGAGCAGAAAACAGCAGCAGGGTCAGCGCAGTCGCTGACGCCGACGAGCAGAGCAGAAAAAAGCAGCAGGAGATGCGCAGTCGCAGACGCCAATGAGCAGAGCAGAAAACAGCAGCAGGATCAACGCAGTCACCGACGCCTATGAGCAGTGCAGAAAACAGCAGCAGGACCAGCGCAGTCGCCGACGAGCAGAGCAGAAAACAGCAGCAGGACCAGCGCAGTCGCAGACGCCGATGAGCAGTGCAGAAAACAGCAGCAGGACCAGCGCAGTCGCCGACGCCTACGAGCAGAGCAGAAAAAATCGGCAGGAGATGTGCAGTCGCAGAAGCCAACGAGCAGAGCAGAAAACAGCAGCAGGACCAGCGCAGTCGCAGACGCCGATGAGCAGTGCAGAAAACAGCAGCAGGACCAGAGCAGTCACCGACGAGCAGAGCAGAAAACAGCAGCAGGACCAGCGCAGTCGGCGACGCCTACTAGCAAAGCAGAAAACAGCAGCAGGATCAGCGCAGTCGCCGACGCCGATGAGCAGTGCAGAAAACAGCAGCAGGACCAGCGCAGTCGCCGACGCCTACGAGCAGAGCAGAAAACAGCAGCAGGATCAGCGCAGTCGCTGACGAGCAGAGCAGAAAACAGCAGCAGGACCAGCGCAGTCGCAGACGCCGATGAGCAGAGCAGAAAACAGCAGCAGGACCAGCGCAGTCGCCGACAAGCAGAGCAAAAAACAGCAGCAGGAGATGCGCAGTCGCAGACGCCGACGAGCAGAGCAAAAACAGCAGCAGGATCAGCACAGTCGCTGACGCCGACGAGCAGAGCAAAAAACAGCAGCAGGAGATGCGCAGTCGCAGACGATCAGAGCAGAAAACAGCAGCAGGGTCAGAGCAGTCGCTGACGCCGACGAGCAGAGCAGAAAAAAGCAGCAGGAGATGCGGAGTCGCCGACGCCTACGAGCAGAGCAGAAAAAATCGGCAGGAGATGTGCAGTCGCAGAAGCCAACGAGCAGAGCAGAAAACAGCAGCAGGATCAACGCAGTCGCCGACGCCGATGAGCAGTGCAGAAAACAGCAGCAGGTCCAGCGCAGTCGCCGACGAGCAGAGCAGAAAACAGCAGCAGGATCAGCGCAGTCGCCGTCGCTGATGAGCAGTGCAGAAAAAAGCAGCAGGACCAGCGCAGTAACCGACGCCTACGAGCAGAGCAGAAAACAGCAGCAGGACCAGCGCAGTCGCAGACGCCGACGAGCAGAGGCGAAAACAACAGCAGGACCAGCGCAGTCGCCGACGCCGATGAGCAGTGCAAAAAACACCAGCAGGACCAGCGCAGTCGCCGATGAGCAGAGCAGAAAACAGCAGCAGGACCAGCGCAGTCGCAGACGCCGACGAGCAGAGCAGACGCCGACGAGCAGAGAAGAAAACTGCAGCAGGACCAGCGCAGTCGCCGACGCCGACGATCAGAGCAGAAAACAACAGCAGGACCAGCGCAGTCGCCAACGTCGACGAGCAGAGCAGGATACAGCAGCAGGATCAGCGCATTCGCTGACGCAGACAACCAGAGCAGAAAACAGCAGCAGGATCAGCGCAGTAGCCGACGCCGATGAGCAGAGCAGAAAACAGCAGCAGGACCAGCGCAGTCGCCGACGAGCAGAGCAAAAAACAGCAGCAGGAGATGCGCCGTCGCAGACGCCGACGAGCAGAGCAGAAAACAGCAGCAGGATCAGCACAGTCGCTGACGCCGACGAGCAGAGCAAAAAACAGCAGCAGGAGATGCGCAGTCGCAGACGATCAGAGCAGAAAACAGCAGCAGGGTCAGCGCAGTCGCTGACGCCGATGAGCAGAGCAGAAAAAAGCAGCAGGAGATGCGCAGTCGCAGACGCCAATGAGCAGAGCAGAAAACAGCAGCAGGATCAACGCAGTCACCGACGCCTATGAGCAGTGCAGAAAACAGCAGCAGGACCAGCGCAGTCGCCGACGAGCAGAGCAGAAAACAGCAGCAGGACCAGCGCAGTCGCAGACGCCGATGAGCAGTGCAGAAAACAGCAGCAGGACCAGCGCAGTCGCCGACGCCTACGAACAGAGATGAAAACAGCAGCAGGATCAGCACATTTGCCGACGCCGATGAGCAGTGCAGAAAACAGCAGCAAGACCAGCGCAGTCGCTGACGAGCAGAGCAGAAAACAGCAGCAGGACCAGCACAGTCGCAGACGTCGACGAGCAGAGGCGAAAACAACAGCAGGAAAAGCGCAGTCGCCGACACGGATGAGCAGTGCAGAAAACACCAGCATGAACAGCACAGTCGCCGATGAGCAGAGCAGAAAACAGCAGCAGGACCAGCGCTGTCGCAGACGCCGACAAGCAGAGCAGACACCGACGAGCAGAGAAGAAAACAGCAGCAGGACCAGCGCAGTCGCCGACGCCGACGATCAGAGCAGAAAACAACAGCAGGACCAGCGCAGTCGCCGACGGCGATGAGCAGAGCAGGAAACAGCAGCAGGATCAGCGCATTCACTGACGCAAACAAGCAGAGCAGAAAACAGCAGAAGGATCAGTGCAGTAGCCGACGCCGATGAGCAGAGCAGAAAACAGCAGCAGGACCAGCGCAGTCGCCGACGAGCAGAGCAAAAAACAGCAGCAGGAAATGAGCAGTCGCAGACGCCGACGAGCAGAGCAGAAAACAGCAGCAGGATAAGCGCAGTCGCTGATGCCGACAAGCAGAGCAAAAAACAGCAGCAGGAGATGCGACGTCGCAGACGCCAATGAGCAGAGAAGAAAACAGCAGCAGGATCAACGCAGACGCCGATGAGCAGTGCAGAAAACAGCAGCAGGACCAGAGCAGTCGCCGACGAGCAGAGCAGAAAACAGCAGCAGGACCAGCGCAGTCGGCGACGCCTACGAGCAAAGCAGAAAACAGCAGCAGAATCAGCGCAGTCGCCGACGCCGATGAGCAGTGCAGAAAACAGCAGCAGGACCAGCGCATTCTCCGACGCCTACGAGCAGAGCAGAAAACAGCAGGAGGATCAGCGCAGTCGCCGACGAGCAGAGCAGAAAACAGCAGCAGGACCAGCGCAGTCGCAGACGCCGATGAGCAGAGCAGAAAACAGCAGCAGGACCAGCGCAGTCGCCGACGAGCAGAGCAAAAAACAGCAGCAGGAGATGTGCAGTCGCAGACGCCGATGAGCAGAGCAGAAAACAGCAGCAGGATCAGCACAGTCGCTGACGCCGACGAGCAGAGCAAAAAACAGCAGCAGGAGATGCGCAGTCGCAGACGATCAGAGCAGAAAACAGCAGCAGGGTCAGCGCAGTCGCTGACGCCGACGAGCAGAGCAGAAAAAAGCAGCAGGAGATGCGTAGTCACCGACGCCTACGAGCAGAGCAGAAAAAATCGGCAGGAGAGTGCAGTCGCAGACGCCAACGAGCAGAGCAGAAAACAGCAGCTGGATCAACGCAGTCGCCAACGCCGATGAGCAGTGCAGAAAACAGCAGCAGGTCCAGCGCAGTCGCCGACGAGCAGAGCAGAAAACAGCAGCAGGATCAGCGCAGTCGCCGTCGCCGATGAGCAGAGCAGAAAACAGCAGCAGGACCAGCGCAGTCGCAGACGCCAACGAGCAGATGCGAAAACAACAGCAGGACCAGCGCAGTCGCCGACGCCGATGAGCAGTGCAGAAAACAGCAGCAGGACCAGCGCAGTCGCCGACGAGCAGAGCAGAAAACAGCAGCAGGACCAGCGCAGTTGCCGACGAGCAGAGCAGAAAACAGCAGCAGGATCAGGGCAGTCGCCGACGCCGACGAGCAGAGCAAAAAACAGCAGCATGATCAGCGCAGTCGCAGACGCCAACGAGCAGAGCAGCAAACAGCAGCAGGATCAGTGTAGTTGCTGACACCGACGAGCAGAGCAGAAAACAGCAGCAGGATCAGCGCAGTCGCTGACGCCGACGAGCAGAGCAGAAAAAAGCACCAGGAGATGCGCAGACGCCAACGAGCAGAGCAGAAAACAGCAGCAGGATCAACGCAGTCGCCGACGCCGATGAGTAGTGCAGAAAACAGCAGCAGGACCAGAGCAGTCGCCGACGAGCAGAGCAGAAAACAGCAGCAGGACCAGCGCAGTCGGCGACGCCTACGAGCAAAGCAGAAAACAGCAGCAGAATCAGCGCAGTCGCCGACGCCGATGAGGAGTGCAGAAAACAGCAGCAGGACCAGCGCAGTCACCGACGCCTACGAGCAGAGCAGAAAACAGCAGCAGGATCAGCGCAGTCGCCGACGAGCAGAGCAGAAAACAGCAGCAGGACCAGCGCAGTCGCAGACGCCGATGAGCAGAGCAGAAAACAGCAGCAGGACCAGCGCAGTCGCCGACGAGCAGAGCAAAAAACAGCAGCAGGAGATGTGCAGTCGCAGACGCCGATGAGCAGAGCAGAAAACAGCAGCAGGATCAGCACAGTCGCTGATGCCGACGAGCAGAGCAAAAAACAGCAGCAGGAGATGCGTAGTCACCGACGCCTACGAGCAGAGCAGAAAACAGCAGCAGGACCAGCGCAGTCGCAGACGCCGACGAGCAGATGCGAAAACAACAGCAGGACCAGCGCAGTCGCCAACGCCGATGAGCAGTGCAGAAAACAGCAGCAGGACCAGCGCAGTCGCCGACGAGCAGAGCAGAAAACAGCAGCAGGACCAGCGCAGTCGCAGACGATCAGAGCAGAAAACAGCAGCAGGGTCAGCGCAGTCGCTGACGCCGACGAGCAGAGCAGAAAAAAGCAGCAGGAGATGCGTAGTCACCGACGCCTACGAGCAGAGCAGAAAAAATCGGCAGGAGATGTGCAGTCGCAGACGCCAACGAGCAGAGCAGAAAACAGCAGCAGGATCAACGCAGTCGCCAACGCCGATGAGCAGTGCAGAAAACAGCAGCAGGTCCAGCGCAGCCGCCGACGAGCAGAGCAGAAAACAGCAGCAGGATCAGCGCAGTCGCCGTCGCCGATGAGCAGTGCAGAAAACAGCAGCAGGACCAGCGCAGTCGCCGAAGCCTACGAGCAGAGCAGAAAACAGCAGCAGGACCAGCGCAGTCGCAGACGCCGACGAGCAGATGCGAAAACAACAGCAGGACCAGCGCAGTCGCCGACGCCGATGAGCAGTGCAGAAAACAGCAGCAGGACCAGCGCAGTCGCCGACGAGCAGAGCAGAAAACAGCAGCAGGACCAGCGCAGTTGCCGACGAGCAGAGCAGAAAACAGCAGCAGGACCAGCGCAGTCGCCGACGAGCAGAGCAGAAAACAGCAGCAGGACCTGCGCAGTCGCCGACGAGCAGTGCAGAAAACAGCAGCAGGACCAGCGCAGTCGCAGACGCCGACGAGCAGAGCAGACGCTGCCGAGCAGAGAAGAAAACAACAGCAGGACCAGTGCAGGCGCCGACGGTGATGGGCAGAGCAGAAAACAGCAGCAGGATCATCCCAGTCGCTGACGCCGATGAGCAGAGCAGAAAATAGCAGCAGGATCAGCGCAGAAGCCGACGCGGACAAGCAGAGCAGAAAACAGCAGCAGGGTCAGTGCAGTTGCCGACGCCGACGAGCAGAGCAGAAAACAGCAGCAAGACCAGCGCAGTCGCCGATGCCGACAAATCAGAGCAGAAAACAACAGCAGGACCAGCGCAGTCATCAACGGCGACGAGCAGAGCAGGAAACAGCAGCAGGACCAGCGCAGTCGCCGACGAGCATAGCAAAAAACTGCAGCAGGAGATGTGCAGTCGCAGATGCCAAAGAGCAGAGCAGAAAACAGCAGCAGGATCAGCGCAGTCGCCGACGCCGATGAGCATTGCAGAAAACAGCAGCAGGACCAGCGCAGTCGCCGACGCCTACGAGCAGAGCAGAAAACATTTGCAGGATTAGTGCAGTCGCCGAGGCCGATGAGCAGTGCAGAAAACAGCAGCAGGACCAGCGCAGTCGCCGACGAGCAGAGCAAAAAACAGCAGCAGGATCAGTGTAGTCACTGACACCGACGAGCAGAGCAGAAAACAGCAGCAGGATCAGCGCAGTCGCTGACGCCGACGAGCAAATCAGAAAACAGCAGCAGGAGATGAGCAGTCACCGACACCGACGAGCAGATCAGAAAACAGCAGCAGGACCAGCGCAGTCGCAGACGCCGACGAGCAGAGCAGTTGCCGACGAGCAGAGGCGAAAACAACAGCAGGACCAGCGCAGTCGCCGACGCCGATGAGCAGTGCAGAAAACAGCTGCAGGACCAGCACAGTCGCCGACGCGCAGAGCAAAAAACAGCAGCAGGAGATGCGCAGTCGCAGACGATCAGAGCAGAAAACAGCAGCAGGGTCAGCGCAGTCGCTGACGCCGACGAGCAGAGCAGAAAAAAGCAGCAGGAGATGCGTAGTCACCGACGCCTACGAGCAGAGCAGAAAAAATCGGCAGGAGATGTGCAGTCGCAGACGCCAACGAGCAGAGCAGAAAACAGCAGCAGGATCAACGCAGTCGCCAACGCCGATGAGCAGTTCAGAAAACAGCAGCAGGTCCAGCGCAGTCGCCGACGAGCAGAGCAGAAAACAGCAGCAGGATCAGCGCAGTCGCCGTCGCCTACGAGCAGAGCAGAAAACAGCAGCAGGACCAGCGCAGTCGCAGAGGCCGACTGGTAGATGCGAAAACAACAGCAGGACCAGCGCAGTCGCCGACGCCGATGAGCAGTGCAGAAAACAGCAGCAGGACCAGCGCAGTCGCAGACGAGCAGAGAAGAAAACAGCAGCAGGACCAGCGCAGTTGCCGACGAGCAGAGCAGAAAACAGCAGCAGGATCAGCGCAGTCGCCGACGCCGACGAGCAGAGCAAAAAACATCAGCATGATCAGCGCAGTCGCAGACGCCAACGAGCAGAGCAGCAAACAGCAGCAGGATCAGTGTAGTCGCTGACACCTACGAGCAGAGCAGAAAACAGCAGCAGGATCAGCGCAGTCGCTGACGCCGACGAGCAGAGCAGAAAAAAGCACCAGGAGATGCGCAGACGCGAACGAGCAGAGCAGAAAACAGCAGCAGGATCAACGCAGTCGCCGACGCCGATGAGCAGTGCAGAAAACAGCAGCAGGACAAGAGCAGTCGCCGACGAGCAGAGCAGAAAACAGCAGCAGGACCAGCACAGTCGGCGACGCCTACGAGCAAAGCAGAAAACAGCAGCAGAATCAGCGCAGTCGCCGACGCCGATGAGCAGTGCAGAAAACAGCAGCAGGACCAGCGCAGTCACCGACGCCTACGAGCAGAGCAGAAAACAGCAGCAGGATCAGCGCAGTCGCCGACGAGCAGAGCAGAAAACAGCAGCAGGACCAGCGCAGTCGCAGACGCCGATGAGCAGAGCAGAAAACAGCAGCAGGACCAGCGCAGTCGCCGACGAGCAGAGCAAAAAACAGCAGCAGGAGATGTGCAGTCGCAGACGCCGATGAGCAGAGCAGAAAACAGCAGCAGGATCAGCACAGTCGCTGACGCCGACGAGCAGAGCAAAAAACAGCAGCAGGAGATGCGCAGTCGCAGACGATCAGAGCAGAAAACAGCAGCAGGGTCAGCGCAGTCGCTGACGCCGACGAGCAGAGCAGAAAAAAGCAGCAGGACCAGCGCAGTCGCCGACGCCTACGAGCAGAGCAGAAAACAGCAGCAGGACCAGCGCAGTTGCAGACGCCGACGAGCAGATGCGAAAACAACAGCAGGACCAGCACAGCCGCCGACGCCGATGAGCAGTGCAGAAAACAGCAGCAGGACCAGCGCAGTCGCCGACGAGCAGAGCAGAAAACAGCAGCAGGACCAGCGCAGTTGCCGTCGAGCAGAGCAGAAAAAAGCAGCAGGACCAGCGCAGTCGCCGACGAGCAGAGCAGAAAACAGCAGCAGGACCTGCGACTTCGCTGGTCCTGCTGCTGTTTTCTGCTCTGCTCGTCGGCGACTGCGCTGGTCCTGCTGCTGTTTTCTGCACTGCTCATCGGCGTCGGCGCCTGCACTAATCCTGCAAATGTTTTCTGCTCTGCTCGTAGGCGTCGGCGACTGCGCTGGTCCTGCTGCTGTTTTTTGCTCTGCTCGTCGGCGTCAGCGACTGTGCTGATCCTGCTGCTGTTTTCTGCTCTGCTCATCGGCGTCTGCGACTGCACATCTCCTGCTGCTGTTTTTTGCTCTGCTCGTCGGCGTCAGCGACTGTGCTGATCCTGCTGCTGTTTTCTGCTCTGCTCATCGGCGTCTGCGACTGCACATCTCCTGCTGCTGTTTTTTGCTCTGCTCGTCGGCGACTGCGCTGGTCCTGCTGCTGTTTTCTGCTCTGCTCATCGGCGTCTGCGACTGCGCTGGTCCTGCTGCTGTTTTCTGCTCTGCTCGTCGGCGACTGCGCTGATCCTGCTGCTGTTTTCTGCTCTACTCGTAGGCGTCGGTGACTGCGCTGGTCCTGCTGCTGTTTTCTGCACTGCTCATCGGCGTCGGCGACTGCGCTGCTTCTGCTGCTGTTTTCTGCTTTGCTCGTAGGCGTCGCCGACTGTGCTGGTCCTGCTGCTGTTTTCTGCTCTGCTCGTCGGCGACTGCTCTGGTCCTGCTGCTGTTTTCTGCACTGCTCATCGGCGTCGGCGACTGCGTTGATCCTGCTGCTGTTTTCTGCTCTGCTCGTTCGCGTCTGCGCATCTCCTGGTGCTTTTTTCTGCTCTGCTCATCGGCGTCAGCGACTGCGCTGATCCTGCTGCTGTTTTCTGCTCTGCTCGTAGGTGTCAGCGACTACACTGATCCTGCTGCTGTTTGCTGCTCTGCTCGTTGGCGTCTGCGACTGCGCTGATCATGCTGCTGTTTTTTGCTCTGCTCGTCGGCGTCGGCGACTGCGCTGATCCTGCTGCTGTTTTCTGCTCTGCTCGTCGGCAACTGCGCTGGTCCTGCTGCTGTTTTCTGCTCTGCTCGTCTGCGACTGCGCTGGTCCTGCTGCTGTTTTCTGCACTGCTCATCGGCGTCGGCGACTGCGCTGGTCCTGCTGTTGTTTTCGCATCTACCAGTCGGCCTCTGCGACTGCGCTGGTCCTGCTGCTGTTTTCTGCTCTGCTCGTAGGCGACGGCGACTGCGCTGATCCTGCTGCTGTTTTCTGCTCTGCTCGTCGGCGACTGCGCTGGACCTGCTGCTGTTTTCTGCTCTGCTCGTTGGCGTCTGCGACTGCACATCTCCTGCCGATTTTTTCTGCTCTGCTCGTAGGCGTCGGTGACTAAGCATCTCCTGCTGCTTTTTTCTGCTCTGCTCGTCGGCGTCAGCGACTGCGCTGATCCTGCTGCTGTTTTCTGCTCTGATCGTCTGCGAGTGCGCATCTCCTGCTGCTGTTTTTTGCTCTGCGCGTCGGCGACTGTGCTGGTCCTGCAGCTGTTTTCTGCACTGCTCATCGGCGTCGGCGACTGCGCTGGTCCTGCTGTTGTTTTCGCCTCTGCTCGTCGGCAACTGCTCTGCTCGTCGGCGTCTGCGACTGCGCTGGTCCTGCTGCTGTTTTCTGATCTGCTCGTCGGTGTCGGTGACTGCTCATCTCCTGCTGCTGTTTTCTGATTTGCTCGTCGGCGTCAGCGACTGTGCTGATCCTGCTGCTGTTTTCTGCTCTGCTCGTCGGTGTCAGTGACTACGCTGATCCTGCTGCTGTTTTTTGCTCTGCTCGTCGGCGACTGCGCTGGTCCTGCTGCTGTTTTCTGCACTGCTCATCGGCCTCGGCGACTGCACTAATCCTGCAAATGTTTTCTGCTCTGCTCGTAGGCGTCGGCGACTGCGCTGGTCCTGCTGCTGTTTTCTGCAATGCTCATCGGCGTCGGCGACTGCGCTGATCCTGCTGCTGTTTTCTGCTCTGCTCTTTGGCATCTGCGACTGCACATCTCCTGCTGCTGTTTTTTGCTATGCTCGTCGGCGACTGCGCTGGTCCTGCTGCTGTTTCCTGCTCTGCTCGTCGCCGTTGATGACTGCGCTGGTCCTGCTGTTGTTTTCTGCTCTGATTTGTCGGCATCGGCGACTGCGCTGGTCCTGCTGCTGTTTTCTGCTCTGCTCGTCGGCGTCGGCAACTGCACTGACCCTGCTGCTGTTTTCTGCTCTGCTTGTCCGCGTCGGCTACTGCGCTGATCCTGCTGCTATTTTCTGCTCTGCTCATCGGCGTCAGCGACTGGGATGATCCTGCTGCTGTTTTCTGCTCTGCCCATCACCGTCGGCGCCTGCACTGGTCCTGCTGTTGTTTTCTTCTCTGCTCGTCAGCGTCTGCTCTGTTCGTCGGCGTCTGCGACTGCGCTGGTCCTGCTGCTGTTTTCTGCTCTGCTCGTTGGTGACTGCGCTGGTCCTGCTGCTGTTTTCTGCACTGCTCATCGGCATCGGTGACTGCGCTGATCCTGCGGCTGTTTTCTGCACTGCTCGTCGGCGACTGCGCAGGTCCTGCTGCTGTTTTCTGCTCTGCTCGTCGGCGACTGCGCTGGTCCTGCTGCTGTTTTCTGCTCTGCTCGTCGGCAACTGCGCTGGTCCTGCTGCTGTTTTCTGCTCTGCTCGTCGGCGACTGTGCTGGTCCTGCTGCTGTTTTCTGCACTGCTCATCGGCGTCGGCGACTGCGCTGGTCCTGCTGTTGTTTTCGCATCTGCTCGTCGGCGTCTGCGACTGCGCTGGTCCTGCTGCTGTTTTCTGCTCTGCTCGTAGGCGTCGGCGACTGCGCTGGTCCTGCTGCTGTTTTCTGCACTGCTCATCGGCGACGGCGACTGCGCTGATCCTGCTGCTGTTTTCTGCTCTGCTCGTCGGCGACTGCGCTGGACCTGCTGCTGTTTTCTGCACTGCTCATCGGCGTTGGCGACTGCGTTGATCCTGCTGCTGTTTTCTGGTCTGCTCGTTGGCGTCTGCGACTGCACATCTCCTGCTGATTTTTTCTGCTCTGCTCGTAGGCGTCGGTGACTACGCATCTCCTGCTGCTTTTTTCTGCTCTGCTCGTCGGCGTCAGCGACTGCGCTGACCCTGCTGCTGTTTTCTGCTCTGATCGTCTGCGACTGCGCTGGTCCTGCTGCTGTTTTCTGCTCTGCTCGTCGGCGACTGCGCTGGTCCTGCTGCTGTTTTCTGCACTGCTCATCGGCGTCGGCGACTGCGCTGGTCCTGCTGTTGTTTTCGCATCTGCTCGTCGGCGTCTGCGACTGCGCTGGTCCTGCTGCTGTTTTCTGCTCTGCTCGTAGGCGTCGGTGACTACGCATCTCCTGCTGCTGTTTTTTGCTCTGCTCGTCGGCGTCAGCGACTGTGCTGATCCTGCTGCTGTTTTCTGCTCTGCTCATCGGCGTCTGCGACTGCACATCTCCTGCTGCTGTTTTTTGCTCTGCTCGTCAGCGACTGCGCTGGTCCTGCTGCTGTTTTCTGCTCTGCTCATCTGCGTCTGCGACTGCGCTGGTCCTGCTGCTGTTTTCTGCTCTGCTCGTCGGCGACTGCGCTGATCCTGATGCTGTTTTCTGCTCTGCTCGTAGGCGTCGGTGACTGCGCTGGTCCTGCTGCTGTTTTCTGCACTGCTCATCGGCGTCGGCGACTGCGCTGATTCTGCTGCTGTTTTCTGCTTTGCTCGTAGGCGTCGCCGACTGCGCTGGTCCTGCTGCTGTTTTCTGCTCTGCTCGTCGGCGACTGCTCTGGTCCTGCTGCTGTTTTCTGCACTGCTCATCGGCGTCGGCGACTGCGTTGATCCTGCTGCTGTTTTCTGCTCTGCTCGTTGGCGTCTGCGCATCTCCTGGTGCTTTTTTCTGCTCTGCTCGTCGGCGTCAGCGACTGTGCTGATCCTGCTGCTGTTTTCTGCTCTGCTCGTCGGTGTCAGCAACTACACTGATCCTGCTGCTGTTTGCTGCTCTGCTCGTTGGCGTCTGCGACTGCGCTGATCATGCTGCTGTTTTTTGCTCTGCTCGTCGGCGTCGGCGACTGCCCTGATCCTGCTGCTGTTTTCTGCTCTGCTCGTCGGCAACTGCGCTGGTCCTGCTGCTGTTTTCTGCTCTGCTCGTCGGCGACTGCGCTGGTCCTGCTGCTGTTTTCTGCACTGCTCATCGGCGTCGGCGACTGCGCTGGTCCTGCTGTTGTTTTCGCATCTGCTCGTTGGCGTCTGCGACTGCGCTGGTCCTGCTGCTGTTTTCTGCTCTGCTCATCGGCGACGGCGACTGCGCTGATCCTGCTGCTGTTTTCTGCTCTGCTCGTCGGCGACTGCGCTGGACCTGCTGCTGTTTTCTGCACTGCTCATCGGCGTTGGCGACTGCGTTGATCCTGCTGCTGTTTTCTGCTCTGCTCGTTGGCGTCTGCGACTGCACTCTCCTGCCGATTTTTTCTGCTCTGCTCGTAGGCGTCGGTGACTACGCATCTCCTGCTGCTTTTTTCTGCTCTGCTCCTCGGCGTCAGCGACTGCGCTGACCCTGCTGCTGTTTTCTGCTCTGATCGTCTGCGACTGCGCATCTCCTGCTGCTGTTTTTTGCTCTGCTCGTCGGCGTCAGCGACTGTGCTGATCCTGCTGCTGTTTTCTGCTCTGCTCATCGGCGTCTGCGACTGCACATCTCCTGCTGCTGTTTTTTGCTCTGCTCGTCGGCGACTGCGCTGGTCCTGCTGCTGTTTTCTGCTCTGCTCATCGGCGTCTGCGACTGCGCTGGTCCTGCTGCTGTTTTCTGCTCTGCTCGTCAGCGACTGCGCTGATCCTGCTGCTGTTTTCTGCTCTGCTCGTAGGCGTCGGTGACTGCGCTGGTCCTGCTGCTGTTTTCTGCTCTGCTCATCGGCGACGGCGACTGCGCTGATCCTGCTGCTGTTTTCTGCTCTGCTCGTCGGCGACTGCGCTGGACCTGCTGCTGTTTTCTGCACTGCTCATCGGCGTTGGCGACTGCGTTGATCCTGCTGCTGTTTTCTGCTCTGCTCCTTGGCGTCTGCGACTGCACTCTCCTGCCGATTTTTTCTGCTCTGCTCGTAGGCGTCGGTGACTACACATCTCCTGCTGCTTTTTTCTGCTCTGCTCCTCGGCGTCAGCGACTGCGCTGACCCTGCTGCTGTTTTCTGCTCTGATCGTCTGCGACTGCGCATCTCCTGCTGCTGTTTTTTGCTCTGCTCGTCGGCGTCAGCGACTGTGCTGATCCTGCTGCTGTTTTCTGCTCTGCTCATCGGCGTCTGCGACTGCACATCTCCTGCTGCTGTTTTTTGCTCTGCTCGTCGGCGACTGCGCTGGTCCTGCTGCTGTTTTCTGCTCTGCTCATCGGCGTCTGCGACTGCGCTGGTCCTGCTGCTGTTTTCTGCTCTGCTCGTCGGCGACTGCGCTGATCCTGCTGCTGTTTTCTGCTCTGCTCGTAGGCGTCGGTGACTGCGCTGGTCCTGCTGCTGTTTTCTGCACTGCTCATCGGCGTCGGCGACTGCGCTGATTCTGCTGCTGTTTTCTGCTTTGCTCGTAGGCGTCGCCGACTGCGCTGGTCCTGCTGCTGTTTTCTGCACTGCTCATCGGCGTCGGCGTTGATCCTGCTGCTGTTTTCTGCTCTGCTCATTGGCGTCTGCGACGTCGCATCTCCTGCTGCTTTTTTCTGCTCTGCTCGTCGGCGTCAGCGACTGCGCTGACCCTGCTGCTGTTTTCTGCTCTGATCGTCTGCGACTGCGCATCTCCTGCTGCTGTTTTTTGCTCTGCTTGTCGGCATCAGCGACTGCGCTTATCCTGCTGCTGTTTTCTGCTCTGCTCGTCGGCGTCTGCGACTGCTCATTTCCTGCTGCTGTTTTTTGCTCTGCTCGTCGGCGACTGCGCTGGTCCTGCTGCTGTTTTCTGCTCTGCTCATCGGCGTCGGCTACTGCACTGATCCTTCTGCTGTTTTCTGCTCTGCTTGTTTGCGTCAGTGAATGCGCTGATCCTGCTGCTGTTTCCTGCTCTGCTCATCGCCGTCGGCGACTGCGCTGGTCCTGCTGTTGTTTTCTGCTCTGATCGTCGGCGTCGGCGACTGCGCTGGTCCTGCTGCTGTTTTCTTCTCTGCTCGTCGGTGTCTGCTCTGCTTGTCGGCGTCTGCGACAGCGCTGGTCCTGCTGCTGTTTTCTGCTCTGCTCATCGGCGACTGTGCTGTTCCTGCTGGTGTTTTCTGCACTGCTCATCCGTGTCGGCGACTGCGCTTTTCCTGCTGTTGTTTTCGCCTCTGCTCGTCGACGTCTGCGACTGTGCTGGTCCTGCTGCTGTTTTCTGCTCTGCTCGTCAGCGACTGCGCTGGTCTTGCTGCTGTTTTCTGCACTGCTCATCGGCGTCTGCAAATGTGCTGATCCTGCTGCTGTTTTCTTCTCTGTTCGTAGGCGTCGGCGACTGCGCTGGTCCTGCTGCTGTTTTCTGCACTGCTCATCGGCGTCTGCGACTGCGCTGGTCCTGCTGCTGTTTTCTGCTCTGCTCGTCGGCGACTGCGCTGGTCCTGCTGCTGTTTTATGCACTGCTCATAGGCGTCGGTGACTGCGTTGATCCTGCTGCTGTTTTCTGCTCTGCTCATTGGCGTCTGCGACTGCGCATCTCCTGCTGCTTTTTTCTGCTCTGCTCGTCGGCGTCAGCAACTGCGCTGACCCTGCTGCTGTTTTCTGCTCTGATCTTCTGCGACTGCGCATCTCCTGCTGCTGTTTTTTGCTCTGCTCGTCGGCGTCAGCGACTGTGCTGATCCTGCTGCTGTTTTCTGCTCTGCTCGTCGGCGTCTGCGACTGCGCATCTCCTGCTGCTGTTTTTTGCTCTGCTCGTCGGCGACTGCACTGGTCCTGCTGCTGTTTTCTGCTCTGCTCATCGGCGTCGGCTACTGCGCTGATCCTGCTGCTGTTTTCTGCTCTGGTTGTCTGCGTCAGCGAATGCGCTGATCCTGCTGCTGTATCCTGCTCTGCTCGTCGACGTTGGCGACTGCGCTGGTCCTGCTGTTGTTTTCTGCTCTGATCGTCGGCGTCGGCGACTGCGCTGGTCCTGCTGCAGTTTTCTTCTCTGCTCGTCGGCGTCTGCTCTGCTCGTCGGCGTCTGCGACTGCGCTGGTCCTGCTGCTGTTTTCTGCTCTGCTCATCGGCGACTGCGCTGGTCCTGCTGGTGTTTTTTGCACTGCTCATCGGCGTCGGCGACTGCGCTGGTCCTGCTGTTGTTTTCGCCTCTGCTCGTCGGCGTCTGCGACTGCGCTGGTCCTGCTGCTGTTTTCTGCTCTGCTCGTAGGCGTCGGTTACTGCGCTGGTCCTGCTGCTTTTTTCTGCACTGCTCATCAGCGACGGCGACTGCGCTGATCCTGCTGCTGTTTTCTGCTCTGCTCGTCGGCGACTGCGCTGGACCTGCTGCTGTTTTCTGCACTGCTCATCGGCGTCGGCGACTGCGTTGATCCTGCTGCTGTTTTCTGCTCTGCTCGTTGGCTTCTGCGACTGCACATCTCCTGCCGATTATTTCTGCTCTGCTCGTAGGCGTCGGCGACTCCGCATCTCCTGCTGCTTTTTTCTGCTCTGCTCGTCGGCGTCAGCGACTGCTCTGACCCTGCTGCTGTTTTCTGCTCTGATCGTCTGCGACTGCGCATCTCCTGCTGCTGTTTTTTGCTCTGCTCGTCGGCGTCAGCGACTGTGCTGATCCTGCTGCTGTTTTTGCTCTGCTCGTCGGCGTCTGCGACTGCGCATCTCCTGCTGCTGTTTTTTGCTCTGCTCGTCGGCGACTGCGCTGGTCCTGCTGCTGTTTTCTGCTCTGCTCATCGGCGTCTGCGACTGCGCTGGTCCTGCTGCTGTTTTCTGCTCTGCTCGTCAGCGACTGCGCTGATCCTGCTGCTGTTTTCTGCTCTGCTCGTAGGCGTCGGCGACTGCGCTGGTCCTGCTGCTGTTTTCTGCACTGCTCATCGGCGTCGGCGACTGCGCTGATCCTGCTGCTGTTTTCTGCTTTGCTAGTAGGCGTCGCCGACTGCGCTGGTCCTGCTGCTGTTTTCTGCTCTGCTCGTCGGTGACTGCTCTGGTCCTGCTGCTGTTTTCTGCACTGCTCATCGGCGTCTGCGACTGCGCTGGTCCTGCTGCTGTTTTCTGCTCTGCTCGTTGGCTTCTGCGACTGCACATGTCCTGCCGATTTTTTCTGCTCTGCTCGTAGGCGTCGGCGACTGCGCTGGTCCTGCTGCTGTTTTCTGCACTGCTCATCGGCGTCTGCGACTGCGCTGGTCCTGCTGCTGTTTTCTGCTCTGCTCGTCGGTGACTGCGCTGGTCCTGCTGCTGTTTTCTGCACTGCTCATAGGCGTCGGTGACTGCGTTGATCCTGCTGCTGTTTTCTGCTCTGCTCATTGGCGTCTGCGACTGCGCATCTCCTGCTGCTTTTTTCTGCTCTGCTCGTCGGCGTCAGCGACTGCGCTGACCCTGCTGCTGTTTTCTGCTCTGATCGTCTGCGACTGCGCATCTCCTGCTGCTGTTTTTTGCTCTGCTCGTCGGCGTCAGCGACTGTGCTGATCCTGCTGCTGTTTTCTGCTCTGCTCGTCGGCGTCTGCGACTGCGCATCTCCTGCTGCTGTTTTTTGCTCTGCTCGTCGGCGACTGCGCTGGTCCTGCTGCTGTTTTCTGCTCTGCTCATCGGCGTCGGCTACTGCGCTGATCCTGCTGCTGTTTTCTGCTCTGGTTGTCTGCGTCAGCGAATGCGCTGATCCTGCTGTTGTATCCTGCTCTGCTCGTCGACGTTGGCGACTGCGCTGGTCCTGCTGTTGTTTTCTGCTCTGATCGTCGGCGTCGGCGACTGCGCTGGTCCTGCTGCAGTTTTCTTCTCTGCTCGTCGGCGTCTGCTCTGCTCGTCGGCGTCTGCGACTGCGCTGGTCCTGCTGCTGTTTTCTGCTCTGCTCATCGGCGACTGCGCTGGTCCTGCTGGTGTTTTTTGCACTGCTCATCGGCGTCGGCGACTGCGCTGGTCCTGCTGTTGTTTTCGCCTCTGCTCGTCGGCGTCTGCGACTGCGCTGGTCCTGCTGCTGTTTTCTGCTCTGCTCGTAGGCGTCGGTTACTGCGCTGGTCCTGCTGCTTTTTTCTGCACTGCTCATCAGCGACGGCGACTGCGCTGATCCTGCTGCTGTTTTCTGCTCTGCTCGTCGGCGACTGCGCTGGACCTGCTGCTGTTTTCTGCACTGCTCATCGGCGTCGGCGACTGCGTTGATCCTGCTGCTGTTTTCTGCTCTGCTCGTTGGCTTCTGCGACTGCACATCTCCTGCCGATTTTTTCTGCTCTGCTCGTAGGCGTCGGCGACTCCGCATCTCCTGCTGCTTTTTTCTGCTCTGCTCGTCGGCGTCAGCGACTGCTAAGACCCTGCTGCTGTTTTCTGCTCTGATCGTCTGCGACTGCGCATCTCCTGCTGCTGTTTTTTGCTCTGCTCGTCGGCGTCAGCGACTGTGCTGATCCTGCTGCTGTTTTTGCTCTGCTCGTCGGCGTCTGCGACTGCGCATCTCCTGCTGCTGTTTTTTGCTCTGCTCGTCGGCGACTGCGCTGGTCCTGCTGCTGTTTTCTGCTCTGCTCATCGGCGTCTGCGACTGCGCTGGTCCTGCTGCTGTTTTCTGCTCTGCTCGTCAGCGACTGCGCTGATCCTGCTGCTGTTTTCTGCTCTGCTCGTAGGCGTCGGCGACTGCGCTGGTCCTGCTGCTGTTTTCTGCACTGCTCATCGGCGTCGGCGACTGCGCTGATCCTGCTGCTGTTTTCTGCTTTGCTAGTAGGCGTCGCCGACTGCGCTGGTCCTGCTGCTGTTTTCTGCTCTGCTCGTCGGTGACTGCTCTGGTCCTGCTGCTGTTTTCTGCACTGCTCATCGGCGTCGGCGACTGCGTTGATCCTGCTGCTGTTTTCTGCTCTGCTCGTTGGCGTCTGCGCATCTCCTGGTGCTTTTTTCTGCTCTGCTCGTCGGCGTCAGCGACTGCGCTGATCCTGCTGCTGTTTTCTGCTCTGCTCGTCGGTGTCAGCGACTACGCTGATCCTGCTGCTGTTTTCTGCTCTGCTCGTCGACGTCTGCGACTGCGCTGATGATGCTGCTGTTTTTTGCTCTGCTCGTCGGCGTCGGCGACTGCGCTGATCCTGCTGCTGTTTTCTGCTCTGCTCATCGGCGTCTGCTACTGCGCTGATCCTGCTGCTGTTTTCTGCTCTGCTCGTCGGCGTCGGCGACTGCGCTGGTCCTGTTGCTGTTTTCTTCTTTGCTCGTCGGCGTCGGCGACTGCGCTGGTCCTGCTGCTGTTTTCTGCTCTGCCCGTCGGCATCAGCGACTGCGCTGATGCTGTTTTCTGCTCTGCTCGTCGAGGTCAGCAACTGCGCTGATCCTGCTGCTGTCTTCTGCTCTGCCTGTCGCCGTCGGCGACTGCGCTCGTCCTGCTATTGTTTTCTGCTCTGATCGTCGGCGTCGGCAACTGCGATGATCCTGCTGCTGTTTTCTGCACTGCTCGTCAGCGACTGCGCTGGTCCTTGAGTTGTTTTCTGCTCTGCTCATTGGCGTCTGCGCATCTCCTGCTGCTTTTTTCTGCTCTGCTCGTCGGCGTCAGCGACTGCGCTGACCCTGCTGCTGTTTTCTGCTCTGCTCGTCGGCGTCCGCGACTGCGCATCTCCTGCTGCTTTTTTTTGCTCTGCTCGTCGGCGACTGCGCTGGTCCTGCTGCTGTTTTCTGATCTGCTCATCGGAGTCGGCTACTGCGCTTGTCCTGCTGCTGTTTTCTGCTCTGCTTGTCTGCGTCAGCGAATGCGCTGATCCTGCTGCCGTTTCCTGCTCTGCTCGTCGCCGTCGGCGACTGCGCTGGTCCCACAGTTGTTTTCTGCTCTGATCGTCGGCGTCGGCGACTGCGCTGGTCCTGCTGCTGTTTTCTTCTCTGCTCAGCGGCGTCTGCTCTGCTCGTCGGCGTCTGCGACTGCGCTGGTCCTGCAGCTGTTTTCTGCTCTGCTCATCAGTGACTGCGCTGGTCCTGCTGGGTTTTTTTGCACTGCTCATCGGCGTCGGCGACTGCGCTGGTCCTGCTGTTGTTTTCGCCTCTGCTCGTCGGCGTCTGCGACTGCGCTTGTCCTGCTGCTGTTTTCTGCTCTGCTCGTCGGCGACTGCGCTGGTCCTGCTGCTGTTTTCTGCACTGCTCATCGGCGTCGGCGACTGTGCTGATCCTGCTGCTGTTTTCTGCTCTGCTCGTAGGCGTCGGCGACTGCGCTGGTCCTGCTGCTGTTTTCTGCACTGCTCATCGGCATCTGCGACTCCGCTGGTCCTGCTGCTGTTTTCTGCTCTGCTCGGCGGCGACTGCGCTGGTCCTGCTGCTGTTTTCTGCACTGCTCATCGGCGTCGGCGACTATGTTGATCCTGCTGCTGTTTTCTGCTCTGCTCATTGGCGTCTGCGACTGCACATCTCCTGCTGATTTTTTCTGCTCTGCTCGTCGGCGTCAGCGACTGCGCTGACCCTGCTGCTGTTTTTTGCTCTGCTCATCGGTGTCGGCTACTGCGCTGATCCTTCTGCTGTTTTCTTCTCTGCTTGTCTGCATCAGCGAATGCGCTGATCCTGCTGCTTTTTCCTGCTCTGCTCGTCGCCGTCGGCAACTGCACTGGTCCTGCTGTTGTTTTCTGCTCTGATCGTCGGCATCGGCGACTGCGCTGGTCCTGCTGCTGTTTTCTTCTCTGCTCGTCGGCGTCTGCTCTGCTCGTCGGCGTCTGCGACTGCGCTGGTCCTGCTGCTGTTTTCTGCTCTGCTCATCGGCGACTGCGCTGGTCCTGCTGGTGTTTTCTACACTGCTCATCGGCGTCGGCGACTGCGCTGGTCCTGCTGTTGTTTTCGCCTCTGCTCTTCGGCGCCTGCGACTTCGCTGGTCCTGCTGCTGTTTTCTGCTCTGCTCGTCGGCGACTGCGCTGGTCCTGCTGCTGTTTTCTGCACTGCTCATTGGCGTCGGCGACTGTGCTGATCCTGCTGCTGTTTTCTGCTCTGCTCAAAGGCGTCGGCGACTGCGCTCGAACTGCTGCTGTTTTCTGCACTGCTCATCGGCTTCGGCGACTGCGTTGATCCTGCTGCTGTTTTCTGCTCTGCTTGTTTGCGTATGCGACCGCGCATCTCCTGCCGATTTTTTCTGCTCTGCTCGTTGACGTCAGGGACTGCGCTGATCCTGCTGCTGTTTTCTGCTCTCTTCGTCGGCGTCTGCGACTGCGCATCTCCTGCTGCTGTTATTTGCTCTGCTCGTCGGTGTCGGCGACTGCGCTGATCCTGCTGCTGTTTTCTGCTCTGCTCATTGGCGTCAGCGACTGGGCTGATCCTGCTGCTGTTTTCTGCTCTGCTCATTGGCGTCAGCGACTGGGCTGATCCTGCTGCTGTTATTTGCTCTGCTCGTCGGTGTCGGCGACTGCGCTGATCCTGCTGCTGTTTCCTGCTCTGCTCATCGCCGTCGGCGACTTCGCTGGTCCTGCTGTTCTTTTCTGCTCTTATCGCCGGCGTCGGCAACTGCGCTGGTCCTGCTGCTGTTTTCTTCTCTGCTCGTCGGCGTCTGCTCTGCTCATCGGCGTCTGCGACTGCGCTGGTCCTGCTGCTGTTTTCTGCTCTGCTCATCGGCGACTGCGCTGGTCCTGCTGGTGTTTTCGCCTCTGCTCGTCGGCGCCTACGACTGCGCTGGTCCTGCTGCTGTTTTCTGCTCTGCTCGTCGGCGACTGCGCTGGTCCTGCTGCTGTTTTCTGCACTGCTAATTGGCGTCGGCGACTGTTCTGATCCTGCTGCTGTTTTCTGCTCTGCTCAAAGGAGTCGGCGACTGCGCTGGACCTGCTGCTGTTTTCTGCACTGCTCATCGGCTTCGGCGACTGCGTTGATCCTGCTGCTGTTTTCTGCTCTGCTCGTTTGCGTCTGCGACTGCCCATCTCCTGCCGATTTATTCTGCTCTGCTCGTTGGCGTCAGGGACTGCGCTGATCCTGCCGCTGTTTTCTGCTCTCTTCGTCGGCGTCTGCGACTGCGCATCTCCTGCTGCTGTTATTTGCTCTGCTCGTCGGCGTCGGCGACTGCGCTGATCCTGCTGCTGTTTTCTGCTCTGCTCATTGGCGTCAGCGACTGGGCTGATCCTGCTGCTGTTTTCTGCTCTGCTCGTCTGCGTCAGCGAATGCGCTGATCCTGCTGCTGTTTCCTGCTCTGCTCATCGCCGTCGGCGACTTCGCTGGTCCTGCTGTTGTTTTCTGCTCTGATGGCCGGCGTCGGCGACTGCGCTGGTCCTGCTGCTGTTTTCTTCTCTGCTAGTCGGCGTCTGCTCTGCTCGTCGGCGTCTGCGCTGGTCCTGCTGCTGTTTTCTGCTCTGCTCGTCAGCGACTGCGCTGGTCCTGCAGTTGTTTTCGCCTCTGCTCGTTGACATCTGCTCTGCTCATCGGCGTCTGCGACCGCGCTGGTCATGCTGCTGTTTTCTGCTCTGCTCATTGGCGTCTGCGACTGCGCATCTCCTGCTAGTTTTTTCTGCTCTGCTCATCGGCGTCAGTGACTGCGCTGACCCTGCTGCTGTTTTCTGCTCTGATCGTCTGCGACTGCTCATCTCCTGCTGCTGTTTTTTGCTCTGCTCGTCGGCGTCAGCGACTGCGCTGATCCTGCTGCTGTTTTCTGCTCTGCTCGTCGGCTTCTGCAACTGCGCATCTCCTGCTGCTGTTTTTTGCTCTGCTCGTCGGCGACTGCGCTGGACCTGCTGCTGTTTTCTGCTCTGCTCATCGGCGTCGGCTACTGCGCTGATCCTGCTGCTGTTTTCTGCTCTGCTTGTCTGCGTCAGCGAATGCGCTGATCCTGCTGCTGTTTCCTGCTCTGCTCGTCACCGTCGGCGACTGTGCTGGTCCTGCTGTTGTTTTCTGCTCTGATCATCGGCGTGGGCGACTGCGCTGGTCCTGCTGCTGTTTTCTTCTCTGCTCGTCGGCGTCTGCTCTGCTCGTCGGCGTCTGCGACTGCGCTGGTCCTGCTGCTATTTTGTGCTCTGCTTATCGGCGACTGCGCTGGTCCTGCTGGGGTTTTCTGCACTGCTCATCGGCGTCGGCGACTGGGCTGGTCCTGCTGTTGTTTTCGCCTCTGCTCGTCAGCGTCTGCGACTGCGATTGTCCTGCTGCTGTTTTCTGCTCTGCTCGTCGGCGACTGCGCTGGTCCTGCTGGTGTTTTCTGCACTGCTCATCGGCGTCGGCGACTGGGCTGGTCCTGCTGTTGTTTTCGCCTCTGCTCGTCGGCGTCTGCGACTGCGCTTGTCCTGCTGCTGTTTTCTGCTCTGCTCGTCGGCGACTTCGCTGGTCCTGCTGTTGTTTTCTGCTCTGATCGCCGGCGTTGGCGACTGCGCTGGTCCTGCTGCTGTTTTCTTCTCTGCTCGTCGGCGTCTGCTCTGCTCGTCGGCGTCTGCGCTGGTCCTGCTGCTGTTTTCTGCTCTGCTCGTCGGCGACTGCGCTGGTCCTGCAGTTGTTTTCGCCTCTGCTCGTCGACGTCTGCTCTGCTCATCGGCGTCAGCGACTGCGCTGGTCATGCTGCTGTTTTCTGCTCTGCTAATTGGCATCTGCGACTGCGCATCTCCTGCTGCTTTTTTCTGCTCTGCTTGTAGGCATCAGTGACTGCGCTGACCCTGCTGCCTTTTTCTGCTCTGATCGTCTGCGACTGCGCATCTCCTGCTGCTGTTTTCTGATCTGCTCATCGGAGTCGGCTACTGCGCTTGTCCTGCTGCTGTTTTCTGCTCTGCTTGTCTGCTTCAGCGAATGCGCTGATCCTGCTGCCGTTTCCTGCTCTGCTCGTCGCCGTCGGCGACTGCGCTGGTCCCACAGTTGTTTTCTGCTCTGATCGTCGGCGTCGGCGACTGCGCTGGTCCTGCTGCTGTTTTCTTCTCTGCTCGTCGGCGTCTGCTCTGTTCGTCGGCGTCTGCGACTGCGCTGGTCCTGCAGCTGTTTTCTGCTCTGCTCATCGGTGACTGCGCTGGTCCTGCTGGGTTTTTTTGCACTGCTCATCGGCGTCGGCGACTGCGCTGGTCCTGCTGTTGTTTTCGCCTCTGCTCGTCGGCGTCTGCGACTGCGCTTGTCCTGCTGCTGTTTTCTGCTCTGCTCGTCGGCGACTGCGCTGGTCCTGCTGCTGTTTTCTGCACTGCTCATCGGCGTCGGCGACTGTGCTGATCCTGCTGCTGTTATCTGCTCTGCTCGTAGGCGTCGGCGACTGCGCTGGTCCTGCTGCTGTTTTCTGCACTGCTCATCGGCATCTGCGACTCCGCTGGTCCTGCTGCTGTTTTCTGCTCTGCTCGGCGGCGACTGCTCTGGTCCTGCTGCTGTTTTCTGCACTGCTCATCGGCGTCGGCGACTATGTTGATCCTGCTGCTGTTTTCTGCTCTGCTCATTGGCGTCTGCGACTGCGCATCTCCTGCTGATTTTTTCTGCTCTGCTCGTCGGCGTCAGCGACTGCGCTGACCCTGCTGCTGTTTTCTGCTCTGATCGTCTGCGACTGCACATCTCCTGCTGCTGTTTTTTGCTCTGCTCGTCAGCGTCAGCGACTGTGCTTATCCTTCTGCTGTTTTTTGCTCTGCTCATCGGTGTCGGCTACTGCGCTGATCCTTCTGCTGTTTTCTGCTCTGCTTGTCTGCATCAGCGAATGCGCTGATCCTGCTGCTTTTTCCTGCTCTGCTCGTCGCCGTCGGCAACTGCCCTGGTCCTGCTGTTGTTTTCTGCTCTGATCTTCGGCATCGGCAACTGCGCTGGTCCTGCTGCTGTTTTCTTCTCTGCTCGTCGGCGTCTGCTCTGCTTGTCGGCGTCTGCAACTGCGCTGGTCCTGCTGCTGTTTTCTGCTCTGCTCATCGGCGACTGCGCTGGTCCTGCTGGTGTTTTCTACACTGCTCATCGGCGTCGGCGACTGCGCTGGTCCTGCTGTTGTTTTCGCCTCTGCTCGTCTGCGCCTGCGACTGCGCTGGTCCTGCTGCTGTTTTCTGCTCTGCTCGTCGGCGACTGCGCTGGTCCTGCTGCTGTCTTCTGCACTGCTCATCGGCGTCGGCGACTGTGCTGACCCTGCTGCTGTTTTCTGCTCTGCTCGTAGGCGTCGGCGACTGCGCTGGTCCTGCTGCTGTTTTCTGCACTGCTCATCGGCGTCTGCGACTCCGCTGGTCCTGCTGCTGTTTTCTGCTCTGCTCGGCGGCGACTGCGCTGGTCCTGCTGCTGTTTTCTGCACTGCTCATCGGCGTCGGCGACTATGTTGATCCTGCTGCTGTTTTCTGCTCTGCTCATTGGCGTCTGCGACTGCGCATCTCTTGCTGATTTTTTCTGCTCTGCTCGTCGGCGTCAGCGACTGCGCTGACCCTGCTGCTGTTTTCTGCTCTGATCGTCTGCGACTGCGCATCTCCTGCTGCTGTTTTTTGCTCTGCTCGTCAGCGTCAGCGACTGTGCTTATCCTTCTGCTGTTTTTTGCTCTGCTCGTCGGCGACTGCGCTGGTCCTGCTGCTGTTTTCTGCTCTGCTCATCGGCGTCGGCTACTGCGCTGATCCTTCTGCTGTTTTCTGCTCTGCTTGTCTGCATCAGCGAATGCGCTGATCCTGCTGCTTTTTCCTGCTCTGCTCGTCGCCGTCGGCAACTGCGCTGGTCCTGCTGTTGTTTTCTGCTCTGATCGTCGGCATCGGCGACTGCGCTGGTCCTGCTGCTGTTTTCTTCTCTGCTCATCGGCGTCTGCTCTGCTCGTCGGCGTCTGCGACTGCGCTGGTCCTGCTGCTGTTTTCTGCTCTGCTCATCGGCGACTGCGCTGGTCCTGCTGGTGTTTTCTACACTGCTCATCGGCGTCGGCGACTGCACTGGTCCTGCTGTTGTTTTCGCCTCTGCTCTTCGGCGCCTGCGACTTCGCTGGTCCTGCTGCTGTTTTCTGCTCTGCTCGTCGGCGACTGCGCTGGTCCTGCTGCTGTTTTCTGCACTGTTCATTGGCGTCGGCGACTGTGCTGATCCTGCTGCTGTTTTCTGCTCTGCTCAAAGGCGTCGGCGACTGCGCTCGAACTGCTGCTGTTTTCTGCACTGCTCATCGGCTTCGGCGACTGCGTTGATCCTGCTGCTGTTTTCTGCTCTGCTTGTTTGCGTATGCGACCGCGCATCTCCTGCCGATTTTTTCTGCTCTGCTCGTTGACGTCAGGGACTGCGCTGATCCTGCTGCTGTTTTCTGCTCTCTTCGTCGGCGTCTGCGACTGTGCATCTCCTGCTGCTGTTATTTGCTCTGCTCGTCGGTGTCGGCGACTGCGCTGATCCTGCTGCTGTTTTCTGCTCTGCTCATTGGCGTCAGCGACTGGGCTGATCCTGCTGCTGTTTTCTGCTCTGCTCGTCTGCGTCAGCGAATGCGCTGATCCTGCTGCTGTTTCCTGCTCTGCTCATCGCCGTCGGCGACTTCGCTGGTCCTGCTGTTCTTTTCTGCTCTGATCGCCGGCGTCGGCAACTGCGCTGGTCCTGCTGCTGTTTTCTTCTCTGCTCGTCGGCGTCTGCTCTGCTCGTCGGCGTCTGCGACTGCGCTGGTCCTGCTGCTGTTTTCTGCTCTGCTCATCGGCGACTGCGCTGGTCCTGCTGTTGTTTTCGCCTCTGCTCGTCGGCGCCTACGACTGCGCTGGTCCTGCTGCTGTTTTCTGCTCTGCTCGTCGGCGACTGCGCTGGTCCTGCTGCTGTTTTCTGCACTGCTAATTGGCGTCGGCGACTGTTCTGATCCTGCTGCTGTTTTCTGCTCTGCTCAAAGGCGTCGGCGACTGCGCTGGACCTGCTGCTGTTTTCTGCACTGCTCATCGGCTTCGGCGACTGCGTTGATCCTGCTGCTGTTTTCTGCTCTGCTCGTTTGCGTCTGCGACTGCCCATCTCCTGCCGATTTATTCTGCTCTGCTCGTTGGCGTCAGGGACTGCGCTGATCCTGCCGCTGTTTTCTGCTCTCTTCGTCGGCGTCTGCGACTGCGCATCTCCTGCTGCTGTTATTTGCTCTGCTCGTCGGCGTCGGTGACTGCGCTGATCCTGCTGCTGTTTTCTGCTCTGCTCATTGGCGTCAGCGACTGGGCTGATCCTGCTGCTGTTTTCTGCTCTGCTCGTCTGCGTCAGCGAATGCGCTGATCCTGCTGCTGTTTCCTGCTCTGCTCATCGCCGTCGGCGACTTCGCTGGTCCTGCTGTTGTTTTCTGCTCTGATGGCCGGCGTCGGCGACTGCGCTGGTCCTGCTGCTGTTTTCTTCTCTGCTAGTCGGCGTCTGCTCTGCTCGTCGGCGTCTGCGCTGGTCCTGCTGCTGTTTTCTGCTCTGCTCGTCAGCGACTGCGCTGGTCCTGCAGTTGTTTTCGCCTCTGCTCGTTGACATCTGCTCTGGTCATCGGCGTCTGCGACTGCGCTGGTCATGCTGCTGTTTTCTGCTCTGCTCATTGGCGTCTGCTACTGCGCATCTCCTGCTGCTTTTTTCTGCTCTGCTCATCGGCGTCAGTGACTGCGCTGACCCTGCTGCTGTTTTCTGCTCTGATCGTCTGCGACTGCTCATCTCCTGCTGCTGTTTTTTGCTCTGCTCGTCGGCGTCAGCGACTGCGCTGATCCTGCTGCTGTTTTCTGCTCTGCTCGTCGGCTTCTGCAACTGCGCATCTCCTGCTGCTGTTTTTTGCTCTGCTCGTCGGCGACTGCGCTGGACCTGCTGCTGTTTTCTGCTCTGCTCATCGGCGTCGGCTACTGCGCTGATCCTGCTGCTGTTTTCTGCTCTGCTTGTCTGCGTCAGCGAATGCGCTGATCCTGCTGCTGTTTCCTGCTCTGCTCGTCACCGTCGGCGACTGTGCTGGTCCTGCTGTTGTTTTCTGCTCTGATCATCGGCGTTGGCGACTGCGCTGGTCCTGCTGCTGTTTTCTTCTCTGCTCGTCGGCGTCTGCGACTGCGCTGGTCCTGCTGCTATTTTGTGCTCTGCTTATCGGCGACTGCGCTTGTCCTGCTGGGGTTTTCTGCACTGCTCATCAGCGTCGGCGACTGGGCTGGTCCTGCTGTTGTTTTCGCCTCTGCTCGTCGGCGTCTGCGACTGCGATTTTCCTGCTGCTGTTTTCTGCTCTGCTCGTCGGCGACTGCGCTGGTCCTGCTGGTGTTTTCTGCACTGCTCATCGGCGTCGGCGACTGGGCTGGTCCTGCTGTTGTTTTCGCCTCTGCTCGTCGGCGTCTGCGACTGCGCTTGTCCTGCTGCTGTTTTCTGCTCTGCTCGTCGGCGACTTCGCTGGTCCTGCTGTTGTTTTCTGCTCTGATCGCCGGCGTCTGCTCTGCTCGTCGGCGTCTGCGCTGGTCCTGCTGCTGTTTTCTGCTCTGCTCGTCGGCGACTGCGCTGGTCCTGCAGTTGTTTTCGCCTCTGCTCGTCGACGTCTGCTCTGCTCATCGGCGTCAGCGACTGCGCTGGTCATGCTGCTGTTTTCTGCTCTGCTAATTGGCATCTGCGACTGCGCATCTCCTGCTGCTTTTTTCTGCTCTTCTTGTTGGCATCAGTGACTGCGCTGACCCTGCTGCCTTTTTCTGCTCTGATCGTCTGCGACTGCGCATCTCCTGCTGCTGTTTTTCGCTCTGCTCGTCGGCGTCAGCGACTGCGCTGATCCTGCTGCTGTTTTCTGCTCTGCTCGTCGGCGTCTGCCACTGCGCATCTCCTGCTGCTGTTTTTTGCTCTGCTCGTCGGCGACTGCGCTGGTCCTGCTGCTGTTTTCTGCTCTGCTCATCGGCGTCGGCTACTGCGCTGATCCTGCTGCTGTTTTCTGCTCTGCTTGTCTGCGTCAGCGAATGCGCTGATCCTGCTGCTGTTTCCTGCTCTGCTCGTCGCGGTCGGCGACTGCGCTGGTCCTGCTGCTGTTTTCTTCTCTGCTCGTCGGCGTCTGCTCTGCTCGTCGGCGTCTGCGACTGCGCTGGTCCTGCTGCTGTTTTCTGCTCTGCTCATCGGCGACTGCGCTGGTCCTGCTGGTGTTTTCTACACTGCTCATCGGCGTCGGCGACTGCGCTGGTCCTGCTGTTGTTTTCGCCTCTGCTCTTCGGCGCCTGCGACTTCGCTGGTCCTGCTGCTGTTTTCTGCTCTGCTCGTCGGCGACTGCGCTGGTCCTGCTGCTGTTTTCTGCACTGTTCATTGGCGTCGGCGACTGTGCTGATCCTGCTGCTGTTTTCTGCTCTGCTCAAAGGCGTCGGCGACTGCGCTCGAACTGCTGCTGTTTTCTGCACTGCTCATCGGCTTCGGCGACTGCGTTGATCCTGCTGCTGTTTTCTGCTCTGCTTGTTTGCGTATGCGACCGCGCATCTCCTGCCGATTTTTTCTGCTCTGCTCGTTGACGTCAGGGACTGCGCTGATCCTGCTGCTGTTTTCTGCTCTCTTCGTCGGCGTCTGCGACTGTGCATCTCCTGCTGCTGTTATTTGCTCTGCTCGTCGGTGTTGGCGACTGCGCTGATCCTGCTGCTGTTTTCTGCTCTGCTCATTGGCGTCAGCGACTGGGCTGATCCTGCTGCTGTTTTCTGCTCTGCTCGTCTGCGTCAGCGAATGCGCTGATCCTGCTGCTGTTTCCTGCTCTGCTCATCGCCGTCGGCGACTTCGCTGGTCCTGCTGTTCTTTTCTGCTCTGATCGCCGGCGTCGGCAACTGCGCTGGTCCTGCTGCTGTTTTCTTCTCTGCTCGTCGGCGTCTGCTCTGCTCGTCGGCGTCTGCGACTGCGCTGGTCCTGCTGCTGTTTTCTGCTCTGCTCATCGGCGACTGCGCTGGTCCTGCTGTTGTTTTCGCCTCTGCTCGTCGGCGCCTACGACTGCGCTGGTCCTGCTGCTGTTTTCTGCTCTGCTCGTCGGCGACTGCGCTGGTCCTGCTGCTGTTTTCTGCACTGCTAATTGGCGTCGGCGACTGTTCTGATCCTGCTGCTGTTTTCTGCTCTGCTCAAAGGCGTCGGCGACTGCGCTGGACCTGCTGCTGTTTTCTGCACTGCTCATCGGCTTCGGCGACTGCGTTGATCCTGCTGCTGTTTTCTGCTCTGCTCGTTTGCGTCTGCGACTGCCCATCTCCTGCCGATTTATTCTGCTCTGCTCGTTGGCGTCAGGGACTGCGCTGATCCTGCCGCTGTTTTCTGCTCTCTTCGTCGGCGTCTGCGCATCTCCTGCTGCTGTTATTTGCTCTGCTCGTCGGCGTCGGCGACTGCGCTGATCCTGCTGCTGTTTTCTGCTCTGCTCATTGGCGTCAGCGACTGGGCTGATCCTGCTGCTGTTTTCTGCTCTGCTCGTCTGCGTCAGCGAATGCGCTGATCCTGCTGCTGTTTCCTGCTCTGCTCATCGCCGTCGGCGACTTCGCTGGTCCTGCTGTTGTTTTCTGCTCTGATGGCCGGCGTCGGCGACTGCGCTGGTCCTGCTGCTGTTTTCTTCTCTGCTAGTCGGCGTCTGCTCTGCTCGTCGGCGTCTGCGCTGGTCCTGCTGCTGTTTTCTGCTCTGCTCGTCAGCGACTGCGCTGGTCCTGCAGTTGTTTTCGCCTCTGCTCGTTGACATCTGCTCTGGTCATCGGCGTCTGCGACTGCGCTGGTCATGCTGCTGTTTTCTGCTCTGCTCATTGGCGTCTGCTACTGCGCATCTCCTGCTGCTTTTTTCTGCTCTGCTCATCGGCGTCAGTGACTGCGCTGACCCTGCTGCTGTTTTCTGCTCTGATCGTCTGCGACTGCTCATCTCCTGCTGCTGTTTTTTGCTCTGCTCGTCGGCGTCAGCGACTGCGCTGATCCTGCTGCTGTTTTCTGCTCTGCTCGTCGGCTTCTGCAACTGCGCATCTCCTGCTGCTGTTTTTTGCTCTGCTCGTCGGCGACTGCGCTGGACCTGCTGCTGTTTTCTGCTCTGCTCATCGGCGTCGGCTACTGCGCTGATCCTGCTGCTGTTTTCTGCTCTGCTTGTCTGCGTCAGCGAATGCGCTGATCCTGCTGCTGTTTCCTGCTCTGCTCGTCACCGTCGGCGACTGTGCTGGTCCTGCTGTTGTTTTCTGCTCTGATCATCGGCGTTGGCGACTGCGCTGGTCCTGCTGCTGTTTTCTTCTCTGCTCGTCGGCGTCTGCGACTGCGCTGGTCCTGCTGCTATTTTGTGCTCTGCTTATCGGCGACTGCGCTTGTCCTGCTGGGGTTTTCTGCACTGCTCATCGGCGTCGGCGACTGGGCTGGTCCTGCTGTTGTTTTCGCCTCTGCTCGTCGGCGTCTGCGACTGCGATTTTCCTGCTGCTGTTTTCTGCTCTGCTCGTCGGCGACTGCGCTGGTCCTGCTGGTGTTTTCTGCACTGCTCATCGGCGTCGGCGACTGGGCTGGTCCTGCTGTTGTTTTCGCCTCTGCTCGTCGGCGTCTGCGACTGCGCTTGTCCTGCTGCTGTTTTCTGCTCTGCTCGTCGGCGACTTCGCTGGTCCTGCTGTTGTTTTCTGCTCTGATCGCCGGCGTCTGCTCTGCTCGTCGGCGTCTGCGCTGGTCCTGCTGCTGTTTTCTGCTCTGCTCGTCGGCGACTGCGCTGGTCCTGCAGTTGTTTTCGCCTCTGCTCGTCGACGTCTGCTCTGCTCATCGGCGTCAGCGACTGCGCTGGTCATGCTGCTGTTTTCTGCTCTGCTAATTGGCATCTGCGACTGCGCATCTCCTGCTGCTTTTTTCTGCTCTGCTTGTTGGCATCAGTGACTGCGCTGACCCTGCTGCCTTTTTCTGCTCTGATCGTCTGCGACTGCGCATCTCCTGCTGCTGTTTTTCGCTCTGCTCGTCGGCGTCAGCGACTGCGCTGATCCTGCTGCTGTTTTCTGCTCTGCTCGTCGGCGTCTGCCACTGCGCATCTCCTGCTGCTGTTTTTTGCTCTGCTCGTCGGCGACTGCGCTGGTCCTGCTGCTGTTTTCTGCTCTGCTCATCGGCGTCGGCTACTGCGCTGATCCTGCTGCTGTTTTCTGCTCTGCTTGTCTGCGTCAGCGAATGCGCTGATCCTGCTGCTGTTTCCTGCTCTGCTCGTCGCGGTCGGCGACTGCGCTGGTCCTGCTGCTGTTTTCTTCTCTGCTCGTCGGCGTCTGCTCTGCTCGTCGGCGTCTTCGACTGCGCTGGTCCTGCTGCTGTTTTGTGCTCTGCTCATCGGCGACTGCGCTGGTCCTGCTGTTGTTTTCGCCTCTGCTCGTCGGCGTCTGCGACTGCGCTTGTCCTGCTGCTGTTTTCTGCTCTGCTCGTCGGCGACTGCGCTGGTCCTGCTGCTGTTTTCTGCACTGCTCATCGGCATCTGCAACTGCGCTGGTCCTGCTGCTGTTTTCTGCTCTGCTCGTCGGCGACTAGGCTGGTCCTGCTGCTGTTTTCTGCACTGCTCATCGGCGTCGGCGACTGTGTTGATCCTGCTACTGTTTTCTGCTCTACTCATTGGCGTCTGCAACTGCGCATCTCCTGCTGCTTTTTTCTGCTCTGCTCGTCGGCGTCAGCGACTGCGCTGACCCTGCTGCTGTTTTCTGCTCTGATCATCTGCGACTGCGCATCTCCTGCTGCTGTTTTTTGCTCTGCTCGTCGGCGTCATCGACTGCGCTTATCCTGCTGCTGTTTTCTGCTCTGCTCGTCGGCGTCTGCGAATGCGCATCTCCTGCTGCTGTTTTTTGCTCTGCTCGTCGGCGACTGCGCTGGTCCTGCTGGTGTTTTCTGCACTGGTCATCAGCGTCGGCGACTGCGCTGGTCCTGCTGTTGTTTTCGCCTCTGCTCGACGGCGTCTGCGACTGCGCTGGTCCTGCTGCTTTTTTCTGCTCTGCTCGTCGGCGACTGCGTTGATCCTGCTGCTGTTTTCTGCTCTGCTCGTCGGCGTCGGCGACTGCGCTGGTCCTGCTGTTGTTTTCTGCTCTGATCATCGGCGTCGGCGACTGCGCTGGTCCTGCTGCTGTTTTCTTCTCTGCTCGTCGGCGTCTGCTCTGCTCGTCAGCGTCTGCGACTGCGCTGGTCCTGCTGCTGTTTTCTGCTCTGCTCTTTGGCGACTGCGCTGGTCCTGCTGGTGTTTTCTGCACTGCTCATCAGCGTCGGCGACTGCGCTGGTCCTGCTGTTGTTTTCGCCTCTGCTCGTCGGCGTCTGCGACGGTCCTGCTGCTTTTTTCTGCTCTGCTCGTAGGCGAAGGCGACTGCGCTGGTCCTGCTGCTGTTTTCTGCACTGCTCATCGGCGTCGGCTACTGCGCTGATCCTGCTGCTGTTTTCTGCTCTGCTCGTCGGCGACTGCGACTGCGCATCTGCTGCTGCTTTTTTCTGCTCTGCTCTTCGGCGTCAGCGACTGCGCTGATCCTGCGGCTGTTTTCTGCTCTTCTCGTCGGTGTCTGAGACTGCGCATCTCCTGCGGCTGTTTTTTGCTCTGTGCGTCGGCGACTGCGCTTATCTTGATGCTGTTTTCTGCTCTGCTCGTCAGCGTCGGCGACTGCGCTGGTCCTGCTGCTGTTTTTTGCTCTGCTCGTCGGCGTCGGCGCTGATCCTGTTGCTGTTTCCTACTCTGCTCGTCGCCGTCGGCGACTGCGCTGGTCCTGCTGTTGTTTTCTGCTCTGATTGACGGCGTCGGCGACTGCGCTGGTCCTGCTGCTGTTTTCTGCTCTGCTCGTCGGCGTCGGCGACTGCACTGATCCTGCTGCTGTTTTCTGCTCTGCTCGTCGGCGTCTGCCACTGCGCATCTCCTGCTGCTGTTTTTTGCTCTGCTCGTCGGCGACTGCGCTGGTCCTGCTGCTGTTTTTTGCTCTGCTCATCGGCGTCGGCTACTGCGCTGATCCTGCTGCTGTTTTCTGCTCTGCTTGTCTGCGTCAGCGAATGCGCTGATCCTGCTGCTGTTTCCTGCTCTGCTCGTCGCGGTCGGCGACTGCGCTGGTCCTGCTTCTGTTTTCTTCTCTGCTCGTCGGCGTCTGCTCTGCTCGTCGGCGTCTTCGACTGCGCTGGTCCTGCTGCTGTTTTGTGCTCTGCTCATCGGCGACTGCGCTGGTCCTGCTGTTGTTTTCGCCTCTGCTCGTCGGCGTCTGCGACTGCGCTTGTCCTGCTGCTGTTTTCTGCTCTGCTCGTCGGCGACTGCGCTGGTCCTGCTGCTGTTTTCTGCACTGCTCATCGGCGTCTGCAACTGCGCTGGTCCTGCTGCTGTTTTCTGCTCTGCTCGTCGGCGACTAGGCTGGTCCTGCTGCTGTTTTCTGCACTGCTCATCGGCGTCGGCGACTGTGTTGATCCTGCTACTGTTTTCTGCTCTACTCATTGGCGTCTGCAACTGCGCATCTCCTGCTGCTTTTTTCTGCTCTGCTCGTCAGCGTCAGCGACTGCGCTGACCCTGCTGCTGTTTTCTGCTCTGATCATCTGCGACTGCGCATCTCCTGCTGCTGTTTTTTGCTCTGCTCGTCGGCGTCATCGACTGCGCTTATCCTGCTGCTGTTTTCTGCTCTGCTCGTCGGCGTCTGCGAATGCGCATCTCCTGCTGCTGTTTTTTGCTCTGCTCGTCGGCGACTGCGCTGGTCCTGCTGGTGTTTTCTGCACTGGTCATCAGCGTCGGCGACTGCGCTGGTCCTGCTGTTGTTTTCGCCTCTGCTCGACGGCGTCTGCGACTGCGCTGGTCCTGCTGCTTTTTTCTGCTCTGCTCGTCGGCGACTGCGTTGATCCTGCTGCTGTTTTCTGCTCTGCTCGTCGGCGTCGGCGACTGCGCTGGTCCTGCTGTTGTTTTCTGCTCTGATCATCGGCGTCGGCGACTGCGCTGGTCCTGCTGCTGTTTTCTTCTCTGCTCGTCGGCGTCTGCTCTGCTCGTCAGCGTCTGCGACTGCGCTGGTCCTGCTGCTGTTTTCTGCTCTGCTCTTTGGCGACTGCGCTGGTCCTGCTGGTGTTTTCTGCACTGCTCATCAGCGTCGGCGACTGCGCTGGTCCTGCTGTTGTTTTCGCCTCTGCTCGTCGGCGTCTGCGACTGCGCTGGTCCTGCTGCTTTTTTCTGCTCTGCTCGTAGGCGAAGGCGACTGCGCTGGTCCTGCTGCTGTTTTCTGCACTGCTCATCGGCGTCGGCTACTGCGCTGATCCTGCTGCTGTTTTCTGCTCTGCTCGTCGGCGACTGCGACTGCGCATCTGCTGCTGCTTTTTTCTGCTCTGCTCTTCGGCGTCAGCGACTGCGCTGATCCTGCGGCTGTTTTCTGCTCTTCTCGTCGGTGTCTGAGACTGCGCATCTCCTGCGGCTGTTTTTTGCTCTGTGCGTCGGCGACTGCGCTTATCTTGATGCTGTTTTCTGCTCTGCTCGTCAGCGTCGGCGACTGCGCTGGTCCTGCTGCTGTTTTTTGCTCTGCTCGTCGGCGTCGGCGCTGATCCTGTTGCTGTTTCCTACTCTGCTCGTCGCCGTCGGCGACTGCGCTGGTCCTGCTGTTGTTTTCTGCTCTGATTGACGGCGTCGGCGACTGCGCTGGTCCTGCTGCTGTTTTCTGCTCTGCTCGTCGGCGTCGGCGACTGCACTGACCCTGCTGCTGTTTTCTGCTCTGCTTGTCGGCGTCGGCTACTGTGCTGTTCCTGCTTCTATTTTCTGCTCTGCTCATCGCCGTCAGCGACTGGGATGATCCTGCTGCTGTTTTCTGCTCTGCTCGTCTGCGTCAGCGCTTGCGCTGATCCTGCTGCTGATTTCTGCTCTGCTCGTCGCCGTCGGCGCCTGCGCTGGTCCTGCTGTTGTTTTCTTCTCTGCTCGTCAGTGTCTGGGGTGTGGCAAGATGGCGCCAGCGTGTTCGGCAAGCCGTCTGCTGTTCTCTATTTTTTTAATTTTTTCGCTGTTCTTGTGTTTTGTGGTTAATGTTGGGACTGCTATCCTGACTTATGACCGTGCCAACCTCCTGGATTTTCGTTCGCCTTGGCTCCCTGGCCAGGATTACCACCACTACCATCGCGAGACCCTGCAAATGCTGCGCTCTACTATTCCAGCCTCTCTGTGGAGAATCCCCGGTCCGTTGTGGTTCAGGAAGCGGCGCCGTCGGCGTGGTAAGCATGGTGGCTGTCTGGTCCGTGTGCGAGCTGAGCTGGCACGCACCTCGGGATTCATGCAGTCTCGAATGGGTGTGCCGGCTCGATGCCGCTCTGTGAGGTGTTACCTGGAGTCTGTGGACCGGCGGCTCTTCTCCGCTCCCGGCTCTGCCTCTGGCCTCTGCGCTGCGTCCTCGTCTCACCCTGCTCCGTCTCCCTGCTGGTGCCACCGTGGTGTGGATTTCTCAAACATTCGGGTTCTGAAGCACATCTCTTCTCATACACCCAGGTTGGATCCAGTACCGCCGTACAGGTTTGCCCTGATGAATACTCGCTCTCTTGGCAATAAATCATTCATTATTAAGGATTATTTTATTGACAATAACCTGGATTTCCTTCTCATAACGGAATCTTGGATTGCTCCTGATGATTTAGCCACTATTTCTGAAACTTTACCTGCTGACTGTGCATATTTTAATAATCCAAGAACAACTGGTCGTGGTGGTGGTCTTTTGACCATCTTCAAACGGACTATTGTCTGTAAACCCATCACCTTCCCTGATTTTACCAGCTTTGAGTTAACTGCCTTTGAACTGTGTTCTTCACCTCCCGTTCTCTGTGCCTTGCTGTACCGTCCTCCAAAATACAGCAGAGACTTTATAACCCAGTTTTCTGATATTTTATCTGATATCTGTTCACACTATGAATGTGTTCTTATCTTAGGTGATTTTAATATTCATGTTTGCTGCCCTGAGAAGCCTCTTGTGGGAGAATTTTTAAATGTTATTGACTCTTTTGGCCTGACCCAGTTGGTTAATATGCCAACACATGAACGCTCTCACATCTTGGACTTGGTTCTCACTCATGGCTTGAAGATCACTGACATGTTTGTTGATGCTGTCCATATTTCAGATCATTTCCCGGTTTTGTTTCGCCTTCATAGATCCAATGCCTCTTTAATTAATTTAATGCCTGCTCGCAGAGCCCGATCTTTTACACCATCTACTGCAACAGAATTCTGTACTTTATTCACTGATCTTGTTTCCACTTTGCCGGTGTTTTCTAGCACTGATGATTTGTTGCACTTTTTTCGATCTTCCTGCCTTACTGTGCTAGATCAGATAGCCCCTATGAGAACTAGACGCTCTAAAGTTCGGTCGGATCCCTGGATCAGTGCAACTACCAGATCTGTCAGGCGTGAGTGCAGAAGAGCCGAGCGTAGATGGAAAAAGGATAAGCTTCAGATTTCATACCAAATAATGATAGATACCTGGGCTCGTTACCAGAAAGTAGTTAAAGATGCCCGTAATAAATTCTTTTCAAATATTATTACTGCATCCTTTGGCAACCAGCGTGTCCTGTATCAGACCCTCAATGCTGTTCTTTCAGCCAGTGACCACCACTCTCTTACTACCTCGGATGCTCAATGCACTCAATTTTTGAAATTTTTTCTTGGAAAAATTGCTAGTATCCGGGCTCAGATTAGTTCTCCCTATGTCACTAGTCGTCCTGAACCCATTCGGCTTCGGTCTCTGGATAACTTTGACTTGCTTTCTTTGTCCTCTCTTGAGAACCTCCTGTCTGCCTTGAAGCCGTCAGGTTCTCCGGTTGACCCTGTTCCTCCACACCTCCTTAAAGAGACATATTCTGTCACTGGCCCCCTTATGCTGAGCATTATTAACAACAGCCTATCCACTGGTGTTGTACCCTGTGCTTTTAAACATGCAGTAGTTCAACCCGTTCTGAAGAAGCCTGGCCTTGACACCTCTGTTATGAGTAATTTTCGCCCGATCTCCAAGCTTCCATTTTTATCAAAACTGTTAGAGCGTGCTGTTTTTAACCAAATTATGTCTCATCTAGATGATCATGGTTTAATGGATCCCTTCCAGTCAGGCTTCCGATCCCTCCATAGCACCGAGTCAGCTCATCTTCGTGTTTTTAATGACATTTTATTAACCCTTGACTCTGGTTCTAATGTATTGCTGGTTTTATTGGATCTGTCGGCTGCTTTCGATACGGTTGATCATGCTATTCTGCTGACTCGGCTGAACCAGCTGGTCGGCATCCAGGGGACTGCCTTAGACTGGTTTAGGTCCTACTTCTGTGACCGCACCTTTAATGTTATGATGGGTAGTGCTGCCTCCCCCTCTGCGGCTTTGACTTGTGGTGTTCCTCAGGGCTCTATTCTTGGACCCCTTTTATTTAATTTATATATTTTGCCCCTGGGTGACATTTTTAAAAAACACCACATTGATTACCATTTTTATGCAGACGATTGCCAATTAAATGCCTCTGTGAAGCCTAATGACTCCTTACTGCCCCTTGTTGAATGCTGTAATGATGTGAAGAGCTGGCTGTCAGAAAACTTTCTTTTGCTGAACGACGCTAAGACAGAGGCCATCATTTTCAGCCCTGGTACTTCTCAAAGTCCCCAACTGACCCTTCCATTTATCACAAGTGGGTTGAAAAACCGTGTCACAAACTTAGGGGTTGTGATGGACGCTAAACTAAAAATGGACATTCATGTCAACCAGGTAGTTAAGACCTGTTATTACCACCTGAGGCGTCTCTCTAAAGTTAAGCCCATTTTAAAAAGGCATCATCTTCATTCAGTTGTCCATGCATTTATTACTTCCCGTCTCGACTACTCTAACTCAGTGCTATACGGTATCTCCTCCTCCACTCTCGCTCGACTTCAGCTAGTGCAGAATGCAGCAGCTCGCTTCTTGACTGGCACCAGGCAGCGGGAACACATCACACCGGTTTTAGCAAATCTTCATTGGCTCCCCATCCATCTCCGGATAGAGTTTAAGATCCTGGTTTTTGTGTTTAAATCCCTAAATAACTTAGCACCTGGCTACTTGTCTGAGCTCATTCACCCATATGTCCCTACAAGATCCCTCCGATCAGCTGACCAACACCTCCTACATGTCCCTAGCTCTCGCTGTAAGTCCCGCGGGGAGCGCGCCTTTTCAGTTTGTGCACCGAAGCTCTGGAACCACTTGCCCCTCCCGATCAGACTCTCTTCCTCTCTTTCCCTTTTTAAGTCTCGTTTAAAAACTCACTTTTATTCTCTGGCTTTTAATTCTGTCTAACTTATTCCCTTTCTACCTTTCCTTTTAGGGTTGGATTACTTGATTTTAATGGATTTAGGTTTTATTTTTGATTGTTTTTATTGTGTGTTTTGTTCAGCACTTTGGTCGGCTCTCATGCCGTGTTTAAATGTGCTATATAAATAAAATTGGTATGGTTGGTATTGGTCTGCTCTGCTCGTTGGCGTTTGCGACTTCGCTGGTCCTCCTGCTGTTTTATGCTCTGCTCGTCGGTGACTGCACTGGTCCTGCTAGTGTTTTCTGCTCTGCTCGTCGCCGTCGGCGCCTGCGCTGGTCCTGCTGTTGTTTTCTTCTCTGCTCGTCAGCGTCTGCTCTGCTCGTTGGCGTTTGCGACTGCGCAGGTCCTGCTGCTGTTTTCTGCTCTGCTCATCGGCGACTGCGCTGGTCCTGCTGCTGTTTTCTGCTCTGCTCGTCGGCGACTGCGGTGGTCCTGCTGCTGTTTTCTGCTCTGCTTGTCGGCGACTGTGCTTGTCCTGCTGCTGTTTTCTGCACTGCTCATCAGCGTCGGCGACTGCGCTGGTCCTAATGTTGTTTTCGCCTCTGCTCGTCGGCGTCTGCTCTGCTCGTCGGCGACTGCGCTGGTCCTGCTGCTTTTTTCTGCTCTGCTCGTCGGCGTCGGCGACTGCGTTGATCCTGCTGCTGTTTTCTGCTCTGCTCGTCGGCGTCGGCGACTGCGCTGGTCCTGCTGTTGTTTTCTGCTCTGATCGTCGGCGTCTGCAACTGCGCTGGTCCTGCTGCTGTTTTCTTCTCTGCTCGTCGGCGTCTGCTCTGCTCGTCAGCGTCTGTGACTGCGCTGGTCCTGCTGCTGTTTTCTGCTCTGCTCATCGGCGACTGCGCTCGTCCTGCTGGTGTTTTCTGCACTGCTCATCAGCGTCGTCGACTGCGCTGGTCCTGCTGTTGTTTTCGCCTCTGCTCGTTGGCGTCTGCGACTGCGCTGGTCCTGCTGCTGTTTTCTGCTCTGCCCGTAGGCGTCGGTGACTGTGCTGGTCCTGCTGCTGTTTTCTGCACTGCTCATCGGCGTCGGCGACTGCGCTGATCCTGCTGCTGTTTTCTGCTCTGCTCGTTGGCGTCTGCGAGTGCGCATGTGCTGCTGCTTGTTTCTGCTCTGCTCTTCGGCGTCAGCGACTGCGCTGATCCTGCTGCTGTTTTCTGCTCTGCTCGTTGGCGTCTGCGACTGCGCATCTCCCGCCGATTTTTTCTGCTCTGCTCGTCGGCGTCTGCGACTGCGCTGATGCTGCTGCTGTTTTCTGCTCTGCTCGTCGGCGTCTGCGACTGAGCATCTCCTTTTGCTGTTTTTTGATCTGCTCGTCGGCGTCGGCGACTGCGCTGATCCTGCTGCTGTTTTCTGCTCTGCTCATTGGCGTCAGCGACTGGGCTGATCCTGCTGCTGTTTTCTGCTCTGCTCGTCTGCGTCAGCGAATGCGCTGATCCTGCTGCAGTTTCCTGCTCTGCTAGTCGCCGTCGGCGACTTCGCTGGTCCTGCTGTTGTTTTCTGCTCTGATCGCCGGCGTCGGCGAATGCGCTGGTTCTGCTACTGTTTTCTTCTCTGCTCGTCAGCGTCTGCTCTGGTCCTGCAGTTGTTTTCGCCTCTGCTCGTCGGCGTCTTCTCTGCACATCGGCGTCTGCGACTGCGCTAGTCATGCTAGTGTTTTCTGCTCTGCTCATTGGCGTCTGGGACTGCGCATCTCCTGCTGCTTTTTTCCGCTCTGCTCGTCGTCGTCAGCGACTGCGCTGACCCTGCTGCTGTTTTCTGCTCTGATTGTCTGTGATTGCGCATCTCCTGCTTTTGTTTTTTGCTCTGCTCGTCGGCGTCAGCTACTGCGCTGATCCTGCTGCTGTTTTCTTCTCTGCTTGTCGGCGTCTGCGACTGCGCTGGTCCTGCTGCATTTTTCTGCTCTGCTCGTCGGCGACTGCGCTGATCCTGCTGCTGTTTTCTGCTCTGCTCGTAGGCGTCGGCGAGTGCGCTGGTCCTGCTGCTGTTTTCTGCACTGCTCATCGGCGTCAGCGACTGCGCTGACCCTGCTGCTGTTTTCTGCTCTGATTGTCTGTGACTGCGCATCTCCTGCTGCTGTTTTTTGCTCTGCTTGTCTGCGTCAGCGAATGCGCTGATACTGCTGCTGTTTCCTGCTCTGCTCTTCTCCGTCGGCGACTGCGCTGGTCCTGCTGTTGTTTTCTGCTCTGATCGTCGGCATCTGCGCTGGTCATGCTGATGTTTTTTTTTCTCTGCTTGTCGGCGTCTGCTCTGCTCTTCGGCGTCTGCGACTGCGCTGGTCCTGCTGGTGTTTTCTGCACTGCTCATCGGAGTCGGCGACTGCGCTGGTCCTGCTGTTGTTTTCGCCTCTGCTCGTCTGCGTCTGCTCTGCTCGTCGGCGTCTGCGACTGCGCTGGTCCTGCTGTTGTTTTAACCTCTGCTCGTTTGCGTCTGCTCTGCTCGTCGGCGTCTGCGACTGCGCTGGTCCTGCTGCTGTTTTCTGCTCTGCTCGTCGGCGAATGCACTGGTCCTGCTGCTTTTTTCTGCACTGCTCATCGGCGTCAGCGACTGTGCTGATCCTGCTGCTGTTTTCTGCTCTGCTCGTTGGCGTCGGCGACTGCGCTGGTCCTGCTGCAGTTTTCTGCACTGCTCATCGGCGTCTGCGACTGCGCTGGTCCTGCTGCTGTTTTCTGCTCTGCTCGTCGGCGACTGCGCTGGTCCTGCTGCTGTTTTCTGCACTGCTCATCGGCGTCGACGACTGTGTTGATTCTGCTGCTGTTTTCTGCTCTGCTCATCGGCGTCTGCGACTGCGCATCTCCTGCTGCTTTGTTTCTGCTCTGCTTGTCGGCGTCAGCGACTGCGCTGACCCTGCTGCTGTTTTCTACTCTGATCGTCTGCGACTGCGCATCTCCTGCTGCTGTTTTTTGCTCTGCTCATCGGCATCATTGACTGCGCTGATCCTACTGCTGTTTTCTGCTCTGCTCGTCGGTGTCTGCGACTGCGCATCTCCTGCTGCTGTTTTTTGCTCTGCTCGTCGGCGTCTGCGCTGGTCCTGCTGCTGTTTTCTGCTCTGCTCATCGGCGTCGGCTACTGCGCTAATCCTGCTGCTGTTTTCTGCTCTTCTTCTCTGCGTCAGCAAATGCGCTGATCCTGCTGCTGTTTCCTGCTCTGCTCGTCGCCGTCGGTGACTGTGCTGGTCCTGCTGTTGTTTTCTGCTCTGCTCGTCGGCGACTGCCCTGGTCATGCTGCTGTTTTCTTCTCTGCTTGTTGGCGTCTGCTCTGCTCGTCGGAGTCTGCGACTGTGCTGGCCCTGCTGCTGTTTTATGCTCTGCTCATCGGCGAATGCGCTGGTCCTGCTGGTGTTTTCTGCACTGCTCATCGGTGTTGGCGACTGCGCTGGTCCTGCTGTTGTTTTCGCCTCTGCTCATCGGCGTCTGCGACTGCGCTGGTCCTGCTACTGTTTTCTGCTCTGCTCGTCGGCGACTGCGCTGGTCCTGCTGCTTTTTTCTGCACTGCTCATCGGCGTCGGCGACTGTGCTGATCCTGCTACTGTTTTCTGCTCTGCTCGTCGGCGACTGCGCTGGTCCTGCCGCTTTTTTCTGCACTGCTCATCGGCGTCGGCGACTGTGCTGATCCTGCTGCTGTTTTCTGCTCTGCTCGTAGGCGTCGGCAACAGCGCTGGTCCTGCTGCTGTTTTCTGCACTGCTCATCGGCGTCGGCGACTGCGCTGATCCTGCTGCTGTTTTCTGCTCTGCTTCTCGGCGACTGCGCTTGACCTGCTGCTGTTTTCTGCACTGCTCATCGGCGTCGGCGACTGCGTTGATCCTGCTTCTGTTTTCTGCTCTGCTCGTCGGCGTCAGCGACTGCGCTGATCCTGCTGCTGTTTCCTGCTCTGCTTGTCGCTGTCGGCGACTGCGCTCGTCCTGCTGCTGTTTTCTGCTCTGCTTGTCTGCGTCAGCGAATGCGCTGATCCTGCTGCTGTTTCCTGCTCTGCTCGTCGCCGCCGGCGACTGCGCTGGTCCTGCTGTTGTTTTCTGCTCTGATCGTCGGCGACTGCGCTGGTCATGCTGCTGTTTTCTTCTCTGCTTGTCGGCGTCTGCTCTGCTCATCGGCGTCTGCGACTGCGCTGGTCCTGCTGCTGTTTTCTGCTCTGCTCGTCGGCGACTGCGCTGATCCTGCTGCTTTTTTCTGCACCGCTCATCGGCGTCGGCGACTGCGCTGATCCTGCTGCTGTTTTCTGCACTGCTCATCGCGTCGGCGACTGCGCTGATCCTTCTGCTGTTTTCTTCTCTGCTCGTCGGTGTCTGCGCATCTCCTGCTGCTGTTTTTTGCTCTGCTCGTCGGCGTCAGCGACTGGGCTGATCCTGCTGCTGTTTTCTGCTCTGCTCGTCTGCGTCAGTGAATGCGCTGATCCTGCTGCTGTTTCCTGCTCTGCTCGTCGCCGTCGGCGACTTCGCTTGTCCTGCTGTTGTTTTCTGCTCTGATCGCCGGCGTCAGTGACTGCGCTGGTCCTGCTGCTGTTTTCTTCTCTGCTCGTCGGCGTCTGCTCTGCTCGTCGGCGTCTGCGCTGGTCCTGCTCCTGTTTTCTGCTCTGCTCGTCGGCGACTGCGCTGGTCCTGCTCTTGTTTTCGCCTCTGTTCGTCGGCGTCTGCTCTGCTCATTGGCGTCTGCTACTGCGCTGGTCCTGCTTCTGTTTTCTGCTCTGCTCATTGGCGTCTGCGACTGCGCATCTCCTGCTGCTTTTTTCTGCTCTGCTCGTCGGCGTCAGCGACTGCGCTGACCCTGCTGCTGTTTTCTGCTCTGATAGTCTGCGACTGTGCATCTCCTGCTGCTGTTTTTTGCTCTGCTCGTCGGCGTCAGCGACTGCGCTGATCCTGCTGCTGTTTTCTGCTCTGCTCGTCGGCCTCTGTGACTGCGCATCTCCTGCTGCTGTTTTTTGCTCTGCTCGTCGGCAACTGCACTGGTCCTGCTGCTGTTTCCTGCTCTGCTCGTCGCCGTCGGCGACTGCGCTGGTCCTGCTGTTGTTTTCTGCTCTGATCGTCGGCGACTGCGCTGGTCAGGCTGCTGTTTTCTTCTCTGCTTGTCGGCGTCTGCTCTGCTCGTCGGCGTCTGCGACTGCGCTAATCCTGCTGCTGTTTTCTGCTCTGCTCGTCGGCGACTGTGCTGGACCTGCTGCTGTTTTCTACACTGCTCATCGGCGTCGGCGACTGCGTTGATCCTGCTGCTGTTTTCTGCTCTGCTCGTAGGCGTCTGCGACTGCGCATCTTCTGCTGCTTTTTTCTGCTCTGCTCGTCGGCGTCAGCGACTGCGCTGATCCTGCAGCTGTTTTCTGCTTTGCTTGTCGCCGTCTGCGACTGTGCTGGTCCTGTTGCTGTTTTCTGCTCTGCTCGTCTGCGTCTGTGACTGTGCATCTCCTGCTGCTGTTTTTTGCTCTGCTCGTCGGCGACTGCGCTTGTCCTGCTGCTGTTTTCTGCTCTGCTCATCGGCGTCGGCTACTGCGCTGATCCTGCTGCTGTTTTCTGCTCTGCTCGTTGGCGTCTGCGACTGCGCATCTCCTGCTGCTTTTTTCTGCTCTGCTCATCGGCGTCGGCTACTGCACTGATCCTGCAGCTGTTTTCTGCTCTGCTCGTCGCCGTCTGCGACTGTGCTGGTCCTGGTACTGTTTTCTGCTCTGCTCGTCGGCGACTGCGCTGGTCCTGCTGCTGTTTTCTGCACTGCTCATCGGCGTCGGCGACTGCGTTGATCCTGCTGCTTTTTTCTGCTCTGCTCGTCGGCGTCAGCGACTGCGCTGATCCTGCTGCTGTTTTCTGCTCTGCTTGTCTGCGTCAGCGAATGCGCTGATCCTGCTGCTGTTTTCTGCTCTGATCGCCTGCGACTGCTTATCTCCTGCTGCTGTTTTTTGCTCTGCTCGTCGGCGTCAGCGACTGTGCTGATCCTGCTGCTGTTTTCTGCTCTGCTCGTCGGAGTCTGCGACTGCGCATCTCCTGCTGCTGTTTTTTGCTCTGCTCGTCGGCGACTGCGCTGGTCCTGCTGCTGTTTTCTGCTCTGCTCATCGGCGTCTGCTACTGCGCTGATCCTGCTGCTGTTTTCTGCTCTGCTTGTCTGCGTCAGCGAATGCGCTGATCCTGCTGCTGTTTCCTGCTCTGCTCGTTGGCGTCTGCGAATGCACATCTTCTGCTGCTTTTTTCTGCTCTGCTCGTCGGCGTCAGCGACTGCACTGATCCTGCAGCTGTTTTCTGCTCTGCTCGTCGCCGTCTGCGACTGTGCTGGTCCTGTTGCTGTTTTCTGCTCTGCTCGTCGGTGACTGCGCTGGTCCTGCTGCTGTTTTCTGCACTGCTCATCGGCGTCGGCGACTGCGTTGATCCTGCTGCTTTTTTCTGCTCTGCTCGTCGGCGTCAGCGACTGCGCTGACCCTGCTGCTGTTTTCTGCTCTGATCGCCTGCGACTGCTCATCTCCTGCTGCTGTTTTTTGCTCTGCTCGTTGGCGTCAGCGACTGCGCTGATCCTGCTGCTGTTTTCTGCTCTGCTCGTCGGAGTCTGCGACTGCGCATCTCCTGCTGCTGTTTTTTGCTCTGCTCGTCGGCGTCTGCTACTGCGCTGATCCTGCTGCTGTTTTCTGCTCTGCTTGTCTGCGTCAGCGAATGCGCTGATCCTGCTGCTGTTTCCTGCTCTGCTCGTCGCCGTCGGCGACTGCGCTAGTCCTGCTGTTGTTTTCTGCTCTGATCGTTGGCGTCGGCGACTGCGCTGGTCCTGCTGCTGTTTTCTTCTCTGCTCGTCGGCGTCTGCTCTGCTCGTCGGCGTCTGCGACTGCGCTCGTCCTGCTGCTGTTTTCTGCTCTGCTCATCGGTGACTGCGCTGGTCCTGCTGGTGTTTTCTGCACTGCTCATCGGCGTCGGCGACTGCGCTGGTCCTGCTGTTGTTTTCGCCTCTGCTCGTCGGCGTCTGCAACTGCGCTGGTTTTGCTGCTGTTTTCTGCTCTGCTCGTCGGCGACTGCGCTGGTCCTGCTGCTGTTTTCTGCACTGCTCATTGGCGTCGGCGACTGTGCTGATCATGCTGCTGTTTTCTGCTCTGCTCGTAGGCGTCGGTGACTGCGCTGGTCCTGCTGCTGTTTTCTGCACTGCTCATCGGCGTCTGCGACTGCGCTGGTCCTGCTACCCCACAAAGGTGTAACTGGACTACTTCTTTAAAGTGACACCAGGCCCGGTGACCTTTGGGACATAGTTTGACCCCCAATAGGAATGTACGATCATCATGAAACGTTCAGATCACTTACAACTCAATAGATTCTACCTTCCTGTAACGTTTCAGCCTGATTGGACCTTGTTTTCACACAAATGAACCCAGAATTATGTGAAATTGTGCTTCGTGCAACATAATTCTGGGTGCCATTTAAAAACCATAAGTGCTAATGACTCCATTCCTTTTTGTGGTTGTAGGGGCTGTTGATTGGAGTACATTAAAACAAACCTGATCTCTCTAGGACATTCAGAAGCCAAGTTATAAGCCCACAAATGTGTAACTGGACTACTTCTTTAAATTGACACCATATCCGGTGACCTTTGGGACATGGTTTGACCCCATTAGGAAAGTTATATCATCATGAAATGTTCAGATCACTTACAACTCAATAGATTCTACCTTCCTGTAACGTTTCAGCCTAATTGGACCTTGTTTTCACACAAATGGACCCAGAATGATGTGAAATTGTGCTTCATGCAACATAATTCTGGGTGCAATTTACAAACTTTTGGGGTTATTAGGAGCGAACAATTAGTAAGCTTCAACTTACTTTTGGATTCTTCAATAAATTCTGTAAATATGGGAATATTTACTGATTTATTAATTAATTAAGATATTCTTAGATATACGGGGCACCATTCCCCTTTTACCGGGGAAAAATTGAATCCAAAACTCTTATCAGTCTTTCTTGAAGTTCGTAGAATCCTTGGAGCAGAGACTTCTCTTCAACACAACAAAGCTACTGGAGACGAAAATCTGAATTTTATAACGTTTAATTAACAATTTGTCAAATGAATAAACAGTGGCATAAATGAATAATAACCATGTGATATAATAAAAGGATGTATATTCAAAATAATGTTCAAGGTGTTTGTGTGGTGTGTGTGAGTGAGTGTGTGTGTGTGTGTGTGTGTGTGAGAGATGAATGGGTCTTTGTTTCCCCAGAGTAGGTGGGGGAAAGTGAGCTGTGAGTGTGTGTGGGGCTCTGCCCCTCCCCTCGCATTCAACAGGAGACCTGGATGTGTAAAGTTTTCTACTTTCCCGAACACTTAGTGGCTTAGAATCACAGTAAAACTTAACTCAAACACTTCAAAAGTTAACAAACAACAAAAGGGTCACTTGTAAATTGTTTAATCTAAAAGGAGTCAGCAGCCTGGCCAGAGCTGACGACTAAAGATATTAGCGATGATCAATAAGCAGTTTATTCTTTCAAAATGACCCGAAGGACGAATTGGGAGCGAAAGAGGAAAACACGAAGCTACTTTTTAAGCAATAGCGCGGTTTTATTGCTTATTCTGGACTATAGAGGAAACGGGAGAAGAAAAGGAGAGAAAAAAAATGAGTTTTCTGATCACCAGATGAAGCAGCAAGGCGTCCCCGCTGTTATGATTTGACGGTTCTCCGTTTTTCTCCGCAGTTTTCAGCGTCATCCGTCGGTTTGATGCTTTCTCCGTTGTTTGGCTCCACGTGTGTTTCTCCACGGCTGGACACAAAGAGAACGAAGTTTCTTTTGTGCTGAGTTTGACAACTTACAGCGTCTCTGAGAGCTGAATGGAGCTCCGCTCGTTCCCAGTCAGGTCCCGATGGAGTTGAGTGTAGTTTCCAGCGGTTGCGTGGGCTCAACTTGGCACTTAGAGCTTCCGCGTGCTCAAGTTGACGGAGCGTTGACAAGCGTGTCCTTACCGCCAGGTATCCTGGGCAAAAGAACGAGGTTTCTTTGTCTCTGCTGAAGATTTATGGTCTTAGTTCGCGGGAAAAGCTCCACGGCTTCCCGCACATGCGCAGAACGTGTTTCTGGTACTAGGCGGTGACATCATCCCAATGCTTCCGTGTGCAAAGCATCATGGGAAATGAAGTTTCTTGGCGCTGATGTGATTATTTGCTTTTCAGAGCAATTTAAGCACAGTCATTTTGGAGAAAATCACTGCATAGTAATTTCCTCATGAGGTCAGACCCTCAACATTCCCCCTTTTGGTTTCGGGGATCGCGCCCAAAGCTCGATCGTCGGAAGCACAGATGGGTTTGTTCCTCATGAACGTAGGTCGACTTGATTGTCGGAAGCACAGGTGGGTTTGTCCCTTAGGACGTTGGTCTCCTTGGACGCCTTTGTCTTTGGTCTTTGTCTTGGATCCTGGCGCCTTTGGTCTTTGTCTTTGTCAGGCACAAAGAGGATAGGAAACGGGATAGTCCCCAACGCGCATAACGAGAAGAAGCCACTCACGCAGGTGGTACGCAATGATGATGTCGTCCATGCGAGAGGTAGTAGTGTAGAAGCAGGAAGGTCGGTGGGCGGTTAACTCCACGAGGGGACACAAAGGCATCTCACCGCCGGCCATACAGTTCAGTTTATGGAGCACGCGGTGATGTACGAGGTCCATAGTTCGCAAACGCGCATTGACCTATGTGGTCCCAAGATTCCCCCCTTTTTGGTCCAAAGGGTGGATCAGGACAGTCTTTGGGCTAAAACAAGGACCATAAAACTAAGAGGTACTACAATGTGCTGGTGCGTCAGACAGAGTCATTGACAGACTGAGCTGGGCCGGCACATAACCAGTAGTTAATATGTGACCAAGTACGAAACAAAAATACAGAAAACCCAAAAAAAAAAAAACATATAACACCCAAGAAAATTCATAGCAACCTTGAGGTCTCATAAAATACATTCTTAGGTCATACATTCAGTGTGTAGCTTATAAAGAATGTGACATACTGCAACACTCAGATAAATATGTGAGGTAGACTAAAATGAGAACTACTCTTAGGGTTACAAAATAATAAAGAAAACGTTGCTCACCCCCTTTAGACAGGTGTGGTACATTCACGCTTGGAGTCTCCCAGAACGCGGTCACGAGGCACACCGTAGGTGAGCAAGTGCATCTTATCTTGGAGTTTCTTAACACGCCTGTAGGCGGAATAAGCTATCATGGCCGTGATGAGCCATTCCATCCCCAGGGCGACCAATGTGCAGATTAAAGTCGTATAATCTGTGTCAATGTAGCGTCTTGGGCGTCAAAGTAAGTTCACGCGGGTTTTGTGTGAACTTAACAAATTTGGTTCCTTCAATCAGTAATTGTTGGTCAATTTCTAAATCGAAGGCAAAGTTATAACCCAGGAAAGCGTCCATGATCTCAATCTCCGAATCATGCTGTTCGAGGTTGAGGTGATGGAGTGCCAGGTTTTCCAGGTGTACAATTGCACCTGGCGGAACTGAGAGGAAAAAGGTTTGGTTCGGCAGTTGTAACTCAGTGGCAACGTTATGCTGGTCATAAGTTACAAGGGCCGAGTCTACTGGGGTGCTGATAAGCCATCTGTCACCTGCACGTTCCACTCTGGTATCCATGTCAACATCTTTTAACGTGACCGTAGCTTGGCAATTCTGCAGGGGCGCATCGCTCCTGAGGCCGCATTGATAATTGGCAACGTCTCGGACAAATGGGTTACCAAGACACACCCAGTGAATATCTTTGGTTTTTGTGCATAAATCTAAGTTAGGAGTTAGATAGAGTTTGCTATCAGCATCTTGGTAAGCAAGGAAGCTCGGAGTTTTAAGGTGGAAATGTTTACCGTTTTTCCAAAAACCAACGTTTAGCATGGACTTAAGCCTATAGATGTGAGGTGTCTCAATTATGGGAACATTTAACAGGAAACCGAGTTCTAATTTTTCTGCATCAACGTGAATGGGAATTGCACTGCCTAGGCTGTACGCTAGGTGGATTTGTGAAGTGTGTACAGTGGAGGGAGTAGCAGCAGTCAAAACATCTTTGAGCAGATCCATTGGTACCAAATACGCAGGAATGCGACCTTCAACCAGGCTGTCCAGAGTAGAACCAATTTCCCTGAGCAGGTCCTGCATCAAATCTCTCACCACTCGTGTGTACACAATATCCTGATGTATGGTGTCAGACAAAGTCTTGATTGCACGTAGAGATCCATTAATCAGAGCCTAGTGTAGGTACCAGAGTACCCTGTAAGGTTTTAGTAGGTACATCCTGTTAGCGGTCTAGGAAGGAGTTTCTCTTGGTTAGTGAAAGTGACGGCGGGGGGGGCTGGTTCTTTGTCGGTTAGTACATGTTAGTGGGTTAAACGTGCACTTTCCCCCCTTTCCATTTCCATGCATAGAACTATGTAGCGACTACGTCTACCTCCTGCGGGGAGTCTGGTCTCTGTACCCGCGGGGATGGTTTGACGTAGGGTTTGATTTCGTTTGCATGCACCCATTTGTAGACAGGCTCCTGTCTCGCTTTGGTGATGCGTAACCTGTATGCAACTGGAGAGAGTTTTGCCACGATCTCAAATGGTCCTGACCAGCAGGGCAGGAACTTCTTAGCTTTGCGTGCCGGTTGGGCGAACCGAAAGTAGAATACTTTGTCACCCACCTCGTATTCGCGGCTGGTTGTCTTTTGGTCGTAGTAGGCTTTAGCGCCTTCTAAGTTGGTCTCCAGTTTCTTCTGAGCGTGCGCGAACGTAGCTCTGAGGTGTGTTTTCAAGTCTGCCACATACTGATGGGCGGTATAGGCAGTGGCAACACTGACATCCTCTGGGTGATACAGGAGGTGCAGTGGTAGAGTCATCAGTCTGCCGGTCATCATCTCAAAGGGCGTAACCCCAGTGGATCGCTGTGGAGTGGACCGTATGGCCATTAGGACCAGAGGGAGCTTGACGTCCCAGTCCTTCCCAGTGGAGCAGACGTACTTTTTGAGCATAGAGACGACCGTGCGGTTCATCCGTTCGACCTGTCCGGATGACTGTGGGTGATAGGGGAGGTGGAATCTCACTTCCACTCCCAGAAGTTCAAACAGGGACGTCATTACACTGGATGTGAAATGAGTTCCTCGGTCAGAGTCAATGCAGAGTGGAAGTCCCCATCGACTGAAAACGTGGTTAATCAGCAGTACAGCGGTTGTGACAGCTGTATCGTTTGGCGCTGAAAGGCATTCCAGCCACTTTGTGAAACTGCAAGTTACAGTTAGCATATATTTGTTTCCTCTTGCCGATTTGGGAACCGGTCCAACCCAGTCGATCTGCAGGTGGGACCAAGGGAAGGTTATTCCCCTGCGTTGCAGTGGTGCTCTAGCAAGCGGCTGGGAGGGTTGAAACTGGGCACAGATGAGGCAGCCTTGGACATAGCTGTGTACATCCTTGGACATCGATGGCCAATATGCTACTTCTGTCAGTGATGCGAGGGTAGCTTTTGTTCCGCGGTGACCTCCAACCGGAGTGTCGTGGGCGTAGGCAAGCATCACTCCTCTGTGGTCGAGTGGAACAACCCAGCGCGGCGGGCTGTGATCATCACGTATGTAAACTAACAAATCGTTTTGTAGTTTCAGATGCGCGAGTTGACGATGCAGGGTTACCAAATCTCGGCTTGCGCCAGTAGGTGGTGACGGTTGTTTAGACATCGGGCCCTTTTGGAGAAGCTCGCGGATGAGCTTCAGGTCAGGATCTTGTTCCTGCATGGTGACTAGGTCCACGTCCTGTGGTTGTCTGCCTAGAAACACTGGTACCTCAACGGTCCGAGGTTCGTCTGGCTGTTTATCATGGCGATGAGTAATCGCACAGACCTCGTGAACGGCCTTGGGAGGAAGCCACTCGTCTTTGAATTCCCAGCAGGTTCCCTGGTCAGCACCGAGCTTAGCAAGGCGGTCAGCTTCGTCATTACCATCTTTCTCCGGACCTATGGTCCTGGAGTGACCTTTGACCTTTTTCCAGTAGACCATTATGCCTTTCTCAGTGGTGAGCAGATCACACGCTAGGAATAACTTCGAGTGTTTCACGTCTCTGTTCCTGGCGTTTTTCATGTGATTCTCCTTCCACATGGGGAAGTGAGAGATGAAGCTGTGTCTAGCGTAGTTTGAATCAGAGCAAAGGACGATTTGAGTGATGTCCAAGGCTGCCGCCTGCTGGAGGGTTATCAACACTGCAGCAATTTCGGCGTACTGACTAGACTTTTGGCCCAACCGGTAGTGATTTGGTTGCTTAGTGTCACAGTCCACCCAAACGACTCCAACCCCAGCACGGAGCTGGCCTTCGTGAAGGTAGGCGCATCCGTCAGTGTAAACTTTCGGAAGCCCTTGGCAAACATTCTCATCAAAGTAGCGATGATTGGATGCGGTTGGGTAGACTGCGGCAGGTGTGTCCAGGGGGCCCCTGACGGAGTCAGAGTCACAGTGCTGGCAGCCTGCTAGCCCTTGTCCTAGTGCTAGCTTGGTGTTCTGACCATACTTGACCTCAATGTTGTATCCTTGGAGCACCATCATCCACGTCGCAATGCGGCTGTTTGACACTCTTCCTTCGCGCAGTCGCTGGCTGTTTAGGAAGGTGACAGGCTGATGACACGTTTCAATGATCACTTTCTGTCCACCGATGTAACTACGAAAGTGTTCGACGGCCCAGACTGTAGAGAGGAGAGCTCTCTCGCAGTCTGAGAATTGGAGTTCCACCTTGCTCAGAGGCTTGCTGGCGTATGCCACAACTCTCATGTCCTGATCGTGTTTCTGCTTCAAAGCAGCGCTCAGGCAGTGAGAGGAGAAAGTAGCCTCTATGTAGAACTCTTTATCCTTGTCTGGGTAAGCCAGACAGGGTGCGGACGCCAACTTCTGTTTTAGAAACTGGAAGGAGAGTTCTTGGGGTCTGTCCCACACGAAAGGTGTGTCGTTCCGAAGCAGCTCAGTGAGGGGCCTCGCTGTTTCAGCGTACTCCTCTATGAACTGTCTGGAGTAGTTGCAGACTCCGAGGAAGCTCCTGAGTTCAGTCAGATTAGCTGGGGCTTTGATGTCCTGAATGGCTCTAATGCGTCCCGCTTGGGGCTCGACTCCATTAGGGCCAACCAGCAGTCCAACATACTCCACTTTGGTTCGACACCACTGTCCCTTGAGAATCGCCAATTTAGCTCCGGCGTCAGCGAGCTGTTGCAGCACGTGACGGAGTTCGGCCAGGTGCTCCTCGAAGGTTCGACTCCTCATCAAGATGTCATCGACATATATGAGGTTCCCTCTGGAAGCAGCATCTGACATGGCTTTGTGGAGGAAGATGTTGAACTCGGCAGGTGAGTTAGAGTAGCCAAAGGGGCAGCGAATCCAAGTATATTGGCGATTTCCAAAGGAGAAAGCCAGTTTATACTGGTCCGCCGGCTCAACCTTCATGGTCCAGAAGCCGTTGGCTACGTCAACCGTAGAGAAGAAACGAGCATCTCTGACTCTGGCTAGCTCCTGATCTAAATGGATCATAGGCCACCTGGAGAGAGGTACTTGTTTGTTCAGTGCACGATAGTCTATGGTGAGACGCCATTTCCCAGTCGGTTTCAGAACCGGCCAGATGGGAGAGTTGTAAGTGGAGTTACGCTCTCTGATGATGTTTTTCTCCTTCAGCTGATCGAGGATCTCTTGGATCGACTCATAAGCAGCGAGGGGAATCTTGTACTGACGTACAAAAGTAGGAGGGGCATTCGGGTTCGTTGGAATGCGAACCGTATGCAGGTTTGTGAGTCCACAGTCCAGGGAGTCCCTGGATAAGACGGACTGAAACTCATAGAACAGGCTTCTAAGCTCTGCTCTCTGCTCCTCTGACTCCAGCGCATCCGCTTTGTCAAGCTGCTGGCTGACTTCGGCCTCGAAGCCGTCATAAGGTTCAGAGGAGGGGGGTCTCTGGTGTTCCGGGCTTTCAACCGGTGACTCAGAGGGTTGAGTATTTATTGCAAAAACCGTTAGACACTGACCGCTGTCAGTATCTAAGGTTGCACTGCAAATGGGTTCCTTAGGAAGGGCTTCATGCCGCTTGATGGTAATCATTTGTGAAGGGAAAGTACTGAATGTGTCTGCACCAACCTGTCTGTCGTTCAAGAACAACGGAAGTTGTCCGATCACGGGGACTGAAAGTTCAAAGTCATGGAATGAGCTATCTATCAGCATGCCCAAGGGCTTTCCTGCCGGCATGTGGATAGGACTCTGGGTCGGATTTTCGACCAACAAGTACGCAGAACGATTGTTCAGCTCCAAGAGTGGCGTGCCACAGACGGCTAAGTTGAGCTCCAAGAAGTGTGGTGATGGCTGGAAGAAGGCCTGTGTGCCTGGCAGCTTCTGATTTTTCATCAGAGTCAGACGAACAGGCACTCCTTTGACCAGTGGGGGCAGAACCGTGCTGGCCTCAACCACTGCACGGCAGGCCTGTGGAATGGTCTGACCGGACAGCAAGTGTTCAGGGCCTTCTGAGCCAGGCTCAGAGGATGGTGTGGCCCGGGCCCAAAGGACTTGATTGCAAGTGTCCAGCTGGGCACCGAGTCGAACCAGCAGATCTGCTCCAATGAGTGCAGGTGGATCAAGCTGTGGTATGATGCTGAATGTATGTGTGAGCTGTCTTGCTCCAAGTTGGATAGTCAGAGAGCAGACCTCTGGCGCTTTCAGGAGCCTCTGCGGCCAAGTAGGTGACAAGAGCCGATGGCTACGTGTCACACTGACCAGAAGGGGGTCCTTCTGACGCAGGTGTTCAAACGTCTGCTGGCTGATGGCTGACTTTTCTGACCAAAGAGCAAGGCGAGCATCTGAGATGTGGGTGCAGTTGATGGTAAGACCACCAACTATGTGTGGTGCATATGGCTGCAGGCTGACGTTCTTCAGCGAGCAGAGAAAAGATGAATGTGTGCAGAGAGGAGTTCCAGGAGCGGTTTCGTGCCTTTGCAGGCGGACATCGTCTGTGGGAGCCGTAGGAAGGGGCATGACCTTGGAACAAGGGTTTTGCGGCTCACTTATGCTGACTTCAAGAATGGAGGATGGTCGGCTGCTATCTGGGTTCCAGGGCTTAGGTGTGTCCACCTGGGCCCACAGTTGACCCTTCTGGCAGTCGATGAGGGGAGCTAGACGTTCAAGCAGGTCCTGACCAACGAGAAGTGGTTCAGTGTCTAGCTGGCAGACATAAAACGGGTGAACCAGAGTCATGTCTTGGAAGGTGATGTCCAGCCACGCCCGGTGAGTGATACACTCCCGGGTCTGGGTGTAGCTGGTGATTTTCAGGTCACAGGGTTCTACCTGGACTGGTTTCCCGAGCGACCGCATGGTGTCAGACACGCGATGGAACAGTGTGGAGCACATCAGGGTGATTTCTGAGCCGGTATCCAGCAGAGCATCAACCTGTATGCATCCACCTACCTTGGTGCTACAGTACAAACGGCGAGCATGATCATGGTTTGTTAAGTCACCAAGGAACTTCAGAAATTTAGTATCAGGTTTCTCTGGGGGGTAGATTTCAGGAGACTCCTGTGATCTACCAGTAGTGTTCCCCCAGCTGATCAGGTAGGTCCTGGCCACGCTGGGAGGTTGAGCCACGCCTAGTCATGCGGACGTTGGCTCTGGGTCTGGCTTCTTAGAAGCAGACTTTGGTGCAGGGGTCTCATCTGCAGATCTCAGCTGTTCCTTCTGTTTAGCTAGGAACTGCTGAAACATCTCCTGGAGGTCGGCTTTGGTCAAGTACTCACCTGCGGACTTGCGTTCGGGACTTACCTGTTGGCGGCGCTCCTTAAACCTTCCACTGTTCCGACCTGCCTGCCGTTGGTTTTGGTTGGGCCACTTCCTGTCTGATTGTCCAGACCTAGGCGGCCAATCAGCACCCCCCTTCCCCTGTTGAGGAGATTGGGACTGCTTTTGCGGTTTAGCAGGTCTAGGTTTAGCAGATTTTGGCTTAGTGGGTGGAGCTTCTGTGCCTTCGAGCTCCAAACGCGGCTCGGCGTCGGGAGCTAGGTGCATGACGCGGTGATGTGCGTCAGGCTTTTGGGGCTTTCCGCTGGCTTCCCAAGCCTGTTGAGCGTATCTCCTAATCTCCTGAGTTGTCAGTTTTTTCATCCGACAATACATTGAGACTTCGGAGCGAACACACTCGTGCAGGTTGTGAATGAACAGGGATCTGAAGGCAGGGTCTTCCTCGAGCCCAGGGCCGTTTCGACCTTGGAAATAAGCACTTTTGAGTCGGCGATAATACTCTCTGGGGGGTTCGTTCCTCCCGTGTTTGATGGAGAAGGCCCCCATTGTAGCTGACGCAGAGTCTGCATAAGTGGCGTATTCATCCCTCAACGCTCGGCAGAGCGAGGAGTACCGATCTCGAATGTCAGGTGGTAGAGTTTCCATGAAACCGTGCACCGTTCTAGATGTGGTTTTCCAAATTAGCTTGAGCTTTTCCCTTGAAGAAGGTGCTGGAAGATCAAGCAGACAACATTCTATCTCCCTGAGATAATCGTCAACGTTGGATTCATTGGTGTTAGGATCAAAGCGTTCTATGTCTTTAGCTAGCGATTCAATTTGACGTACACGGAGCCCTGACTCACGGTACGGCGCGTCATCCTCTGACTCTGACCCACGGTCTGTCTCAGAGGGCGCTGGATATCGCTGGTGTGCTCTGGGCTCCCAATGTTGACTCCTGGGGCCCAAATCGGGGTCCGGCATGTTGTGGCGGGCTGCTGGCACGTCACGTGGGTGTCTTGGGAGGTCCTCCTCCCGGGGCACGTCTGCGAAGTGCAGCCTGCGTCTTTCAACTGGGGCTTCTGCGTAATACGCTCTGTCCGGGTACGGACTGGCGTATGATGCTTGGTCATGCAGCTGGTTATCGGCATGCCGAATACCGGAGTAGCTAGGATGGGTGGATGGTTGAGGTGCAGCTTGGGCTTGTGCATAACCCCAGCTGGCACCTTGCACCCTTCGTGGACTGGGGGAGCGGTCTAAATAGAGGTGCCGCTCAGCTGGTCGACTTCTCACTGATTGAGAAGGCCGTGAAGATGAGGGTGGTGGTCCAACCTGGGATTCGAGGGCGAACTGCTCTCGGCCCCTAGGTGGTCCTGAATGCCCTATAGTGTGTGTAGGGAACGGGGCCGAAGGTTGGAACAGATGAGCTTCATCTCTCCCCTGCGGCGTGCGTCCGTCCAGAGAGTCCTGGTGTTTCCCCCCTTCCCACTGTCTGTTGTCATCAGCAGAGGGGGGCGGGGTCTCCTCCCCATCTTCCCCAGAATCGGTGCGGGTGTCTTCCTCCTCGTCATCCTTCTGCCTTCCATTTTGCTGCCTTTCAGCTAGCATGCTCTGGAGCTTCATGATCTCTCGATCATGTTGGAGTTCTCTCTGATAGAGGATCAAGGCTAACTTAGCTAAGTGAACCTGGATTGGTTTTGTACCATCCGGGTTTTCTATTTGATCGATTACAGCTTCTAGCTCGTCGCTACGCTGTTCTTCAGTGAAATCCCTAGAAGGGTAGTCGGGTTCTCGAGCAACCGCGACCAGTTTGGACAATATTTGTCCAGAAAGTAGGCCAGGTTCACATTTGTGGGCCGCAGCGCCACCTGGTTGCTGGGAGTTGGTCAGTTCACTACTCTGTCCCTCCATTTTTAACAACCGAACCAAAATAGCCTAGTAGAGCTTCTGCAGATAGCTCAAGCTGCACCTTTTGGGCAGCAACTTCTAGCTTTGTAGCAGAAAAACACTAAATTAACCTTTGTGCGCACAGGTTTTAGCGTTTTAAGATTGCACGGAATGCCGTGACTAACGCCTAAAATACTATTCCTTTCAGTATTTTAGCAAAAGCTGGTGCGTTGCCGTAGCAACGTCTTACAACACTTGCAGTGTTAAATATGCTAGTTATTCCTTCAGAATATTAGCAAACAAGGTGTTATCAGTCTTTGAGTGAAGGTTTCAGTTAGTTACAATAGCCACTGTGAGTTAAAGTCGCTAAATTAGCAGTTAATTTTAGCCTAAAAGGGTTAGTCAGAATTACTTACACACTGCACCTTTAATGAGGAACTGAATTTTAACCTAAAAGGTTAACCAGAATTAATTACACGTTGCACCTTTAAGGAAAAACTGAATTTTAACCTAAAAGTCAACCAGAATTAATTTACACGTTGCACCTTTAAAGAAGCACTGAGTTACTGGTGAGAGTTCGATGCAGCTTCCTGCTCAGCGAAATCAGCACCACTCTGTTGCTGGTTCAAGGATGAACAACTGATTATATTTAATTCAAGCCCTTTGGATTTATTTGTTTGTTTGTGCCGGATAGAAAGTCTCTGTGTATCCAAGCCTCACACGGCCGCACCAATAAATGTTGGGGTTATTAGGAGCGAACAATTAGTAAGCTTCAACTTACTTTTGGATTCTTCAATAAATTCTGTAAATATGGGAATATTTACTGATTTATTAATTAATTAAGATATTCTTAGATATACGGGGCACCATTCCCCTTTTACCGGGGAAAAATTGAATCCAAAACTCTTATCAGTCTTTCTTGAAGTTCGTAGAATCCTTGGAGCAGAGACTTCTCTTCGACACAACAAAGCTACTGGAGACGAAAATCTGAATTTTATAACGTTTAATTAACAATTTGTCAAATGAATAAACAGTGGCATAAATGAATAATAACCATGTGATATAATAAAAGGATGTATATTCAAAATAATGTTCAAGGTGTTTGTGTGGTGTGTGTGAGTGAGTGTGTGTGTGTGTGTGTGTGTGAGAGAGATGAATGGGTCTTTGTTTCCCCAGAGTAGGTGGGGGAAAGTGAGCTGTGAGTGTGTGTGGGGCTCTGCCCCTCCCCTCGCATTCAACAGGAGACCTGGATGTGTAAAGTTTTCTACTTTCCCGAACACTTAGTGGCTTAGAATCACAGTAAAACTTAACTCAAACACTTCAAAAGTTAACAAACAACAAAAGGGTCACTTGTAAATTGTTTAATCTAAAAGGAGTCGGCAGCCTGGCCAGAGCTGACGACTAAAGATATTAGCGATGATCAATAAGCAGTTTATTCTTTCAAAATGACCCGAAGGACGAATTGGGAGCGAAAGAGGAAAACACGAAGCTACTTTTTAAGCAATAGCGCGGTTTTATTGCTTATTCTGGACTATAGAGGAAACGGGAGAAGAAAAGGAGAGAAAAAAAAAAAGTTTTCTGATCACCAGATGAAGCAGCAAGGCGTCCCCGCTGTTATGATTTGACGGTTCTCCGTTTTTCTCCGCAGTTTTCAGCGTCATCCGTCGGTTTGATGCTTTCTCCGTTGTTTGGCTCCACGTGTGTTTCTCCACGGCTGGACACAAAGAGAACGAAGTTTCTTTTGTGCTGAGTTTGACAACTTACAGCGTCTCTGAGAGCTGAATGGAGCTCCGCTCGTTCCCAGTCAGGTCCCGATGGAGTTGAGTGTAGTTTCCAGCGGTTGCGTGGGCTCAACTTGGCACTTAGAGCTTCCGCGTGCTCAAGTTGACGGAGCGTTGACAAGCGTGTCCTTACCGCCAGGTATCCTGGGCAAAAGAACGAGGTTTCTTTGTCTCTGCTGAAGATTTATGGTCTTAGTTCGCGGGAAAAGCTCCACGGCTTCCCGCACATGCGCAGAACGTGTTTCTGGTACTAGGCGGTGACATCATCCCAATGCTTCCGTGTGCAAAGCATCATGGGAAATGAAGTTTCTTGGCGCTGATGTGATTATTTGCTTTTCAGAGCAATTTAAGCACAGTCATTTTGGAGAAAATCACTGCATAGTAATTTCCTCATGAGGTCAGACCCTCAACAAAACCATAAGTACTAATGACTCCATTCCTTTTTGTGGTTGTAGGGGCTGTTGATTGGAGTACATTAAAACAAACCTGATCTCTCTAGGACATTCAGAAGCCAAGTTATAAGCCCACAAATGTGTAACTGGACTACTTCTTTAAATTGACACCAGATCCGGTGACCTTTGGGACATGGTTTGATCCCCTTAGGAAAGTACTATCATCATGAAACGTTGAGATCACTTACAACTCAATAGATTCTACCTTCCTGTAACGTTTCAGCCTGATTGGACCTTGTTTCCACACAAATGAACCCAGAATGATGTGAAATTGTGCTTCGAGCAACATAATTCTGGGTGCCATTTAAAAACCATAAGTGCTAATGACTCCATTCCTTTTTGTGGTTGTAGGGGCTGTTGATTGGAGTATACTAAAACAAACCTGATCTCTCTAGGACATTCAGAAGCCAAGTTATGAGCCCACAAAGATGTAACTGGACTACTTCTTTAAATTGACACCAGATCCGGTGACCTTTGGGACATGGTTTGACCCCCTATAGGAATGTGCGATCATCATGAAACGTTCAGATCACTTACAACTCAATAGATTCTACCTTCTGGTAACGTTTCAGCCTGATTGGACCTTGTTTTCACACAAATGAACCCAGAATGATGTGAAATTGTCCTTCGTGCAACATAATTCTGGGTGCCATTTAAAACCCATAAGTGCTAATGACTCCATTCCTTTTAGTGGTAAAGGGGGCTGTTAATTGGAGTACTCTAAAACAAACCTCATCTCTCTAGGACATTCAGAAGCCAAGTTATAAGCCCACAAATGTGTAACTGGACTACTTCTTTAAAGTGACACCAGGTCCGGTGACCTTTGGGACATGGTTCTACCCCCTATAGGAATGTGCAATCATCATGAAATGTTCAGATCACTTACAACTCAATAGATTCTACCTTCTTGTAACGTTTCAGCCTGATTGGACCTTGTTTTCACACAAATGAACCCAGAATGATGTGAAATTGTACTTCGTGCAACATAATTCTGGGTGCCATTTAAAAACCATAAGTGCTAATAACTCCATTCCTTTTAGTGGTAATGGGGGCTGCTGATTGGAGTACTCTAAAACAAACCTGACCTCTCTAGGATATTCAGAAGCCAAGTTATAAGCCCACAAATGTGTAACTGGACTACTTCTTTAAATTGACACCATTTCCGGTGACCTTTGGGACATGGTTTGACCCCCTTAGGAATGTGCGATCATCATGAAACGTTCAGATCACTTACAACTCAATAGATTCTACCTTCCTGTAAAGTTTCAGCCTGATTGGACCTTGTTTTCACACAAATGAACCCAGAATGATGTGAAATTGTGTTTCGTGCAACATAATTCTGGGTGCCATTTAAAAACCATAAGTGCTAATGACTCCATTCCTTTTTGTGGTTGTAGGGGCTGTTGATTGGAGTGTACTAAAATAAACCTGATCTCTCTAGGACATTCAGAAGCCAAGTTATAAGCCCACAAATGTGTAACTGGACTACTTCTTTAAATTGACACCAGATCCGGTGACCTTTGGGACATGGTTTGACCCCCTTAGGAAAGTGCTATCATCATGAAACGTTCAGATCACTTACAACTCAATAGATTCTACCTTCCTGTAACGTTTCAGCCTGATTGGACCTTGTTTTCACACAAATGAACCCAGAATGATGTAAAATTGTGCTTTGTGCAACATAATTCTGGGTGCCATTTAAAAACCATAAGTGCTAATGACTCCATTCCTTTTAGTGGTAATGGGGGCTGCTAATTGGAGTACTCTAAAACAAACCTGACCTCTCTAGGATATTTAGAAGCCAAGTTATAAGCCCACAAGGGTGTAACTGGACTACTTCTTTAAAGTGACACCAGGCCCGTCGACCTTTGGGACATGGTTTGACCCCCAATAGGAATGTGCGATCATCATGAAACGTTCAGATCACTTACAACTCAATAGATTCTACCTTCTTGTAACGTTTCAGCCTGATTGGACCTTGTTTTCACACAAATGAACCCAGAATGATGTGAAATTGTGCTTCGTGCAACTTAATTCTGGGTGCCATTTAAAAACCATAAGTGCTAATGACTCCATTCCTTTTTGAGGTTGTAGGGGCTGTTGATTGGAGTACACTAAAACAAACCTGATCTCTCTAGGACATTCAGAAACCAAGTTATAAGCCCTCAAAGGTGTAACTGGACTACTTCTTTAAAGTGACACCAGGCCCGGTGACCTTTGGGACATGGTTTGACCCCCTATAGGAATGTGCGATCATCATGAAACGTTCAGATCACTTACAACTCAATAGATTCTACCTTCTTGTAACGTTTTAGCCTGATTGGACCTTGTTTTCACACAAATGGACCCAGAATGATGTGAAATTGTGCTTCGTGCAACATAATTCTGGGTGCCATTTACAAACCATGAGTGCTAATGACTCCATTCCTTTTTGTGGTTGTAGGGGCTGTTGATTGGAGAACATTAAAACAAACCTGACCTCTCTAGGATATTCAGAAACCAAGTTATAAGCCCACAAAGGTGTAACTGGAATACTTCTTTAAAGTGACACCAGGCCCGGTGACCTTTGGGACATGGTTTGACCCCCAATAGGAATGTGCGATCATCATGAAACGTTCAGATCACTTACAACTCAATAGATTCTACCTTCTTGTAACGTTTCAGCCTGATTGGACCTTGTTTTCACACAAACGGACCCAGAATGATGTGAAATTGTGCTTCGTGCAACATAATTCTGGGTGCCATTTAAAAATCATAAGTCCTAATGACTCCATTCCTTTTTGAGGTTGTAGGGGCTGTTGATTGGAGTACACTAAAACAAACCTGATCTCTCTAGGACATTCAGAAACCAAGTTATAGGCACTCAAAGGTGTAACTGGACTACTTCTTTAAAGAGACACCAGGCCCGGTGACCTTTGGGACATGGTTTGACCCCCTATAGGAATGTGCAATCATCATGAAACGTTCAGATCACTTACAACTCAATAGATTCTACCTTCTTGTAACGTTTCAGCCTGATTGGACCTTGTTTTCACACAAATGGACCCAGAATGATGTGAAATTGTGCTTCGTGCAACATAATTCTGGGTGCCATTTACAAACCATAAGTGCTAATGACTCCATTCCTTTTTGTGGTTGTAGGGGCTGTTGATTGGAGTACATTAAAACAAACCTGATCTCTCCAGGACATTCAGAAGCCAAGTTATAAGCCCACAAATGTGTAACTGGACTACTTCTTTAAATTGAAACCAGATCCGGTGACCTTTGGGACATGGTTTGATCCCCTTAGGAAAGTACTATCATCAGGAAAAGTTGAGATCACTTATAACTCAATAGATTCTACCTTCCTGTAACGTTTCAGCCTGATTGGACCTTGTTTTCACACAAATGAACCCAGAATGATGTGAAATTGTGCTTCGTGCAACATAATTCTGGGTGCCATTTAAAAACCATAAGTGCTAATGACTCCATTCCTTTTAGTGGTAAAGGGGGCTGTTAATTGGAGTACTGTAAAACAAACCTGATATCTCTAGGACATTCAGAAGCCAAGTTATAAGCCCAGAAATGTGTAACTGGACTACTTCATTAAAGTGACACACGGCCCGGTGACCTTTGGGACATGGTTTTACCCCCTATAGGAATGTGCGATCATCATGAAACGTTCAGATCACTTACAACTCAATAGATTCTACCTTCTTGTAACGTTTCAGCCTGATTGGACCTTGTTTTCACACAAATGAACCCAGAATGATGTGAAATTGTGCTTCGTGCAACATAATTCTGGGTGCCATTTAAAAACCATAAGTGCTAATAACTCCATTCCTTTTAGTGGTAATGGGGGCTGCTGATTGGAGTACTCTAAAACAAACCTGACCTCTCTAGGATATTCAGAAGCCAAGTTATAAGCCCACAAAGGTGTAACTGGACTACTTCTTTAAAGTGACACCAGGCCCGGTGACCTTTGGGACATGGTTTGACCCCCTATAGGAATGTGCGATCATCATGAAACGTTCAGATCACTTACAACTCAATAGATTCTACCTTCTTGTAACGTTTCAGCCTGATTGGACCTTGTTTTCGCACAAATGGACCCAGAATGATGTGAAATTGTGCTTCGTGCAACATAATTCTGGGTGCCATTTACAAACCATAAGTGCTAAAGACTCCATTCCTTTTTGTGGTTGTAGGGGCTGTTGGTTGGAGTACATTAAAACAAACCTGATCTCTCTAGGACATTCAGAAGCCAAGTTATAAGCCCACAAATGTGTAACTGGACTACTTCTTTAAATTGACACCAGATCCGGTGACGTTTGGGACATGGTTTGACCCCCTTAGGAAAGTGCTATCATCATGAAACGTTCAGATCACTTACAACTCAATAGATTCTACCTTCCTGTAAAGTTTCAGCCTGATTGGACCTTGTTTTCACACAAATGAACCCAGAATGATGTGAAATTGTGCTTCGTGCAACATAATTCTGGGTGCCATTTAAAAACCATAAGTGCTAATGACTCCATTCCTTTTTGTGGTTGTAGGGGCTGTTGATTGGAGTATACTAAAATAAACCTGATCTCTCTAGGACATTCAGAAGCCAAGTTATAAGCCCACAAATGTGTAACTGGACTACTTCTTTAAATTGACACCAGATCCAGTGACCTTTGGGACATGGTTTGACCCCCTTAGGAAAGTGCTATCATCATGAAACGTTCAGATCACTTACAACTCAATAGATTCTACCTTCTTGTAACGTTTCAGCCTGATTGGACCTTGTTTTCACACAAATGGACCCAGAATGATGTGAAATTGTGCTTTGTGCAACATAATTCTGGGTGCCTTTTACAAACCATAAGTGCTAATGACTCCATTCCTTTTTGTGGTTGTAGGGGCTGTTGGTTGGAGTCCATTAAAACAAACCTGACCTCTCTAGGATATTCAGAAACCAAGTTATAAGCCCACAAAGGTGTAACTGGACTACTTCTTTAAAGTGACACCAGGCCCGGTGACCTTTGGGACATGGTTTGACCCCCAATAGGAATGTGCGATCATCATGAAACGTTCAGATCACTTACAACTCAATAGATTCTACCTTCTTGTAACGTTTCAGCCTGATTGGACCTTGTTTTCACACAAATGGACCCAGAATGATGTGAAATTGTGCTTCGTGCAACATAATTCTGGGTGCCATTTAAAAACCATAAGTGCTAATGACTCCATTCCTTTTTGAGGTTGTAGGGGCTGTTGATTGGAGTACACTAAAACAAACCTGATCTCTCTAGGACATTCAGAAACCAAGTTATAGGCACTCAAAGGTGTAACTGGACTACTTCTTTAAAGAGACACCAGGCCCGGTGACCTTTGGGACATGGTTTGACCCCCTATAGGAATGTGCAATCATCATGAAACGTTCAGATCACTTACAACTCAATAGATTCTACCTTCTTGTAACGTTTCAGCCTGATTGGACCTTGTTTTCACACAAATGGACCCAGAATGATGTGAAATTGTGCTTCGTGCAACATAATTCTGGGTGCCATTTACAAACCATAAGTGCTAATGACTCCATTCGTTTTTGTGGTTGTAGGGGCTGTTGATTGGAGTACATTAAAACAAACCTGATCTCTCCAGGACATTCAGAAGCCAAGTTATAAGCCCACAAATGTGTAACTGGACTACTTCTTTAAATTGACACCAGATCCGGTGACCTTTGGGACATGGTTTGACCCCCTTAAGAAAGTGCTATCATCATGAAACGTTCAGATCACTTAAAACTCAATAGATTCTACCTTCCTGTAACGTTTCAGCATGATTGGACCTTGTTTTCACACAAATGAACCCAGAATGATGTGAAATTGTGCTTCGTGCAACATAATTCTGGGTGCCATTTAAAAACCATAAGTGCTAATCACTCCATTCCTTTTTGTGGTAATGGGGGCTGCTAATTGGAGTACTCTAAAACAAACCTGACCTCTCTAGGATATTCAGAAGCCAAGTTATAAGCCCACAAATGTGTAACTAGACTACTTCTTTAAAGTGACACCAGGCCCGGTGACCTTTGGGACATGGTTTGACCCCCAATAGGAATGTGCGATCATCATGAAACGTTCAGATCACTTACAACTCAATAGATTCTACCTTCTTGTAACGTTTCAGCCTGATTGGACCTTGTTTTCACACAAATGGACCCAGAATGATGTGAAATTGTGCTTTGTGCAACATAATTCTGGGTGCCATTTACAAACCATAAGTGCTAATGACTCCATTCCTTTTTGAGGTTTTAGGGGCTGTTGATTGGAGTACACTAAAACAAACCTGATCTCTCTAGGACATTCAGAAACCAAGTTATAGGCACTCAAAGGTGTAACTGGACTACTTCTTTAAAGAGACACCAGGCCCGGTGACCTTTGGGATATGGTTTGACCCCCTATAGGAATGTGCAATCACCATGAAACGTTCAGATCACTTACAACTCAATAGATTCTACCTTCTTGTAACGTTTCAGCCTGATTGGACCTTGTTTTCACACAAATGGACCCAGAATGATGTGAAATTGTGCTTCGTGCAACATAATTCTGGGTGCCATTTACAAACCATAAGTGCTAATGACTCCATTCGTTTTTGTGGTTGTAGGGGCTGTTGATTGGAGTACATTAAAACAAACCTGATCTCTCCAGGACATTCAGAAGCCAAGTTATAAGCCCACAAATGTGTAACTGGACTACTTCTTTAAATTGACACCAGATCCGGTGACCTTTGGGACATGGTTTGATCCCCTTAGGAAAGTACTATCATCATGAAACGTTGAGATCACTTACAACTCAATAGATTCTACCTTCCTGTAACGTTTCAGCCTGATTGGACCTTGTTTTCACACAAATGAACCCAGAATGATGTGAAATTATGCTTTGTGCAACATAATTCTGGGTGCCATTTAAAAACCATAAGTGCTAATGACTCCATTCCTTTTAGTGGTAAAGGGGGCTGTTAATTGGAGTACTGTAAAACAAACCTGATATCTGTAGGACATTCAGAAGCCAAGTTATAAGCCCACAAATGTGTAACTGGACTACTTCATTAAAGTGACACCAGGCCCGGTGACCTTTGGGACATGGTTTTACCCCCTATAGGAATGTGCGATCATCATGAAACGTTCAGATCACTTACAACTCAATAGATTCTACCTTCTTGTAACGTTTCAGCCTGATTGGACCTTGTTTTCACACAAATGAACCCAGAATGATGTGAAATTGTGCTTCGTGCAACATAATTCTGGGTGCCATTTAAAAACCATAAGTCCTAATAACTCCATTCCTTTTAGTGGTAATGGGGGCTGCTGATTGGAGTACTCTAAAACAAACCTGACCTCTCTAGGATATTCAGAAGCCAAGTTATAAGCCCACAAAGGTGTAACTGGACTACTTCTTTAAAGTGACACCAGGCCCGGTGACCCGTGGGACATGGTTTGACCCCCTATAGGAATGTGCGATCATCATGAAACGTTCAGATCACTTACAACTCAATAGATTCTACCTTCTTGTAACGTTTCAGCCTGATAGGACCTTGTTTTCACACAAATGGACCCAGAATGATGTGAAATTGTGCTTCGTGCAACATAATTCTGGGTGCCATTTACAAACCATAAGTGCTAAAGACTCCATTCCTTTTTGTGGTTGTAGGGGCTGTTGGTTGGAGTACATTAAAACAAACTTGATCTCTCTAGGACATTCAGAAGCCAAGTTATAAGCCCACAAATGTGTAACTGGACTACTTCTTTAAATTGACACCAGATCCGGTGACGTTTGGGACATGGTTTGACCCCCTTAGGAAAGTGCTATCATCATGAAACGTTCAGATCACTTACAACTCAATAGATTCTACCTTCCTGTAAAGTTTCAGCCTGATTGGACCTTGTTTTCACACAAATGAACCCAGTATGATGTGAAATTGTGCTTCGTGCAACATAATTCTGGGTGCCATTTAAAAACCATAAGTGCTAATGACTCCATTTCTTTTTGTGGTTGTAGGGGCTGTTGATTGGAGTATACTAAAACAAACCTGATCTCTCTAGGACATTCAGAAGCCAAGTTATAAGCCCACAAATGTGTAACTGGACTACTTCTTTAAATTGACACCAGATCCGGTGACCTTTGGGACATGGTTTGACCCCCTTAGGAAAGTGCTATCATCATGAAACATTCAGATCACTTACAACTCAATAGATTCTACCTTCCTTTAACGTTTCAGCCTGATTGTACCTTGTTTTCACACAAATGAACCCAGAATGATGTGAAATTGTGCTTCGTGCAACATAATTCTGGGTGCCATTTAAAAACCATTAGTGCTAATGACTCCATTCCTTTTAGTGGTAATGGGGGCTGCTAATTGGAGTACTCTAAAACAAACCTGACCTCTCTAGGACATTCAGAAACCAAGTTATAAGCCCTCAAAGGTGTAATTGGACTACTTAAAGAGACACCAGGCCCGGTGACCTTTGGGACATGGTTTGACCCCCTATAGGAATGTGCGATCATCATGAAACTTTCAGATCACTTACAACTCAATAGATTCTACCTTCTTGTAACGTTTCAGCCTGATTGGACCTTGTTTTCACACAAATGGACCCAGAATGATGTGAAATTGTGCTTCGTGCAACATAATTCTGGGTGCCATTTACAAACCATAAGTACTAATGACTCCATTCCTTTTTGTGGTTGTAGGGGCTGTTGGTTGGAGTACATTAAAACAAACCTGATCTCTCTAGGGCATTCAGAAGCCAAGTTATAAGCCCATAAATGTGTAACTGGACTACTTCTTTAAAGTGACACCAGGCCCGGTGACCTTTGGGACATGGTTTGACCCCCTATAGGAATGTGCGATCATCATGAAACGTTCAGATCACTTACAACTCAATAGATTCTACCTTCTTGTAACGTTTCAGCCTGATTGGACCTTGTTTTCACACAAATGGACCCAGAATGATGTGAAATTGTGCTTCGTGCAACATAATTCTGGGTGCCATTTAAAAACCATAAGTGATAATGACTCAATTCCTTTTTGAGGTTGTAGGGGCTGTTGATTGGAGTCCACTAAAACAAACCTGATCTCTCTAGGACATTCAGAAACCAAATTATAAGCCCTCAAAGGTGTAATTGGACTACTTCTTTAAAGTGACACCAGGCCCGGTGACCTTTGGGACATGGTTTGACCCCCTCTAGGAATGTGCGATCATCATGAAACGTTCAGATCACTTACAACTCAATAGATTCTACCTTCTTGTAACGTTTCAGCCTGATTGGACCTTGTTTTCACACAAATGGACCCAGAATGATGTGAAATTGTGCTTCGTGCAACATAATTCTAGGTGCCATTTACAAACCATAAGTGCTAATGACTCCATTCCTTTTTGTGGTTGTAGGGACTGTTGGTTGGAGAACATTAAAACAAACCTGATCTCTCTAGGACATTCAGAAACCAAGTTATAAGCCCACAAAGGTGTAATTGGACTACTTCTTTAAAGTGACACCAGGCCCGGTGACCTTTGGGACATGGTTTGACCCCCTATAGGAATGTGTGATCATCATGAAACGTTCAGATCACTTACAGCTCAATAGATTCTACCTTCATGTAACGTTTCAGCCTGATTGGACCTTGTTTTCACACAAATGAACCCAGTATGATGTGAAATTGTGCATCGTGCAACATAATTCTGGGTGCCATTTAAAAACCATAAGTGCTAATGACTCCATTTCTTTTTGTGGTTGTAGGGGCTGTTGATTGGAGTACTCTAAAACAAACCTGACCTCTCTAGGACATTCAGAAACCAAGTTATAAGCCCTTAAAGGTGTAATTGGACTACTTTAAAGAGACACCAGGCCCGGTGACCTTTGGGACATGGTTTGACCCCCTATAGGAATGTGCGATCATCATGAAACGTTCAGATCACTTACAACTCAATAGATTCTACCTTCTTGTAACGTTTCAGCCTGATTGGACCTTGTTTTCACACAAATTGTCCCAGAATGATGTGAAATTGTGCTTCGTGCAACATAACTCTGGGTGCCATTTAAAAACCATAAGTGCTAATGACTCAATTCATTTTTGAGGTTGTAGGGGCTGTTGATTGGAGTACACTAAAACAAACCTGATCTCTCTAGGACATTCAGAAACCAAGTTATAAGCCCTCAAAGGTGTAATTGGACTACTTCTTTAAAGTGACACCAGGCCCGGTGACCTTTGGGACATGGTTTGACCCCCTCTAGGAATGTGCGATCATCATGAAACATTCAGATCACTTACAACTCAATAGATTCTACCTTCTTGTAACGTTTCAGCCTGATTGGACCTTGTTTTCACACAAATGGACCCAGAATGATGTGAAATTGTGCTTCGTGCAACATAATTCTAGGTGCCATTTACAAACCATAAGTGCTAATGACTCCATTCCTTTTTGTGGTTGTAGGGGCTGTTGGTTGGAGAACATTAAAACAAACCTGATCTCTCTAGGACATTCAGAAGCCAAGTTATAAGCCCACAAATGTGTAACTGGACTTCTTCTTTAAATTGACACCAGATCCGGTGACCTTTGGGACATGGTTTGACCCCTTTAGGAAAGTGATATCATCATGAAACGTTCAGATCACTTACAACTCAATAGATTCTAACTTCCTGTAACGTTTCAGCCTTATTGGACCTTGTTTTCACACAAATGAACCCAGAATGATGTGAAATTGTGCTTCGTGCAACATAATTCTGGGTGCCATTTAAAAACCATAAGTGCTAATGACTCCATTCCTTTTAGTGGTAAAGGGGGCTGTTAATTGGAGTACTGTAAAACAAACCTGATCTCTCTAGGACATTCAGAAGCCAAGTTATAAGCCCACAAATGAGTAACTGGACTACTTCTTTAAAGTGACACCAGGCCCGGTGACCTTTGGGACATGGTTTTACCCGCTATAGGAATGTGCGATCATCATGAAACGTTCAGATCACTTACAACTCAATAGATTCTACCTTCTTGTAACGTTTCAGCCTGATTGGACCTTGTTTTCACACAAATGAACCCAGAATGATGTGAAATTGTGCTTCGTGCAACATAATTCTGGGTGCCATTTAAAAACCATAAGTTCTAATAACTCCATTCCTTTTAGTGGTAATGGGGGCTGCTGATTGGAGTACTCTAAAACAAACCTGACCTCTCTAGGATATTCAGAAGCCAAGTTATAAGCCCACAAAGGTGTAACTGGACTACTTCTTTAAAGTGACACCAGGCCCGGTGACCTTTGGGACATGGTTTGACCCCCTATAGGAATGTGCGATCATCATGAAACGTTCAGATCACTTACAACTCAATAGATTGTACCTTCTTGTAACGTTTCAGCCTGATTGGACCTTGTTTTCACACAAATGGACCCAGAATGATGTGAAATTGTGCTTCGTGCAACATAATTCTGGGTGCCATTTACAAACCATCAGTGCTAAAGACTCCATTCCTTTTTGTGGTTGTAGGGGCTGTTGGTTGGAGTACATTAAAACAAACCTGATCTCTCTAGGACATTCAGAAGCCAATTTATAAGCCCACAAATGTGTAACTGGACTCCTTCTTTAAATTGACACCAGATCCGGTGACGTTTGGGACATGTTTTGACCCCCTTAGGAAAGTGCTATCATCATGAAACGTTCAGATCACTTACAACTCAATAGATTCTACCTTCCTGTAAAGTTTCAGCCTGATTGGACCTTGTTTTCACACAAATGAACCCAGAATGATGTGAAATTGTGCTTCGTGCAACATAATTCTGGGTGCCATTTAAAAACCATAAGTGCGAATGACTCCATTCCTTTTTGTGGTTGTAGGGGCTGTTGATTGGAGTATGCTAAAATAAACCTGATCTCTCTAGGACATTCAGAAGCCAGGTTATAAGCCCACAAATGTGTAACTGGACTACTTCTTTAAATTGACACCAGATCCGGTGACCTTTGGGACATGGTTTGACCCCCTTAGGAATGTGCTATCATCATGAAACGTTCAGATCATTTACAACTCAATAGATTCTACCTTCCTGTAACGTTTCAGCCTGATTGGACCTTTTTTTCACACAAATGAACCCAGAATGATGTGAAATTGTGCTTCGTGCAACATAATTCTGGGTGCCATTTAAAAACCATAAGTGCTAATCACTCCATTCCTTTTTGTGGTAATGGGGGCTGCTAATTGGAGTACTCTAAAACAAACCTGACCTCTCTAGGATATTCAGAAGCCAAGTTATAAGCCCACAAAGGTGTAACTGGACTACTTCTTTAAAGTGACACCAGGCCCGGTGACCTTTGGGACATGGTTTGACCCCCAATAGGAATGTGCGATCATCATGAAACGTTCAGATCACTTACAACTCAATAGATTCTACCTTCTTGTAACGTTTCAGCCTGATAGGACCTTGTTTTCACACAAATGGACCCAGAATGATGTGAAATTGTGCTTCGTGCAACATAATTCTAGGTGCCATTTACAAACCATAAGTGCTAATGACTCCATTCCTTTTTGTGGTTGTAGGGGCTGTTGGTTGGAGAACATTAAAACAAACCTGATCTCTCTAGGACATTCAGAAGCCAAGTTATAAGCCCACAAATGTGTAACTGGACTTCTTCTTTAAATTGACACCAGATCCGGTGACATTTGGGACATGGTTTGACCCCTTTAGGAAAGTGATATCATCATGAAACGTTCAGATCACTTACAACTTAATAGATTCTAACTTCCTGTAACGTTTCAGCCTTATTGGACCTTGTTTTCACACAAATGAACCCAGAATGATCTTAAATTGTGCTTCGTGCAACATAATTCTGGGTGCCATTTAAAAACCATAAGTGCTAATGACTCCATTCCTTTTAGTGGTAAAGGGGGCTGTTAATTGGAGTACTGTAAAACAAACCTGATCTCTCTAGGACATTCAGAAGCCAAGTTATAAGCCCACAAATGAGTAACTGGACTACTTCTTTAAAGTGACACCAGGCCCGGTGACCTTTGGGACATGGTTTTACCCGCTATAGGAATGTGCGATCATCATGAAACGTTCAGATCACTTACAACTCAATAGATTCTACCTTCTTGTAACGTTTCAGCCTGATTGGACCTTGTTTTCACACAAATGAACCCAGAATGATGTGAAATTGTGCTTCGTGCAACATAATTCTGGGTGCCATTTACAAACCATCAGTGCTAAAGACTCCATTCCTTTTTGTGGTTGTAGGGGCTGTTGGTTGGAGTACATTAAAACAAACCTGATCTCTCTAGGACATTCAGAAGCCAATTTATAAGCCCACAAATGTGTAACTGGACTCCTTCTTTAAATTGACACCAGATCCGGTGACGTTTGGGACATGTTTTGACCCCCTTAGGAAAGTGCTATCATCATGAAACGTTCAGATCACTTACAACTCAATAGATTCTACCTTCCTGTAAAGTTTCAGCCTGATTGGACCTTGTTTTCACACAAATGAACCCAGAATGATGTGAAATTGTGCTTCGTGCAACATAATTCTGGGTGCCATTTAAAAACCATAAGTGCGAATGACTCCATTCCTTTTTGTGGTTGTAGGGGCTGTTGATTGGAGTATGCTAAAATAAACCTGATCTCTCTAGGACATTCAGAAGCCAAGTTATAAGCCCACAAATGTGTAACTGGACTACTTCTTTAAATTGACACCAGATCCGGTGACCTTTGGGACATGGTTTGACCCCCTTAGGAATGTGCTATCATCATGAAACGTTCAGATCATTTACAACTCAATAGATTCTACCTTCCTGTAACGTTTCAGCCTGATTGGACCTTTTTTTCACACAAATGAACCCAGAATGATGTGAAATTGTGCTTCGTGCAACATAATTCTGGGTGCCATTTAAAAACCATAAGTGCTAATCACTCCATTCCTTTTTGTGGTAATGGGGGCTGCTAATTGGAGTACTCTAAAACAAACCTGACCTCTCTAGGATATTCAGAAGCCAAGTTATAAGCCCACAAAGGTGTAACTGGACTACTTCTTTAAAGTGACACCAGGCCCGGTGACCTTTGGGACATGGTTTGACCCCCAATAGGAATGTGCGATCATCATGAAACGTTCAGATCACTTACAACTCAATAGATTCTACCTTCTTGTAACGTTTCAGCCTGATTGGACCTTGTTTTCACACAAATGGACCCAGAATGATGTGAAATTGTGCTTCGTGCAACATAATTCTAGGTGCCATTTACAAACCATAAGTGCTAATGACTCCATTCCTTTTTGTGGTTGTAGGGGCTGTTGGTTGGAGAACATTAAAACAAACCTGATCTCTCTAGGACATTCAGAAGCCAAGTTATAAGCCCACAAATGAGTAACTGGACTACTTCTTTAAAGTGACACCAGGCCCGGTGACCTTTGGGACATGGTTTTACCCGCTATAGGAATGTGCGATCATCATGAAACGTTCAGATCACTTACAACTCAATAGATTCTACCTTCTTGTAACGTTTCAGCCTGATTGGACCTTGTTTTCACACAAATGAACCCAGAATGATGTGAAATTGTGCTTCGTGCAACATAATTCTGGGTGCCATTTACAAACCATCAGTGCTAAAGACTCCATTCCTTTTTGTGGTTGTAGGGGCTGTTGGTTGGAGTACATTAAAACAAACCTGATCTCTCTAGGACATTCAGAAGCCAATTTATAAGCCCACAAATGTGTAACTGGACTCCTTCTTTAAATTGACACCAGATCCGGTGACGTTTGGGACATGTTTTGACCCCCTTAGGAAAGTGCTATCATCATGAAACGTTCAGATCACTTACAACTCAATAGATTCTACCTTCCTGTAAAGTTTCAGCCTGATTGGACCTTGTTTTCACACAAATGAACCCAGAATGATGTGAAATTGTGCTTCGTGCAACATAATTCTGGGTGCCATTTAAAAACCATAAGTGCGAATGACTCCATTCCTTTTTGTGGTTGTAGGGGCTGTTGATTGGAGTATGCTAAAATAAACCTGATCTCTCTAGGACATTCAGAAGCCAGGTTATAAGCCCACAAATGTGTAACTGGACTACTTCTTTAAATTGACACCAGATCCGGTGACCTTTGGGACATGGTTTGACCCCCTTAGGAATGTGCTATCATCATGAAACGTTCAGATCATTTACAACTCAATAGATTCTACCTTCCTGTAACGTTTCAGCCTGATTGGACCTTTTTTTCACACAAATGAACCCAGAATGATGTGAAATTGTGCTTCGTGCAACATAATTCTGGGTGCCATTTAAAAACCATAAGTGCTAATCACTCCATTCCTTTTTGTGGTAATGGGGGCTGCTAATTGGAGTACTCTAAAACAAACCTGACCTCTCTAGGATATTCAGAAGCCAAGTTATAAGCCCACAAAGGTGTAACTGGACTACTTCTTTAAAGTGACACCAGGCCCGGTGACCTTTGGGACATGGTTTGACCCCCAATAGGAATGTGCGATCATCATGAAACGTTCAGATCACTTACAACTCAATAGATTCTACCTTCTTGTAACGTTTCAGCCTGATTGGACCTTGTTTTCACACAAATGGACCCAGAATGATGTGAAATTGTGCTTAGTGCAACATAATTCTAGGTGCCATTTACAAACCATAAGTGCTAATGACTCCATTCCTTTTTGTGGTTGTAGGGGCTGTTGGTTGGAGAACATTAAAACAAACCTGATCTCTCTAGGACATTCAGAAGCCAAGTTATAAGCCCACAAATGTGTAACTGGACTTCTTCTTTAAATTGACACCAGATCCGGTGACATTTGGGACATGGTTTGACCCCTTTAGGAAAGTGATATCATCATGAAACGTTCAGATCACTTACAACTTAATAGATTCTAACTTCCTGTAACGTTTCAGCCTTATTGGACCTTGTTTTCACACAAATGAACCCAGAATGATCTTAAATTGTGCTTCGTGCAACATAATTCTGGGTGCCATTTAAAAACCATAAGTGCTAATGACTCCATTCCTTTTAGTGGTAAAGGGGGCTGTTAATTGGAGTACTGTAAAACAAACCTGATCTCTCTAGGACATTCAGAAGCCAAGTTATAAGCCCACAAATGAGTAACTGGACTACTTCTTTAAAGTGACACCAGGCCCGGTGACCTTTGGGACATGGTTTTACCCGCTATAGGAATGTGCGATCATCATGAAACGTTCAGATCACTTACAACTCAATAGATTCTACCTTCTTGTAACGTTTCAGCCTGATTGGACCTTGTTTTCACACAAATGAACCCAGAATGATGTGAAATTGTGCTTCGTGCAACATAATTCTGGGTGCCATTTAAAAACCATAAGTGCTAATAACTCCATTCCTTTTAGTGGTAATGGGGGCTGCTGATTGGAGTACTCTAAAACAAACCTGACCTCTCTAGGATATTCAGAAGCCAAGTTATAAGCCCACAAAGGTGTAACTGGACTACTTCTTTAAAGTGACACCAGGCCCTGTGACCTTTGGGACATGATTTGACCCCCTATAGGAATGTGCGATCATCATGAAACGTTCAGATCACTTACAACTCAATAGATTCTACCTTCTTGTAACGTTTCAGCCTGATTGGACCTTGTTTTCACACAAATGGACCCAGAATGATGTGAAATTGTGCTTCGTGCAACATAATTCTGGGTGCCATTTACAAACCATCAGTGCTAAAGACTCCATTCCTTTTTGTGGTTGTAGGGGCTGTTGGTTGGAGTACATTAAAACAAACCTGATCTCTCTAGGACATTCAGAAGCCAATTTATAAGCCCACAAATGTGTAACTGGACTCCTTCTTTAAATTGACACCAGATCCGGTGACGTTTGGGACATGTTTTGACCCCCTTAGGAAAGTGCTATCATCATGAAACGTTCAGATCACTTACAACTCAATAGATTCTACCTTCCTGTAAAGTTTCAGCCTGATTGGACCTTGTTTTCACACAAATGAACCCAGAATGATGTGAAATTGTGCTTCGTGCAACATAATTCTGGGTGCCATTTAAAAACCATAAGTGCGAATGACTCCATTCCTTTTTGTGGTTGTAGGGGCTGTTGATTGGAGTATGCTAAAATAAACCTGATCTCTCTAGGACATTCAGAAGCCAAGTTATAAGCCCACAAATGTGTAACTGGACTACTTCTTTAAATTGACACCAGATCCGGTGACCTTTGGGACATGGTTTGACCCCCTTAGGAATGTGCTATCATCATGAAACGTTCAGATCATTTACAACTCAATAGATTCTACCTTCCTGTAACGTTTCAGCCTGATTGGACCTTTTTTTCACACAAATGAACCCAGAATGATGTGAAATTGTGCTTCGTGCAACATAATTCTGGGTGCCATTTAAAAACCATAAGTGCTAATCACTCCATTCCTTTTTGTGGTAATGGGGGCTGCTAATTGGAGTACTCTAAAACAAACCTGACCTCTCTAGGATATTCAGAAGCCAAGTTATAAGCCCACAAAGGTGTAACTGGACTACTTCTTTAAAGTGACACCAGGCCCGGTGACCTTTGGGACATGGTTTGACCCCCAATAGGAATGTGCGATCATCATGAAACGTTCAGATCACTTACAACTCAATAGATTCTACCTTCTTGTAACGTTTCAGCCTGATTGGACCTTGTTTTCGCACAAATGGACCCAGAATGATGTGAAATTGTGCTTCGTGCAACATAATTCTGGGTGCCATTTACAAACCATAAGTGCTAAAGACTCCATTCCTTTTTGTGGTTGTAGGGGCTGTTGGTTGGAGTACATTAAAACAAACCTGATCTCTCTAGGACATTCAGAAGCCAAGTTATAAGCCCACAAATGTGTAACTGGACTACTTCTTTAAATTGACACCAGATCCGGTGACGTTTGGGACATGGTTTGACCCCCTTAGGAAAGTGCTATCATCATGAAACGTTCAGATCACTTACAACTCAATAGATTCTACCTTCCTGTAAAGTTTCAGCCTGATTGGACCTTGTTTTCACACAAATGAACCCAGAATGATGTGAAATTGTGCTTCGTGCAACATAATTCTGGGTGCCATTTAAAAACCATAAGTGCTAATGACTCCATTCCTTTTTGTGGTTGTAGGGGCTGTTGATTGGAGTATACTAAAATAAACCTGATCTCTCTAGGACATTCAGAAGCCAAGTTATAAGCCCACAAATGTGTAACTGGACTACTTCTTTAAATTGACACCAGATCCAGTGACCTTTGGGACATGGTTTGACCCCCTTAGGAAAGTGCTATCATCATGAAACGTTCAGATCACTTACAACTCAATAGATTCTACCTTCTTGTAACGTTTCAGCCTGATTGGACCTTGTTTTCACACAAATGGACCCAGAATGATGTGAAATTGTGCTTTGTGCAACATAATTCTGGGTGCCTTTTACAAACCATAAGTGCTAATGACTCCATTCCTTTTTGTGGTTGTAGGGGCTGTTGGTTGGAGTCCATTAAAACAAACCTGACCTCTCTAGGATATTCAGAAACCAAGTTATAAGCCCACAAAGGTGTAACTGGACTACTTCTTTAAAGTGACACCAGGCCCGGTGACCTTTGGGACATGGTTTGACCCCCAATAGGAATGTGCGATCATCATGAAACGTTCAGATCACTTACAACTCAATAGATTCTACCTTCTTGTAACGTTTCAGCCTGATTGGACCTTGTTTTCACACAAATGGACCCAGAATGATGTGAAATTGTGCTTCGTGCAACATAATTCTGGGTGCCATTTAAAAACCATAAGTGCTAATGACTCCATTCCTTTTTGAGGTTGTAGGGGCTGTTGATTGGAGTACACTAAAACAAACCTGATCTCTCTAGGACATTCAGAAACCAAGTTATAGGCACTCAAAGGTGTAACTGGACTACTTCTTTAAAGAGACACCAGGCCCGGTGACCTTTGGGACATGGTTTGACCCCCTATAGGAATGTGCAATCATCATGAAACGTTCAGATCACTTACAACTCAATAGATTCTACCTTCTTGTAACGTTTCAGCCTGATTGGACCTTGTTTTCACACAAATGGACCCAGAATGATGTGAAATTGTGCTTCGTGCAACATAATTCTGGGTGCCATTTACAAACCATAAGTGCTAATGACTCCATTCGTTTTTGTGGTTGTAGGGGCTGTTGATTGGAGTACATTAAAACAAACCTGATCTCTCCAGGACATTCAGAAGCCAAGTTATAAGCCCACAAATGTGTAACTGGACTACTTCTTTAAATTGACACCAGATCCGGTGACCTTTGGGACATGGTTTGACCCCCTTAAGAAAGTGCTATCATCATGAAACGTTCAGATCACTTAAAACTCAATAGATTCTACCTTCCTGTAACGTTTCAGCATGATTGGACCTTGTTTTCACACAAATGAACCCAGAATGATGTGAAATTGTGCTTCGTGCAACATAATTCTGGGTGCCATTTAAAAACCATAAGTGCTAATCACTCCATTCCTTTTTGTGGTAATGGGGGCTGCTAATTGGAGTACTCTAAAACAAACCTGACCTCTCTAGGATATTCAGAAGCCAAGTTATAAGCCCACAAATGTGTAACTAGACTACTTCTTTAAAGTGACACCAGGCCCGGTGACCTTTGGGACATGGTTTGACCCCCAATAGGAATGTGCGATCATCATGAAACGTTCAGATCACTTACAACTCAATAGATTCTACCTTCTTGTAACGTTTCAGCCTGATTGGACCTTGTTTTCACACAAATGGACCCAGAATGATGTGAAATTGTGCTTTGTGCAACATAATTCTGGGTGCCATTTACAAACCATAAGTGCTAATGACTCCATTCCTTTTTGAGGTTGTAGGGGCTGTTGATTGGAGTACACTAAAACAAACCTGATCTCTCTAGGACATTCAGAAACCAAGTTATAGGCACTCAAAGGTGTAACTGGACTACTTCTTTAAAGAGACACCAGGCCCGGTGACCTTTGGGATATGGTTTGACCCCCTATAGGAATGTGCAATCACCATGAAACGTTCAGATCACTTACAACTCAATAGATTCTACCTTCTTGTAACGTTTCAGCCTGATTGGACCTTGTTTTCACACAAATGGACCCAGAATGATGTGAAATTGTGCTTCGTGCAACATAATTCTGGGTGCCATTTACAAACCATAAGTGCTAATGACTCCATTCGTTTTTGTGGTTGTAGGGGCTGTTGATTGGAGTACATTAAAACAAACCTGATCTCTCCAGGACATTCAGAAGCCAAGTTATAAGCCCACAAATGTGTAACTGGACTACTTCTTTAAATTGACACCAGATCCGGTGACCTTTGGGACATGGTTTGATCCCCTTAGGAAAGTACTATCATCATGAAACGTTGAGATCACTTACAACTCAATAGATTCTACCTTCCTGTAACGTTTCAGCCTGATTGGACCTTGTTTTCACACAAATGAACCCAGAATGATGTGAAATTATGCTTTGTGCAACATAATTCTGGGTGCCATTTAAAAACCATAAGTGCTAATGACTCCATTCCTTTTTGTGGTAAAGGGGGCTGTTAATTGGAGTACTGTAAAACAAACCTGATATCTGTAGGACATTCAGAAGCCAAGTTATAAGCCCACAAATGTGTAACTGGACTACTTCATTAAAGTGACACCAGGCCCGGTGACCTTTGGGACATGGTTTTACCCCCTATAGGAATGTGCGATCATCATGAAACGTTCAGATCACTTACAACTCAATAGATTCTACCTTCTTGTAACGTTTCAGCCTGATTGGACCTTGTTTTCACACAAATGAACCCAGAATGATGTGAAATTGTGCTTCGTGCAACATAATTCTGGGTGCCATTTAAAAACCATAAGTCCTAATAACTCCATTCCTTTTAGTGGTAATGGGGGCTGCTGATTGGAGTACTCTAAAACAAACCTGACCTCTCTAGGATATTCAGAAGCCAAGTTATAAGCCCACAAAGGTGTAACTGGACTACTTCTTTAAAGTGACACCAGGCCCGGTGACCCGTGGGACATGGTTTGACCCCCTATAGGAATGTGCGATCATCATGAAACGTTCAGATCACTTACAACTCAATAGATTCTACCTTCTTGTAACGTTTCAGCCTGATAGGACCTTGTTTTCACACAAATGGACCCAGAATGATGTGAAATTGTGCTTCGTGCAACATAATTCTGGGTGCCATTTACAAACCATAAGTGCTAAAGACTCCATTCCTTTTTGTGGTTGTAGGGGCTGTTGGTTGGAGTACATTAAAACAAACTTGATCTCTCTAGGACATTCAGAAGCCAAGTTATAAGCCCACAAATGTGTAACTGGACTACTTCTTTAAATTGACACCAGATCCGGTGACGTTTGGGACATGGTTTGACCCCCTTAGGAAAGTGCTATCATCATGAAACGTTCAGATCACTTACAACTCAATAGATTCTACCTTCCTGTAAAGTTTCAGCCTGATTGGACCTTGTTTTCACACAAATGAACCCAGTATGATGTGAAATTGTGCTTCGTGCAACATAATTCTGGGTGCCATTTAAAAACCATAAGTGCTAATGACTCCATTTCTTTTTGTGGTTGTAGGGGCTGTTGATTGGAGTATACTAAAACAAACCTGATCTCTCTAGGACATTCAGAAGCCAAGTTATAAGCCCACAAATGTGTAACTGGACTACTTCTTTAAATTGACACCAGATCCGGTGACCTTTGGGACATGGTTTGACCCCCTTAGGAAAGTGCTATCATCATGAAACATTCAGATCACTTACAACTCAATAGATTCTACCTTCCTTTAACGTTTCAGCCTGATTGTACCTTGTTTTCACACAAATGAACCCAGAATGATGTGAAATTGTGCTTCGTGCAACATAATTCTGGGTGCCATTTAAAAACCATTAGTGCTAATGACTCCATTCCTTTTAGTGGTAATGGGGGCTGCTAATTGGAGTACTCTAAAACAAACCTGACCTCTCTAGGACATTCAGAAACCAAGTTATAAGCCCTCAAAGGTGTAATTGGACTACTTAAAGAGACACCAGGCCCGGTGACCTTTGGGACATGGTTTGACCCCCTATAGGAATGTGCGATCATCATGAAACTTTCAGATCACTTACAACTCAATAGATTCTACCTTCTTGTAACGTTTCAGCCTGATTGGACCTTGTTTTCACACAAATGGACCCAGAATGATGTGAAATTGTGCTTCGTGCAACATAATTCTGGGTGCCATTTACAAACCATAAGTACTAATGACTCCATTCCTTTTTGTGGTTGTAGGGGCTGTTGGTTGGAGTACATTAAAACAAACCTGATCTCTCTAGGGCATTCAGAAGCCAAGTTATAAGCCCATAAATGTGTAACTGGACTACTTCTTTAAAGTGACACCAGGCCCGGTGACCTTTGGGACATGGTTTGACCCCCTATAGGAATGTGCGATCATCATGAAACGTTCAGATCACTTACAACTCAATAGATTCTACCTTCTTGTAACGTTTCAGCCTGATTGGACCTTGTTTTCACACAAATGGACCCAGAATGATGTGAAATTGTGCTTCGTGCAACATAATTCTGGGTGCCATTTAAAAACCATAAGTGATAATGACTCAATTCCTTTTTGAGGTTGTAGGGGCTGTTGATTGGAGTCCACTAAAACAAACCTGATCTCTCTAGGACATTCAGAAACCAAATTATAAGCCCTCAAAGGTGTAATTGGACTACTTCTTTAAAGTGACACCAGGCCCGGTGACCTTTGGGACATGGTTTGACCCCCTCTAGGAATGTGCGATCATCATGAAACATTCAGATCACTTACAACTCAATAGATTCTACCTTCTTGTAACGTTTCAGCCTGATTGGACCTTGTTTTCACACAAATGGACCCAGAATGATGTGAAATTGTGCTTCGTGCAACATAATTCTAGGTGCCATTTACAAACCATAAGTGCTAATGACTCCATTCCTTTTTGTGGTTGTAGGGACTGTTGGTTGGAGAACATTAAAACAAACCTGATCTCTCTAGGACATTCAGAAACCAAGTTATAAGCCCACAAAGGTGTAATTGGACTACTTCTTTAAAGTGACACCAGGCCCGGTGACCTTTGGGACATGGTTTGACCCCCTATAGGAATGTGTGATCATCATGAAACGTTCAGATCACTTACAGCTCAATAGATTCTACCTTCATGTAACGTTTCAGCCTGATTGGACCTTGTTTTCACACAAATGAACCCAGTATGATGTGAAATTGTGCATCGTGCAACATAATTCTGGGTGCCATTTAAAAACCATAAGTGCTAATGACTCCATTTCTTTTTGTGGTTGTAGGGGCTGTTGATTGGAGTACTCTAAAACAAACCTGACCTCTCTAGGACATTCAGAAACCAAGTTATAAGCCCTTAAAGGTGTAATTGGACTACTTTAAAGAGACACCAGGCCCGGTGACCTTTGGGACATGGTTTGACCCCCTATAGGAATGTGCGATCATCATGAAACGTTCAGATCACTTACAACTCAATAGATTCTACCTTCTTGTAACGTTTCAGCCTGATTGGACCTTGTTTTCACACAAATTGTCCCAGAATGATGTGAAATTGTGCTTCGTGCAACATAACTCTGGGTGCCATTTAAAAACCATAAGTGCTAATGACTCAATTCATTTTTGAGGTTGTAGGGGCTGTTGATTGGAGTACACTAAAACAAACCTGATCTCTCTAGGACATTCAGAAACCAAGTTATAAGCCCTCAAAGGTGTAATTGGACTACTTCTTTAAAGTGACACCAGGCCCGGTGACCTTTGGGACATGGTTTGACCCCCTCTAGGAATGTGCGATCATCATGAAACATTCAGATCACTTACAACTCAATAGATTCTACCTTCTTGTAACGTTTCAGCCTGATTGGACCTTGTTTTCACACAAATGGACCCAGAATGATGTGAAATTGTGCTTCGTGCAACATAATTCTAGGTGCCATTTACAAACCATAAGTGCTAATGACTCCATTCCTTTTTGTGGTTGTAGGGGCTGTTGGTTGGAGAACATTAAAACAAACCTGATCTCTCTAGGACATTCAGAAGCCAAGTTATAAGCCCACAAATGTGTAACTGGACTTCTTCTTTAAATTGACACCAGATCCGGTGACCTTTGGGACATGGTTTGACCCCTTTAGGAAAGTGATATCATCATGAAACGTTCAGATCACTTACAACTCAATAGATTCTAACTTCCTGTAACGTTTCAGCCTTATTGGACCTTGTTTTCACACAAATGAACCCAGAATGATGTGAAATTGTGCTTCGTGCAACATAATTCTGGGTGCCATTTAAAAACCATAAGTGCTAATGACTCCATTCCTTTTAGTGGTAAAGGGGGCTGTTAATTGGAGTACTGTAAAACAAACCTGATCTCTCTAGGACATTCAGAAGCCAAGTTATAAGCCCACAAATGAGTAACTGGACTACTTCTTTAAAGTGACACCAGGCCCGGTGACCTTTGGGACATGGTTTTACCCGCTATAGGAATGTGCGATCATCATGAAACGTTCAGATCACTTACAACTCAATAGATTCTACCTTCTTGTAACGTTTCAGCCTGATTGGACCTTGTTTTCACACAAATGAACCCAGAATGATGTGAAATTGTGCTTCGTGCAACATAATTCTGGGTGCCATTTAAAAACCATAAGTTCTAATAACTCCATTCCTTTTAGTGGTAATGGGGGCTGCTGATTGGAGTACTCTAAAACAAACCTGACCTCTCTAGGATATTCAGAAGCCAAGTTATAAGCCCACAAAGGTGTAACTGGACTACTTCTTTAAAGTGACACCAGGCCCGGTGACCTTTGGGACATGGTTTGACCCCCTATAGGAATGTGCGATCATCATGAAACGTTCAGATCACTTACAACTCAATAGATTGTACCTTCTTGTAACGTTTCAGCCTGATTGGACCTTGTTTTCACACAAATGGACCCAGAATGATGTGAAATTGTGCTTCGTGCAACATAATTCTGGGTGCCATTTACAAACCATCAGTGCTAAAGACTCCATTCCTTTTTGTGGTTGTAGGGGCTGTTGGTTGGAGTACATTAAAACAAACCTGATCTCTCTAGGACATTCAGAAGCCAATTTATAAGCCCACAAATGTGTAACTGGACTCCTTCTTTAAATTGACACCAGATCCGGTGACGTTTGGGACATGTTTTGACCCCCTTAGGAAAGTGCTATCATCATGAAACGTTCAGATCACTTACAACTCAATAGATTCTACCTTCCTGTAAAGTTTCAGCCTGATTGGACCTTGTTTTCACACAAATGAACCCAGAATGATGTGAAATTGTGCTTCGTGCAACATAATTCTGGGTGCCATTTAAAAACCATAAGTGCGAATGACTCCATTCCTTTTTGTGGTTGTAGGGGCTGTTGATTGGAGTATGCTAAAATAAACCTGATCTCTCTAGGACATTCAGAAGCCAAGTTATAAGCCCACAAATGTGTAACTGGACTACTTCTTTAAATTGACACCAGATCCGGTGACCTTTGGGACATGGTTTGACCCCCTTAGGAATGTGCTATCATCATGAAACGTTCAGATCATTTACAACTCAATAGATTCTACCTTCCTGTAACGTTTCAGCCTGATTGGACCTTTTTTTCACACAAATGAACCCAGAATGATGTGAAATTGTGCTTCGTGCAACATAATTCTGGGTGCCATTTAAAAACCATAAGTGCTAATCACTCCATTCCTTTTTGTGGTAATGGGGGCTGCTAATTGGAGTACTCTAAAACAAACCTGACCTCTCTAGGATATTCAGAAGCCAAGTTATAAGCCCACAAAGGTGTAACTGGACTACTTCTTTAAAGTGACACCAGGCCCGGTGACCTTTGGGACATGGTTTGACCCCCAATAGGAATGTGCGATCATCATGAAACGTTCAGATCACTTACAACTCAATAGATTCTACCTTCTTGTAACGTTTCAGCCTGATTGGACCTTGTTTTCACACAAATGGACCCAGAATGATGTGAAATTGTGCTTCGTGCAACATAATTCTAGGTGCCATTTACAAACCATAAGTGCTAATGACTCCATTCCTTTTTGTGGTTGTAGGGGCTGTTGGTTGGAGAACATTAAAACAAACCTGATCTCTCTAGGACATTCAGAAGCCAAGTTATAAGCCCACAAATGTGTAACTGGACTTCTTCTTTAAATTGACACCAGATCCGGTGACATTTGGGACATGGTTTGACCCCTTTAGGAAAGTGATATCATCATGAAACGTTCAGATCACTTACAACTTAATAGATTCTAACTTCCTGTAACGTTTCAGCCTTATTGGACCTTGTTTTCACACAAATGAACCCAGAATGATCTTAAATTGTGCTTCGTGCAACATAATTCTGGGTGCCATTTAAAAACCATAAGTGCTAATGACTCCATTCCTTTTAGTGGTAAAGGGGGCTGTTAATTGGAGTACTGTAAAACAAACCTGATCTCTCTAGGACATTCAGAAGCCAAGTTATAAGCCCACAAATGAGTAACTGGACTACTTCTTTAAAGTGACACCAGGCCCGGTGACCTTTGGGACATGGTTTTACCCGCTATAGGAATGTGCGATCATCATGAAACGTTCAGATCACTTACAACTCAATAGATTCTACCTTCTTGTAACGTTTCAGCCTGATTGGACCTTGTTTTCACACAAATGAACCCAGAATGATGTGAAATTGTGCTTCGTGCAACATAATTCTGGGTGCCATTTACAAACCATCAGTGCTAAAGACTCCATTCCTTTTTGTGGTTGTAGGGGCTGTTGGTTGGAGTACATTAAAACAAACCTGATCTCTCTAGGACATTCAGAAGCCAATTTATAAGCCCACAAATGTGTAACTGGACTCCTTCTTTAAATTGACACCAGATCCGGTGACGTTTGGGACATGTTTTGACCCCCTTAGGAAAGTGCTATCATCATGAAACGTTCAGATCACTTACAACTCAATAGATTCTACCTTCCTGTAAAGTTTCAGCCTGATTGGACCTTGTTTTCACACAAATGAACCCAGAATGATGTGAAATTGTGCTTCGTGCAACATAATTCTGGGTGCCATTTAAAAACCATAAGTGCGAATGACTCCATTCCTTTTTGTGGTTGTAGGGGCTGTTGATTGGAGTATGCTAAAATAAACCTGATCTCTCTAGGACATTCAGAAGCCAAGTTATAAGCCCACAAATGTGTAACTGGACTACTTCTTTAAATTGACACCAGATCCGGTGACCTTTGGGACATGGTTTGACCCCCTTAGGAATGTGCTATCATCATGAAACGTTCAGATCATTTACAACTCAATAGATTCTACCTTCCTGTAACGTTTCAGCCTGATTGGACCTTTTTTTCACACAAATGAACCCAGAATGATGTGAAATTGTGCTTCGTGCAACATAATTCTGGGTGCCATTTAAAAACCATAAGTGCTAATCACTCCATTCCTTTTTGTGGTAATGGGGGCTGCTAATTGGAGTACTCTAAAACAAACCTGACCTCTCTAGGATATTCAGAAGCCAAGTTATAAGCCCACAAAGGTGTAACTGGACTACTTCTTTAAAGTGACACCAGGCCCGGTGACCTTTGGGACATGGTTTGACCCCCAATAGGAATGTGCGATCATCATGAAACGTTCAGATCACTTACAACTCAATAGATTCTACCTTCTTGTAACGTTTCAGCCTGATTGGACCTTGTTTTCACACAAATGGACCCAGAATGATGTGAAATTGTGCTTCGTGCAACATAATTCTAGGTGCCATTTACAAACCATAAGTGCTAATGACTCCATTCCTTTTTGTGGTTGTAGGGGCTGTTGGTTGGAGAACATTAAAACAAACCTGATCTCTCTAGGACATTCAGAAGCCAAGTTATAAGCCCACAAATGAGTAACTGGACTACTTCTTTAAAGTGACACCAGGCCCGGTGACCTTTGGGACATGGTTTTACCCGCTATAGGAATGTGCGATCATCATGAAACGTTCAGATCACTTACAACTCAATAGATTCTACCTTCTTGTAACGTTTCAGCCTGATTGGACCTTGTTTTCACACAAATGAACCCAGAATGATGTGAAATTGTGCTTCGTGCAACATAATTCTGGGTGCCATTTACAAACCATCAGTGCTAAAGACTCCATTCCTTTTTGTGGTTGTAGGGGCTGTTGGTTGGAGTACATTAAAACAAACCTGATCTCTCTAGGACATTCAGAAGCCAATTTATAAGCCCACAAATGTGTAACTGGACTCCTTCTTTAAATTGACACCAGATCCGGTGACGTTTGGGACATGTTTTGACCCCCTTAGGAAAGTGCTATCATCATGAAACGTTCAGATCACTTACAACTCAATAGATTCTACCTTCCTGTAAAGTTTCAGCCTGATTGGACCTTGTTTTCACACAAATGAACCCAGAATGATGTGAAATTGTGCTTCGTGCAACATAATTCTGGGTGCCATTTAAAAACCATAAGTGCGAATGACTCCATTCCTTTTTGTGGTTGTAGGGGCTGTTGATTGGAGTATGCTAAAATAAACCTGATCTCTCTAGGACATTCAGAAGCCAGGTTATAAGCCCACAAATGTGTAACTGGACTACTTCTTTAAATTGACACCAGATCCGGTGACCTTTGGGACATGGTTTGACCCCCTTAGGAATGTGCTATCATCATGAAACGTTCAGATCATTTACAACTCAATAGATTCTACCTTCCTGTAACGTTTCAGCCTGATTGGACCTTTTTTTCACACAAATGAACCCAGAATGATGTGAAATTGTGCTTCGTGCAACATAATTCTGGGTGCCATTTAAAAACCATAAGTGCTAATCACTCCATTCCTTTTTGTGGTAATGGGGGCTGCTAATTGGAGTACTCTAAAACAAACCTGACCTCTCTAGGATATTCAGAAGCCAAGTTATAAGCCCACAAAGGTGTAACTGGACTACTTCTTTAAAGTGACACCAGGCCCGGTGACCTTTGGGACATGGTTTGACCCCCAATAGGAATGTGCGATCATCATGAAACGTTCAGATCACTTACAACTCAATAGATTCTACCTTCTTGTAACGTTTCAGCCTGATTGGACCTTGTTTTCACACAAATGGACCCAGAATGATGTGAAATTGTGCTTCGTGCAACATAATTCTAGGTGCCATTTACAAACCATAAGTGCTAATGACTCCATTCCTTTTTGTGGTTGTAGGGGCTGTTGGTTGGAGAACATTAAAACAAACCTGATCTCTCTAGGACATTCAGAAGCCAAGTTATAAGCCCACAAATGTGTAACTGGACTTCTTCTTTAAATTGACACCAGATCCGGTGACATTTGGGACATGGTTTGACCCCTTTAGGAAAGTGATATCATCATGAAACGTTCAGATCACTTACAACTTAATAGATTCTAACTTCCTGTAACGTTTCAGCCTTATTGGACCTTGTTTTCACACAAATGAACCCAGAATGATCTTAAATTGTGCTTCGTGCAACATAATTCTGGGTGCCATTTAAAAACCATAAGTGCTAATGACTCCATTCCTTTTAGTGGTAAAGGGGGCTGTTAATTGGAGTACTGTAAAACAAACCTGATCTCTCTAGGACATTCAGAAGCCAAGTTATAAGCCCACAAATGAGTAACTGGACTACTTCTTTAAAGTGACACCAGGCCCGGTGACCTTTGGGACATGGTTTTACCCGCTATAGGAATGTGCGATCATCATGAAACGTTCAGATCACTTACAACTCAATAGATTCTACCTTCTTGTAACGTTTCAGCCTGATTGGACCTTGTTTTCACACAAATGAACCCAGAATGATGTGAAATTGTGCTTCGTGCAACATAATTCTGGGTGCCATTTAAAAACCATAAGTGCTAATAACTCCATTCCTTTTAGTGGTAATGGGGGCTGCTGATTGGAGTACTCTAAAACAAACCTGACCTCTCTAGGATATTCAGAAGCCAAGTTATAAGCCCACAAAGGTGTAACTGGACTACTTCTTTAAAGTGACACCAGGCCCGGTGACCTTTGGGACATGGTTTGACCCCCTATAGGAATGTGCGATCATCATGAAACGTTCAGATCACTTACAACTCAATAGATTCTACCTTCTTGTAACGTTTCAGCCTGATTGGACCTTGTTTTCACACAAATGGACCCAGAATGATGTGAAATTGTGCTTCGTGCAACATAATTCTGGGTGCCATTTACAAACCATCAGTGCTAAAGACTCCATTCCTTTTTGTGGTTGTAGGGGCTGTTGGTTGGAGTACATTAAAACAAACCTGATCTCTCTAGGACATTCAGAAGCCAATTTATAAGCCCACAAATGTGTAACTGGACTCCTTCTTTAAATTGACACCAGATCCGGTGACGTTTGGGACATGTTTTGACCCCCTTAGGAAAGTGCTATCATCATGAAACGTTCAGATCACTTACAACTCAATAGATTCTACCTTCCTGTAAAGTTTCAGCCTGATTGGACCTTGTTTTCACACAAATGAACCCAGAATGATGTGAAATTGTGCTTCGTGCAACATAATTCTGGGTGCCATTTAAAAACCATAAGTGCGAATGACTCCATTCCTTTTTGTGGTTGTAGGGGCTGTTGATTGGAGTATGCTAAAATAAACCTGATCTCTCTAGGACATTCAGAAGCCAAGTTATAAGCCCACAAATGTGTAACTGGACTACTTCTTTAAATTGACACCAGATCCGGTGACCTTTGGGACATGGTTTGACCCCCTTAGGAATGTGCTATCATCATGAAACGTTCAGATCATTTACAACTCAATAGATTCTACCTTCCTGTAACGTTTCAGCCTGATTGGACCTTTTTTTCACACAAATGAACCCAGAATGATGTGAAATTGTGCTTCGTGCAACATAATTCTGGGTGCCATTTAAAAACCATAAGTGCTAATCACTCCATTCCTTTTTGTGGTAATGGGGGCTGCTAATTGGAGTACTCTAAAACAAACCTGACCTCTCTAGGATATTCAGAAGCCAAGTTATAAGCCCACAAAGGTGTAACTGGACTACTTCTTTAAAGTGACACCAGGCCCGGTGACCTTTGGGACATGGTTTGACCCCCAATAGGAATGTGCGATCATCATGAAACGTTCAGATCACTTACAACTCAATAGATTCTACCTTCTTGTAACGTTTCAGCCTGATTGGACCTTGTTTTCACACAAATGGACCCAGAATGATGTGAAATTGTGCTTTGTGCAACATAATTCTGGGTGCCATTTACAAACCATAAGTGCTAATGACTCCATTCCTTTTTGTGGTAATGGGGGCTGCTAATTGGAGTACTCTAAAACAAACCTGACCTCTCTAGGATATTCAGAAGCCAAGTTATAAGCCCACAAAGGTGTAACTGGACTACTTCTTTAAAGTGACACCAGGCCCGGTGACCTTTGGGACATGGTTTGACCCCCAATAGGAATGTGCGATCATCATGAAACGTTCAGATCACTTACAACTCAATAGATTCTACCTTCTTGTAACGTTTCAGCCTGATTGGACCTTGATTTTCACACAAATGGACCCAGAATGATGTGAAATTGTGCTTTGTGCAACATAATTCTGGGTGCCATTTACAAACCATAAGTGCTAATGACTCCATTCCTTTTTGAGGTTGTAGGGGCTGTTGATTGGAGTACACTAAAACAAACCTGATCTCTCTAGGACATTCAGAAGCCAAGTTATAAGCCCACAAATGTGTAACTGGACTACTTCTTTAAATTGACACCAGATCCGGTGACCTTTGGGACATGGTTTGATCCCCTTAGGAAAGTACTATCATCATGAAACGTTGAGATCACTTACAACTCAATAGATTCTACCTTCCTGTAACGTTTCAGCCTGATTGGACCTTGTTTTCACACAAATGAACCCAGAATGATGTGAAATTGTGCTTCGTGGAACATAATTCTGGGTGCCATTTAAAAACCATAAGTGCTAATGACTCCATTCCTTTTAGTGGTAAAGGGGGCTGTTAATTGGAGTACTGTAAAACAAACCTGATATCTGTAGGACATTCAGAAGCCAAGTTATAAGCCCACAAATGTGTAACTGGACTACTTCATTAAAGTGACACCAGGCCCGGTGACCTTTGGGACATGGTTTTACCCCCTATAGGAATGTGCGATCATCATGAAACGTTCAGATCACTTACAACTCAATAGATTCTACCTTCTTGTAACATTTCAGCCTGATTGGACCTTGTTTTCACACAAATGAACCCAGAATGATGTGAAATTGTGCTTCGTGCAACATAATTCTGGGTGCCATTTAAAAACCATAAGTCCTAATAACTCCATTCCTTTTAGTGGTAATGGGGGCTGCTGATTGCAGTACTCTAAAACAAACCTGACCTCTCTAGGATATTCAGAAGCCAAGTTATAAGCCCACAAAGGTGTAACTGGACTACTTCTTTAAAGTGACACCAGGCCCGGTTACCTTTGGGACATGGTTTGACCCCCTATAGGAATGTGCGATCATCATGAAACGTTCAGATCACTTACAACTCAATAGATTCTACCTTCTTGTAACGTTTTAGCCTGATAGGACCTTGTTTTCACACAAATGGACCCAGAATGATGTGAAATTGTGCTTCGTGCAACATAATTCTGGGTGCCATTTACAAACCATAAGTGCTAAAGACTCCATTTCTTTTTGTGGTTGTAGGGGCTGTTGATTGGAGTATACTAAAACAAACCTGATCTCTCTAGGACATTCAGAAGCCAAGTTATAAGCCCACAAATGTGTAACTGGACTACTTCTTTAAATTGACACCAGATCCGGTGACGTTTGGGACATGGTTTGACCCCCTTAGGAAAGTGCTATCATCATGAAACGTTCAGATCACTTACAACTCAATAGATTCTACCTTCCTGTAAAGTTTCAGCCTGATTGGACCTTGTTTTCACACAAATGAACCCAGTATGATGTGAAATTGTGCTTCGTGCAACATAATTCTGGGTGCCATTTAAAAACCATAAGTGCTAATGACTCCATTTCTTTTTGTGGTTGTAGGGGCTGTTGATTGGAGTATACTAAAACAAACCTGATCTCTCTAGGACATTCAGAAGCCAAGTTATAAGCCCACAAATGTGTAACTGGACTACTTCTTTAAATTGACACCAGATCCGGTGACCTTTGGGACATGGTTTGACCCCCTTAGGAAAGTGCTATCATCATGAAACATTCAGATCACTTACAACTCAATAGATTCTACCTTCCTTTAACGTTTCAGCCTGATTGTACCTTGTTTTCACACAAATGAACCCAGAATGATGTGAAATTGTGCTTCGTGCAACATAATTCTGGGTGCCATTTAAAAACCATAAGTGCTGTTGACTCCATTCCTTTTAGTGGTAATGGGGGCTGCTAATTGGAGTACTCTAAAACAAACCTGACCTCTCTAGGACATTCAGAAACCAAGTTATAAGCCCTCAAAGGTGTAATTGGACTACTTAAAGAGACACCAGGCCCGGTGACCTTTGGGACATGGTTTGACCCCCTATAGGAATGTGCGATCATCATGAAACTTTCAGATCACTTACAACTCAATAGATTCTACCTTCTTGTAACGTTTCAGCCTGATTGGACCTTGTTTTCACACAAATGGACCCAGAATGATGTGAAATTGTGCTTCGTGCAACATAATTCTGGGTGCCATTTACAAACCATAAGTACTAATGACTCCATTCCTTTTTGTGGTTGTAGGGGCTGTTGGTAGGAGTACATTAAAACAAACCTGATCTCTCTAGGACATTCAGAAGCCAAGTTATAAGCCCACAAATGTGTAACTGGACTACTTCTTTAAAGTGACACCAGGCCCAGTGACCTTTGGGACATGGTTTGACCCCCTCTAGGAATGTGCGATCATCATGAAACGTTCAGATCACTTACAACTCAATAGATTCTACCTTCTTGTAACGTTTCAGCCTGATTGGACCTTGTTTTCACACAAATGGACCCAAAATGATGTGAAATTGTGCTTCGTGCAACATAATTCTAGGTGCCATTTACAAACCATAAGTGCTAATGACTCCATTCCTTTTTGTGGTTGTAGGGGCTGTTGGTTGGAGAACATTAAAACAAACCTGATCTCTCTAGGACATTCAGAAGCCAAGTTATAAGCCCACAAATGTGTAACTGGACTTCTTCTTTAAATTGACACCAGATCCGGTGACCTTTGGGACATGGTTTGACCCCTTTAGGAAAGTGATATCATCATGAAACGTTCAGATCACTTACAACTCAATAGATTCTACCTTCTTGTAACGTTTCAGCCTGATTGGACCTTGTTTTCACACAAATGAACCCAGAATGATGTGAAATTGTGCTTCGTGCAACATAATTCTGGGTGCCATTTAAAAACCATAAGTGCTAATAACTCCATTCCTTTTAGTGGTAATGGGGGCTGCTGATTGGAGTACTCTAAAACAAACCTGACCTCTCTAGGATATTCAGAAGCCAAGTTATAAGCCCACAAAGGTGTAACTGGACTACTTCTTTAAAGTGACACCAGGCCCGGTGACCTTTGGGACATGGTTTGACCCCCTTAGGAAAGTGCTATCATCATGAAACGTTCAGATCACTTACAACTCAATAGATTCTACCTTCCTGTAACATTTCTGCCTGATTGGACCTTGTTTTCACACAAATGAACCCAGAATGATGTGAAATTGTGCTTCGTGCAACATAATTCTGGGTGCCATTTACAAACCATAAGTGCTAATGACTCCATTCCTTTTAGTGGTAATGGGGGCTGTTAATTGGAGTACTCTAAAACAAACCTGACCTCTCTAGGATATTCAGAAGCCAAGTTATAAGCCCACAAAGGTGTAACTGGACTACTTCTTTAAAGTGACACCAGGCCCGGTGACCTTTGGGACATGGTTTGACCCCCAATAGGAATGTGCGATCATCATGAAACGTTCAGATGACTTACAACTCAATAGATTCTACCTTCTTGTAACGTTTCAGCCTGATTGGACCTTGTTTTCACACAAATGGACCCAGAATGATGTGAAATTGTGCTTCGTGCAGAATAATTCTGGGTGCCATTTAAAAAACATAAGTGCTAATGACTCCATTACTTTTTGTGGTTGTAGGGGCTGTGGGTTGGAGTACATTAAAATAAACCTGATCTCTCTAGGACATTCAGAAGCCAAGTTATAAGCCCACAAATGTGTAACTGGACTACTTCTTTAAATTGACACAGATCTGGTGACCTTTGGGACATGGTTTGACCCCCTTAGGAATGTGCGATCATCATGAAACGTTCAGATCACTTACAACTCAATAGATTCTACCTTCTTGTAACGTTTCGGCCTGATTGGACCTTGTTTTCACACAAATGGACCCAGAATGATGTGAAATTGTGCTTCGTGCAACATAATTCTGGGTGCCATTTACAAACCATCAGTGCTAAAGACTCCATTCCTTTTTGTTGTTGTAGGGGCTGTTGGTTGGAGTACATTAAAACAAACCTGATCTCTCTAGGACATTCAGAAGCCAAGTTATAAGCCCATAAATGTGTAACTGGACTACTTTATATTGACACCAGATCCGGTGACGTTTGGGACATGGTTTGACCCCCTTAGGAAAGTGCTATCATCATGAAACGTTCAGATCACTTACAACTCAATAGATTCTACCTTCCTGTAAAGTTTCAGCCTGATTGGACCTTGTTTTCACACAAATGAACCCAGAATGATGTGAAATTGTGCTTCGTGCAACATAATTCTGGGTGCCATTTAAAAACCATTAGTGCGAATGACTCCATTCTTTTTTGTGGTTGTAGGGGCTGTTGATTGGAGTATGCTAAAATAAACTTGATCTCTCTAGGACATTCAGAAGCCAAGTTATAAGCCCACAAATGTGTAACTGGACTACTTCTTTAAATTGACACCAGATCCGGTGACCTTTGGGACATGGATTGACCCCCTTAGGAATGTGCTATCATCATGAAACGTTCAGATCACTTACAACTCAATAGATTCTACCTTCCTGTAACGTTTCAGCCTGATTGGACCTTTTTTTTCACAAATGAACCCAGAATGATGTGAAATTGTGCTTCGTGCAACATAATTCTGGGTGCCATTTAAAAACCATAAGTGCTAATCACTCCATTCCTTTTTGTGGTAATGGGGGCTGCTAATTGGAGTACTCTAAAACAAACCTGACCTCTCTAGGATATTCAGAAGCCAAGTTATAAGCCCACAAAGGTGTAACTGGACTACTTCTTTAAAGTGACACCAGGCCCCGTGACCTTTGGGACATGGTTTGACCCCCAATAAGAATGTGCGATCATCATGAAACGTTCAGATCACTTACAACTCAATAGATTCTACCTTCTTGTAACGTTTCAGCCTGATTGGACCTTGTTTTCACACAAATGGACCCAGAATGATGTGAAATTGTGCTTCGTGCAACATAATTCTAGGTGCCATTTACAAACCATAAGTGCTAATGACTCCATTCCTTTTTGTGGTTGTAGGGGCTGTTGGTTGGAGAACATTAAAACAAACCTGATCTCTCTAGGACATTCAAAAGCCAAGTTATAAGCCCACAAATGTGTAACTGGACTACTTCTTTAAATTGACACCAGATCCGGTGACCTTTGGGACATGGTTTGACCCCCTTAGGAAAGTGCTATCATCATGAAACGTTCAGATCACTTACAACTCGATAGATTCTAACTTTCTGTAACGTTTCAGCCTGATTGGACCTTGTTTTCACACAAATGAACCCAGAATGATGTGAAATTATGATTCGTGCAACATAATTCTGGGTGCCATTTAAAAACCATAAGTGCTAATGACTCCATTCCTTTTTGAGGTTGTAGGGGCTGTTGATTGGAGTACACTAAAACAAACCTGATCTCTCTAGGACATTCAGAAACCAAGTTATAAGCCCACAAAGGTGTAATTGGACTACTTCTTTAAAGTGACACCAGGCCCGGTGACCTTTGGGACATGGTTTGACCCCCTATAGGAATGTGTGATCATCATGAAATGTTCAGATCACTTACAACTCAATAGATTCTACCTTCCTGTAACGTTTGAGCCTGATTGGACCTTGTTTTCACACAAATGAACCCAGTATGATGTGAAATTGTGCATCGTGCAACATAATTCTGGGTGCCATTTAAAAACCATAAGTGCTAATGACTCCATTTCTTTTTGTGGTTGTAGGGGCTGTTGATTGGAGTATACTAAAACAAACCTGATCTCTCTAGGACATTGAGAAGCCAAGTTATAAGCCCACAAATGTGTAACTGGACTACTTCTTTAAATTGACACCAGATCCGGTGACCTTTGGGACATGGTTTGACCCCCTTAGGAAAGTGCTATCATCATGAAACGTTCAGATCCCTTACAACTCAATAGATTCTACCTTCCTGTAACGTTTCAGCCTGATTGTACCTTGTTTTCACACAAATGAACCCAGAATGATGTGAAATTGTGCTTCGTGCAACATAATTCTGGGTGCCATTTAAAAACCATAAGTGCTAATGACTCCATTCCTTTTAGTGGTAATGGGGGCTTCTAATTGGAGTACTCTAAAACAAACCTGACCTCTCTAGGACATTCAGAAACCAAGTTATAAGCCCTTAAAGGTGTAATTGGACTACTTTAAAGAGACACCAGGCCCGGTGACCTTTGGGACATGGTTTGACCCCCTATAGGAATGTGCGATCATCATGAAACGTTCAGATCACTTACAACTCAATAGATTCTACCTTCTTGTAACGTTTCAGCCTGATTGGACCTTGTTTTCACACAAATGGACCCAGAATGATGTGAAATTGTGCTTCGTGCAACATAATTCTGGGTGCCATTTACAAACCATCAGTGCTAAAGACTCCATTCCTTTTTGTGGTTGTAGGGGCTGTTGGTTGGAGTACATTAAAACAAACCTGATCTCTCTAGGACATTCAGAAGCCAAGTTATAAGCCCTCAAATGTGTAACTGGACTACTTCTTTAAATTGACACCAGATCCGGTGACGTTTGGGACATGGTTTGACCCCCTTAGGAAAGTGCTATCATCATGAAATGTTCAGATCACTTACAACTCAATAGATTCTACCTTCCTGTAAAGTTTCAGCCTGATTGGACCTTGTTTTCACACAAATGAACCCAGAATGATGTGAAATTGTGCTTCGTGCAACATAATTCTGGGTGCCATTTAAAAACCATAAGTGCGAATGACTCCATTCCTTTTTGTGGTTGTAGGGGCTGTTGATTGGAGTATGCTAAAATAAACCTGATCTCTCTAGGACATTCAGAAGCCAAGTTATAAGCCCACAAATGTGTAACTGGACTACTTCTTTAAATTGACACCAGATCCGGTGACCTTTGGGACATGGTTTGACCCCCTTAGTAATGTGCTATCATCATGAAACGTTCAGATCACTTACAACTCAATAGATTCTACCTTCCTGTAACGTTTCAGCCTGATTGGACCTTGTTTTCACACAAATGAACCCAGAATGATGTGAAATTGTGCTTCGTGCAACATAATTCTGTGTGCCATTTAAAAACCATAAGTGCTATTGACTCCATTCCTTTTTGTGGTAATGGGGGCTGCTTATTGGAGTACTCTAAAACAAACCTGACCTCTCTAGGACATTCAGAAACCAAGTTATAAGCCCTCAAAGGTGTAATTGGACTACTTAAAGAGACACCAGGCCCGGTGACCTTTGGGACATGGTTTGACCCCCAATAGGAATGTGCGATCATCATGAAACGTTCAGATCACTTACAACTCAATAGATTATACCTTCTTGTAACGTTTCAGCCTGATTGGACCTTGTTTTCACACAAATGGACCCAGAATGATGTGAAATTGTGCTTCATGCAACATAATTCTAGGTGCCATTTACAAACCATAAGTGCTAATGACTCCATTCCTTTTTGTGGTTGTAGGGGCTGTTGGTTGGAGAACATTAAAACAAACCTGATCTCTCTAGGACATTCAAAAGCCAAGTTATAAGCCCACAAATGTGTAACTGGACTACTTCTTTAAATTGACACCAGATCCGGTGACCTTTGGGACATGGTTTGACCCCCTTAGGAAAGTGTTATCATCATGAAACGTTCAGATCACTTACAACTCGATAGATTCTAACTTTCTGTAACGTTTCAGCCTGATTGGACCTTGTTTTCACACAAATGAACCCAGAATGATGTGAAATTATGATTCGTGCAACATAATTCTGGGTGCCATTTAAAAACCATAAGTGCGAATGACTCCATTCCTTTTTGTGGTTGTAGGGGCTGTTGATTGGAGTATGCTAAAATAAACCTGATCTCTCTAGGACATTCAGAAGCCAAGTTATAAGCCCACAAATGTGTAACTGGACTACTTCTTTAAATTGACACCAGATCCGGTGACCTTTGGGACATGGTTTGACCCCCTTAGTAATGTGCTATCATCATGAAACGTTCAGATCACTTACAACTCAATAGATTCTACCTTCCTGTAACGTTTCAGCATGATTGGACCTTGTTTTCACACAAATGAACCCAGAATGATGTGAAATTGTGCTTCGTGCAACATAATTCTGTGTGCCATTTAAAAACCATAAGTGCTATTGACTCCATTCCTTTTTGTGGTAATGGGGGCTGCTTATTGGCGTACTCTAAAACAAACCTGACCTCTCTAGGACATTCAGAAACCAAGTTATAAGCCCTCAAAGGTGTAATTGGACTACTTAAAGAGACACCAGGCCCGGTGACCTTTGGGACATGGTTTGACCCCCAATAGGAATGTGCGATCATCATGAAACGTTCAGATCACTTACAACTCAATAGATTATACCTTCTTGTAACGTTTCAGCCTGATTGGACCTTGTTTTCACACAAATGGACCCAGAATGATGTGAAATTGTGCTTCATGCAACATAATTCTAGGTGCCATTTACAAACCATAAGTGCTAATGACTCCATTCCTTTTTGTGGTTGTAGGGGCTGTTGGTTGGAGAACATTAAAACAAACCTGATCTCTCTAGGACATTCAAAAGCCAAGTTATAAGCCCACAAATGTGTAACTGGACTACTTCTTTAAATTGACACCAGATCCGGTGACCTTTGGGACATGGTTTGACCCCCTTAGGAAAGTGTTATCATCATGAAACGTTCAGATCACTTACAACTCGATAGATTCTAACTTTCTGTAACGTTTCAGCCTGATTGGACCTTGTTTTCACACAAATGAACCCAGAATGATGTGAAATTATGATTCGTGCAACATAATTCTGGGTGCCATTTAAAAACCATAAGTGCTAATGACTCCATTCCTTTTTGAGGTTGTAGGGGCTGTTGATTGGAGTACACTAAAACAAATCTGATCTCTCTAGGACATTCAGAAACCAAGTTATAAGCCCACAAAGGTGTAATTGGACTACTTCTTTAAAGTGACACCAGGCCCGGTGACCTTTGGGACATGGTTTGACCCCCTATAGGAATGTGTGATCATCATGAAACGTTCAGATCACTTACAACTCAATAGATTCTACCTTCTTGTAACGTTTCAGCCTGATTAGACCTTGTTTTCACACAAATGGACCCAGAATGATGTGAAATTGTGCTTCATGCAACATAATTCTGGGTGCCATTTAAAAACCATAAGTGCTAATGACTCCATTCCTTTTAGTGGTAATGGGGGCTGCTAATTTGAGTACTCTAAATCAAACCTGACCTCTCTAGGACATTGAGAAGCCAAGTTATAAGCCCACAAATGTGTAACTGGACTACTTCTTTAAATTGACACCAGATCCGGTGACCTTTGGGACATGGTTTGACCCCCTTAGGAAAGTGCTATCATCATGAAACGTTCAGATCACTTACAACTCAATAGATTCTAACTTCCTGTAACGTTTCAGCCTGATTGGACCTTGTTTTCACACAAAAGAACCCAGAATGATGTGAAATTATGATTCGTGCAACATTATTCTGGGTGCCATTTAAAAACCATAAGTGCTAATGACTCCATTCCTTTTTGAGGTTGTAGGGGCTGTTGATTGGAGTACACTAAAACAAACCTGATCTCTCTAGGACATTCAGAAACCAAGTTATAAGCCCACAAAGGTGTAATTGGACTACTTCTTTAAAGTGACACCAGGCCCGGTGACCTTTGGGACATGGTTTGACCCCCTATAGGAATGTGCGATCATCATGAAACGTTCAGATCACTTACAATTCAATAGATTCTACCTTCCTGTAACGTTTCAGCCTGATTGGACCTTGTTTTCACACAAATGGACCCAGAATGATGTGAAATTGTGCTTCATGCAACATAATTCTGGGTGCCATTTAAAAACCATAAGTGCTAATGACTCCATTCCTTTTAGTGGTAATGGGGGCTGCTAATTGGAGTACTCTAAAACAAACCTGACCTCTCTAGGATATTCAGATGCCAAGTCATAAGCCCACAAAGGTGTAACTGGACTACTTCTTTAAAGTGACACCAGGCCCGGTGACCTTTGGGACATGGTTTGACCCCCAATAGGAATGTGTGATCATCATGAAACGTTCAGATCACTTACAACTCAATAGATTCTACCTTCTTGTAACGTTTCAGCCTGATTGGACCTTGTTTTCACACAAATGGACCCAGAATGATGTGAAATTGTGCTTCATGCAATTTAATTCTGGGTGCCATTTAAAAACCATAAGTGCTAATGACTCCATTCCTTTTTGTGGTTGTAGGGGCTGTTGATTGGAGTACACTAAAACAAACATGATCTCTCTTGAACATTCAGAAACCAAGTTATAAGCCCTAAAATGGTGTAACTGGACTACTTCTTTAAAGAGACACCAGGCCCGCTGACCATTGGGACATGGTTTGACCCCCTATAGGAATGTGCGATCATCATGAAACGTTCAGATCACTTACAACTCAATAGATTCTACCTTCTTGTAACGTTTCAGCCTGATTGGACCTTGTTTTCACACAAATGGACCCAGAATGACGTGAAATTGTGCTTCGTGCAACATAATTCTGGGTGCCATTTACAAAACATAAGTGCTAATGACTCCATTCTTTTTTGTGGTTGTAGGGGTTGTTGGTTGGAGTACATTAAAACAAACCTGATCTCTCTAGGGCATTCAGAAGCCAAGTTATAAGCCCACAAATGTGTAACTGGACTACTTCTTTAGTGACACCAGGCCCAGTGACCTTTGGGACATGGTTTGACCCCCTTAGGAAAGTGCTATCATCATGAAACGTTCAGATCACTTACAACTCAATATATTCTACCTTCCTGTAATGTTTCAGCCTGATTGGACCTTGTTTTCACACAAATGAACCCAGAATGATGTGAAATTGTGCTTCGTGCAACATAATTCTGAGTGCCATTTAAAAACCATAAGTGCTAATGACTCCATTCCTTTTTGAGGTTGTATGGGCTGTTGATTGGAGTACACTAAAACAAACCTGATCTCTCTAGGACATTCAGAAACCAAGTTATAAGCCCTCAAAGGTGTAATTGGACTACTTCTTTAAAATGACACCAGGCCCGGTGACCTTTGGGACATGGTTTGACCCCCTATAGGAATGTGCGATCATCATGAAACGTTCAGATCACTTACAACTCAATAGATTCTACCTTCTTGTAACTTTTCAGCCTGATTGGACCTTGTTTTCTCACAAATGAACACAGAATGATGTGAAATTGTGCTTCGTGCAACATAATTCTGGGTTCCATTTAAAAACCATAAGTGCTAATGACTCCATTCCTTTTTGTGGTTGTAGGGGCTGTTGATTGGAGTATACTAAAACAAACCTGATCTCTCTAGGACATTCAGAAGCCAAGTTATAAGCCCACAAATGTGTAACTGGACTACTTCTTTAAATTGACACTAGATCCGGTGACGTTTGGGACATGGTTTGACCCCCTTAGGAAAGTGCGATCATCTTGAAACGTTCAGATCACTTACAACTCAATAGATTCTACCTTCTTGTAACGTTTCAGCCTGATTGGACCTTGTTTTCACACAAATGGACCCAGAAAGATGTGAAATTTTGCTTCATGCAACATAATTCTGGGTGCCATTTAAAAACCATAAGTGCTAATGACTCTATTCCTTTTAGTGGTAATGGGGGCTGCTAATTGGAGTGGTCCAAGCAAGACACGCCCCGAGGAGCGTCTTGCCACATGTCACTACTCGGTCTGACTGAGCGCCTCCAGGAGAGAGGCCCAAGCAATACGTGCCCCGAGGAGTGTCTTGCCACAGGTCAACAATGGGTCTGACTGAGGGCCTCCAGGAGAGAAGCCCAAGCAAGACGCGCCCCGAGGAGCGTCTTGCCACATGTCAACACTGGGTCTGACTGACGGCCCCCAGGAGAGAGGCCCAAATAAGACGCGCCCCGAGGAGCGTCTTGCCACATGTGAACACTGGGTCTTACTGAGGGCCTCCAGGAGAGAAGCCCAAGCAAGATGCGCCCCGAGGAGCGTCTTGCCACATGTCAGCACTCGGTCTGACTGAGCGCCTCCAGGAGAGAGGCCCAAGGAAGACGCGCCCCGAGGAGCGTCTTGCCACATGTCAACACTGGGTCTGACTGAGCGCCTCCAGGAGAGAGGCCCAAGCAAGACGCGCCCCGAGGAGCGTCTTGCCACATGTGAACACTGGGTCTGACTTAGCGCCTCCAGGAGAGAGGCCCAAGCAAGACGCGCCCGGAGGAGCGTCTTGCCACATGTCAGCACTCGGTCTGACTGAGCGCCTCCAGGAGAGAGGCCCAAGCAAGACGCGCCCCGAGGAGCGTCTTGACACATGTCTCCTCTGGGTCTGACTGAGTGCCTCCAGGAGAGAGGCCGAAGCAAGACGTGCCCCGAGGAGCATCTTGCCACATGTCAACACTGGGTCTGACTGAGTGCCTCCATGAGAGAAGCCCCAGCAAGACGCGCCCCGAGGAGCGTCTTGCCACATGTCAACACTGGGTCTGACTGAGCGCCTCCAGGAGAGAGACCCGAGGAGCGTCTTGCCACATGTCACCTCTGGGTCTGACTGAGCGCCTCCTGGAGAGAGGCGCAAGCAAGAAACGCCCGAGGAGCGTCTTGACACATGTCAACACTGGGTCTGACTGAGCGCCTCCAGGAGAGAGGCCCCAGCAAGACGCGCCCCGTGGAGCGTCTTGCCACATGTCAGCACTTGGTCTGACTGAGCGCCTCCAGGAGAGAGGCCCAAGCAAGAAGCGCCCCGAGGAGCGTCTTGCCACATGTCAACAATGTGTCTGACTGAGGGCCTCCAGGAGAGAAGCCCAAGCAAGACGCGCCCCGAGGAGCGTCTTGCCACATGTCAACACTGGGTCTAATTGAGCGCCTCCAGGAGAGACGCCCAAGCAAGACGCGCCCCGAGGAGCGTCTTGACACATGTCTCCTCTGGGTCTGACTGAGTGCCTCCAGGAGAGAGGCCGAAGCAAGACGTGCCCCGAGGAGCATCTTGCCACATGTCAACACTGGGTCTGACTGAGTGCCTCCATGAGAGAAGCCCCAGCAAGACGCGCCCCGAGGAGCGTCTTGCCACATGTCAACACTGGGTCTGACTGAGCGCCTCCAGGAGAGAGACCCGAGGAGCGTCTTGCCACATGTCACCTCTGGGTCTGACTGAGCGCCTCCTGGAGAGAGGCGCAAGCAAGAAACGCCCGAGGAGCGTCTTGACACATGTCAACACTGGGTCTGACTGAGCGCCTCCAGGAGAGAGGCCCCAGCAAGACGCGCCCCGTGGAGCGTCTTGCCACATGTCAGCACTTGGTCTGACTGAGCGCCTCCAGGAGAGAGGCCCAAGCAAGAAGCGCCCCGAGGAGCGTCTTGCCACATGTCAACAATGTGTCTGACTGAGGGCCTCCAGGAGAGAAGCCCAAGCAAGACGCGCCCCGAGGAGCGTCTTGCCACATGTCAACACTGGGTCTAATTGAGCGCCTCCAGGAGAGACGCCCAAGCAAGACGCGCCCCGAGGAGCGTTTGCCACATGTCAACAATGGGTCTGACTTAGGGCCTCCAGGAGAGAAGCCCAAGCAAGAAGCGCCCCGAGGAGCGTCTTGCCACATGTCAACACTGGGTCTGACTGAGGGCCTCCATGAGAGAAAACCAAGCAAGACGCGCCCCGAGGAGAGTCTTGCCACATGTCAACACTGGGTCTGACAGAGGGCATCCAGGAGAGAGGCCCAAGCAATACGCGCCCCGAGGAGCGTCTTGCCACATGTCAACAATGGGTCTGACTGAGGGCCTCCAGGAGAGAAGCCAAAGCAAGACGCGCCCCGAGGAGCGTCTTGAAACATGTCACTACTCGGTCTAACTGAGCGCCTCCAGGAGAGAGGTCCAAGCAAGACGCGCCCCGAGGAGCGTCTTGCCACATGTCACTACTCGGTCTGACTGAGCGCTTCCAGGAGAGAGGCCCAAGCAAGACGCGCCCCGAGGAGCGTCTTGCCACATGTCAACACTGGGTCTGACTGAGCGCCTCCAGGAGAGAGGCCCAAGCAAGACGCGCCCCGAGGAGAGTCTTGCCACATGTCAGCACTCGGTCTGACTGAGCGCCTCCAGGGGAGAGGCCCAAGCAAGACGCGTCCCGAGGAGCGTCTTGACACATTTCTCCTCTGGGTCTGACTGAGCGCCTCCAGGAGAGAGGCCCAAGCAAGACGTTCCCCGAGGAGCGTCTTTCCACATGTCAACACTGGGTCTGACTGAGTGCCTCCATGAGAGAAGCCCCAGCAAGACGCGCCCCGAGGAGCGTCTTGCCACATGTCAACACTGGGTCTGACTGAGCGCCTCCAGGAGAGAGGTCCGAGCAACACGCGCCCCGAGGAGCATCTTGCAACATGTCAACACTGGGTCTGACTGAGTGCCTCCATGAGAGAAGCCCCAGCAAGACGCGCCCCGAGGAGCGTCTTGCCACATGTCAACACTGGGTCTGACTGAGCGCCTCCAGGAGAGAGGTCCAAGCAATACGCGCCCCGAGGAGCGTCTTGCCACATGTCAACACTGGGTCTGACTGAGTGCCTCCATGAGAGAAGCCCCAGCAAGACGCGCCCCGAGGAGCGTCTTGTCATATGTCACTACTCGGTCTGACTGAGCGCCTCCAGGAGAAAGGCCCAAGCAAGACGTGCCCCGAGGAGCGTCTTGCCACATGTCAACAATGGGTCTGACTGAGGGCCTCCAGGAGAGAAGCCCAAGCAAGAAGCGCCCCGAGGAGCGTCTTGCCACGTCAACACTGGGTCTGACTGAGCGCCTCCAGGAGAGAGGCCCAAGCAAGACACGCCCCGAGGAGCGTCTTGACACATGTTAACACTGGGTCTGACTGAGGGCCTCCATGTGAGAAGCCCAAGCAAGACGCGCCCCGAGGAGAGTCTTGCCACATGTCAACACTGGGTCTGACAGAGGGCATCCAGGAGAGAGGCCCAAGCAAAACGCGCCCCGAGGAGCGTCTTGCCACATGTCAACAATGGGTCTGACTGAGGGCCTCCAGGAGAGAAGCCCAAGGAAGACGCGCCCCGAGGAGCTTCTTGCCACATGTCAGCACTCGGTCTGACTGAGCGCCTCCAGGAGAGAGGCCAAAGCAAGATGCGCCCCGAGGAGCATCTTGACACATGTCAACACTGGGTCTGACAGAGGGCCTCCATGAGAGAGGCCCAAGCAAGACGCGCCCCGAGGAGTCTCTTGCCACATGTCAACACTGGGTCTGACTGAGCGCCTCCAGGAGAGAGGCCCAAGCAAGACGCGCCCCGAGGAGTGTCTTGCCACGTGTCAACACTGGGTCTGACTTAGCGCCTCCAGGAGAGAGGCCCAAGCAAGATGCGCCCCGAGGAGCGTCTTGCCACGTGTCACCACTGGGTCTGACTGAGCTCCTCCAGGAGAGAGTCCCAAGCAAGACGCGCCCCGAGGAGCGTCTTGCCACGTGTCACCACTGGGTCTGATTGAGAACCTCCAGGAGAAAGGCCCCAGCAAGACGGGCCACGAGGAGCATCTTGCCTTATGTCAGCACTCGGTCTGACTGAGCGCCTCCAGGAGAGAGGCCCAAGCAAGACCCGCCCCGTGGAGCGTCTTGCCACATGTCACTACTCGGTCTGACTGAGCGCCTCCAAGAGGGAGGTCCAAGCAAGACGCGCCCCGAGGAGCGTCTTGCCACATGTCACTACTCGGTCTGACTGAGCGCCTCCAGGAGAGGGGCCCAAGCAAGACGTGCCCCGAGGAGCGTCTTGCCACATGTCAACAATGGGTCTGACTGAGGGCCTTCAAGAGAGAGGCCCAAGCAAGACGCGCCCCGAGGAGCGTCTTGCCACATGTCAACACTGGGTCTGACTGAGTGCCTCCATGAGAGAAGCCAAAGCAAGACGCGCCTCGAGGAGCTTCTTTCCACATGTCAACAATGGGTCTTACTGAGGGCCTCCATGAGAGAAGCCCAAGCAAGACGCGCCCCGAGGAGTGTCTTGCCACATGTCAACACTGTGTCTGACTGAGCGCCTCCAGGAGAGAGGCCCAAGCAAGACGCGCCCCGAGGAGCGTCTTGCCACGTGTCAACACTGGGTCTGACTTAGCGCCTCCAGGAGAGAGGCCCAAGCAAGATGCGCCCCGAGGAGCGTCTTGCCACGTGTCACCACTGGGTCTGACTGAGCTCCTCCAGGAGAGAGGCCCAAGCAAGACGCGCCCAGAGGAGCGTCTTGCCACGTGTCACCACTGGGTCTGATTGACCACCTCCAGGAGAGAGGCCCCAGCAAGACGCGCCCCGAGGAGCGTCTTTCCACGTGTCACCACTGGGTCTGACTGAGCGCCTCCAGGACAGAGGCCCAAGCAAGACGCGCCCCGAGGAGCGTCTTGCCACATGTCAACACTGGGTCTGACTGAGCGCCTCCAGGACAGAGGCCCAAGCAAGACGCGCCCCGAGGAGCGTCTTGCCACATGGCAACACTTGGTCTGACTGAGCGCCTCCAGGAGAGAGGCCCAAGCAAGACGCGCCCCGAGGAGCGTCTTGCCACATGTCAACAATGGGTCTGACTGGGGGCCTCCAGGAGAGAAGCCCAAGAAAGACGCGCCCCGAGGAGCATCTTGTCACATGTCAACAATGGGTCTGACTGAGGGCCTCCAGGAGAGGGGCCCAAGCAAGATGCGCCCGGAGGAGCGTCTTGCCACATGTCAACACTGGGTCTGACAGAGGGCCTCCAGGAGAAAGGCCCAAGCAAGACGCGCCCCGAGGAGCGTCTTGCCACATGTCACCTCTGGTTCTGACTGAGCGCCTCCAGGAGAGAGGCCCAAGCAAGACGCGCCCCGAGGAGCGTCTTGTCACATGTCAACACTGGGTCTGTCTGAGCACCTCCAGGAGAGAAGCCCAAGCAAGACGCGCCCCGAGGAGCGTCTTGCCACATGTCAACAATGGGTCTGACTGAGGGCCTCCAGGAGAGAAGCCCAAGCAAGACGCGCCCCGAGGAGCGTCTTGACACATGTCAACACTGGGTCTGACAGAGGGCCTCCACGAGAGAGGCCCAAGCAAGACGCGCCCCGAGGAGTGTCATGCCACATGTCACCACTGGGTCTGACTGAGCGCCTCCAGGAGAGAGGCCCAAGCAAGACGTGCCCCGAGGAGCGTCAGGCCACATGTCACTACTCAGTCTGACTGAGCGCCTCCAGGAGAGAGGCCCAAGCAAGACGCGCCCCGAGGAGCGTCTTGCCACATGGCAGCACTTGGTCTGACTGAGCGCCTCCAGGAGAGAGGCCCAAGCAAGACGCGCCCCGAGGAGCGTCTTGCCACATGTCAACAATGGGTCTGACTGGGGGCCTCCAGGAGAGAAGCCCAAGAAAGACGCGCCCCGAGGAGCGTCTTGTCACATGTCAACAATGGGTCTGACTGAGGGCCTCCAGGAGAGGGGCCCAAGCAAGATGCGCCCGGAGGAGCGTCTTGCCACATGTCAACACTGGGTCTGACAGAGGGCCTCCAGGAGAAAGGCCCAAGCAAGACGCGCCCCGAGGAGCGTCTTGCCACATGTCACCTCTGGTTCTGACTGAGCGCCTCCAGGAGAGAGGCCCAAGCAAGACGCGCCCCGAGGAGCGTCTTGTCACATGTCAACACTGGGTCTGTCTGAGCACCTCCAGGAGAGAAGCCCAAGCAAGACGCGCCCCGAGGAGCGTCTTGCCACATGTCAACAATGGGTCTGACTGAGGGCCTCCAGGAGAGAAGCCCAAGCAAGACGCGCCCCGAGGAGCGTCTTGACACATGTCAACACTGGGTCTGACAGAGGGCCTCCACGAGAGAGGCCCAAGCAAGACGCGCCCCGAGGAGTGTCATGCCACATGTCACCACTGGGTCTGACTGAGCGCCTCCAGGAGAGAGGCCCAAGCAAGACGTGCCCCGAGGAGCGTCAGGCCACATGTCACTACTCAGTCTGACTGAGCGCCTCCAGGAGAGAGGCCCAAGCAAGACGCGCCCCGAGGAGCGTCTTGCCTTATGTCAGCACTCGGTCTGACTGAGCGCCTCCAGGAGAGAGGCCCAAGCAAGACGCGCCCCGAGCAGCGTCTTGCCACATGTCAACAATGGGTCTGACTGAGGGCCTCCAGGAGAGAGGCCCAAGCAAGAGGCGCCCCGAGGAGCGTCTTGCCACATGTCACCTCTGGTTCTGACTTAGCGCCTCCAGGAGAGAGGCCCAAGCAAGACGCGCCCCGAGGAGCGTCTTGCCACATGTCAGCACTCGGTCTGACTGAGTGCCTCCAGGAGAGAGGCCCAAGCAAGATGAGCCCCGAGGAGCGTCTTGCCACATGTCAACAATGGGTCTGACTGAGGGCCTCCAGGAGAGAGGCCCAAGCAAGAGGCGCCCCGAGGAGCGTCTTGCCACATGTCACCTCTGGTTCTGACTGAGCGCCTCCAGGAGAGAGGCCCAAGCAAGACGCGCCCCGAGGAGCGTCTTGCCACATGTCAGCACTCGGTCTGACTGAGTGCCTCCAGGAGAGAGGCCCAAGCAAGACGAGCCCCGAGGAGCGTCTTGCCACATGTCAACAATGGGTCTGACAGAGGGCCTCCAGGAGAGAGGCCGAAGCAAGACGCGCCTCGAGGAGTGTCTTGCCACATGTCACCACTTGGTCTGACTGAGTGCCTCCAGGAGAGAGGCCCAAGCAAGACGAGCCCCGAGGAGCGTCTTGCCACATGTTAACAATGGGTCTGACAGAGGGCCTCCAGGAGAGAGGCCGAAGCAAGACGCGGCCCGAGGAGTGTCTTGCCACATGTCACCACTTGGTCTGACTGAGGGCCTCCAGGAGAGAAGCCCAAGCAACACGCGGCCCGAGGAGCGTCTGGCCACATGTCACTACTCAGTCTGACTGAGCGCCACCAGGAGAGAGGCCCAAGCAAGACGCGCCCCGAGGAGTGTCTTGCCACATGTCACCACTTGGTCTGACTGAGGGCCTCCAGGAGAGAAGCCCAAGCAACACGCGGCCCGAGGAGCGTCTGGCCACATGTCACTACTCAGTCTGACTGAGCGCCACCAGGAGAGAGGCCCAAGCAAGACGCGCCCCGAGGAGTGTCTTGCCACATGTCAACACTGGGTCTTACTGAGGGCCTCCAGGAGAGAAGCCCAAGCAAGATGCGCCCCGAGGAGCGTCTTGCCACATGTCAGCACTCGGTCTGACTGAGCGCCTCCAGGAGAGAGGCCCAAGGAAGACGCGCCCCGAGGAGCGTCTTGCCACATGTCAACAATGGGTCTGACTGAGGGCCTCCAGGAGAGAAGCCCAAGCAATCCGCGCCCCGAGGAGCGTCTTGACACATGTCAACACTGGGTCTTACAGAGGGCCTCCAGGAGAGAGGCCCAAGCAAGACGCGCCCCGAGGAGTGTCTTGCCACATGTCACCACTTGGTCTGACTGAGCGCCTCCAGGAGAGAGGCCCAAGCAACACGCGCCCCGAGGAGCGTCTGGCCACATGTCACTACTCAGTCTGACTGAGCGCCACCAGGAGAGAGGCCCAAGCAAGACGCGCCCCGAGGAGTGTCTTGCCACATGTCAACAATGGGTCTTAATGAGGGCCTCCAGGAGAGAAGCCCAAGCAAGACACGCCCCGAGGAGCTTCTTGCCACATGTCAGCACTCGGTCTGACTGAGCGCCTCCAGGAGAGAGGCCAAAGCAAGACGCGCCCCGAGGAGCGTCTTGACACATGTCAACACTGGGTCTGACAGAGGGCCTCCATGAGAGAGGCCCAAGCAAGACGCGCCCCGAGGAGTGTCTTGCCACATGTCACCACTTGGTCTGACTGAGCGCCTCCAGGAGAGAGGCCCAAGCAAGAGGCGCCCCGAGGACCGTCTTGCCACATGTGAACACTGGGTCTGACTGAGCGCCTCCAGGAGAGAGGCCCAAGCAAGACGCGCCCGGAGGAGCGTCTTGCAACATGTCAGCACTCGGTCTGACTCAGCGCCTCCAGGAGAGAGGCCAAAGCAAGACGCCCCCCGAGGAGCGTCTTGCCACATGTCACTACTCGGTCTGATTGAGCGCCTCAGAGAGAGAGGTCCAAGCAAGACGCGCCCCGAGGAGCGTCTTGCCACATGTCACCTCTGGTTCTGACTGAGCGCCTCCAGGAGAGAGGCCCAAGCAAGACGCGCCCCGAGGAGCGTCTCGTCACATGTCAACACTGGGTCTGTCTGAGCACCTCCAGGAGAGAAGCCCAAGCAAGACGCGCCCCGAGGAGCGTCTTGCCACATGTCAACAATGGGTCTGACTGAGGGCCTCCAGGAGAGAAGCCCAAGCAAGACGCGCCCCGAGGAGCGTCTTGACACATGTCAACACTGGGTCTGACAGATGGCCTCCACGAGAGAGGCCCAAGCAAGACGCGCCCCGAGGAGTGTCATGCCACATGTCACCACTGGGTCTGACTGAGCGCCTCCAGGAGAGAGGCCCAAGCAAGACGTGCCCCGAGGAGCGTCAGGCCACATGTCACTACTCAGTCTGACTGAGCGCCTCCAGGAGAGAGGCCCAAGCAAGACGCGCCCCGAGGAGCGTCTTGCCTTATGTCAGCACTCGGTCTGACTGAGCGCCTCCAGGAGAGAGGCCCAAGCAAGACGCGCCCCGAGCAGCGTCTTGCCACATGTCAACAATGGGTCTGACTGAGGGCCTCCAGGAGAGAGGCCCAAGCAAGAGGCGCTCCGAGGAGCGTCTTGCCACATGTCACCTCTGGTTCTGACTGAGCGCCTCCAGGAGAGAGGCCCAAGCAAGACGCGCCCCGAGGAGCGTCTTGCCACATGTCAGCACTCGGTCTGACTGAGTGCCTCCAGGAGAGAGGCCCAAGCAAGACGAGCCCCGAGGAGCGTCTTGCCACATGTCAACAATGGGTCTGACTGAGGGCCTCCAGGAGAGAGGCCCAAGCAAGAGGCGCCCCGAGGAGCGTCTTGCCACATGTCACCTCTGGTTCTGACTGAGCGCCTCCAGGAGAGAGGCCCAAGCAAGACGCGCCCCGAGGAGCGTCTTGCCACATGTCAGCACTCGGTCTGACTGAGTGCCGCCAGGAGAGAGGCCCAAGCAAGACGAGCCCCGAGGAGCGTCTTGCCACATGTCAACAATGGGTCTGACAGAGGGCCTCCAGGAGAGAGGCCGAAGCAAGACGCGCCCCGAGGAGTGTCTTGCCACATGTCACCACTTGGTCTGACTGAGTGCCTCCAGGAGAGAGGCCCAAGCAAGACGAGCCCCGAGGAGCGTCTTGCCACATGTTAACAATGGGTCTGACAGAGGGCCTCCAGGAGAGAGGCCGAAGCAAGACGCGCCCCGAGGAGTGTCTTGCCACATGTCACCACTTGGTCTGACTGAGGGCCTCCAGGAGAGAAGCCCAAGCAACACGCGGCCCGAGGAGCGTCTGGCCACATGTCACTACTCAGTCTGACTGAGCGCCACCAGGAGAGAGGCCCAAGCAAGACGCGCCCCGAGGAGTGTCTTGCCACATGTTACCACTTGGTCTGACTGAGGGCCTCCAGGAGAGAAGCCCAAGCAACACGCGGCCCGAGGAGCGTCTGGCCACATGTCACTACTCAGTCTGACTGAGCGACACCAGGAGAGAGGCCCAAGCAAGACGCGCCCCGAGGAGTGTCTTGCCACATGTCAACACTGGGTCTTACTGAGGGCCTCCAGGAGAGAAGCCCAAGCAAGATGCGCCCCGAGGAGCGTCTTGCCACATGTCAGCACTCGGTCTGACTGAGCGCCTCCAGGAGAGAGGCCCAAGGAAGACGCGCCCCGAGGAGCGTCTTGCCACATGTCAACAATGGGTCTGACTGAGGGCCTCCAGGAGAGAAGCCCAAGCAATCCGCGCCCCGAGGAGCGTCTTGACACATGTCAACACTGGGTCTTACAGAGGGCCTCCAGGAGAGAGGCCCAAGCAAGACGCGCCCCGAGGAGTGTCTTGCCACATGTCACCACTTGGTCTGACTGAGCGCCTCCAGGAGAGAGGCCCAAGCAACACGCGCCCCGAGGAGCGTCTGGCCACATGTCACTACTCAGTCTGACTGAGCGCCACCAGGAGAGAGGCCCAAGCGAGACGCGCCCCGAGGAGTGTCTTGCCACATGTCAACAATGGGTCTTAATGAGGGCCTCCAGGAGAGAAGCCCAAGCAAGACACGCCCCGAGGAGCTTCTTGCCACATGTCAGCACTCGGTCTGACTGAGCGCCTCCAGGAGAGAGGCCAAAGCAAGACGCGCCCCGAGGAGCGTCTTGACACATGTCAACACTGGGTCTGACAGAGGGCCTCCATGAGAGAGGCCCAAGCAAGACGCGCCCCGAGGAGTGTCTTGCCACATGTCACCACTTGGTCTGACTGAGCGCCTCCAGGAGAGAGGCCCAAGCAAGAGGCGCCCCGAGGAGCGTCTTGCCACATGTGAACACTGGGTCTGACTGAGCGCCTCCAGGAGAGAGGCCCAAGCAAGACGCGCCCGGAGGAGCGTCTTGCAACATGTCAGCACTCGGTCTGATTGAGCGCCTCAGAGAGAGAGGTCCAAGCAAGACGCGCCCCGAGGAGCGTCTTGCCACATGTCACCACTGGGTCTTTCTGAGCGCCTCCAGGAGAGAAGCCCAAGCAAGACGCGCCCCGAGGAGCGTCTTGCCACATGTCAACAATGGGTATGACTGAGGGCCTCCAGGAGAGAAGCCCAAGCAAGACGCGCCCCGAGGAGCGTCTTGACACATGTCAACACTGGGTCTGACTGAGCGCCTCCAGGAGAGAGGCCCAAGCAACACGCGCCCCGAGGAGCGTCAGGCCACATATCACTACTCAGTCTGACTGAGCGCCTCCAGGAGAGAGGCCCAAGTAAGACGCGCCCCGAGGAGCGTCTTGCCACGTGTCAACACTGGGTCTGATTGAGGGCCTTCTGGAGAGAGGCCCAAGCAAGACGCGCTCCGAGGAGCGTCTTGCCACATGTCACTACTCGGTCTGACTGAGCGCCTCCAGGAGAGAGGCCCAAGCAAGACGTGCCCCGAGGAGCGTCTTGCCACATGTCAACAATGGGTCTGACTGAGGGCCTCCAGGAGAGAGGCCCAAGCAAGACGCGCCCCGAGGAGCTTCTTGCCACATGTCAACAATGGTTCTTACTGAGGGCCTCCGGGAGAGAAGCCCAAGCAAGACGCTCCCCGAGGAGCTTCTTGCCACATGTCAGCACTCGGTCTGACTGAGCGCCTCCAGGAGAGAGGCCAAAGCAAGACGCCCCCCGAGGAGCGTCTTGCCACATGTCAACACTGGGTCTGACTGAGTGCCTCCATGAGAGAAGCCCCAGCAAGACGCGCCCCGAGGAGCTTCTTGCCACATGTCAGCACTCGGTCTGACTGAGCGCCTCCAGGAGAGAGGCCAAAGCAAGACGCGCCCCGAGGAGCGTCTTGACACATGTCAACACTGGGTCTGACAGAGGGCCTCCATGAGAGAGGCCCAAGCAAGACGCGCCCCGAGGAGTGTCTTGCCACATGTCACCACTTGGTCTGACTGAGCGCCTCCAGGAGAGAGGCCCAAGCAAGAGGCGCCCCGAGGAGCGTCTTGCCACATGTGAACACTGGGTCTGACTGAGCGCCTCCAGGAGAGAGGCCCAAGCAAGACGCGCCCGGAGGAGCGTCTTGCAACATGTCAGCACTCGGTCTGATTGAGCGCCTCAGAGAGAGAGGTCCAAGCAAGACGCGCCCCGAGGAGCGTCTTGCCACATGTCACCACTGGGTCTTTCTGAGCGCCTCCAGGAGAGAAGCCCAAGCAAGACGCGCCCCGAGGAGCGTCTTGCCACATGTCAACAATGGGTATGACTGAGGGCCTCCAGGAGAGAAGCCCAAGCAAGACGCGCCCCGAGGAGCGTCTTGACACATGTCAACACTGGGTCTGACTGAGCGCCTCCAGGAGAGAGGCCCAAGCAACACGCGCCCCGAGGAGCGTCAGGCCACATATCACTACTCAGTCTGACTGAGCGCCTCCAGGAGAGAGGCCCAAGTAAGACGCGCCCCGAGGAGCGTCTTGCCACGTGTCAACACTGGGTCTGATTGAGGGCCTTCTGGAGAGAGGCCCAAGCAAGACGCGCTCCGAGGAGCGTCTTGCCACATGTCACTACTCGGTCTGACTGAGCGCCTCCAGGAGAGAGGCCCAAGCAAGACGTGCCCCGAGGAGCGTCTTGCCACATGTCAACAATGGGTCTGACTGAGGGCCTCCAGGAGAGAGGCCCAAGCAAGACGCGCCCCGAGGAGCTTCTTGCCACATGTCAACAATGGTTCTTACTGAGGGCCTCCGGGAGAGAAGCCCAAGCAAGACGCTCCCCGAGGAGCTTCTTGCCACATGTCAGCACTCGGTCTGACTGAGCGCCTCCAGGAGAGAGGCCAAAGCAAGACGCCCCCCGAGGAGCGTCTTGCCACATGTCAACACTGGGTCTGACTGAGTGCCTCCATGAGAGAAGCCCCAGCAAGACGCGCCCCGAGGAGCGTCTTGCCACATGTCACTACTCGGTCTGTTTGAGCGCCTCCAGGAGAGAGGCCCAAGCAAGACGTGCCCCGAGGAGCGTCTTGCCACATGTCAACAATGGGTCTGACTGAGGGCCTCCAGGAGAGAAGCCCAAGCAAGACACGCCCCGAGGAGCGTCTTGCCACATGTCAACATTGGGTCTGACTGAGGGCCCCCAGGAGAGAGGCCCAAATAAGACGCGCCCCGAGGAGCGTCTTGCCACATGTCAACACTGGGTCTGACTGAGGGCCTCCAGGAGAGAAGCCCCAGCAAGACGCGCCCCGTGGAGCGTCTTGGCACATGTCAACACTGGGTCTGACTGAGCGCCTCCAGGAGAGAGGCCCGAGGAGCGTCTTGCCACATGTCACCTCTGGGTCTGACTGAGCTCCTCAAGGAGAGAGGCGCAAGCAAGAAACGCCCGAGGAGCGTCTTGACACAGGTCAACACTGGGTCTGACTGAGCGCCTCCAGGAGAGAGGCCCCAGCAAGACGCACCCCGAGGAGCGTCTTGCCACATGTCAGCACTCGGTCTGACTGAGCGCCTCCAGGAGAGAGGCCCAAGCAAGAAGCGCCCCGAGTAGCGTCTTGCCACATGTCAACAATGGGTCTGACTGAGGGCCTCCAGGAGAGAAGCCCAAGCAAGACGCGCCCCGAGGAGCGTCTTGCCACATGTCAACACTGGGTCTAATTGAGCGCCTCCAGGAGAGAGGCCCAAGCAAGACGCGCCCCGAGGAGCGTCTTGCCACATGTCACTACTCGGTCTGACTGAGCGCCTCCAGGAGAGAGGTCAAAGCAACACGCGCCCCGAGGAGCGTCTTGCCATATTTCAACACTGGGTCTGACTGAGTGCCTCCATGAGAGAAGCCAAAGCAAGACGTACCCCGAGGAGCTTCTTTCCACATGTCAACAATGGGTCTTACTGAGGGCCTCCATGAGAGAAGCCCAAGCAAGACGCGCCCCGAGGAGTGTCTTGCCACATGTCAACACTGTGTCTGACTGAGCGCCTCCAGGAGAGAGGCCCAAGCAAGACGCGCCCCGAGGAGCGTCTTGCCACGTGTCAACACTGGGTCTGACTTAGCGCCTCCAGGAGAGAGGCCCAAGCAAGACGTGCCCCGAGGAGCGTCTTGACACATGTCAACACTGGGTCTTACAGAGGGCCTCCAGGAGAGAGGCCCAAGCAAGACGCGCCCCGAGGAGTGTCTTGCCACATGTCACCACTTGGTCTGACTGAGCGCCTCCAGGAGAGAGGCCCAAGCAACACGCGCCCCGAGGAGCGTCTGGCCACATGTCACTACTCAGTCTGACTGAGCGCCACCAGGAGAGAGGCCCAAGCAAGACGCGCCCCGAGGAGTGTCTTGCCACATGTCAACAATGGGTCTTAATGAGGGCCTCCAGGAGAGAAGCCCAAGCAAGACACGCCCCGAGGAGCTTCTTGCCACATGTCAGCACTCGGTCTGACTGAGCGCCTCCAGGAGAGAGGCCAAAGCAAGACGCGCCCCGAGGAGCGTCTTGACACATGTCAACACTGGGTCTGACAGAGGGCCTCCATGAGAGAGGCCCAAGCAAGACGCGCCCCGAGGAGTGTCTTGCCACATGTCACCACTTGGTCTGACTGAGCGCCTCCAGGAGAGAGGCCCAAGCAAGAGGCGCCCCGAGGAGCGTCTTGCCACATGTGAACACTGGGTCTGACTGAGCGCCTCCAGGAGAGAGGCCCAAGCAAGACGCGCCCGGAGGAGCGTCTTGCAACATGTCAGCACTCGGTCTGATTGAGCGCCTCAGAGAGAGAGGTCCAAGCAAGACGCGCCCCGAGGAGCGTCTTGCCACATGTCACCACTGGGTCTGACTGAGCGCCTCCAGGAGAGAGGCCCAAGCAAGACGCGCCCCGAGGAGCTTCTTGTCACATGTCAACACTGGGTCTTTCTGAGCGCCTCCAGGAGAGAAGCCCAAGCAAGACGCGCCCCGAGGAGCGTCTTGCCACATGTCAACAATGGGTATGACTGAGGGCCTCCAGGAGAGAAGCCCAAGCAAGACGCGCCCCGAGGAGCGTCTTGACACATGTCAACACTGGGTCTGACTGAGCGCCTCCAGGAGAGAGGCCCAAGCAACACGCGCCCCGAGGAGCGTCAGGCCACATATCACTACTCAGTCTGACTGAGCGCCTCCAGGAGAGAGGCCCAAGTAAGACGCGCCCCGAGGAGCGTCTTGCCACGTGTCAACACTGGGTCTGATTGAGGGCCTTCTGGAGAGAGGCCCAAGCAAGACGCGCTCCGAGGAGCGTCTTGCCACATGTCACTACTCGGTCTGACTGAGCGCCTCCAGGAGAGAGGCCCAAGCAAGACGTGCCCCGAGGAGCGTCTTGCCACATGTCAACAATGGGTCTGACTGAGGGCCTCCAGGAGAGAGGCCCAAGCAAGACGCGCCCCGAGGAGCTTCTTGCCACATGTCAACAATGGTTCTTACTGAGGGCCTCCGGGAGAGAAGCCCAAGCAAGACGCTCCCCGAGGAGCTTCTTGCCACATGTCAGCACTCGGTCTGACTGAGCGCCTCCAGGAGAGAGGCCAAAGCAAGACGCCCCCCGAGGAGCGTCTTGCCACATGTCAACACTGGGTCTGACTGAGTGCCTCCATGAGAGAAGCCCCAGCAAGACGCGCCCCGAGGAGCGTCTTGCCACATGTCACTACTCGGTCTGTTTGAGCGCCTCCAGGAGAGAGGCCCAAGCAAGACGTGCCCCGAGGAGCGTCTTGCCACATGTCAACAATGGGTCTGACTGAGGGCCTCCAGGAGAGAAGCCCAAGCAAGACACGCCCCGAGGAGCGTCTTGCCACATGTCAACATTGGGTCTGACTGAGGGCCCCCAGGAGAGAGGCCCAAATAAGATGCGCCCCGAGGAGCGTCTTGCCACATGTCAACACTGGGTCTGACTGAGGGCCTCCAGGAGAGAAGCCCCAGCAAGACGCGCCCCGTGGAGCGTCTTGGCACATGTCAACACTGGGTCTGACTGAGCGCCTCCAGGAGAGAGGCCCGAGGAGCGTCTTGCCACATGTCACCTCTGGGTCTGACTGAGCTCCTCAAGGAGAGAGGCGCAAGCAAGAAACGCCCGAGGAGCGTCTTGACACAGGTCAACACTGGGTCTGACTGAGCGCCTCCAGGAGAGAGGCCCCAGCAAGACGCACCCCGAGGAGCGTCTTGCCACATGTCAGCACTCGGTCTGACTGAGCGCCTCCAGGAGAGAGGCCCAAGCAAGAAGCGCCCCGAGTAGCGTCTTGCCACATGTCAACAATGGGTCTGACTGAGGGCCTCCAGGAGAGAAGCCCAAGCAAGACGCGCCCCGAGGAGCGTCTTGCCACAAGGTCAACACTGGGTCTAATTGAGCGCCTCCAGGAGAGAGGCCCAAGCAAGACGCGCCCCGAGGAGCGTCTTGCCACATGTCACTACTCGGTCTGACTGAGCGCCTCCAGGAGAGAGGTCAAAGCAACACGCGCCCCGAGGAGCGTCTTGCCATATTTCAACACTGGGTCTGACTGAGTGCCTCCATGAGAGAAGCCAAAGCAAGACGTACCCCGAGGAGCTTCTTTCCACATGTCAACAATGGGTCTTACTGAGGGCCTCCATGAGAGAAGCCCAAGCAAGACGCGCCCCGAGGAGTGTCTTGCCACATGTCAACACTGTGTCTGACTGAGCGCCTCCAGGAGAGAGGCCCAAGCAAGACGCGCCCCGAGGAGCGTCTTGCCACGTGTCAACACTGGGTCTGACTTAGCGCCTCCAGGAGAGAGGCCCAAGCAAGATGCGCCCCGAGGAGCGTCTTGCCACGTGTCACCACTGGGTCTGACTGAGCTCCTCCAGGATAGAGGCCCAAGCAAGACGCGCCCAGAGGAGCGTCTTGCCACGTGTCACCACTGGGTCTGATTGAGCACCTCCAGGAGAGAGGCCCCAGCAAGACGCGCCCCGAGGAGCGTCTTGCCTTATGTCAGCACTCGGTCTGACTGAGCGCCTCCAGGAGAGAGGCCCAAGCAAGACGCGCCCCGAGGAGCGTCTTGCCACATGTCACTACTCGGTCTAACTGAGCGCCTCCAGGAGAGAGGTCCAAGCAAGACGCGCCCCGATGTGCGTCTTGCCACATGTCACTACTCGGTCTGACTGAGCGCCTCCAGGAGAGAGGCCCAAGCAAGACGTGCCCCGAGGAGCGTCTTGCCACATGTCAACAATGGGTCTGACTGAGGGCCTCCAGGAGAGAAGCCCAAGCAAGACACGCCCCGAGGAGCGTCTTGACAAATGTCAACACTGGGTCGGACTGAGGGCCTCCAGGAGAGAAGCCCAAGCAAGACGCGCCCCGAGGAGCGTCTTGCCACATGTCAACACTGGGTCTGACTGAGGGCCCCCAGGAGAGAGGCCCAAATAAGACGCGCCCCGAGGAGCGTCTTGCCACATGTCAACACTGGGTCTGACTGAGGGCCTCCAGGAGAGAAGCCCCAGCAAGACGCGCCCCGAGGAGCGTCTTGGCACATGTCAACACTGGGTCTGACTGAGCGCCTCCAGGAGAGAGGCCCGAGGAGCGTCTTGCCACATGTCACCTCTGGGTCTGACTGAGCTCCTCCAGGAGAGAGGCGCAAGCAAGAAACGCCCGAGGAGCGTCTTGACACAGGACAACACTGGGTCTGACTGAGCGCCTCCAGGAGAGAGGCCCCAGCAAGAGGCGCCCCGAGGAGCGTCTTGCCACATGTCAGCACTCGGTCTGACTGAGCGCCTCCAGGAGAGAGGCCCAAGCAAGAAGCGCCCCGAGTAGCGTCTTGCCACATGTCAACAATGGGTCTGACTGAGGGCCTCCAGGAGAGAAGCCCAAGCAAGACGCGCCCCGAGGAGCGTCTTGCCACATGTCAACACTGGGTCTAATTGAGCGCCTCCAGGAGAGAGGCCCAAGCAAGACGCGCCCCGAGGAGCGTCTTGCCACATGTCACTACTCGGTCTGACTGAGCGCCTCCAGGAGAGAGGTCCAAGCAACACGCGCCCCGAGGAGCGTCTTGCCATATTTCAACACTGGGTCTGACTGAGTGCCTCCATGAGAGAAGCCAAAGCAAGACGTACCCCGAGGAGCTTCTTTCCACATGTCAACAATGGGTCTTACTGAGGGCCTCCATGAGAGAAGCCCAAGCAAGACGCGCCCCGAGGAGTGTCTTTCCACATGTCAACACTGTGTCTGACTGAGCGCCTCCAGGAGAGAGGCCCAAGCAAGACGCGCCCCGAGGAGCGTCTTGCCACGTGTCAACACTGGGTCTGACTTAGCGCCTCCAGGAGAGAGGCCCAAGCAAGATGCGCCCCGAGGAGCGTCTTGCCACGTGTCACCACTGGGTCTGACTGAGCTCCTCCAGGATAGAGGCCCAAGCAAGACGCGCCCAGAGGAGCGTCTTGCCACGTGTCACCACTGGGTCTGATTGAGCACCTCCAGGAGAGAGGCCCCAGCAAGACGCGCCCCGAGGAGCGTCTTGCCTTATGTCAGCACTCGGTCTGACTGAGCGCCTCCAGGAGAGAGGCCCAAGCAAGACGCGCCCCGAGGAGCGTCTTGCCACATGTCACTACTCGGTCTAACTGAGCGCCTCCAGGAGAGAGGTCCAAGCAAGACGCGCCCCGATGTGCGTCTTGCCACATGTCACTACTCGGTCTGACTGAGCGCCTCCAGGAGAGAGGCCCAAGCAAGACGTGCCCCGAGGAGCGTCTTGCCACATGTCAACAATGGGTCTGACTGAGGGCCTCCAGGAGAGAAGCCCAAGCAAGACACGCCCCGAGGAGCGTCTTGACAAATGTCAACACTGGGTCGGACTGAGGGCCTCCATGAGAGAAGCCCAAGCAAGACGCGCCCCGAGGAGAGTCTTGCCACATGTCAACACTCGGTCTGACAGAGGGCATTCAGGAGAGAGGCCCAAGCAATACGCGCCCCGAGGAGCGTCTTGCCACATGTCACCACTGTGTCTGAATGAGCGCGTCCAGGAGAGAGGCCCAACCAAGACGCGCCCCGAGGAGTGTCTTGCCACATGCCAACACTGTGTCTGACTGAGCGCCTCCAGGAGAGAGGCCCAAGCAAGACGCGCCCCGAGGAGCGTCTTGCCACATGTCAACAATGGGTCTGACTGAGGGCCTCCAGGAGAGAGGCCCAAGCAAGATGCGCCCGGAGGAGCGTCTTGCCACATGTCAACACTGGGTCTGACAGAGGGCCTCCAGGAGAAAGGCCCAAGCAAGACGCGCCCCGAGGAGCGTCTTGCCACATGTCACCTCTGGTTCTGACTGAGCGCCTCCAGGAGAGAGGCTCAAGCAAGACGCGCCCCGAGGAGCGTCTTGTCACATGTCAACACTGGGTCTGTCTGAGCGCCTCCAGGAGAGAAGCCCAAGCAAGGCGCGCCCCGAGGAGCGTCTTGCCACATGTCAACAATGGGTCTGACTGAGGGCCTCCAGGAGAGAAGCCCAAGCAAGGCGCGCCCCGAGGAGCGTCTTGACACATGTCAACACTGGGTCTGACAGAGGGCCTCCACGAGAGAGGCCCAAGCAAGACGCGCCCCGAGGAGTGTCATGCCACATGTCACCACTGTGTCTGACTGAGCGCCTCCAGGAGAGAGGCCCAAGCAAGACGCGCCCCGAGGAGCGTCTTGCCACATGTCAACACTGGGTCTGACTGAGCGCCTCCAGGAGAGAGGCCCAAGCAAGACGCGCCCCGAGGAGCGTCTTGCCACATGTGAAAACTGGGTCTGACTGAGCGCCTCCAGGAGAGAGGCCAAAGCAAGACGCGCCCCGAGGAGCGTCTTGACACATGTCAACACTGGGTCTGACAGAGGGCCTCCATGAGAGAGGCCCAAGCAAGACGCTCCCCGAGGAGTGTCTTGCAACATGTCAACACTGGGTCTGACTGAGCGCCTCCAGGAGAGAGGCCCAAGCAACACGCGCCCCGAGGTGCGTCAGGCCACATGTCACTACTCAGTCTGACTGAGCGCCTCCAGGAGAGAGGCCCAGGCAAGACGCTCCTCGGGGCGCGTCTTGCCACGTGTCAACACTGGGTCTGATTGAGGGCCTTCTGGAGAGAGGCCCAAGAAAGACGCGCCCCGAGGAGCGTCTTGCCAGATGTCAACAATGGTTCTTACTGAGGGCCTCCGGGAGAGAAGCCCAAGCAAGACGCGCCCCGAGGAGCTTCTTGCCACATGTCAACACTGGGTCTGACAGAGGGCCTCCATGACAGAGGCCCAAGCAAGACACGCCCCGGGGAGTGTCTTGCCAAATGTCAACACTGGGTCTGACTGAGCACCTCAGGGAGAGAGGTCCAAGCAAGACGCGCCCCGAGGAGCGTCTTGCCACATGTCACTACTCGGTCTGACTGAGCCCCTCAGGGAGAGAAGTCCAAGCAAGACGCGCCCCGAGGAGCGTCTTGCCACATGTCAACACTGGGTCTGACTGAGTGCCTCCATGAGAGAAGCCCCAGCAAGACGCGCCCCGAGGAGCGTCTTGCCACATGTCACTACTCGGTCTGTTTGAGCGCCTCCAGGAGAGAGGCCCAAGCAAGACGTGCCCCGAGGAGCGTCTTGCCACATGTCAACAATGGGTCTGACTGAGGGCCTCCAGGAGAGAGGCCCAAGCAATACGCGCCCCGAGGAGCGTCTTGCTACATGTCACCACTGGGTCTGACTGAGCTTCTCCAGGAGAGAGGCCCAACCAAGACGCGCCATGAGGAGCGTCTTGCCACATGCCAACACTGGGTCTGACAGAGGGCCTCCAGGAGAGAGGCCCAGGCAAGACGCGCCCCGAGGAGTGTCTTGCCACATGTCACCACTGGGTCTGACTGAGCGCCTCCAGGAGAGAGGCCCAAGCAAGACGTGCCCCGAGGAGCGTCTTGTCACATTTCAACACTGGGTCTTTCTGAGCGCCTCCAGGAGAGAAGCCCAAGCAAGACGCGCCCCGAGGAGCGTCTTTTCACATGTCAGCACTCGGTCTGACTGAGCGCCTCCAGGAGAGAGGCCAGAGCAAGACGCGCCCCGAGGAGCGTCTTGCCACATGTCAACAATGGGTATGACTGAGGGCCTCCAGGAGAGAAGCCCAAGCAAGACGCGCCCCGAGGAGCGTCTTGACACATGTCAAAACTGGGTCTGACAGAGGGCCTCCAGGAGAGAGGCCCAAGCAAGAACCGCCCCGAGGAGTGTCTTGCCACATGTCACCACTTGGTCTGACTGAGCGCCTCCAGGAGAGAGGCCCAAGCAACACGCGCCCCGAGGAGCGTCAGGCCACATGTCACTACTCAGTCTGACTGAGCGCCTCCAGGAGAGAGGCCCAAGTAAGACGCGCCCCGAGGAGCGTCTTGCCACGTGTCAACACTGGGTCTGATTGAGGGCCTTCTGGAGAGAGGCCCAAGCAAGACGCGCCCCGAGGAGCGTCTTGCCACATGTCACTACTCGGTCTGACTGAGCGCCTCCAGGAGAGAGGCCCAAGCAAGACGTGCCCCGAGGAGCGTCTTGCCACATGTCAACAATGGGTCTGACTGAGGGCCTCCAGGAGAGAAGCCCAAGCAAGACGCGCCCCGAGGAGAATCTTGCCACATGTCAACACTGGGTCTGACTGAGGGCCTCCAGGAGAGAGGCCCAAATAAGACGCGCCCCGAGGAGCGTCTTGCCACATGTCAACACTGGGTCTGACTGAGGGCCTCCAGGAGAGAAGCCCAAGCAAGATGTGCCCCGAGGAGCGTCTTGCCAAATGTCAGCACTCGGTCTGACTGAGCGCCTCCAGGAGAGAGGCCCAAGCAAGACGCGCCCCGAGGAGCGTCTTGCCACATGTCAACACTGGGTCTGACTGAGCGCCTCCAGGAGAGAGGCCCAAGCAAGACGCGCCCCGAGGAGCGTCTTGCCACATGTGAACACTGGGTCTGACTGAGCGCCTCCAGGAGAGAGGCCCAAGCAAGACACGCCCCGAGGAGCGTCTTGACACATGTCAACACTGGGTCGGACTGAGGGCCTCCATGAGAGAAGCCCAAGCAAGACGCGCCCCGTGGAGAGTCTTGCCACATGTCAACACTCGGTCTGACAGAGGGCATTCAGGAGAGAGGCCCAAGCAATACGCGGCCCGAGGAGCGTCTTGCCACATGTCACCACTGGGTCTGAATGAGCGCCTCCAGGAGAGAGGCCCAACCAAGACGCGCCCCGAGGAGTGTCTTGCCACATGCCAACACTGGGTCTGACTGAGCGCCTCCAGGAGAGAGGCCCAAGCAAGACGCGCCCCGAGGAGTGTCTTGCCACATGCCAACACTGGGTGTGACTGAGCGCCTCCAGGAGAGAGGCCCAAGCAAGACGCGCCCCGAGGAGCGTCTTGCCACGTGTCAACACTGGGTCTGACTGAGCGCCTCCAGGAGAGAGGCCCAAGCAAGACGCGCCCCGAGGAGCGTCTTGCCTTATGTCAGCACTCGGTCTGACTGAGAGCCTCCAGGAGAGAGGCCCAAGCAAGACGCGCCCCGAGGAGCGTCTTGCCACATGTCAACAATGGGTCTGACTGAGGGCCTCCAGGAGAGAGGCCCAAGCAAGATGCGCCTCGGAGGAGCGTCTTGCCAGATGTCAACACTGGGTCTGACAGAGGGCCTCCAGGAGAGAGGCCCAAGCAGGAAGCGCCCCGAGGAGCGTCTTGCCACATGTCACCTCTGGTTCTGACTGAGCGCCTCCAGAAGAGAGGCCCAAGCAAGACGCGCCCCGAGGAGCGTCTTGTCACATGTCAACACTGGGTCTGTCTGAGCGCCTCCAGGAGAGAAGCCCAAGCAAGACGCGCCCCGAGGAGCGTCTTGCCACATGTCAACAATGGGTCTGACTGAGGGCCTCCAGGAGAGAAGCCCAAGCAAGACGCGCCCCGAGGAGCGTCTTGACACATGTCAACACTGGGTCTGACAGAGGGCCTCCAGGAGAGAGGCCCAAGAAAGACGCGCCCCGAGGAGTGTCTTGCCACATGTCACCACTGGGTCTGATAGAGGGCCTCCAGGAGAGAGGCCCAAGCAAGACGCGTCCCGAGGAGTGTCTTGCCAAATGTCAACACTGGGTCTGACTGAGCACCTCAGGGAGAGAGGTCCAAGCAAGACGCGCCCCGAGGAGCGTCTTGCCACATGTCACTACTCGGTCTGACTGAGCGCCTCAGGGAGAGAGGTCCAAGCAAGACGCGCCCCGAGGAGTGTCTTGCCACATGTCAACACTGGGTCTGACTGAGTGCCTCCATGAAAGAAGCCCCAGCAAGACGCGCCCCGAGGAGCGTCTTGCCACTTGTCACTACTCGGTCTGTTTGAGCGCCTCCAGGAGAGAGGCCCAAGCAAGACGTGCCCCGAGGAGCGTCTTGCCACATGTCAACAATGGGTCTGACTGAGGGCCTCCAGGTGAGAAGCCCAAGCAAGACGCGCCCCGAGGAGCGTCTTGCCACATGTCAACACTGGGTCTGACTGAGCGCCTCCAGGAGAGAGGCCCAACCAAGACACGCCCCGAGGAGTGTCTTGACACATGTCAACACTGGGTCTGACTGAGGGCCTCCAAGAGAGAGGCCCAAGCAAGACGCGCCCCGAGCAGAGTCTTGCCACATGTCAACACTCGGTCTGACAGAGGGCATCCAGGAGAGAGGCCCAAGCAATACGCGCCCCGAGGAGCGTCTTGCCACATGTCACCACTGGGTCTGACTGAGCTTCTCCAGGAGAGAGGCCCAACCAAGACGCGCCCTGAGGAGCGTCTTGCCATATGCCAACACTGGGTCTGACAGAGGGCCTCCAGGAGAGAGGCCCAAGCAAGACGCGCCCCGAGGAGTGTCTTGCCACATGTCACCACTGGGTCTGACTGAGCGCCTCCAGGAGAGAGGCCCAAGCAAGACGCGCCCCGAGGAGCTTCTTGTCACATGTCAACACTGGGTCTTTCTAAACGCCTCCAGGAGAGAAGCCCAAGCAAGACGTGCCCCGAGGAGCGTCAGGCCACATGTCACTACTCAGTCTGACTGAGCGCCTCCAGGAGAGAGGCCCAAGTAAGACGCGCCCCGAGGAGCGTCTTGCCACGTGTCAACACTGGGTCTGATTGAGGGCCTTCTGGAGAGAGGCCCAAGCAAGACGCGCCCCGAGGAGCGTCTTGCCACATGTCACTACTCGGTCTGACTGAGCGCCTCCAGGAGAGAGGCCCAAGCAAGACGTTCCCCGAGGAGCGTCTTGCCACATGTCAACAATGGGTCTGACTGAGGGCCTCCAGGAGAGAGGCCCAAGCAAGACGCGCCCGAGGAGCGTCTTGCCACATGTCAACAATGGTTCTTACTGAGGGCCTCCGGGAGAGAAGCCCAAGCAAGACGCGCCCCGAGGAGCTTCTTTCCACATGTCAGCACTCGGTCTGACTGAGCGCCTCCAGGAGAGAGGCCAAATTAAGACGCCCCCCGAGGAGCGTCTTGCCACATGTCACTACTCGGTCTGACTGAGCGCCTCAGGGAGAGAGGTCCAAGCAAGCCGCGCCCCGAGGAGCGTCTTGCCACATGTCAACACTGGGTCTGACTGAGTGCCTCCATGAGAGAAGCCCCAGCAAGACGCGCCCCGAGGAGCGTCTTGCCACATGTCACTACTCGGTCTGTTTGAGCGCCTCCAGGAGAGAGGCCCAAGCAAGATGCACCCCGAGTAGTGTCTTGCCACATGTCAACAATGGGTCTTACTGAGGGCCTCCAGGAGAGAAGCCCAAGCAAGACGCGCCCCGAGGAGCGTCTTGCCACATGTCAACACTGGGTCTGACTGAGCGCCTCCAGGAGAGAGGCCCCAGCAAGACGCGCCCCGAGGAGCGTCTTGCCACATGTCAACACTGGGTCTGACTGAGCGCCTCCAGGAGAGAGGCCCGAGGAGCGTCTTGCCACATGTCACCTCTGGGTCTGACTGAGCTCCTCCAGGAGAGAGGCGCAAGCAAGAAACGCCCGTGGAGCGTCTTGACACAGGTCAACACTGGGTCTGACTGAGCGCCTCCAGGAGAGAGGCCCCAGCAAGACGCGCCCCGAGGAGCGTCTTGCCACATGTCAGCACTCGGTCTGACTGAGCGCCTCCAGGAGAGAGGCCCAAGCAAGAAGCGCCCCGAGGAGCGTCTTGCCACATGTCAACAATGGGTCTGACTGAGGGCCTCCAGGAGAGAAGCCCAAGCAAGACGCGCCCCGAGGAGCGTCTTGCCACATGTCAACACTGGGTCTAACTGAGCGCCTCCAGGAGAGAGGCCCAAGCAAGACGCGCCCCGAGGAGCGTCTTGCCACATGTCACTACTCGGTCTGACTGAGCGCCTCCAGGAGAGAGGTCCAAGCAAGACGCGCCCCGAGGAGCGTCTTGCCACATGCCAACAATGGGTCTGACTGAGGGCTTCCAGGAGAGAAGCCAAAGCAAGACGCGCCCCGAGGAGCTTCTTTCCACATGTCAACAATGGGTCTTACTGAGGGCCTCCATGAGAGAAGCCCAAGCAAGACGCGCCCCGAGGAGTGTCTTGCCACATGTCAACACTGTGTCTGACTGAGCGCCTCCAGGAGAGAGGCCCAAGCAAGACGCGCCCCGAGGAGCGTCTTGCCACGTGTCAACACTGGGTCTGACTTAGCGCCTCCAGGAGACAGGCCCAAGCAAGATGCGCCCCGAGGAGCGTCTTGCCACGTGTCACCACTGGGTCTGACTGAGCTCCTCCAGGAGAGAGGCCCAAGCAAGACGCGCCCAGAGGAGCGTCTTGCCACGTGTCACCACTGGGTCTGATTGAGCACCTCCAGGAGAGAGGCGCCAGCAAGACGCGCCCCGAGGAGCGTCTTGCCTTATGTCAGCACTCGGTCTGACTGAGCGCCTCCAGGAGAGAGGCCCAAGCAAGACGCGCACCGAGGAGCGTCTTGCCACATGTCACTACTCGGTCTAACTGAGCGCCTCCAGGAGAGAGGTCCAAGCAAGACGCACCCCGAGCTGCGTCTTGCCACATGTCACTACTCGGTCTGACTGAGCGCCTCCAGGAGAGAGGCCCAAGCAAGACGTGCCCCGAGGAGCGTCTTGCCACATGTCAACAATGGGTCTGACTGAGGGCCTCCAGGAGAGAAGCCCAAGCAAGACACGCCCCGAGGAGCGTCTTGACAAATGTCAACACTGGGTCGGACTGAGGGCCTCCATGAGAGAAGCCCAAGCAAGACGCGCCCCGAGGAGAGTCTTGCCACATGTCAACACTCAGTCTGACAGAGGGCATTCAAGAGAGAGGCCCAAGCAATACGCGCCCCGAGGAGCGTCTTGCCACATGTCACCACTGGGTCTGAATGAGCGCGTCCAGGAGAGAGGCCCCACCAAGACGCGCCCCGAGGAGTGTCTTGCCACATGTCACCACTGGGTCTGAATGAGCGCGTCCAGGAGAGAGGCCCAACCAAGACACGCCCCGAGGAGCGTCTTGCCACGTGTCAACACTGGGTCTGACTGAGCGCCTCCAGGAGAGAGGCCCAAGCAAGACGCGCCCCGAGGAGTGTCTTGCCACATGTCACCTCTGGTTCTGACTGAGCGCCTCCAGGAGAGAGGCCCAAGCAAGACGCGCCCCGAGGAGCGTCTTGTCACATGTCAACACTGGGTCTGTCTGAGCGCCTCCAGGAGAGAAGCCCAAGCAAGACGCGCCCCGAGGAGCGTCTTGCCACATGTCAACAATGGGTATGACTGAGGGCATCCAGGAGAGAAGCCCAAGCAAGACGCGCCCCGAGGAGCGTCTTGACACATGTCAACACTGGGTCTGACAGAGGGCCTCCACGAGAGAGGCCCAAGCAAGACGCGCCCCGAGGAGTGTCATGCCACATGTCACCACTGTGTCTGACTGAGCGCCTCCAGGAGAGAGGCCCAAGCAAGACGCGCCCCGAGGAGCGTCTTGCCACATTTCAACACTGGGTCTGACTGAGCGCCTCCAGGAGAGAGGCCCAAGCAAGACGCGCCCCGAGGAGCTTCTTGCCACATGTGAAAACTGGGTCTGACTGAGCGCCTCCAGGAGAGAGGCCAAAGCAAGACGCGCCCCGAGGAGCGTCTTGACACATGTCAACACTGGGCCTGACAGAGGGCCTCCATGAGAGAGGCCCAAGCAAGACGCGCCCCGAGGAGTGTCTTGCCACATGTCAACACTGGGTCTGACTGAGCGCCTCCAGGAGAGAGGCCCAGACAAGACGCGCCCCGAGGAGCGTCTTGCCACGTGTCAACACTGGGTCTGATTGAGGGCCTTCTGGAGAGAGGCCCAAGCAAGACGCGCCCCGAGGAGCGTCTTGCCACATGTCAACAAGGGTTCTTACTGAGGGCCTCCGGGAGAGAAGCCCAAGCAAGACGCGCCCCGAGGAGCTTCTTGCCACATGTCAGCACTCGGTCTGACTGAGCGCCTCCAGGAGAGAGGCCAAAGCAAGACGCCCCCCGAGGAGCGTCTTGACACATGTCAACACTGGGTCTGACAGAGGGCCTCCATGACAGAGGCCCAAGCAAGACACGCCCCGAGGAGTGTCTTGCCAAATGTCAACACTGGGTCTGACTGAGCGCCTCAGGGAGAGAGGTCCAAGCAAGACGCGCCCCGAGGAGCGTCTTGCCACATGTCACTACTCGGTCTGACTGAGCGCCTCAGGGAGAGAGGTCCAAGCAAGACGCGCCCCGAGGAGCGTCTTGCCACATGTCAACACTGGGTCTGACTGAGTGGCTCCATGAGAGAAGCCCCAGCAAGACGCGCCCCGAGGAGCATCTTGCCACATGTCACTACTCGGTCTGTTTGAGCGCCTCCAGGAGAGAGGCCCAAGCAAGACGTGCCCCGAGGAGCGTCTTGCCACATGTCAACAATGGGTCTGACTGAGGGCCTCCAGGAGAGAAGCCCAAGCAAGACGCGCCCCGAGGAGCGTCTTGCCACATGTCAACACTGGGTCTGACTGAGCGCCTCCAGGAGAGAGGCCCAACCAAGACACGCCCCGAGGAGCGTCTTGACACATGTCAACACTGGGTCTGACTGAGGGCCTCCACGAGAGAAGCCCAAGCAAGACGCGCCCCGAGCAGAGTCTTGCCACATGTCAACACTCGGTCTGACAGAGGGCATCCAGGAGAGAGGCCCAAGCAATACGCGCCCCGAGGAGCGTCTTGCCACATGTCACCACTGGGTCTGACTGAGCTTCTCCAGGAGAGAGGCCCAACCAAGACGCGCCCTGAGGAGCGTCTTGCCACATGCCAACACTGGGTCTGACAGAGGGCCTCCAGGAGAGAGGCCCAAGCAAGACGCGCCCCGAGGAGTGTCTTGCCACATGTCACCACTGGGTCTGACTGAGCGCCTCCAGGAGAGATGCCCAAGCAAAACGCGCCCCGAGGAGCGTCTTGTCACATGTCAACACTGGGTCTTTCTGAGCGCCTCCAGGAGAGAAGCCCAAGCAAGACGCGCCCCGAGGAGCGTCTTTCCACATGTCAGCACTCGGTCTGACTGAGCAACTCCAGGAGAGAGGCCAAAGCAAGACGCGCCCCGAGGAGCGTCTTGCCACATGTCAACAATGGGTATGACTGAGGGCCTCCAGGAGAGAAGCCCAAGCAAGACGCGCCCCGAGGAGCGTCTTGACACATGTCAACACTGGGCCTGACAGAGGGCCTCCAGGAGAGAGGCCCAAGCAAGACGCGCCCCGAGGAGTGTCTTGCCACATGTCACCACTTGGTCTGACTGAGCGCCTCCAGGAGAGAGGCCCAAGCAACACACGCCCCGAGGAGCGTCAGGCCACATGTCACCACTCAGTCTGACTGAGCGCCTCCAGGAGAGAGGCCCAAGTAAGACGCGCCCCGAGGAGCGTCTTGCCACGTGTCAACACTGGGTCTGATTGAGGGCCTTCTGGAGAGAGGCCCAAGCAAGACGCGCCCCGAGGAGCGTCTTGCCACATGTCACTACTCGGTCTGACAGAGCGCCTCCAGGAGAGAGGCCCAAGCAAGACGTGCCCCGAGGAGCGTCTTGCCACATGTCAACAATGGGTCTGACTGAGGGCCTCCAGGAGAGAAGCCCAAGCAAGACGCGCCCCGAGGAGCGTCTTGCCACATGTCAACACTGGGTCTGACTGAGGGCCTCCAAGAGAGAGGCCCAAATAAGACTCGCCCCGAGGAGCGTCTTGCCACATGTCAACACTGGGTCTGACTGAGGGCCTCCAGGAGAGAAGCCCAAGCAAGATGCGCCCCGAGGAGCGTCTTGCCAAATGTCAGCACTCGGTCTGACTGATCGCCTCCAGGAGAGAGGCCCAAGCAAGACGCGCCCCGAGGAGCGTCTTGCCACATGTCAACACTGGGTCTGACTGAGCGCCTCCAGGAGAGAGGCCCATGCAAGACGCGCCCCGAGGAGCGTCTTGCCACATGTGAACACTGGGTCTGACTGAGCGCCTCCAGGAGAGAGGCCCAAGCAAGACGCGCCCGGAGGAGCGTCTTGCAACATGTCAGCACTCGGTCTGACTGAGCGCCTCCAGGAGAGAGGCCCAAGCAAGACGCGCCCCGAGGAGGGTCTTGACACATGTCTCCTCTGGGTCTGACTGAGCGCCTCCAGGAGAGAGGCCCAAGCAAGACGTGCCCCGAGGAGCGTCTTGCCACATGTCAACACTGGGTCTGACTGAGCACCTCCAGGAGAGAGGCCCAAGCAAGACGCGCCCCGAGGAGCATCTTGCCACATGTCAACACTGGGTCTGACTGAGCGCCTCCAGGAGAGAGGCCCGAGGAGCGTCTTGCCACATGTCACCTCTGGGTCTGACTGAGCGCCTCCAGGAGAGAGGCGCAAACAAGAAATGCCCGAGGAGCGTCTTGACACATGTCAACACTGGGTTTGACTGAGCGACTCCAGGAGAGAGGCCCCAGCAAGACGCGCCCCGAGGAGCGTCTTGCCACATGTCAGCACTCGGTCTAACTGAGCGCCTCCAGGAGAGAGGCCCAAGCAAGAAGCGCCCCGAGGAGCTTCTTGCCACATGTCAACAATGGGTCTGACTGAGGGCCTCCAGGAGAGAAGCCCAAGCAAGACGCGCCCCGAGGAGCGTCTTGCCACATGTCAACACTGGGTCTAATTGAGCGCCTCCAGGAGAGAGGCCCAAGCAAGACGCGCCCCGAGGAGCGTCTTGCCACATGTCAACAATGGGTATGACTGAGGGCCTCCAGGAGAGAAGCCCAAGCAAGATGCGCCCCGAGGAGCGTCTTGCCAAATGTCAGCACTCGGTCTGACTGAGCGCCTCCAGGAGAGAGGCCCAAGCAAGACGCGCCCCGAGGAGCGTCTTGCCACATGTGAACACTGGGTCTGACTGAGCGCCTCCAGGAGAGAGGCCCAAGCAAGACGCACCCGGAGGAGCGTCTTGCAACATGTCAGCAGTCGGTCTGACTGAGCGCCTCCAGGAGAGAGGCACAAGCAAGACGCGCCCCGAGGAGGGTCTTGACACATGTCTCCTCTGGGTCTGACTGAGCGCCTCCAGGAGAGAGGCCCAAGCAAGACGTGCCCCGAGGAGCGTCTTGCCACATGTCAACACTTGGTCTGACTGAGCGCCTCCAGGAGAGAGGCCCAAGCAAGACGCGCCCCGAGGAGGGTCTTGACACATGTCTCCTCTGGGTCTGACTGAGCGCCTCCAGGAGAGAGGCCCAAGCAAGACGTGCCACGAGGAGCGTCTTGCCACATGTCAACACTGGGTCTGACTGAGCACCTCCAGGAGAGAGGCCCAAGCAAGACGCGCCCCGAGGAGCATCTTGCCACATGTCAACACTGGGTCTGACTGAGCGCCTCCAGGAGAGAGGCCCGAGGAGCCTCTTGCCACATGTCACCTCTGGGTCTGACTGAGCGCCTCCAGGAGAGAGGCGCAAACAAGAAATGCCCGAGGAGCGTCTTGACACATGTCAACACTGGGTTTGACTGAGCGACTCCAGGAGAGAGGCCCCAGCAAGACGCGCCCCGAGGAGCGTCTTGCCACATGTCAGCACTCGGTCTAACTGAGCGCCTCCAGGAGAGAGGCCCAAGCAAGAAGCGCCCCGAGGAGCTTCTTGCCACATGTCAACAATGGGTCTGACTGAGGGCCTCCAGGAGAGAAGCCCAAGCAAGACGCGCCCCGAGGAGCGTCTTGCCACATGTCAACACTGGGTCTAATTGAGCGCCTCCAGGAGAGAGGCCCAAGCAAGACGCGCCCCGAGGAGCGTCTTGCCACATGTCAACAATGGGTATGACTGAGGGCCTCCAGGAGAGAAGCCCAAGCAAGATGCGCCCCGAGGAGCATCTTGCCAAATGTCAGCACTCGGTCTGACTGAGCGCCTCCAGGAGAGAGGCCCAAGCAAGACGCGCCCCGAGGAGCGTCTTGCCACATGTGAACACTGGGTCTGACTGAGCGCCTCCAGGAGAGAGGCCCAAGCAAGACGCGCCCGGAGGAGCGTCTTGCAACATGTCAGCACTCGGTCTGACTGAGCGCCTCCAGGAGAGAGGCCCAAGCAAGACGCGCCCCGAGGAGGGTCTTGACACATGTCTCCTCTGGGTCTGACTGAGCGCCTCCAGGAGAGAGGCCCAAGCAAGACGTGCCCCGAGGAGCGTCTTGCCACATGTCAACACTGGGTCTGACTGAGCACCTCCAGGAGAGAGGCCCAAGCAAGACGCGCCCCGAGGAGCGTCTTGCCACATGTCAACACTGGGTCTGACTGAGCGCCTCCAGGAGAGAGGCCCGAGGAGCGTCTTGCCACATGTCACCTCTGGGTCTGACTGAGCGCATCCAGGAGAGAGGCGCAAACAAGAAACGCCCGAGGAGCGTCTTGACACATGACAACACTGGGTTTGACTGAACGCCTCCAGGAGAGAGGCCCCAGCAAGACGCGCCCCGAGGAGCGTCTTGCCACATGTCAGCACTCGGTCTGACTGAGCGCCTCCAGGAGAGAGGCACAAGCAAGAAGCGCCCCGAGGAGCTTCTTGCCACATGTCAACAATGGGTCTAATTGAGCGCCTCCAGGAGAGAGGCCCAAGCAAGACGCGCCCCGAGGAGCGTCTTGCCACATGTCACTACTCGGTCTGACTGAGCGCCTCCAGGAGAGAGGTCCAAGCAACACGCGCCCCGAGGAGCGTCTTGCAACATATCAACACTGGGTCTGACTGAGCGCCTCCAGGAGAGAGGCCCAAGCAAGACATGCCCCGAGGAGCGTCTTGCCACATGTCAACAATGGGTCTGACTGAGGGCCTCCAGGAGAGAAGCCCAAGCAAGAAGCGCCCCGAGGAGCGTCTTGCCACATGTCAACACTGGGTCTGACTGAGCGCCTCCAGGAGAGAGGCCCAAGCAAGACACGCCCCGAGGAGCGTCTTGACACATGTCAACACTGCGTCTGACTGAGGGCCTCCATGAGAGAAGCCCAAGCAAGACGCGCCCCGAGGAGAGTCTTGCCACATGTCAACACTGGGTCTGACAGAGGGCATCCAGGAGAGAGGCCCAAGCAATACGCGCCCCGAGGAGCGTCTTGCCACATGTGAACAATGGGTCTGACTGAGGGCCTCCAGGAGAGAAGCCAAAGCAAGACGCGCCCCGAGGAGCTTCTTTCCACATGTCAACAATGGGTCTTACTGAGGGCCTCCATGAGAGAAGCCCAAGCAAGACGCGCCCCGAGGAGTGTCTTGCCACATGTCAACACTGTGTCTGACTGAGCGCCTCCAGGAGAGAGGCCCAAGCAAGATGCGCCCCGAGGAGCGTCTTGCCACGTGTCACTACTCGGTCTAACCGAGCGCGTCCAGGAGAGAGGTCCAAGCAAGACGCGCCCCGAGGAGCGTCTTGCCAAATGTCACTACTCGGTCTGACTGAGCGCCTCCAGGAGGGAGGTCCAAGCAAGACGCGCCCCGAGGAGCGTCTTGCCACATGTCACTACTCGGTCTGACTGAGCGCCTCCAGGAGAGAGGCCCAAGCAAGACGTGCCCCGAGGAGCGTCTTGCCACAAGTCAACAATGGGTCTGACTGAGGGCCTCCAGGAGAGAAGCCCAAGCAAGACGCGCCCAGAGGAGCGTCTTGCCACATGTCACCACTGGGTCTGAATGAGCACCTCCAGGAGAGAGGCCCAACCAAGACGCGCCCCGAGGAGTGTCTTGCCACATGCCAACACTGGGTCTGACTGAGCGCCTCCAGGAGAGAGGCCCATGCAAGACGCGCCCCGAGGAGCGTCTTGCCACGTGTCATGACTGGGTCTGACTGAGCGCCTCCAGGAGAGAGGGCCAAGCAAGACGCGCCCCGAGGAGCGTCTTTCCACGTGTCACCACTGGGTCTGACTGAGCGCCTCCAGGAGAGAGGCCCAAGCAAGATGCGCCCCGAGGAGCGTCTTGCCACATGTCAACACTGGGTCTGACTGAGCGCCTCCAGGAGAGAGGGCCAAGCAAGACGCGCCCCGAGGAGCGTCTTGCCACACGTCAACAATGGGTCTGACTGAGGGCCTCCAGGAGAGAGGCCCAAGCAAGACGCTCCCCGAGGAGCGTCTTGCCACACGTCAACAATGGGTCTGACTGAGGGCCTCCAGGAGAGAGGCCCAAGCAAGATGCGCCCGGAGGAGCGTCTTGCCACATGTCAACAATGGGTCTGACTGAGGGCCTCCAGGAGAGAAGCCCAAGCAACACGCGGCCCGAGGAGCGTCTTGCCACATGTCAGCACTCGGTCTGACTGAGCGCCTCCTGGAGAGAGGCCAAAGCAAGACGCGCCCCGAGGAGAGTCTTGACACATGTCAACACTGGGTCTGACAGAGGGCCTCCAGGAGAGAGGCCCAAGCAAGACGCGCCCCGAGGAGTGTCTTGCCACATGTCAACACTGGGTCTGATAGAGGGCCTCCAGGAGAGAGGCCCAAGCAAGACGCGCCCCGAGAAGTGTCTTGCCACATGTCACCACTTGGTCTGACTGAGCGCCTCCAGGAGAGAGGCCCAGGCAACACTCGCCCCGAGGAGCGTCAGGCCACATGTCACCACTTGGTCTGACTGAGCGCCTCCAGGAGAGAGGCCCAAGCAACACGCGCCCCGAGGAGCGTCAGGCCACATGTCACTACTCATTCTGACTGAGCGCCTCCAGGAGAGAGGCCCAAGCAAGACGCGCCCCGAGGAGCGTCTTGCCACGTGTAAACACTGGGTCTTATTGAGGGCCTTCTGGAGAGAGGCCCAAGCAAGACGCGCCCCGAGGAGCGTCTTGCCACATGTCACCACTTGGTCTGACTGAGCGCCTCCAGGAGAGAGGCCCAAGCAACAGGCGCCCCGAGGAGCGTCAGGCCACATGTCACTACTCAGTCTGACTGAGCGCCTCCAGGAGAGAGGCCCAAGCAAGAAGCGCCCCGAGGAGCGTCTTGCCACATGTCAACAATGGGTCTTACTGAGGGCCTCCAGGAGAGAAGCCCAAGCAAGACGCGCCCCGAGGAGCGTCTTGCCACATGTCACCACTGGGTCTGAATGAGTGCCTCCAGGAGAGAGGCCCAACCAAGACGCGCCCCGAGGAGTGTCTTGCCACATGCCAACACTGGGTCTGACTGAGCGCCTCCAGGAGAGAGGCCCAAGCAAGACGCGCCCCGAGGAGCGTCTTGCCACGTGTCAACACTGGGTCTGACTTAGCGCCTCCAGGAGAGAGGCCCAAGCAAGATGCGCCCCGAGGAGCGTCTTGCCACGTGTCACTACTCGGTCTAACCGAGCGCATCCAGGAGAGAGGTCCAAGCAAGACGCGCCCCGAGGAGCGTCTTGCCAAATGTCACTACTCGGTCTGACTGAGCGCCTCCAGGAGGGAGGTCCAAGCAAGACGCGCCCCGAGGAGCGTCTTGCCACATGTCACTACTCGGTCTGACTGAGCGCCTCCAGGAGAGAGGCCCAAGCAAGACGTGCCCCGAGGAGCGTCTTGCCACAAGTCAACAATGGGTCTGACTGAGGGCCTCCAGGAGAGAAGCCCAAGCAAGACGCGCCCAGAGGAGCGTCTTGCCACATGTCAACACTGGGTCTGACTGAGCGCCTCCAGGAGAGAGGCCCAAGCAAGACACGCCCCGAGGAGCGTCTTGATACATGTCAACACTGGGTCGGACTGAGGGCCTCCATGAGAGAAGCCCAAGCAAGACGCGCCCCGTGGAGAGTCTTGCCACATGTCAACACTCGGTCTGACAGAGGGCATTCAGGAGAGAGGCCCAAGCAATACGCGCCCCGAGGAGCGTCTTGCCACATGTCACCACTGGGTCTGAATGAGCGCCTCCAGGAGAGAGGCCCAACCAAGACGCGCCCCGAGGAGTGTCTTGCCACATGCCAACACTGGGTCTGACTGAGCGCCTCCAGGAGAGAGGCCCATGCAAGACGCGCCCCGAGGAGCGTCTTGCCACGTGTCATGACTTGGTCTGACTGAGCGCCTCCAGGAGAGAGGCCCAAGCAAGACGCCCCCCGAGGAGCGTCTTTCCACGTGTCACCACTGGGTCTGACTGAGCGCCTCCAGGAGAGAGGCCCAAGCAAGATGCTCCCCGAGGAGCGTCTTGCCACATGTCAACACTGGGTCTGACTGAGCGCCTCCAGGAGAGAGGGCCAAGCAAGACGCGCCCCGAGGAGCGTCTTGCTTTATGTCAGCACTCGGTCTGACTGAGCGCCTCCAGGAGAGAGGCCCAAGCAAGACGCGCCCCGAGAAGTGTCTTGCCACATGTCACCACTTGGTCTGACTGAGCGCCTCCAGGAGAGAGGCCCAGGCAACACGCGCCCCGAGGAGCGTCAGGCCACATGTCACCACTTGGTCTGACTGAGCGCCTCCAGGAGAGAGGCCCAAGCAACACGCGCCCCGAGGAGCGTCAGGCCACATGTCACTACTCATTCTGACTGAGCGCCTCCAGGAGAGAGGCCCAAGCAAGACGCGCCCCGAGGAGCGTCTTGCCACGTGTAAACACTGGGTCTTATTGAGGGCCTTCTGGAGAGAGGCCCAAGCAAGACGCGCCCCGAGGAGCGTCTTGCCACATGTCACCACTTGGTCTGACTGAGCGCCTCCAGGAGAGAGGCCCAAGCAACAGGCGCCCCGAGGAGCGTCAGGCCACATGTCACTACTCAGTCTGACTGAGCGCCTCCAGGAGAGAGGCCCAAGCAAGAAGCGCCCCGAGGAGCGTCTTGCCACATGTCAACAATGGGTCTTACTGAGGGCCTCCAGGAGAGAAGCCCAAGCAAGACGCGCCCCGAGGAGCGTCTTGCCACATGTCATCACTGGGTCTGAATGAGTGCCTCCAGGAGAGAGGCCCAACCAAGACGCGCCCCGAGGAGTGTCTTGCCACATGCCAACACTGGGTCTTACTGAGCGCCTCCAGGAGAGAGGCCCAAGCAAGACGCGCCCCGAGGAGCGTCTTGCCACGTGTCAACACTGGGTCTGACTGAGCGCCTCCAGGAGAGAGGCCCAAGCAAGACGGGCCCCGAGGAGCGTCTTGCAACATGTCAACACTGGGTCTGACTGAGGGCCTCCAGGAGAGAGGCGCAAATAAGACGCGCCCCGAGAAGCGTCTTGCCACATGTCAACAATGGGTCTGACTGAGGGCCTCCAGGAGAGAAGCCCAAGCAAGACGTACCCCGAGGAGCGTCTTGCCACATGTCAGCACTCGGTCTGACTGAGCGCTTCCAGGAGAGAGGCCCAAGCAAGACGCGCCCCGAGGAGCTTCTTGCCACATGTCAACACTGGGTCTGACTGAGCGCCTCCAGGAGAGAGGCCCAAGCAAGACGCTCCCCGAGGAGCGTCTTGCCTTATGTCAGCACTCGGTCTGACTGAGCGCCTCCAGGAGAGAGGCCCAAGCAAGACGCCCCGAGGAGCGTCTTGCCACATGTCAACAATGGGTCTGACTGAGGGCCTCCAGGAGAGAGGCCCAAGCAAGATGCGCCCGGAGGAGCGTCTTGCCACATGTCAACACTGGGTCTGACAGAGGGCCTCCAGGAGAGATGCCTAAGCAAGACGCGCCCCGAGGAGCGTCTTGCCACATGTCACCTCTGGTTCTGACTGAGCGCCTCCAGGAGAGAGGCCCAAGCAAGACGCGCCCCGAGGAGCGTCTTGCCACATGTCAGCACTCGGTCTGACTGAGCGCCTCCAGGAGAGAGGCTCAAGCACGACGCGCCCCGAGGAGCGTCTTGCCACATGTCAACAATGGGTCTGACTGAGGACCTCCAGGAGAGAAGCCCAAGCAACACGCGGCCCGAGGAGCGTCTTGCCACATGTCAACACTGGGTCTGACAGAGAGCCTCCAGGAGAGAGGCCCAAGCAAGACGCGCCCCGAGGAGTTTTCTTGCCACATGTCACCACTGGGTCTGACTGAGCGCCTCCGGGAGAGAGGCCCAAGCAAGCCGCGCCCCGAGGAGCGTCAGGCCACATGTCACTACTCAGTCTGACTGAGCGCCTCCAGGAGAGAGGCCCAAGCAAGACGCGCCCCGAGGAGCGTCTTGCCACATATCAGCACTGGGTCTGACTGAGCGCCTCCAGGAGAGAGGCCCCAGCAAGACGCGCCCCGAGGAGCGTCTTGCCTTATGTCAGCACTCGGTCTGACTGAGCGCCTCCAGGAGAGAGGCCCAAGCAAGACGCGCCCCGAGGAGCGTCTTGCCACATGTCACCTCTGGTTCTGACTGAACGGGTCCAGGAGAGAGGCCCAAGCAAGACGCGCCCCGAGGAGCGTCTTGTCACATGTCAACACTGGGTCTTTCTGAGCGCCTCCAGGAGAGAAGCCCAAGCAAGACGCGCCCCGAGGAGCGTATTGCCACATGTCAGCACTCGGTCTGACTGAGCGCCTCCAGGAGAGAGGCCCAAGCAAGATGCGCCCCGAGGAGCGTCTTGCCACATGTCAACAATGGGTCTGACTGAGGGCCTCCAGGTGAGAAGCCCAAGCAAGACGCGCCCCGAGGAGCGTATTGACACATGTCAACACTGGGTCTGACAGAGGGCCTCCAGGAGAGAGGCCCAAGCAAGACGCGCCCCGAGGAGTGTCTTGCCACATGTCACCACTTGGTCTGACTGAGCGCCTCCAGGAGAGAGGCCCAAGCAACACGCGCCCCGAGGAGCGTCAGGCAACATGTCACTACTCAGTCTGACTGAGCGCCTCCAGGAGAGAGGCCCAAGCAAGACGCGCCCCGAGGAGCGTCTTGCCACGTGTCAACACTGGGTCTGATTGAGGGCCTTCTGGAGAGAGGCCCAAGCAAGACGCGCCCCGAGGAGCGTCTTGCCACATGTCACTACTCGGTCTGACTGAGCGCCTCCAGGAGAGAGGCCCAAGCAAGACGTGCCCCGAGGAGCGTCTTGCCACAAGTCAACAATGGGTCTGACTGAGGGCCTCCAGGAGAGAAGCCCAAGCAAGACGCGCCCAGAGGAGCGTCTTGCCACATGTCAACACTGGGTCTGACTGAGCGCCTCCAGGAGAGAGGCCCAAGCAAGACACGCCCCGAGGAGCGTCTTGATACATGTCAACACTGGGTCGGACTGAGGGCCTCCATGAGAGAAGCCCAAGCAAGACGCGCCCCGTGGAGAGTCTTGCCACATGTCAACACTCGGTCTGACAGAGGGCATTCAGGAGAGAGGCCCAAGCAATACGCGCCCCGAGGAGCGTCTTGCCACATGTCACCACTGGGTCTGAATGAGCGCCTCCAGGAGAGAGGCCCAACCAAGACGCGCCCCGAGGAGTGTCTTGCCACATGCCAACACTGGGTCTGACTGAGCGCCTCCAGGAGAGAGGCCCATGCAAGACGCGCCCCGAGGAGCGTCTTGCCACGTGTCATGACTTGGTCTGACTGAGCGCCTCCAGGAGAGAGGCCCAAGCAAGACGCGCCCCGAGGAGCGTCTTTCCACGTGTCACCACTGGGTCTGACTGAGCGCCTCCAGGAGAGAGGCCCAAGCAAGATGCTCCCCGAGGAGCGTCTTGCCACATGTCAACACTGGGTCTGACTGAGCGCCTCCAGGAGAGAGGGCCAAGCAAGACGCGCCCCGAGGAGCGTCTTGCTTTATGTCAGCACTCGGTCTGACTGAGCGCCTCCAGGAGAGAGGCCCAAGCAAGACGCGCCCCGAGAAGTGTCTTGCCACATGTCACCACTTGGTCTGACTGAGCGCCTCCAGGAGAGAGGCCCAGGCAACACGCGCCCCGAGGAGCGTCAGGCCACATGTCACCACTTGGTCTGACTGAGCGCCTCCAGGAGAGAGGCCCAAGCAACACGCGCCCCGAGGAGCGTCAGGCCACATGTCACTACTCATTCTGACTGAGCGCCTCCAGGAGAGAGGCCCAAGCAAGACGCGCCCCGAGGAGCGTCTTGCCACGTGTAAACACTGGGTCTTATTGAGGGCCTTCTGGAGAGAGGCCCAAGCAAGACGCGCCCCGAGGAGCGTCTTGCCACATGTCACCACTTGGTCTGACTGAGCGCCTCCAGGAGAGAGGCCCAAGCAACAGGCGCCCCGAGGAGCGTCAGGCCACATGTCACTACTCAGTCTGACTGAGCGCCTCCAGGAGAGAGGCCCAAGCAAGAAGCGCCCCGAGGAGCGTCTTGCCACATGTCAACAATGGGTCTTACTGAGGGCCTCCAGGAGAGAAGCCCAAGCAAGACGCGCCCCGAGGAGCGTCTTGCCACATGTCACCACTGGGTCTGAATGAGTGCCTCCAGGAGAGAGGCCCAACCAAGACGCGCCCCGAGGAGTGTCTTGCCACATGCCAACACTGGGTCTGACTGAGCGCCTCCAGGAGAGAGGCCCAAGCAAGACGCGCCCCGAGGAGCGTCTTGCCACGTGTCAACACTGGGTCTGACTGAGCGCCTCCAGGAGAGAGGCCCAAGCAAGACGCGCCCCGAGGAGCGTCTTGCAACATGTCAACACTGGGTCTGACTGAGGGCCTCCAGGAGAGAGGCGCAAATAAGACGCGCCCCGAGAAGCGTCTTGCCACATGTCAACAATGGGTCTGACTGAGGGCCTCCAGGAGAGAAGCCCAAGCAAGACGTACCCCGAGGAGCGTCTTGCCACATGTCAGCACTCGGTCTGACTGAGCGCTTCCAGGAGAGAGGCCCAAGCAAGACGCGCCCCGAGGAGCTTCTTGCCACATGTCAACACTGGGTCTGACTGAGCGCCTCCAGGAGAGAGGCCCAAGCAAGACGCGCCCCGAGGAGCGTCTTGCCTTATGTCAGCACTCGGTCTGACTGAGCGCCTCCAGGAGAGAGGCCCAAGCAAGACGCGCCCCGAGGAGCGTCTTGCCACATGTCAACAATGGGTCTGACTGAGGGCCTCCAGGAGAGAGGCCCAAGCAAGATGCGCCCGGAGGAGCGTCTTGCCACATGTCAACACTGGGTCTGACAGAGGGCCTCCAGGAGAGATGCCTAAGCAAGACGCGCCCCGAGGAGCGTCTTGCCACATGTCACCTCTGGTTCTGACTGAGCGCCTCCAGGAGAGAGGCCCAAGCAAGACGCGCCCAGAGGAGCGTCTTGTCACATGTCAACACTGGGTCTTTCTGAGCGCCTCCAGGAGAGAAGCCCAAGCAAGACGCGCCCCGAGGAGCGTCTTGCCACATGTCAGCACTCGGTCTGACTGAGCGCCTCCAGGAGAGAGGCTCAAGCACGACGCGCCCCGAGGAGCGTCTTGCCACATGTCAACAATGGGTCTGACTGAGGACCTCCAGGAGAGAAGCCCAAGCAACACGCGGCCCGAGGAGCGTCTTGCCACATGTCAACACTGGGTCTGACAGAGAGCCTCCAGGAGAGAGGCCCAAGCAAGACGCGCCCCGAGGAGTTTTCTTGCCACATGTCAACACTGGGTCTGACAGAGAGCCTCCAGGAGAGAGGCCCAAGCAAGACGCGCCCCGAGGAGTTTTCTTGCCACATGTCACCTCTGGTTCTGACTGAACGGCTCCAGGAGAGAGGCCCAAGCAAGACGCGCCCCGAGGAGCGTCTTGTCACATGTCAACACTGGGTCTTTCTGAGCGCCTCCAGGAGAGAAGCCCAAGCAAGACGCGCCCCGAGGAGCGTATTGCCACATGTCAGCACTCGGTCTGACTGAGCGCCTCCAGGAGAGAGGCCCAAGCAAGATGCGCCCCGAGGAGCGTCTTGCCACATGTCAACAATGGGTCTGACTGAGGGCCTCCAGGTGAGAAGCCCAAGCAAGACGCGCCCCGAGGAGCGTATTGACACATGTCAACACTGGGTCTGACAGAGGGCCTCCAGGAGAGAGGCCCAAGCAAGACGCGCCCCAAGGACTGTCTTGCCACATGTCACCACTTGGTCTGACTGAGCGCCTCCAGGAGAGAGGCCCAAGCAACACGCGCCCCGAGGAGCGTCAGGCAACATGTCACTACTCAGTCTGACTGAGCGCCTCCAGGAGAGAGGCCCAAGCAAGACGCGCCCCGAGGAGCGTCTTGCCACGTGTCAACACTGGGTCTGATTGAGGGCCTTCTGGAGAGAGGCCCAAGCAAGACGCGCCCCGAGGAGCGTCTTGCCACGTGTCAACACTGGGTCTGATTGAGGGCCTTCTGGAGAGAGGCCCAAGCAAGACATGCCCCGAGGAGCGTCTTGCCACGTGTCAAAACTGGGTCTGATTGAGGGCCTTCTGGAGAGAGGCCCAAGCAAGACACGCCCCGAGGAGCGTCTTAATACACATTATTATGATCAACCTGTTGAATAGTATAATAACAATATTCCTGTAAAAGTCATTTAGGAATGAACAACCTCAGTTCTGTGAAAGAACATCATGTCTCTGATGTTTACACTGCAGGCCTGACCGGGGTTTGCACGCAACGGCCTGTGTGTGTGTGTGTGTGTGCGTGTGTGTGTGTGTGTGTGTGTGTGTGTGTGTGTGTGTGTGTGTGTGTGTGTGTGTGTGTGTGTGTGTGTGTGTGTGTGAAACAAATAAAGATAAAAATAGCTAGTACGGCCACGAGCGGTCGTGCAGGGTAGAGGCTGCGCGAAAACGCCTCTAAAACAAGTGCGTGCCCACGCCCGATCCGTGGAAGCACGTAGAACTAGCAAACGTACTAGCAGAAATCAACGATCGCACACGGGTCATTGAGTGTGTACAGGGTTCGTCTGCGTGTGTGGCATTGGGCAATCTAGCGGCAACCGAGTGGCCTGAAGGCGGAACCGGCCAACCCGTCGCCCTCACCATCGTTGTGCTTCGAGATGAACTATTGCTAAAGATGATCATCCTCGTCAACCACGGCGCTACCAGAGTTACCACGACATGCGCCTTAAAAGCGTTCTCGTTTGGGTCAGCGCCACCAGAATTGAATCGGCAAGTCAGCGGATATTACACAACTCGTAACGAAGACCCTCTCCGCGACCTCGCGGCCAGTGTGCGCAGTGTACAGCAAATGAAAAACGATGTTGCGAGCGATATATCGGAAAAACTTTGCACTGACGCGACGGTCGCCACTGCAGGTTGTGTGAGTCTCGCGCAAAGTGCCATTTCAAACGTGCGCAAGCTAGTGACAAGCAACTTCACCAGATCCGTAGATTCTGCATGCGCTCGGATACGAATGAAAGTATCGAGAGATAACACCGACACAAGTTGCGCGACGGCGCTGCCTGCAGTCGCTACAACACTGGATTTATTAATCAACGTAATTGTGATCGTAATGGCGTTTCGAGTGTGCACCAGAAACTACAACCAGTACTACAGAAAACTGGCATGAGGGTCGCGGTCTAACGTTATGTTGGTGTCTCGCATCGACCGTCGACGGCCGTTTGCCAGCGGCTGAAAATGGCAGTTGACGAAATGGAAACGCCGACCGTCGATAGTGCAATCTCGCAAGTTCCACCCGCACCATCTCAGGAGACAGACCACAGAGTCATATTAGCGGAGGGTAGATAGAAAATGCGCAAACCGCCGCAACCGTGTGCTATACGAGTTCAACATAGAGTGGAGTAAGAAGTTACTACCGATTGTATTTCCAACGTGCAAGCAGCTGGTGTTTGACGCTTTACTTGAGTATCACAGAGGTTGCGATGTCCTGTGTTCCACGAGCGCATGGAAACAAGTGAACGAACTTCTACGGACCGTACTGTTGGGGTATGAGCGAGCTGTAAAATCAATACACGCTAGACACGCGGACTTTGCCGCGTTACTGGACACGCATATTGCCACAACAAAACCGGGTCAAGTGTTCGGGGCGTCACCGCGCTCGACTATACACGTCTTGGCCTACCACAAGTACATGAGCCCACAGATCCTAAGCGAGGTCGAAGCCGTTGTGTCTACCCAAACAAATTCAGCACAGCCGTGCGCGCTAAGACAAGTCCCTCTAGACTGCTGGAAATTTTGGATGACGAAAGCTATGGTGACCGACGGTCGCGTCGACTACAATGTGCCTCATTGCGACTGGAGAGGCGTATGTGATCCTTTGCAAATCGATAACACCACCGCGGTCGAGTGCGAAGTCACGGTCGGCGGCGTGTTGTCCTTACTGTGCCCCATACAATGTGATGGTCCGTGTGACGGACCGGTGTATTACGACCCGACTAACGAAACGTACCAGGTGATAACATTGCATCCGCCCATTACAGCGGAGCGAGCGTTTCGCCACACTCCCAAACCAAGGTTAATAGTTGTAGCGCACGCCCTTTCGGACCTCGGTGCACGTGAAACACTGGCGTACACTCACAACATCACGCTCGAGACAGCTCAAGCGTTACGCAAAACAAAGGACGTAATCAAATCCATAGAGAATATACGGTCTTTAGCGTGTGCGTATATAAAGAAGGTCGATGACATTTACAGACCCGGCGGAGTGGGCACCACAGTAGAACAACAAGGTGCTCTCAAGCGCACACAGATACTGGCCGCATTATCACTCGCGATGTCTATCCTGACTTGCCCGTTTCTGATTTCTATGTATATTAAATTATGACAAGAGCTACGGTGGTTACGATTACACTCTGACCACGTGCCTTAGTTTCTGCTAGTGACCTATAAATACATTTGACCACTTGCTCTCACTGCCATTAAAGCGGCTGTACCCACACGTACAACACCCAAGAAAAAAAAAGATCTTGCTGTCTGTACTGGGTGTACTCTCAGTAGTCGCAGTTGCTCAGGCCATGGTGGTACGCTCACATAACGCCTCTGAGATACGTCCCATCACACCACCTCCTAGACTACTCGCCAAGGAGTATTCAACACCCCCTTTGTACGAAGACAACCATTATAACGAGCACAGCACAACGCTTGCCGCAAGCGAAGACAACATGCAGGAGACAATGCTACCACCTGTCGTGAGAACAACGGATTCGAGTGACAACGATCGCGACTATGACGAGCACATTACAACACCCTCTGTGCACGAAGACCAGGTGCAGGAGACAACGCTACCACCTGTCGTGAGAAACAAGAGTTTGGTTAACAATGATCATCGTCGTGTCCCATTGTAAACGGGCGCGCCATCGCACACATCGTACATGTGTGTTAACCCACCTGTATGCGACAGAATTTGTGTGTTGCATGACATCGAGATGTATTGACGTCTGTGTCAATACAGGACTCTCTATAAGCCGGGAGCTGGACGCTAACAACCCGTGCATGCGCCACACAAAAGGTATCGTACATGTGTTAACCCACCTGTATGCGACAGACTTTGTGTGTTACATGACATCGAGATGTATTGACGTCTGCGTCAATACAGGACTCTCTATAAGCCGGGAGCTGGACGCTAACGACCCGTGCATAAGCCACACAAAAGGTATCGTACATGTGTTAACCCACCTGTAAGCGACAGACTTTGTGTGTTGCATGACATCGAGATGTATTGACGTCTGTGTCAATACAGGACTCTCTAAGCAGGGAGCTGGACGCTAACGACCCGTGCATGCGCCACACAAAAGGTAACTCGACTAACTACAAAACGCATATTGTGATGTAGAAAGTTGGCTCGACTGTTTGAATCAGCTGCAGCTGCGGTTTACTCACGAAGTGAATCGCACGCTTGTTAGAAGTACATTCGGAGCACTTAAAAAATACATCGCTCTCATCGAGTTCCGTCTCAGCGTTCACCGGCTGATGGGCAAGAGCGTGACATGGGATCGCCAGGAACTTACTTAAGGACTATCATTTCATTTGGCATTTACTCACGGACCCAAGAAACCAGTTCCGAAAAATGGTCGAGAATTATAACTTGTCTAATAGCAACTGGAAGATATGTTGCGTCATAAGCCTCTGATGGTTCACAAGGTGCACGGTCCACTCGAAATCCTAATGCTGTATTTGTAGTACATACACTAAGTCTTCTCTGTTGATGTCAGACTAGAGTTTTATTAGAGTTTTACTTCGCAACAATGGGATTGGAGCAATTGATGTGTATATTTTAAATAGTGCACAATGCTACTATTCCTAGGCTGAATGTATGACATGGCTCTTATGTATCATTATGTATCGTTTCCATTAAGTACTAATTTAAATAAAGTCCCTCTGTCCTCAGTGCTAGGTTGTGGGTTTAATACACATTATTATGATCAACCTGTTGAATAGTATAATAACAATATTCCTGTAAAAGTCATTTAGTAATGAACAACCTCAGTTCTGTGAAAGAACATCATGTCTCTGATGTGTACACTGCAGGCCTGACCGGGGTTTGCACGCAAGGGCCTGTGTGTGTGTGTGTGTGTGTGTGTGTGTGAGTGTGTGTGTGTGTGTGTGTGTGTGTGTGTGTGTGTGTGTGTGTGTGTGTGTGTGTGTGTGTGTGTGTGTGTGTGTGTGTGTGTGTGTGTGTGTGTGTGTGTGAAACAAATAAGGATAAAAATAGCTAGTGCGGCCACGAGCGGTCGTGCAGGGTAGAGGCTGCGTGAAAACGCCTATAAAACAAGCGCGTGCCCACGCACGATCCGTGGAAGCACGTAGAACTAGCAAACGTACTAGCAGAAATCAACGATCGCACACGGGTCATTGAGTGTGTACAGGGTTCGTCTGCGTGTGTGGCATTGGGCAATCTAGCGGCAACCGAGTGGCCTGAAGGCGGAACCGGCCAACCCGTCGCCCTCACCATCGTTGCGCTTCAAGAAGAACTATTGCTAAAGATGATCGTCTTCGTCAACCACGGCGCTACCAGAGTTACCACGACATGCGCCTTAAAAGCGTTCTCGTTTGGGTCAGCGCCACCAGAATTGAATTGGCAAGTCAGCGGATATTACACAACTCGTAACGAAGACCCTCTCCGCGACCTCGCGGCCAGTGTGCGCAGTGTACAGCAAATGACAAACGATGTTGCAAGGGATATATCGGAAAAACTTTGCACTGACGCGACAGTCGCCACTGCAGGTTGTGTGAGTCTCGTGCAAAGTGCCATATCAAACGTGCGCAAGCTAGTGACAAGCAACTTCACCAGATCCGTAGATTCTGCATACGCTCGGATACGAATGAAAGTATCGAGAGATAACACCGACACAAGTTGCGCGACGGCGCTGGCTGCAGTCGCTACAACACTGGATTTATTAATCAACGTAATTGTGATCGTAATGGCGTTTCGAGTGTGCACCAGAAACTACAACCAGTACTACAGAAAACTGGCATGAGGGTCGCGGTCTAACTTTATGTTGGTGTCTCGCATCGACCGTCGACGGCCGTTTGCCAGCGGCTGAAAATGGCAGTTGACGAAATGGAAACGCCGACCGTCGATAGTGCCCCCTGGCAAGTTCCAACCGCACCATCTCAGGAGACAGACCAAAGAGTCATATTAGCGGAGGGTCGATAGAAAATGCGCAAACCGCCGCAACCGTGTGCTATACGAGTTCAACATAGAGTGGAGTAAGAAGTTACTACCGATTGTATTTCCAACGTGCAAGCAGCTGGTGTTTGACGCTTTACTTGAGTATCACAGAGGTTGCGATGTCCTGTGTTCCACGAGCGCATGGAAACAAGTGAACGAACTTCTACGGACCGTACTGTTGGGGTATGAGCGAGCTGTAAAATCAATACACGCTAGACACGCGGACTTTGCCGCGTTACTGGACACGCATATCGCCACAACAAAACCGGGTCAAGTGTTCGGGGCGTCACCGCGATCGACTATACACGTCTTGGCCTACCACGAGTACATGAGCCCACAGATCCTAAGCGAGGTCGAAGCCGTTGTGTCTACCCAACGCAAATTCAGCACAGCCGTGCGCGCTAAGACAAGTCCCTCTAGACTGCTGGAAATTTTGGAAACGTGGAAGGCTGGCGTGTACGCGCTTTCTACACATCTCAACGGTATGATCGCGATACTCTCGGCCGCACAACAACTAATGGTCATGTGTTCGGAAGGTCTGATCAGGTCTGACATGACCGGTTGTCAATCGATGTCGAGCGTGCACTCACACACGGATATCCTGGCGTACAGTAAAGCGACGGCGACCTCTAAGCTCACGTTGATCGCCGATGTTTTGAAGGGCAATCGAGTGTGTTGGCTGACGAAAGCTATGGTGACCGACGGTCGCGTCGAATACAATGTGCCTCATTGCGACTGGAGAGGCGTATGTGATCCTTTGCAAATCGATAACACCACCGCGGTCGAGTGCGAAGTCACGGTCGGCGGCGTGTTGTCCTTACTGTGCCCCATACAATGTGACGGTCCGTGTGATGGACCGGTGTGTTACGACCCGACTAACGAAACGTACCAGGTGATAACATTGCATCCGCCCATTACAGCGGAGCGAGCGTTTCGCCACACTCCCAAACCAAGGTTAATAGTTGTAGCGCACACCCTTTCGGACCTCGGTGCACGTGAAACACTGGCGTACACTCACAACATCACGCTCGAGACAGCTCAAGCGTTACGCGAAACAAAGGACGTGTTCAAATCCATAGAGAATATACGGTCTTTAGCGTATGCGTATATAAAGAAGGTCGATGACATTTACAGACCCGGCGGCGTGGGCACCACAGTAGAACAACAAGGTGCTCTCAAGCGCACACAGATACTGGCCGCATTATCTCTCGCAATGTCTATCCTGACATGCCCGTTTCTGATTTCTATGTATATTAAATTATGACAAGAGCTACGGTGGTTACGATTACACTCTGACCACATGCCTTAGTTTCTGCTAGTGACCTATAAATATATTTGCCCAATTGCTCTCACTGCCATTAAAGCGGCTGTACCCACACGTACAACACCCAAGAAAAAAAAGATCTCGCTGTCTGTACTGGGTGTACTCTCAGTAGTCGCAGTTGCTCAGGCCATGGTGGTACGCTCACATAACGCCTCTGAGATACGTCCCATCACACCACCTCCTACACTACTCGCGAAGGAGTATTCAACACCCCCTTTGTACGAAGACAACCATTATAACGAGCACAGCACAACGCTTGCCGCACGCGAAGACAACATGCAGGAGACAACGCTACCACCTGTCGTGAGAACAACGGATTCGAGTGACAACGATCGCGACTATGACGAGCACATTACAACACCCTCTGTGCACGAAGACCAGGTGCAGGAGACAACGCTACCACCTGTCGTGAGAAACAAGAGTTTGGTTAACAATGATCATTGTCGTGTCCCATTGTAAACGGGCGTGCCATCGCACACATCGTACATGTGTGTTAACCCACCTGTAAGCGACAGACTTTGTGTGTTGCATGACATCGAGATGTATTGACGTCTGTGTCAATACAGGACTCTCTATAAGCCGGGAGCTGGACGCTAACGACCCGTGCATGCGCCACACAAAAGGTATCGTACATGTGTTAACCCACCTGTATGCGACAGACTTTGTGTGTTGCATGACATCGAGATGTATTGACGTCTGTGTCAATACAGGACTCTCTAAGCTGGGAGCTGGGCGCTAACAACCCGTGCATGCGCCACACAAAAGGTAACTCGACTAACTACAAAACGCATATTGTGATGTAGAAAGTTGGCTTGACTGTTTGAATCAGCTGCAGCTGCGGTTTACTCACGAAGTGAATCGCACGCTTGTTAGAAGTACATTCGGAGCACTTAAAAAATACATCGCTCTCATCGAGTTGATTGATGTGTATATTTTTAATAGTGCACAATGCTACTATTCCTAGGCTGAATGTATGACATGGCTCTTATGTATCATTATGTATCGTTTCCATTAAGTACTAATTTAAACAAAGTCCCGCTGTCCTCAGTGCTAGGTTGTGGGTTTAATACACATTAATATGATCAACCTGTTGAATAGTATAATAACAATATTCCTGTAAAAGTCATTTAGTAATGAACAACCTCAGTTCTGTGAAAGAACATCATGTCTCTGATGTGTACACTGCAGGCCTGACCGGTCTTGCTGGGGCTTCTCTCCTGGAGGCGCTCAATCAGACCCAGTGGTGACACATGGCAAGACGCTCCTCGGGGCGCGTCTTGCTTGGGCCTCTCTCCTGGAGGCGCTCAGTCAGACTGAGTAGTGACATGTGGCCTGACGCTCCTCGGGGCGCGTCTTGCTTGGGCCTCTCTCCTGGAGGCACTCAGTCAGACCCAGTGTTGACATGTGGCAAGACGCTCCTCGGGGCGCGTCTTGCCTGGGCTTCTCTCCTGGAGGCCCTCAGTCAGACCCATTGTTGACATGTGGCAAGACGCTCCTCGGGGCACGTCTTGCTTGGGCCTCTCTCCTGGAGGCGCTCAGTCAGACCGAGTAGTGACATGTGGCAAGACGCTCCTCGGGGCGCGTCTTGCTTGGGCCTCTCTCCTGGAGGCGCTCAGTCAGACCCAGTGTTGACATGTGGCAAGACACTCCTCGGGGCGCGTCTTGCTTGGGCCTCTCTCATGGAGGCCCTCTGTCAGACCCAGTGTTGACATGTGTCAAGACGCTCCTCGGGGCGCGTCTTGCTTTGGCCTCTCTCCTGGAGGCGCTCAGTCAGACCGAGTGCTGACATGTGGCAAGAATCTCCTCGGGGCGCGTCTTGCTTGGGCTTCTCTCCTGGAGGCCCTCAGTAAGACCCATTGTTGACATGTGGCAAGACGCTCCTCTTGGCGCGTCTTGCTTGGGCCTCTCTCCAGAAGGCCCTCAATCAGACCCAGTGTTGACACATGGCAAGACGATCCTCGGGGCACGTCTTGCTTGGGCCTCTCTCCTGGAGGTACTCAGTTAGACTGAGTAGTGACATGTGGCCTGACGCTCCTCGGGGCAAGTCTTGCTTTGGCCTCTCTCCCGGAGGCGCTCAGTCAGACACAGTGGTGACATGTGGCAAGACACTCCTCAGGGCGCGTCTTGCTTGGGCCTCTCTCCTGGAGGCCCTCTGTCAGACCCAGTGCTGACATGTGTCAAGACGCTCCACGGGGCGCGTCTTGCTTGGGCTTCTCTCCTGGAGGCCCTCAGTCAGACCCATTGTTGACATGTGGCAAGACGCTCCTCAGGGCGCGTCTTGCTTGGGCCTCTCTCCCGGAGGCGCTCAGTCAGAACCAGAGGTGACATGTGGCAAGACGCTCCTCGGGGCGCGTCTTGCTTGGGCCTCTCTCCTGGAGGCCCTGTGTCAGACCCAGTGTTGACATGTGGCAAGACGCTCCTCGGGGCGTGTCTTGCTTGGGCCTCTCTCCAGAAGGCCCTCAATCAGACCCAGTGTTGACGTGTGGCAAGACGCTCCTCGGGGCGCGTCTTGCTTGGGCCTCTCTCCTGGAGGCGCTCAGTCAGACTGAGTAGTGACATGTGGCCTGACGCTCCTCGGGGCGCGTCTTGCTTGGGCCTCTCTCCTGGAGGCGCTCAGTCAGACCCAGTGTTGACATGTGGCAAGACGCTCCTCGGGGCACGTCTTGCTTGGGCCTTTCTCCTGGAGGCGCTCAGTCAGACCGAGTAGTGACATGTGGCAAGATGCTCTTCGGGGCGCGTCTTGCTTGGACCTCTCTCCTGGAGGCGCTCAGTTAGACCGAGTAGTGACATGTCGCAAGACGCTCCTCGGGCCGCGTCTTGCTTGGGCCTCTCTCCTGGAGGCGCTCAGTCAGACCGAGTGCTGACATGTGGAAAGACGCTCCTCGGGGCGCGTCTTGCTTGGGAATCTCTCCTGGAGGCGCTCAGAAAGAGCCAGTGTTGACATGTGACAAGACGATCCTCGGGGCGCGTCTTGGTTGGGCCTCTCTCCTGGAGGCGCTCAGTCAGACCCAGTGGTGACATGTGGCAAGACACTCCTCGGGGCGCGTCTTGCTTGGGCCTCTCTCCTGGAGGCCCTCTGTCAGACCCAGTGTTGGCATGTGGCAAGACGCTCCTCAGGGCGCGTCTTGGTTGGGCCTCTCTCCTGGAGGCGCTCAGTCAGACCCAGTGGTGACACATGGCAAGACGCTCCTCGGGGCGCATCTTGCTTGGGCCTCTCTCCTGGAGGTGCTCAGTCAGACCCAGTGTTGACAAGTGGCAAGACGCTCCTCGGGGTGCGTCTTGCTTGGGCTTCTCTCCTGGAGGCCCTCAGTCAGACCCATTGTTGACATGTGGCAAGACGCTCCTCGGGGCGCTTCTTGCTTGGGCCTCTCTCCTGGAGGCGCTCAGTCAGACCGAGTGCTGACATGTGGCAAGACGCTCCTCGGGGCGCGTCTTGCTGGGGCCTCTCTCCTGGAGGCGCTCAGTCAGACCCAGCGTTGACATGTGTCAAGACGCTCCTCGGGCGTTTCTTGCTTGCGCCTCTCTCCTGGAGGAGCTCAGTCAGACCCAGAGGTGACATGTGGCAAGACGCTCCACGGGCCTCTCTCCTGGAGGCGCTCAGTCACACCCAGTGTTGACATGTGGCAAGACGCTCCTCGGGGCGCGTCTTGCTGGGGCTTCTCTCCTGGAGTCCCTCAGTCAGACCCAGTGTTGACATGTGGCAAGACGCTCCTCGGGGCGCGTCTTGCTTGGGCTTCTCTCCTGGAGGCCCTCAGTCAGACCCATTGTTGACATGTGGCAAGACGCTCCTCGGGGCGCGTCTTGCTTGGGCCTCTCTCCTGGAGGCGCTCAGTCAGACCGAGTGCTGACATGTTGCAAGACGCTCCTCCGGGCGCGTCTTGCTTGGGCCTCTCTCCTGGAGGTGCTCAGTCAGACCCAGTGTTGACATGTGGCAAGACGCTCCTCGGGGCGCGTCTTGCTTGGGCTTCTCTACTGGAGGCCCTCAGTAAGACCCATTGTTGACATGTGGCAAGACACTCCTCGGGGCGCATCTTGCTTGGGCCTCTCTCCTGGAGGCGCTCAGTCAGACCCAGAGTTGACATGTGGCAAGACGCTCCTCGGGGCGCGTCTTGCTTGGGCTTCTCTCCTGGAGGCCCTCAGTCAGACCCATTGTTGACATGTGGCAAGACGCTCCTCGGGGCACGTCTTGCTTGGGCCTCTCTCCTGGAGGCGCTCAGTCAGACCGAGTGCTGACATGTGGCAAGAAGCTCATCAGGGCGCGTCTTGCTTGGGCTTCTCTCCCGGAGGCCCTCAGTAAGAACCATTGTTGACATGTGGCAAGACGCTCCTCGGGGCGCGTCTTGCTTGGGCCTCTCTCCTGGAGGCCCTCAGTCAGACCCATTGTTGACATGTGGCAAGACGCTCCTCGGGGCACGTCTTGCTTGGGCCTCTCTCCTGGAGGCGCTCAGTCAGACCGAGTAGTGACATGTGGCAAGACGCTCCTCGGGGCGCGTCTTGCTTGGGCCTCTCTCCAGAAGGCCCTCAATCAGACCCAGTGTTGACACGTGGCAAGACGCTTCTCGGGGCGCGTCTTACTTGGGCCTCTCTCCTGGAGGCGCTCAGTCAGACTAAGTAGTGACATGTGGCCTGACGCTCCTCGGGGCGCGTGTTGCTTGGGCCTCTCTCCTGGAGGCGCTCAGTCAGACCAAGTGGTGACATGTGGCAAGACACTCCTCGGGGCGCGTCTTGCTTGGGCTTCTCTCCTGGAGGCGCTCAGAAAGACCCAGTGTTGACATGTGACAAGACGCTCCTCGGGGCGCGTCTTGCTTGGGCCTCTCTCCTGGAGGCGCTCAGTCAGACCCAGTGGTGACATGTGGCAAGACACTCCTCGGGGCGTGTCTTGCTTGGGCCTCTCTCCTGGAGGCCCTCTGTCAGACCCAGTGTTGGCATGTGGCAAGACGCTCCTCAGGGCGCGTCTTGGTTGGGCCTCTCTCCTGGAGAAGCTCAGTCAGACCCAGTGGTGACATGTGGCAAGACGCTCCTCGGGGCGCGTATTGCTTGGGCCTCTCTCCTGGATGCCCTCTGTCAGACCGAGTGTTGACATGTGGCAAGACTGCTCGGGGCGCGTCTTGCTTGGGCTTCTCTCGTGGAGGCCGTCAGTCAGACCCAGTGTTGACATGTGTCAAGACGCTCCTCGGGGCGTGTCTTGGTTGGGCCTCTCTCCTGGAGGCGCTCAGTCGGACCCAGTGTTGACATGTGGCAAGACGCTCCTCGGGGCGCGTCTTGCTTGGGCTTCTCTCCTGGAGGTCCTCAGTCAGACCCATTGTTGACATGTGGCAAGACGCTCCTCGGGGCACGTCTTGCTTGGGCCTCTCTCCTGGAGGCGCTCAAACAGACCGAGTAGTGACATGTGGCAAGACGCTCCTCGGGGCGCGTCTTGCTAGGGCGCTTCTTGCTGGGGCTTCTCTCATGGAGGCACTCAGTCAGACCCAGTGTTGACATGTGGCAAGACGCTCCTCGGGGCGCGTCTTGCTTGGACCTCTCTCCCTGAGGCGCTCAGTCAGACCGAGTAGTGACATGTGGCAAGACGCTCCTCGGGGCGCGTCTTGCTTGGGCCTCTCTCCTGGAGGTGCTCAGTCAGACCCAGTGTTGACATGTGGCAAGACGCTCCTCGGGGCACGTCTTGCTTGGGCCTCTCTCCTGGAGGCGCTCAGTCAGACCCAGAGGAGACATGTGTCAAGACCCTCCTCGGGGCCCGTCTTGCTTGGGCCTCTCTCCTGGAGGCGCTCAGTCAGACCGAGTGCTGACATGTTGCAAGACGCTCCTCCGGGGGCGTCTTGCTTGGGCCTCTCTCCTGGAGGCGCTCAGTCAGACTCAGTGTTCACATGTGGCAAGACGCTCCTCGGGGTGCATCTTGCTTGGGCCTCTCTCCTGGAGGCGCTCAGTCAGACCCAGTGTTGACATGTGGCAAGACGCTCCTCGGGGCGCGTCTTGCTTGGGCCTCTCTCCTGGAGGCGCTCAGTCAGACCGAGTGCTGACATGTGGCAAGACGCTCCTCGGGGCGCATCTTGCTTGGGCTTCTCTCCTGGAGACCCTCAGTCAGACCCAGTGTTGACATGTGGCAAGACGCTCCTCGGGGCGCGTCTTATTTGGGCCACTCTCCTGGAGGCCCTCAGTCAGACCCAGTGTTGACATGAGGCAAGACTGTCCTCGGGGCGCGTCTTGCTTGGGCTTCTCTCCTGGAGGCCCTCAGTCAGACCCATTGTTGACATGTGGCAAGACGCTCCTCGGGGCACGTCTTGCTTGGGCCTCTCTCCAGAAGGCCCTCAATCAGACCCAGTATTGACACGTGGCAAGACGCTCCTCGGGGCGCGTCTTACTTGGGCCTCTCTCCTGGAGGCGCTCAGTCAGACTGAGTAGTGACATGTGGCCTGACGCTCCTCGGGGCGCGTGTTGCTTGGGCCTCTCTCCTGGAGGCGCTCAGTCAGACCGAGTAGTGACATGTGGCAAGATGCTCTTCGGGGCGCGTCTTGATTGGACCTCTCTCCTGGAGGCGCTCAGTTAGACCGAGTAGTGACATGTCGCAAGACGCTCCTCGGGCCGCGTCTTGCTTGGGCCTCTCTCCTGGAGGCGCTCAGTCAGACCGAGTGCTGACATGTGGAAAGACGCTCCTCGGGGCGCGTCTTGCTTGGGAATCTCTCCTGGAGGCGCTCAGAAAGAGCCAGTGTTGACATGTGACAAGACGATCCTCGGGGCGCGTCTTGCCTGGGCCTCTCTCCTGGAGGCGCTCAGTCAGACCCAGTGGTGACATGTGGCAAGACACTCCTCGGGGCGCGTCTTGCTTGGGCCTCTCTCCTGGAGGCCCTCTGTCAGACCCAGTGTTGGCATGTGGCAAGACGCTCCTCAGGGCGCGTCTTGGTTGGGCCTCTCTCCTGGAGGCGCTCAGTCAGACCCAGTGGTGACACATGGCAAGACGCTCCTCGGGGCGCATCTTGCTTGGGCCTCTCTCCTGGAGGTGCTCAGTCAGACCCAGTGTTGACATGTGGCAAGACGCTCCTCGGGGTGCGTCTTGCTTGGGCTTCTCTCCTGGAGGCCCTCAGTCAGACCCATTGTTGACATGTGGCAAGACGCTCCTCGGGGCGCGTCTTGCTGGGGCCTCTCTCCTGGAGGCGCTCAGTCAGACCCAGCGTTGACATGTGTCAAGACGCTCCTCGGGCGTTTCTTGCTTGCGCCTCTCTCCTGGAGGAGCTCAGTCAGACCCAGAGGTGACATGTGGCAAGACGCTCCACGGGCCTCTCTCCTGGAGGCGCTCAGTCACACCCAGTGTTGACATGTGGCAAGACGCTCCTCGGGGCGCGTCTTGCTGGGGCTTCTCTCCTGGAGTCCCTCAGTCAGACCCAGTGTTGACATGTGGCAAGACGCTCCTCGGGGCGCGTCTTGCTTGGGCTTCTCTCCTGGAGGCCCTCAGTCAGACCCATTGTTGACATGTGGCAAGACGCTCCTCGGGGCGCGTCTTGCTTGGGCCTCTCTCCTGGAGGCGCTCAGTCAGACCGAGTGCTGACATGTTGCAAGACGCTCCTCCGGGCGCGTCTTGCTTGGGCCTCTCTCCTGGAGGTGCTCAGTCAGACCCAGTGTTGACATGTGGCAAGACGCTCCTCGGGGTGCGTCTTGCTTGGGCTTCTCTACTGGAGGCCCTCAGTAAGACCCATTGTTGACATGTGGCAAGACACTCCTCGGGGCGCATCTTGCTTGGGCCTCTCTCCTGGAGGCGCTCAGTCAGACCCAGAGTTGACATGTGGCAAGACGCTCCTCGGGGCGCGTCTTGCTTGGGCTTCTCTCCTGGAGGCCCTCAGTCAGACCCATTGTTGACATGTGGCAAGACGCTCCTCGGGGCACGTCTTGCTTGGCCCTCTCTCCTGGAGGCGCTCAGTCAGACCGAGTGCTGACATGTGGCAAGAAGCTCATCAGGGCGCGTCTTGCTTGGGCTTCTCTCCCGGAGGCCCTCAGTAAGAACCATTGTTGACATGTGGCAAGACGCTCCTCGGGGCGCGTCTTGCTTGGGCCTCTCTCCTGGAGGCCCTCAGTCAGACCCATTGTTGACATGTGGCAAGACGCTCCTCGGGGCACGTCTTGCTTGGGCCTCTCTCCTGGAGGCGCTCAGTCAGACCGAGTAGTGACATGTGGCAAGACGCTCCTCGGGGCGCGTCTTGCTTGGGCCTCTCTCCAGAAGGCCCTCAATCAGACCCAGTGTTGACACGTGGCAAGACGCTTCTCGGGGCGCGTCTTACTTGGGCCTCTCTCCTGGAGGCGCTCAGTCAGACTAAGTAGTGACATGTGGCCTGACGCTCCTCGGGGCGCGTGTTGCTTGGGCCTCTCTCCTGGAGGCGCTCAGTCAGACCAAGTGGTGACATGTGGCAAGACACTCCTCGGGGCGCGTCTTGCTTGGGCTTCTCTCCTGGAGGCGCTCAGAAAGACCCAGTGTTGACATGTGACAAGACGCTCCTCGGGGCGCGTCTTGCTTGGGCCTCTCTCCTGGAGGCGCTCAGTCAGACCCAGTGGTGACATGTGGCAAGACACTCCTCGGGGCGTGTCTTGCTTGGGCCTCTCTCCTGGAGGCCCTCTGTCAGACCCAGTGTTGGCATGTGGCAAGACGCTCCTCAGGGCGCGTCTTGGTTGGGCCTCTCTCCTGGAGAAGCTCAGTCAGACCCAGTGGTGACATGTGGCAAGACGCTCCTCGGGGCGCGTATTGCTTGGGCCTCTCTCCTGGATGCCCTCTGTCAGACCGAGTGTTGACATGTGGCAAGACTGCTCGGGGCGCGTCTTGCTTGGGCTTCTCTCGTGGAGGCCGTCAGTCAGACCCAGTGTTGACATGTGTCAAGACGCTCCTCGGGGCGTGTCTTGGTTGGGCCTCTCTCCTGGAGGCGCTCAGTCGGACCCAGTGTTGACATGTGGCAAGACGCTCCTCGGGGCGCGTCTTGCTTGGGCTTCTCTCCTGGAGGTCCTCAGTCAGACCCATTGTTGACATGTGGCAAGACGCTCCTCGGGGCACGTCTTGCTTGGGCCTCTCTCCTGGAGGCGCTCAAACAGACCGAGTAGTGACATGTGGCAAGACGCTCCTCGGGGCGCGTCTTGCTGGGGCGCGTCTTGCTGGGGCTTCTCTCATGGAGGCACTCAGTCAGACCCAGTGTTGACATGTGGCAAGACGCTCCTCGGGGCACGTCTTGCTTGGACCTCTCTCCCTGAGGCGCTCAGTCAGACCGAGTAGTGACATGTGGCAAGACGCTCCTCGGGGCGCGTCTTGCTTGGGCCTCTCTCCTGGAGGTGCTCAGTCAGACCCAGTGTTGACATGTGGCAAGACGCTCCTCGGGGCACGTCTTGCTTGGGCCTCTCTCCTGGAGGCGCTCAGTCAGACCCAGAGGAGACATGTGTCAAGACCCTCCTCGGGGCCCGTCTTGCTTGGGCCTCTCTCCTGGAGGCGCTCAGTCAGACCGAGTGCTGACATGTTGCAAGACGCTCCTCCGGGGGCGTCTTGCTTGGGCCTCTCTCCTGGAGGCGCTCAGTCAGACCCAGTGTTCACATGTGGCAAGACGCTCCTCGGGGTGCATCTTGCTTGGGCCTCTCTCCTGGAGGCGCTCAGTCAGACCCAGTGTTGACATGTGGCAAGACGCTCCTCGGGGCGCGTCTTGCTTGGGCCTCTCTCCTGGAGGCGCTCAGTCAGACCGAGTGCTGACATGTGGCAAGACGCTCCTCGGGGCGCATCTTGCTTGGGCTTCTCTCCTGGAGACCCTCAGTCAGACCCAGTGTTGACATGTGGCAAGACGCTCCTCGGGGCGCGTCTTATTTGGGCCACTCTCCTGGAGGCCCTCAGTCAGACCCAGTGTTGACATGAGGCAAGACTGTCCTCGGGGCGCGTCTTGCTTGGGCTTCTCTCCTGGAGGCCCTCAGTCAGACCCATTGTTGACATGTGGCAAGACGCTCCTCGGGGCACGTCTTGCTTGGGCCTCTCTCCAGAAGGCCCTCAATCAGACCCAGTATTGACACGTGGCAAGACGCTCCTCGGGGCGCGTCTTACTTGGGCCTCTCTCCTGGAGGCGCTCAGTCAGACTGAGTAGTGATATGTGGCCTGACGCTCCTCGGGGCGCGTGTTGCTTGGGCCTCTCTCCTGGAGGCGCTCAGTCAGACCAAGTGGTGACATGTGGCAAGACACTCCTCGGGGTGCGTCTTGCTTGGGCCTCTCTTCTGGAGGCCCTCTGTCAGACCCAGTGTTGACATGTGTCAAGACGCTCCTCGGGGCGCGTCTTGCTTGGGCTTCTCTTCTGGAGGCCCTCAGTCATACCCATTGTTGACACGTGGCAAGACGCTCCTCGGGGCGCGTCTTACTTGGGCCTCTCTACTGGAGGCGCTCAGTCAGACTGAGTAGTGACATGTGGCCTGACGCGCCTCGGGGCGCGTGTTGCTTGGGCTTCTCTCCTGGAGGCGCTCAGTCAGACCGAGTGCTGACATGTGGAAAGACGCTCCTCGGGGCGCGTCTTGGTTGGGCCTCTCTCCTGGAGAAGCTCAGTCAGACCCAGTGGTGACATGTGGCAAGACGCTCCTCGGGGCGCGTATTGCTTGGGCCTCTCTCCTGGATGCCCTCTGTCAGACCGAGTGTTCACATGTGGCAAGACGCTCCTCGGGGCGCGTCTTGCTTGGGCCTCTCTCATGGAGGCCCTCTGTCAGACCCAGTGTTGACATGTGTCAAGACGCTCCTCGGGGGGCGTCTTGCTTTGGCCTCTCTCCTGGAGGCGCTCAGTCAGACCGAGTGCTGACATGTGGCAAGAAGCTCCTCGGGGCGCGTCTTGCTTGGGCTTCTCTCCCGGAGGCCCTCAGTAAGAACCATTGTTGACATGTGGCAGGACGCTCCTCGGGGCGCGTCTTGCTTGGGCCTCTCTCCAGAAGGCCCTCAATCAGACCCAGTGTTGACACGTGGCAAGACGCATCTCGGGGCGCGTCTTGCTTGGGCCTCTCTCCTGGAGGCGCTCAGTCAGACACAGTGGTGACATGTGGCATGACACTCCTCGGGGCGTGTCTTGCTTGGGCCTCTCTCGTGGAGGCCCTCTGTCAGACCCAGTGTTGACATGTGTCAAGACGCTCCTCGGGGCGCGTCTTGCTTGGGCTTCTCTCCTGGAGGCCCTAAGTCAGACCCATTGTTGACATGTGTCAAGACGCTCCTCGGGGCGCGTCTTGCTTGAGCTTCTCTCCTGGAGGCGCTCAGTCAGACCGAGTAGTGACATGTGGCAAGACGCTCCTCGGGGCGCGTCTTGCTTGGGCCTCTCTCCTGGAGGCGCTCAGTCAGACCCAGTGTTGACATGTGGCAAGACACTCCTCGGGGCGCGTCTTGCTTGGGCCTCTCTCATGGAGGCCCTCTGTCAGACCCAGTGTTGACATGTGTCAAGACGCTCCTCGGGGCGCGTCTTGCTTTGGCCTCTCTCCTGGAGGCGCTCAGTCAGACCGAGTGCTGACATGTGGCAAGAATCTCCTCGGGGCGCGTCTTGCTTGGGCTTCTCTCCTGGAGGCCCTCAGTAAGACCCATTGTTGACATGTGGCAAGACGCTCCTCTTGGCGCGTCTTGCTTGGGCCTCTCTCCAGAAGGCCCTCAATCAGACCCAGTGTTGACACATGGCAAGACGCTCCTCGGGGCGCGTCTTGCTTGGGCCTCTCTCCTGGAGGTGCTCAGTCAGACTGAGTAGTGACATGTGGCCTGACGCTCCTCGGGGCAAGTCTTGCTTTGGCCTCTCTCCCGGAGGCGCTCAGTCAGACACAGTGGTGACATGTGGCAAGACACTCCTCAGGGCGCGTCTTGCTTGGGCCTCTCTCCTGGAGGCCCTCTGTCAGACCCAGTGCTGACATGTGTCAAGACGCTCCACGGGGCGCGTCTTGCTTGGGCTTCTCTCCTGGAGGCCCTCAGTCAGACCCATTGTTGACATGTGGCAAGACGCTCCTCAGGGCGCGTCTTGCTTGGGCCTCTCTCCCGGAGGCGCTCAGTCAGAACCAGAGGTGACATGTGGCAAGACGCTCCTCGGGGCGCGTCTTGCTTGGGCCTCTCTCCAGAAGGCCCTCCATCAGACCCAGTGTTGACGTGTGGCAAGACGCTCCTCGGGGCGCGTCTTGCTTGGGCCTCTCTCCTGGAGGCGCTCAGTCAGACTGAGTAGTGACATGTGTCCTGACGCTCCTCGGGGCGCGTCTTGCTTGGGCCTCTCTCCTGGAGGCGCTCAGTCAGACCCAGTGTTGACATGTGGCAAGACGCTCCTCGGGGCACGTCTTGCTTGGGCCTTTCTCCTGGAGGCGCTCAGTCAGACCGAGTAGTGACATGTGGCAAGATGCTCTTCGGGGCGCGTCTTGCTTGGACCTCTCTCCTGGAGGCGCTCAGTTAGACCGAGTAGTGACATGTCGCAAGACGCTCCTCGGGCCGCGTCTTGCTTGGGCCTCTCTCCTGGAGGCGCTCAGTCAGACCGAGTGCTGACATGTGGAAAGACGCTCCTCGGGGCGCGTCTTGCTTGGGAATCTCTCCTGGAGGCGCTCAGAAAGAGCCAGTGTTGACATGTGACAAGACGATCCTCGGGGCGCGTCTTGCTTGAGCCTCTCTCCTGGAGGCGCTCAGTCAGACCCAGTGGTGACATGTGGCAAGACACTCCTCGGGGCGCGTCTTGCTTGGGCCTCTCTCCTGGAGGCCCTCTGTCAGACCCAGTGTTGGCATGTGGCAAGACGCTCCTCAGGGCGCGTCTTGGTTGGGCCTCTCTCCTGGAGGCGCTCAGTCAGACCCAGTGGTGACACATGGCAAGACGCTCCTCGGGGCGCATCTTGCTTGGGCCTCTCTCCTGGAGGTGCTCAGTCAGACCCAGTGTTGACATGTGGCAAGACGCTCCTCGGGGTGCGTCTTGCTTGGGCTTCTCTCCTGGAGGCCCTCAGTCAGACCCATTGTTGACATGTGGCAAGACGCTCCTCGGGGCGCTTCTTGCTTGGGCCTCTCTCCTGGAGGCGCTCAGTCAGACCGAGTGCTGACATGTGGCAAGACGCTCCTCGGGGCGCGTCTTGCTGGGGCCTCTCTCCTGGAGGCGCTCAGTCAGACCCAGCGTTGACATGTGTCAAGACGCTCCTCGGGCGTTTCTTGCTTGCGCCTCTCTCCTGGAGGAGCTCAGTCAGACCCAGAGGTGACATGTGGCAAGACGCTCCACGGGCCTCTCTCCTGGAGGCGCTCAGTCACACCCAGTGTTGACATGTGGCAAGACGCTCCTCGGGGCGCGTCTTGCTGGGGCTTCTCTCCTGGAGGCCCTCAGTCAGACCCCGTGTTGACATGTGGCAAGACGCTCCTCGGGGCGCGTCTTGCTTGGGCTTCTCTCCTGGAGGCCCTCAGTCAGACCCATTGTTGACATGTGGCAAGACGCTCCTCGGGGCGCGTCTTGCTTGGGCCTCTCTCCTGGAGGCGCTCAGTCAGACCGAGTGCTGACATGTTGCAAGACGCTCCTCCGGGCGCGTCTTGCTTGGGCCTATCTCCTGGAGGTGCTCAGTCAGACCCAGTGTTGACATGTGGCAAGACGCTCCTCGGGGCGCGTCTTGCTTGGGCTTCTCTACTGGAGGCCCTCAGTAAGACCCATTGTTGACATGTGGCAAGACACTCCTCGGGGCGCATCTTGCTTGGGCCTCTCTCCTGGAGGCGCTCAGTCAGACCCAGAGTTGACATGTGGCAAGACGCTCCTCGGGGCGCGTCTTGCTTGGGCTTCTCTCCTGGAGGCCCTCAGTCAGACCCATTGTTGACATGTGGCAAGACGCTCCTCGGGGCACGTCTTGCTTGGGCCTCTCTCCTGGAGGCGCTCAGTCAGACCGAGTGCTGACATGTGGCAAGAAGCTCATCAGGGCGCGTCTTGCTTGGGCTTCTCTCCCGGAGGCCCTCAGTAAGAACCATTGTTGACATGTGGCAAGACGCTCCTCGGGGCGCGTCTTGCTTGGGCCTCTCTCCTGGAGGCCCTCAGTCAGACCCATTGTTGACATGTGGAAAGACGCTCCTCGGGGCACGTCTTGCTTGGGCCTCTCTCCTGGAGGCGCTCAGTCAGACCGAGTAGTGACATGTGGCAAGACGCTCCTCGGGGCGCGTCTTGCTTGGGCCTCTCTCCAGAAGGCCCTCAATCAGACCCAGTGTTGACACGTGGCAAGACGCTTCCCGGGGCGCGTCTTACTTGGGCCTCTCTCCTGGAGGCGCTCAGTCAGACTAAGTAGTGACATGTGGCCTGACGCTCCTCGGGGCGCGTGTTGCTTGGGCCTCTCTCCTGGAGGCGCTCAGTCAGACCAAGTGGTGACATGTGGCAAGACACTCCTCGGGGCGCGTCTTGCTTGGGCTTCTCTCCTGGAGGCGCTCAGAAAGACCCAGTGCTGACATGTGTCAAGACGCTCCACGGGGCGCGTCTTGCTTGGGCTTCTCTCCTGGAGGCCCTCAGTCAGACCCATTGTTGACATGTGGCAAGACGCTCCTCAGGGCTCGTCTTGCTTGGGCCTCTCTCCCGGAGGCGCTCAGTCAGAACCAGAGGTGACATGTGGCAAGACGCTCCTCGGGGCGCGTCTTGCTTGGGCCTCTCTCCAGAAGGCCCTCCATCAGACCCAGTGTTGACGTGTGGCAAGACGCTCCTCGGGGCGCGTCTTGCTTGGGCCTCTCTCCTGGAGGCGCTCAGTCAGACTGAGTAGTGACATGTGGCCTGACGCTCCTCGGGGCGCGTCTTGCTTGGGCCTCTCTCCTGGAGGCGCTCAGTCAGACCCAGTGTTGACATGTGGCAAGACGCTCCTCGGGGCACGTCTTGCTTGGGCCTTTCTCCTGGAGGCGCTCAGTCAGACCGAGTAGTGACATGTGGCAAGATGCTCTTCGGGGCGCGTCTTGCTTGGACCTCTCTCCTGGAGGCGCTCAGTTAGACCGAGTAGTGACATGTCGCAAGACGCTCCTCGGGCCGCGTCTTGCTTGGGCCTCTCTCCTGGAGGCGCTCAGTCAGACCGAGTGCTGACATGTGGAAAGACGCTCCTCGGGGCGCGTCTTGCTTGGGAATCTCTCCTGGAGGCGCTCAGAAAGAGCCAGTGTTGACATGTGACAAGACGATCCTCGGGGCGCGTCTTGCTTGGGCCTCTCTCCTGGAGGCGCTCAGTCAGACCCAGTGGTGACATGTGGCAAGACACTCCTCGGGGCGCGTCTTGCTTGGGCCTCTCTCCTGGAGGCCCTCTGTCAGACCCAGTGTTGGCATGTGGCAAGACGCTCCTCAGGGCGCGTCTTGGTTGGGCCTCTCTCCTGGAGGCGCTCAGTCAGACCCAGTGGTGACACATGGCAAGACGCTCCTCGGGGCGCATCTTGCTTGGGCCTCTCTCCTGGAGGTGCTCAGTCAGACCCAGTGTTGACATGTGGCAAGACGCTCCTCGGGGTGCGTCTTGCTTGGGCTTCTCTCCTGGAGGCCCTCAGTCAGACCCATTGTTGACATGTGGCAAGACGCTCCTCGGGGTGCTTCTTGCTTGGGCCTCTCTCCTGGAGGCGCTCAGTCAGACCGAGTGCTGACATGTGGCAAGACGCTCCTCGGGGCGCGTCTTGCTGGGGCCTCTCTCCTGGAGGCGCTCAGTCAGACCCAGCGTTGACATGTGTCAAGACGCTCCTCGGGCGTTTCTTGCTTGCGCCTCTCTCCTGGAGGAGCTCAGTCAGACCCAGAGGTGACATGTGGCAAGACGCTCCACGGGCCTCTCTCCTGGAGGCGCTCAGTCACACCCAGTGTTGACATGTGGCAAGACGCTCCTCGGGGCGCGTCTTGCTGGGGCTTCTCTCCTGGAGGCCCTCAGTCAGACCCAGTGTTGACATGTGGCAAGACGCTCCTCGGGGCGCGTCTTGCTTGGGCTTCTCTCCTGGAGGCCCTCAGTCAGACCCATTGTTGACATGTGGCAAGACGCTCCTCGGGGCGCGTCTTGCTTGGGCCTCTCTCCTGGAGGCTCTCAGTCAGACCGAGTGCTGACATGTTGCAAGACGCTCCTCCGGGCGCGTCTTGCTTGGGCCTATCTCCTGGAGGTGCTCAGTCAGACCCAGTGTTGACATGTGGCAAGACGCTCCTCGGGGCGCGTCTTGCTTGGGCTTCTCTACTGGAGGCCCTCAGTAAGACCCATTGTTGACATGTGGCAAGACACTCCTCGGGGCGCATCTTGCTTGGGCCTCTCTCCTGGAGGCGCTCAGTCAGACCCAGAGTTGACATGTGGCAAGACGCTCCTCGGGGCGCGTCTTGCTTGGGCTTCTCTCCTGGAGGCCCTCAGTCAGACCCATTGTTGACATGTGGCAAGACGCTCCTCGGGGCACGTCTTGCTTGGGCCTCTCTCCTGGAGGCGCTCAGTCAGACCGAGTGCTGACATGTGGCAAGAAGCTCATCAGGGCGCGTCTTGCTTGGGCTTCTCTCCCGGAGGCCCTCAGTAAGAACCATTGTTGACATGTGGCAAGACGCTCCTCGGGGCGCGTCTTGCTTGGGCCTCTCTCCTGGAGGCCCTCAGTCAGACCCATTGTTGACATGTGGAAAGACGCTCCTCGGGGCACGTCTTGCTTGGGCCTCTCTCCTGGAGGCGCTCAGTCAGACCGAGTAGTGACATGTGGCAAGACGCTCCTCGGGGCGCGTCTTGCTTGGGCCTCTCTCCAGAAGGCCCTCAATCAGACCCAGTGTTGACACGTGGCAAGACGCTTCCCGGGGCGCGTCTTACTTGGGCCTCTCTCCTGGAGGCGCTCAGTCAGACTAAGTAGTGACATGTGGCCTGACGCTCCTCGGGGCGCGTGTTGCTTGGGCCTCTCTCCTGGAGGCGCTCAGTCAGACCAAGTGGTGACATGTGGCAAGACACTCCTCGGGGCGCGTCTTGCTTGGGCTTCTCTCCTGGAGGCGCTCAGAAAGACCCAGTGTTGACATGTGACAAGACGCTCCTCGGGGCGCGTCTTGCTTGGGCCTCTCTCCTGGAGGCGCTCAGTCAGACCCAGTGGTGACATGTGGCAAGACACTCCTCGGGGCGCGTCTTGCTTGGGCCTCTCTCCTGGAGGCCCTCTGTCAGACCCAGTGTTGGCATGTGGCAAGACGCTCCTCAGGGCGCGTCTTGGTTGGGCCTCTCTCCTGGAGAAGCTCAGTCAGACCCAGTGGTGACATGTGGCAAGACGCTCCTCGGGGCGCGTATTGCTTGGGCCTCTCTCCTGGATGCCCTCTGTCAGACCGAGTGTTGACATGTGGCAAGACTGCTCGGGGCGCGTCTTGCTTGGGCTTCTCTCGTGGAGGCCGTCAGTCAGACCCAGTGTTGACATGTGTCAAGACGCTCCTCGGGGCGTGTCTTGGTTGGGCCTCTCTCCTGGAGGCGCTCAGTCGGACCCAGTGTTGACATGTGGCAAGACGCTCCTCGGGGCGCGTCTTGCTTGGGCTTCTCTCCTGGAGGTCCTCAGTCAGACCCATTGTTGACATGTGGCAAGACGCTCCTCGGGGCACGTCTTGCTTGGGCCTCTCTCCTGGAGGCGCTCAAACAGACCGAGTAGTGACATGTGGCAAGACGCTCCTCGGGGCGCGTCTTGCTGGGGCGCGTCTTGCTGGGGCTTCTCTCATGGAGGCACTCAGTCAGACCCAGTGTTGACATGTGGCAAGACGCTCCTCGGGGCGCGTCTTGCTTGGACCTCTCTCCCTGAGGCGCTCAGTCAGACCGAGTAGTGACATGTGGCAAGACGCTCCTCGGGGCGCGTCTTGCTTGGGCCTCTCTCCTGGAGGTGCTCAGTCAGACCCAGTGTTGACATGTGGCAAGACGCTCCTCGGGGCACGTCTTGCTTGGGCCTCTCTCCTGGAGGCGCTCAGTCAGACCCAGAGGAGACATGTGTCAAGACCCTCCTCGGGGCGCGTCTTGCTTGGGCCTCTCTCCTGGAGGCGCTCATTCAGACCGAGTGCTGACATGTTGCAAGACGCTCCTCCGGGGGCGTCTTGCTTGGGCCTCTCTCCTGGAGGCGCTCAGTCAGACCCAGTGTTCACATGTGGCAAGACGCTCCTCGGGGTGAATCTTGCTTGGGCCTCTCTCCTGGAGGCGCTCAGTCACACCCAGTGTTGACATGTGGCAAGACGCTCCTCGGGGCGCGTCTTGCTTGGGCCTCTCTCCTGGAGGCGCTCAGTCAGACCGAGTGCTGACATGTGGCAAGACGCTCCTCGGGGCGCATCTTGCTTGGGCTTCTCTCCTGGAGACCCTCAGTCAGACCCAGTGTTGACATGTGGCAAGACGCTCCTCGGGGCGCGTCTTATTTGGGCCACTCTCCTGGAGGCCCTCAGTCAGACCCAGTGTTGACATGAGGCAAGACTGTCCTCGGGGCGCGTCTTGCTTGGGCTTCTCTCCTGGAGACCCTCAGTCAGACCCATTGTTGACATGTGGCAAGACGCTCCTCGGGGCACGTCTTGCTTGGGCCTCTCTCCAGAAGGCCCTCAATCAGACCCAGTATTGACACGTGGCAAGACGCTCCTCGGGGCGCGTCTTACTTGGGCCTCTCTCCTGGAGGCGCTCAGTCAGACTGAGTAGTGACATGTGGCCTGACGCTCCTCGGGGCGCGTGTTGCTTGGGCCTCTCTCCTGGAGGCGCTCAGTCAGACCAAGTGGTGACATGTGGCAAGACACTCCTCGGGGCGCGTCTTGCTTGGGCCTCTCTTCTGGAGGCCCTCTGTCAGACCCAGTGTTGACATGTGTCAAGACGCTCCTCGGGGCGCGTCTTGCTTGGGCTTCTCTTCTGGAGGCCCTCAGTCATACCCATTGTTGACACGTGGCAAGACGCTCCTCGGGGCGCGTCTTACTTGGGCCTCTCTACTGGAGGCGCTCAGTCAGACTGAGTAGTGACATGTGGCCTGACGCGCCTCGGGGCGCGTGTTGCTTGGGCTTCTCTCCTGGAGGCGCTCAGTCAGACCGAGTGCTGACATGTGGAAAGACGCTCCTCGGGGCGCGTCTTGGTTGGGCCTCTCTCCTGGAGAAGCTCAGTCAGACCCAGTGGTGACATGTGGCAAGACGCTCCTCGGGGCGCGTATTGCTTGGGCCTCTCTCCTGGATGCCCTCTGTCAGACCGAGTGTTCACATGTGGCAAGACTCTGCTCGGGGCGCGTGTTGCTTGGGCTTCTCTCGTGGAGGCCCTCAGTCAGATCCAGTGTTGACATGTGTCAAGACGATCCTCGGGGCGTGTCTTGGTTGAGCCTCTCTCATGGAGGCACTCAGTCAGACCCAGTGTTGACATGTGGCAAGACGCTCCTCGGGGCGCGTCTTGCTTGGACCTCTCTCCCTGAGGCGCTCAGTCAGACCCAGTGTTGACATTTGGCAAGACACTCCTCGGGGCGCGTCTTGCTTGGGCCTCTCTCATGGAGGCCCTCTGTCAGACCCAGTGTTGACATGTGTCAAGACGCTCCTCGGGGGGCGTCTTGCTTTGGCCTCTCTCCTGGAGGCGCTCAGTCAGACCGAGTGCTGACATGTGGCAAGAAGCTCCTGGGGGCGCGTCTTGCTTGGGCTTCTCTCCCGGAGGCCCTCAGTAAGAACCATTGTTGACATGTGGCAGGACGCTCCTCGGGGCGCGTCTTGCTTGGGCCTCTCTCCAGAAGGCCCTCAATCAGACCCAGTGTTGACACGTGGCAAGACGCATCTCGGGGCGCGTCTTGCTTGGGCCTCTCTCCTGGAGGCGCTCAGTCAGACACAGTGGTGACATGTGGCAGGACACTCCTCGGGGCGCGTCTTGCTTGGGCCTCTCTCGTGGAGGCCCTCTGTCAGACCCAGTGTTGACATGTGTCAAGACGCTCCTCGGGGCGCGTCTTGCTTGGGCTTCTCTCCTGGAGGCCCTAAGTCAGACCCATTGTTGACATGTGGCAAGACGCTCCTCGGGGCGCGTCTTGCTTAGGCCTCTCTCCTGGAGAGGCTCAGTCAGACCCAGTGTTGACATGTGGCAAGACGCTCCTCGGGGCGCGTCTTGCTTGGGCCTCTCTCCTGGAGGCGCTCAGTCAGACCCAGTGGTGACACGTGGCAAGACGCTCCTCGGGGCGCGTCTTGCTTGAGCTTCTCTCCTGGAGGCGCTCAGACAGACCCAGTGTTGACATGTGACAAGACACTCCTCGGGGCACGTCTTGCTTGGGCCTCTCTCCTGGAGGCACTCAGTCAGAACCAGAGGTGACATGTGGCAAGACGCTCCTCGGGGCGCGTCTTGCTTGGGCCTTTCTCCTGGAGGCCCTCTGTCAGACCCAGTGTTGACATGTGGCAAGACGCTCCTCCGGGCGCATCTTGCTTGGGCCTCTCTCCTGGAGGCCCTCAGTCAGACCCATTGTTGACATGTGGCAAGACGCTCCTCGGGGCGCGTCTTGCTTGGGCCTCTCTCCTGGAGGCGCTCAGTCAGACCCAGTGGTGACACGTGGGAAGACGCTCCTCAGGGTGCGTCTTGATTGGGCCTCTCTCCTGGAGGCGCTCAGTCAGACCCAGTGTTGACACGTGGCAAGACGCTCCTCGGGGCGCGTCTTGCTTGGGCGTCTCTCATGGAGGCGCTCAGTCAGACCCAGTGTTGGCATGTGGCAAGACACTCCTCGGGGCGCGTCTTGGTTGGGCCTCTCTCCTGGAGGCGCTAATTCAGACCCAGTGGTGACATGTGGCAAGACGCTCCTCGGGGCGAGTATTGCTTGGGCCTCTCTCCTGAATGCCCTCTTTCAGACCGAGTGTTGACATGTGGCAAGACTCTCCTCGGGGCGCGTCTTGCTTGGGCTTCTCTCATGGAGGCCCTCAGTCCGACCCAGTGTTGACATGTGTCAAGACGCTCCTCGGGGCGTGTCTTGCTTGGGCTTCTCTCCTGGAGGCCCTCAGTCAGACCCATTGTTGACATGTGGCAAGACGCTCCTCGGGGCACGTCTTGCTTGGGCCTCTCTCCTGGAGGCGCTCAGTCAGACCGAGTAGTGACATGTGGCAAGACGCACCTCGGGGCGCGTCTTGCTTGGACCTCCCTCCTGGAGGCGCTCAGTCAGACCGAGTAGTGACATTTTGCAAGACGCTCCTCGGGGCGCGTCTTGCTTGGACCTCTCTCCTGGAGAAGCTCAGTTAGACCGAGTAGTGACATGTGGCAAGACGCTCCTCGGGGCGCGTCTTGCTTGGGCCTCTCTCCTGGAGGCGCTCAGTCAGACCGAGTGCTGACATAAGGCAAGACGCTCCTCGGGGCGCGTCTTGCTGGGGCCTCTCTCCTGGAGGAGCTCAGTCAGACCCAGTGGTGAAACATGGCAAGACGCTCCTCGGGGCGCATCTTGCTTGGGCCTCTCTCCTGGAGGCGCTAAGTCAGACCTAGTGTTGACACGTGGCAAGACGCTCCTCGGGGCGCGTCTTGCTTGGGCCTCTCTCCTGGAGGCGCTCAGTCAGACACAGTGTTGACATGTGGCCAGACACTCCTCGGGGCGCGTCTTGCTTGGGCTTCTCTCATGGAGGCCCTCAGTAAGACCCATTGTTGACATGTGGAAAGAAGCTCCTCGGGGCGCGTCTTGCTTTGGCTTCTCTCCTGGAGGCCCTCAGTCAGACCCATTGTTGACATGTGGCAAGACGCTCCTCGGGGCGCGTCTTGCTGGGGCTTCTCTCATGGAGGCACTCAGTCAGACCCAGTGTTGAAATGTGGCAAGACGCTCCTCGGGGCGCGTGTTGCTTGGACCTCTCTCCTGGAGGCGCTCAGTCAGACTGAGTAGTGACATGTGGCAAGACGCTCCTCGGGGCGCGTCTTGCTTGGGCCTGTGTCCTGGAGGCGCTCAATTAGACCCAGTGTTGACATGTGGCAAGACGCTCCTCGGGGCGCTTCTTGCTTGGGCTTCTCTCCTGGAGGCCCTCAGTCAGACCCATTGTTGACATGTGGCAAGACGCTCCTCGGGGCGCTTCTTGTTTGGGCCTCTCTCCTGGAGGCGCTCAGTCAGACCGAGTGCTGACATGTGGCAAGACGCTCCTCGGGGCGCGTCTTGCTGGGGCCTCTCTCCTGGAGGCGCTCAGTCAGACCCAGTGTTGACATGTGTCAAGATGCTCCTCGGGCGTTTCTTGCTTGCGCCTCTCTCCTGGAGGAGCTCAGTCAGACCCAGAGGTGACATGTGGCAAGACGCTCCTCGGGCTTCTCTCCTGGAGGCCCTCAGTCAGACCCAGTGTTGACATGTGGCAAGACGCTCCTCGGGGCGCGTCTTGCTTGGGCCTCTCTCCTGGAGGCCCTCAGTCAGACCCATTGTTGACATGTGGCAAGACGCTCCTCGGGGCACGTCTTGCTTGGGCCTCTCTCCTGGAGGCGCTCAGTCAGACCGAGTAGTGACATGTGGCAAGACGCTCCTCGGGGCGCGTCTTGCTTGGGCCTCTCTCCAGAAGGCCCTCAATCAGACCCAGTGTTGACACGTGGCAAGACGCTCCTCGGGGCGCGTCTTACTTGGGCCTCTCTCCTGGAGGCGCTCAGTCAGACTGAGTAGTGACATGTGGCCTGACGCTCCTCGGGGCGCGTGTTGCTTGGGCCTCTCTCCTGGAGGCGCTCAGTCAGACCAAGTGGTGACATGTGGCAAGACACTCCTCGGGGCGCGTCTTGCTTGGGCCTCTCTCCTGGAGGCCCTCTGTCAGACCCAGTGTTCACATGTCTCAAGACGCTCCTCGGGGCGCGTCTTGCTTGGGCTTCTCTCCTGGAGGCCCTCAGTCATACCCATTGTTGACATGTGGCAAGACGCTCCTCGGAGCGCGTCTTGCTTTGGCCTCTCTCCTGGAGGCGCTCAGTCAGACCGAGTGCTGACATGTGGAAAGACGCTCCTCGGGGCGCGTCTTGGTTGGGCCTCTCTCCTGGAGAAGCTCAGTCAGACCCAGTGGTGACATGTGGCAAGACGCTCCTCGGGGCGCGTATTGCTTGGGCTTCTCTCGTGGAGGCCGTCAGTCAGACCCAGTGTTGACATGTGTCAAGACGCTCCTCGGGGCGTGTCTTGGTTGGGCCTCTCTCCTGGAGGCGCTCAGTCAGACCCAGTGTTGACATGTGGCAAGACGCTCCTCGGGGCGCGTCTTGCTTGGGCTTCTCTCCTGGAGGTCCTCAGTCGACCCATTGTTGACATGTGGCAAGACGCTCCTCGGGGCACGTCTTGCTTGGGCCTCTCTCCTGGAGGCGCTCAAACAGACCGAGTAGTGACATGTGGCAAGACGCTCCTCGGGGCGCGTCTTGCTGGGGCTTCTCTCATGGAGGCACTCAGTCAGACCCAGTGTTGACATGTGGCAAGACGCTCCTCGGGGCGCTTCTTGCTTGGACCTCTCTCCCTGAGGCGCTCAGTCAGACCGAGTAGTGACATGTGGCAAGACGCTCCTCGGGGCGCGTCTTGCTTGGGCCTCTCTCCTGGAGGCCCTCAGTCAGACTTATTGTTGACATGTGGCAAGACGCTCCTCGGGGCACGTCTTGCTTGGGCCTCTCTCCTGGAGGCCCTCAATCAGACCCAGTGTTGACACGTCGCAAGACGCTCCTCGGGGCGCGTCTTACTTGGGCCTCTCTCCTGGAGGCGCTCAGTCAGACTGAGTAGTGACATGTGGCCTGACGCTCCTCGGGGCGCGTGTTGCTTGGGCCTCTCTCCTGGAGGCGCTCAGTCAGACCAAGTGGTGACATGTGGCAAGACACTCCTCGGGGCGCGTCTTGCTTGGGCCTCTCTCCTGGAGGCCCTCTGTCAGACCCAGTGTTCACATGTCTCAAGACGCTCCTCGGGGCGCGTCTTGCTTGGGCTTCTCTCCTGGAGGCCCTCAGTCATACCCATTGTTGACATGTGGCAAGACGCTCCTCGGAGCGCGTCTTGCTTTGGCCTCTCTCCTGGAGGCGCTCAGTCAGACCGAGTGCTGAGATGTGGAAAGACGCTCCTCGGGGCGCGTCTTGCTTGGGCTTCTCTCCTGGAGGCGCTCAGAAAGACCCAGTGTTGACATGTGACAAGACACTCCTCGGGGCGCGTCTTGCTTGGGCCTCTCTCCTGGAGGCGCTCTGTCAGACCCAGTGGTGACATGTGGCAAGACACTCCTCGGGGCGCGTCTTGCTTGGGCCTCTCTCCTGGAGGCCCTCTGTCAGACCCAGTGTTGGCATGTGGCAAGACGCTCCTCAGGGCGCGTCTTGGTTGGGCCTCTCTCCTGGAGAAGCTCAGTCAGACCCAGTGGTGACATGTGGCAAGACGCTCCTCGGGGCGCGTATTGCTTGGGCCTCTCTCCTGGAGTCCCTCTGTCAGACCGAGTGTTGACATGTGGCAAGACTCTGCTCGGGGCGCGTCTTGCTTGGGCTTCTCTCGTGGAGGCCGTCAGTCAGACCCAGTGTTGACATGTGTCAAGACGCTCCTCGGGGCGTGTCTTGGTTGGGCCTCTCTCCTGGAGGCGCTCAGTCAGACCCAGTGTTGACATGTGGCAAGACGCTCCTCGGGGCGCGTCTTGCTTGGGCTTCTCTCCTGGAGGTCCTCAGTCGACCCATTGTTGACATGTGGCAAGACGCTCCTCGGGGCACGTCTTGCTTGGGCCTCTCTCCTGGAGGCGCTCAAACAGACCGAGTAGTGACATGTGGCAAGACGCTCCTCGGGGCGCGTCTTGCTGGGGCTTCTCTCATGGAGGCACTCAGTCAGACCCAGTGTTGACATGTGGCAAGACGCTCCTCGGGGCGCTTCTTGCTTGGACCTCTCTCCCTGAGGCGCTCAGTCAGACCGAGTAGTGACATGTGGCAAGACGCTCCTCGGGGCGCGTCTTGCTTGGGCCTCTCTCCTGGAGGCCCTCAGTCAGACCCATTGTTGACATGTGGCAAGACGCTCCTCGGGGCACGTCTTGCTTGGGCCTCTCTCCTGGAGGCCCTCAATCAGACCCAGTGTTGACACGTCGCAAGACGCTCCTCGGGGCGCGTCTTACTTGGGCCTCTCTCCTGGAGGCGCTCAGTCAGACTGAGTAGTGACATGTGGCCTGACGCTCCTCGGGGCGCGTGTTGCTTGGGCCTCTCTCCTGGAGGATCTCAGTCAGACCAAGTGGTGACATGTGGCAAGACACTCCTCCGGGCGCGTCTTGCTTGGGCCTCTCTCCTGGAGGCCCTCTGTCAGACCCAGTGTTCACATGTCTCAAGACGCTCCTCGGGGCGCGTCTTGCTTGGGCTTCTCTCCTGGAGGCCCTCAGTCATACCCATTGTTGACATGTGGCAAGACGCTCCTCGGGGCGCGTCTTGCTTTGGCCTCTCTCCTGGAGGCGCTCAGTCAGACCGAGTGCTGAGATGTGGAAAGACGCTCCTCGGGGCGCGTCTTGCTTGGGCTTCTCTCCTGGAGGCGCTCAGAAAGACCCAGTGTTGACATGTGACAAGACGCTCCTCGGGGCGCGTCTTGCTTGGGCCTCTCTCCTGGAGGCGCTCAGTCAGACCCAGTGGTGACATGTGGCAAGACACTCCTCGGGGCGCGTCTTGCTTCGGCCTCTCTCCTGGAGGCCCTCTGTCAGACCCAGTGTTGGCATGTGGCAAGACGCTCTTCAGGGCGCGTCTTGGTTGGGCCTCTCTCCTGGAGAAGCTCAGTCAGACCCAGTGGTGACATGTGGCAAGACGCTCCTCGGGGCGCGTATTGCTTGGGCCTCTCTCCTGGATGCCCTCTGTCAGACCGAGTGTTGACATGTGGCCAGACTCTGCTCGGGGCGCGTCTTGCTTGGGCTTCTCTCGTGGAGGCCGTCAGTCAGACCCAGTGTTGACATGTGTCAAGACGCTCCTCGGGGCGTGTCTTGGTTGGGCCTCTCTCCTGGAGGTGCTCAGTCAGACCCAGTGTTGACATGTGGCAAGATGCTCTTCGGGGCGCGTCTTGCTTGGGCTTCTCTCCTGGAGGTGCTCAGTCAGACCCAGTGTTGACATGTGGCAAGACGCTCCTCGGGGCACGTCTTGCTTGGGCCTCTCTCCTGGAGGCGCTCAGTCAGACCCAGAGGAGACATGTGTCAAGACCCTCCTCGGGGCGCGTCTTGCTTGGGCCTCTCTCCTGGAGGCCCTCAGTCAGACCGAGTGCTGACATGTGGCAAGACGCTCCTCGGGGCGCATCTTGCTTGGGCTTCTCTCCTGGAGACCCTCAGTCAGACCCAGTGTTGACATGTGGCAAGACGCTCCTCGGGGCGCGTCTTATTTGGGCCACTCTCCTGGAGGCCCTCAGTCAGACCCAGTGTTGACATGTGGCAAGACTGTCCTCGGGGCGCGTCTTGCTTGGGCTTCTCTCCTGGAGGCCCTCAGTCAGACCCATTGTTGACATGTGGCAAGACGCTCCTCGGGGCACGTCTTGCTTGGGCCTCTCTCCAGAAGGCCCTCAATCAGACCCAGTGTTGACACGTGGCAAGACGCTCCTCGGGGCGCGTCTTACTTGGGCCTCTCTCCTGGAGGCGCTCAGTCAGACTGAGTAGTGACATGTGGCAAGACGCTCCTCGGGCTTCTCTCCTGGAGGCCCTCAGTCAGACCCAGTGTTGACATGTGGCAAGACTGTCCTCGGGGCGCGTCTTGCTTGGGCTTCTCTCCTGGAGGCCCTCAGTCAGACCCATTGTTGACATGTGGCAAGACGCTCCTCGGGGCACGTCTTGCTTGGGCCTCTCTCCAGAAGGCCCTCAATCAGACCCAGTGTTGACACGTGGCAAGACGCTCCTCGGGGCGCGTCTTACTTGGGCCTCTCTCCTGGAGGCGCTCAGTCAGACTGAGTAGTGACATGTGGCAAGACGCTCCTCGGGCTTCTCTCCTGGAGGCCCTCAGTCAGACCCAGTGATGACATGTGGCAAGACGCTCCTCGGGGCGCGTCTTGCTTGGGCCTCTCTCCTGGAGGCCCTCAGTCAGACCCATTGTTGACATGTGGCAAGACGCTCCTCGGGGCACGTCTTGCTTGGGCCTCTCTCCTGGAGGCGCTCAGTCAGACCGAGTAGTGACATGTGGCAAGACGCTCCTCGGGGCGCGTCTTGCTTGGGCCTCTCTCCAGAAGGCCCTCAATCAGACCCAGTGTTGACACGTGGCAAGACGCTCCTCGGGGCGCGTCTTACTTGGGCCTCTCTCCTGGATGCGCTCAGTCAGACTGAGTAGTGACATGTGGCCTGACGCTCCTCGGGGCGCGTGTTGCTTGGGCCTCTCTCCTGGAGGCGCTCAGTCAGACCAAGTGGTGACATGTGGCAAGACACTCCTCGGGGCGCGTCTTGCTTGGGCCTCTCTCCTGGAGGCCCTCTGTCAGACCCAGTGTTCACATGTCTCAAGACGCTCCTCGGGGCGAGTCTTGCTTGGGCTTCTCTCCTGGAGGCCCTCAGTCATACCCATTGTTGACATGTGGCAAGACGCTCCTCGGAGCGCGTCTTGCTTTGGCCTCTCTCCTGGAGGCGCTCAGTCAGACCGAATGCTGAGATGTGGAAAGACGCTCCTCGGGGCGCGTCTTGCTTGGGCTTCTCTCCTGGAGGCGCTCAGAAAGACCCAGTGTTGACATGTGACAAGACGCTCCTCGGGGCGCGTCTTGCTTGGGCCTCTCTCCTGGAGGCGCTCTGTCAGACCCAGTGGTGACATGTGGCAAGACACTCCTCGGGGCGCGTCTTGCTTGGGCCTCTCTCCTGGAGGCCCTCTGTCAGACCCAGTGTTGGCATGTGGCAAGACGCTCCTCAGGGCGCGTCTTGGTTGGGCCTCTCTCCTGGAGAAGCTCAGTCAGACCCAGTGGTGACATGTGGCAAGACGCTCCTCGGGGCGCGTATTGCTTGGGCCTCTCTCCTGGATGCCCTCTGTCAGACCGAGTGTTGACATGTGGCAAGACTCTGCTCGGGGCACGTCTTGCTTGGGCTTCTCTCGTGGAGGCCGTCAGTCAGACCCAGTGTTGACATGTGTCAAGACGCTCCTCGGGGCGTGTCTTGGTTGGGCCTCTCTCCTGGAGGCGCTCAGTCAGACCCAGTGTTGACATGTGGCAAGACGCTCCTCGGGGCGCGTCTTGCTTGGGCTTCTCTCCTGGAGGTCCTCAGTCGACCCATTGTTGACATGTGGCAAGACGCTCCTCGGGGCACGTCTTGCTTGGGCCTCTCTCCTGGAGGCGCTCAAACAGACCGAGTAGTGACATGTGGCAAGACGCTCCTCGGGGCGCGTCTTGCTGGGGCTTCTCTCATGGAGGCACTCAGTCAGACCCAGTGTTGACATGTGGCAAGACGCTCCTCGGGGCGCTTCTTGCTTGGACCTCTCTCCCTGAGGCGCTCAGTCAGACCGAGTAGTGACATGTGGCAAGACGCTCCTCGGGGCGCGTTTTGCTTGGGCCTCTCTCCTGGAGGCCCTCAGTCAGACCCATTGTTGACATGTGGCAAGACGCTCCTCGGGGCACGTCTTGCTTGGGCCTCTCTCCTGGAGGCCCTCAATCAGACCCAGTGTTGACACGTGGCAAGACGCTCCTCGGGGCGCGTCTTTCTTGGGCCTCTCTCCTGGAGGCGCTCAGTCAGACTGAGTAGTGACATGTGGCCTGACGCTCCTCGGGGCGCGTGTTGCTTGGGCCTCTCTCCTGGAGGATCTCAGTCAGACCAAGTGGTGACATGTGGCAAGACACTCCTCGGGGCGCGTCTTGCTTGGGCCTCTCTCCTGGAGGCCCTCTGTCAGACCCAGTGTTCACATGTCTCAAGACGCTCCTCGGGGCGCGTCTTGCTTGGGCTTCTCTCCTGGAGGCCCTCAGTCATACCCATTGTTGACATGTGGCAAGACGCTCCTCGGGGCGCGTCTTGCTTTGGCCTCTCTCCTGGAGGCGCTCAGTCAGACCGAGTGCTGAGATGTGGAAAGACGCTCCTCGGGGCGCGTCTTGCTTGGGCTTCTCTCCTGGAGGCGCTCAGAAAGACCCAGTGTTGACATGTGACAAGACGCTCCTCGGGGCGCGTCTTGCTTGGGCCTCTCTCCTGGAGGCGCTCAGTCAGACCCAGTGGTGACATGTGGCAAGACACTCCTCGGGGCGCGTCTTGCTTGGGCCTCTCTCCTGGAGGCGCTCAGTCAGACCGAGTGCTGACATGTGGCAAGACGCTCCTCGGGGCGCATCTTGCTTGGGCTTCTCTCCTGGAGATCCTCAGTCAGACCCAGTGTTGACATGTGGCAAGACGCTCCTCGGGGCGCGTCTTATTTGGGCCACTCTCCTGGAGGCCCTCAGTCAGACCCAGTGTTGACATGTGGCAAGACTGTCCTCGGGGCGCGTCTTGCTTGGGCTTCTCTCCTGGAGGCCCTCAGTCAGACCCATTGTTGACATGTGGCAAGACGCTCCTCGGGGCACGTCTTGCTTGGGCCTCTCTCCAGAAGGCCCTCAATCAGACCCAGTGTTGACACGTGGCAAGACGCTCCTCGGGGCGCGTCTTACTTGGGCCTCTCTCCTGGAGGCGCTCAGTCAGACTGAGTAGTGACATGTGGCCAGACGCTCCTCGGGGCGCGTGTTGCTTGGGCCTCTCTCCTGGAGGCGCTCAGTCAGACCAAGTGGTGACATGTGGCAAGACACTCCTCGGGGCGCGTCTTGCTTGGGCCTCTCTCCTGGAGGCCCTCTGTCAGACCCAGTGTTGACATGTGTCAAGACGCTCCTCGGGCGCGTCTTGCTTGGGCTTCTCTTCTGGAGGCCCTCAGTCATACCCATTGTTGACACGTGGCAAGACGCTCCTCGGGGCGCGTCTTACTTGGGCCTCTCTCCTGGAGGCGCTCAGTCAGACTGAGTAGTGACATGTGGCCTGACGCGCCTCGGGGCGCGTGTTGCTTGGGCTTCTCTCCTGGAGGCGCTCAGTCAGACCGAGTGCTGACATGTGGAAAGACGCTCCTCGGGGCGCGTCTTGGTTGGGCCTCTCTCCTGGAGAAGCTCAGTCAGACCCAGTGGTGACATGTGGCAAGACGCTCCTCGGGGCGCGTATTGCTTGGGCCTCTCTCCTGGATGCCCTCTGTCAGACCGAGTGTTCACATGTGGCAAGACTCTGCTCGGGGCGCGTCTTGCTTGGGCTTCTCTCGTGGAGGCCCTTAGTCAGACCCAGTGTTGACATGTGTCAAGACGATCCTCGGGGCGTGTCTTGGTTGGGCCTCTCTCATGGAGGCACTCAGTCAGACCCAGTGTTGACATGTGGCAAGACGCTCCTCGGGGCGCGTCTTGCTTGGACCTCTCTCCCTGAGGCGCTCAGTCAGACCCAGTGTTGACATTTGGCAAGACACTCCTCGGGGCGCGGCTTGCTTGGGCCTCTCTCATGGAGGCCCTCTGTTAGACCCAGTGTTGACATGTGTCAAGACGCTCCTTGCGGGGCGTCTTGCTTTGGCCTCTCTCCTGGAGGCGCTCAGTCAGACCGAGTGCTGACATGTGGCAAGAAGCTCCTCGGGGCGCGTCTTGCTTGGGCTTCTCTCCCGGAGGCCCTCAGTAAGAACCATTGTTGACATGTGGCAAAACGCTCCTCGGGGCACGTCTTGCTTGGGCCTCTCTCCAGAAGGCCCTCAATCAGACCCAGTGTTGACACGTGGCAAGACGCTCCTTGGGGCGCGTCTTGCCTGGGCCTCTCTCCTGGAGGCGCTCAGTCAGACTGAGTAGTGACATGTGGCCTGACGCTCCTCGGGGCGCGTGTTGCTTGGACCTCTCTCCTGGAGGCACTCAGTCAGACCAAGTGGTGACATATGGCAAGACACTCCTCGGGGTGCGTCTTGCTTGGGCCTCTCTCATGGAGGCCCTCTGTCAGACCCAGTGTTGACATGTGTCAAGACGCTCCTCGGGGCGCGTCTTGCTTTGGCCTCTCTCCTGGAGGCGCTCAGTCAGACCGAGTGCTGACATGTTGCAACACGCTCCTCCGGGCGTGTCTTGCTTGGGCCTCTCTCCTGGAGGCGCTCAGTCAGACCCAGTTTTCACATGTGGCAAGACGCATCTCGGGGCGCGTCTTGCTTGGGCCTCTCTCCTGGAGGCGCTCAGTCAGACACAGTGGTGACATGTGGCATGACACTCCTCGGGGCGCGTCTTGCTTGGGCCTCTCTCGTGGAGGCCCTCTGTCAGACCCAGTGTTGACATGTGTCAAGACGCTCCTCGGGGCGCGTCTTGCTTGGGCTTCTCTCCTGGAGGCCCTCAGTCAGACCCAGTGTTGACATTTGGCAAGACACTCCTCGGGGAGCGGCTTGCTTGGGCCTCTCTCATGGAGGCCCTCTGTCAGACCCAGTGTTGACATGTGTCAAGACGCTCCTTGGGGGGCGTCTTGCTTTGGCCTCTCGCCTGGAGGCGCTCAGTCAGACCGAGTGCTGACATGTGGCAAGAAGCTCCTCGGGGCGCGTCTTGCTTGGGCTTCTCTCCCGGAGGCCCTCAGTAAGAACCATTGTTGACATGTGGCAAGACGCTCCTCGGGGCACGTCTTGCTTGGGCCTCTCTCCAGAAGGCCCTCAATCAGACCCAGTGTTGACACGTGGCAAGACGCTCCTCGGGGCGCGTCTTGCCTGGGCCTCTCTCCTGGAGGCGCTCAGTAAGACTGAGTAGTGACATGTGGCCTGACGCTCCTCGGGGCGCGTGTTGCTTGGACCTCTCTCCTGGAGGCACTCAGTCAGACCAAGTGGTGACATATGGCAAGACACTCCTCGGGGTGCGTCTTGCTTGGGCCTCTCTCATGGAGGCCCTCTGTCAGACCCAGTGTTGACATGTGTCAAGACGCTCCTCGGGGCGCGTCTTGCTTTGGCCTCTCTCCTGGAGGCGCTCAGTCAGACCGAGTGCTGACATGTTGCAACACGCTCCTCCGGGCGTGTCTTGCTTGGGCCTCTCTCCTGGAGGCGCTCAGTCAGACCCAGTTTTCACATGTGGCAAGACGCATCTCGGGGCGCGTCTTGCTTGGGCCTCTCTCCTGGAGGCGCTCAGTCAGACACAGTGGTGACATGTGGCATGACACTCCTCGGGGCGCGTCTTGCTTGGGCCTCTCTCGTGGAGGCCCTCTGTCAGACCCAGTGTTGACATGTGTCAAGACGCTCCTCGGGGCGCGTCTTGCTTGGGCTTCTCTCCTGGAGGCCCTCAGTCAGACCCATTGTTGACATGTGGCAAGACGCTCCTCGGGGCGCGTCTTGCTTGGGCTTCTCTCCTGGAGGCGCTCAGACAGACCCAGTGTTGACATGTGACAAGACGCTCCTCGGGGAACGTCTTGCTTGGGCCTCTCTCCTGGAGGCGCTAATTCAGACCCAGTGGTGACATGTGGCAAGACTCTCCTCGGGGCGCGTCTTGCTTGGGCTTCTCTCATGGAGGCCCTCAGTCCGACCCAGTGTTGACATGTGACAAGACGCTCCTCGGGGCGTGTCTTGCTTGGGCTTCTCTCCTGGAGGCCCTCAGTCAGACCCATTGTTGACATGTGGCAAGATTCTCCTCGGGGCACGTCTTGCTTGGACCTCCCTCCTGGAGGCGCTCAGTCAGACCGAGTTGTGACATTTTGCAAGACGCTCCTCGGGGCGCGTCTTGCTTGGACCTCTCTCCTGGAGGCGCTCAGTTAGACCGAGTAGTGACATGTGGCATGACGCTCCTCGGGGCGCGTCTTGCTTGGGCCTCTCTCCTGGAGGCGCTCAGTCAGACCGAGTGCTGACATAAGGCAAGACGCTCCTCGGGGCGCGTCTTGCTGGGGCCTCTCTCCTGGAGGAGCTCAGTCAGACCCAGTGGTGACACGTGGCAAGACGCTCCTCGGGGCGCATCTTGCTTGGGCCTCTCTCCTGGAGGCGCTAAGTCAGACCCAGTGTTGACACGTGGCAAGACGCTCCTCGGGGCGCGTCTTGCTTGGGCCTCTCTCCTGGAGGCGCTCAGTCAGACACAGTGTTGACATGTGGCAAGACACTCCTCGGGGCGCGTCTTGCTTGGGCTTCTCTCATGGAGGCCCTCAGTAAGACCCATTGTTGACATGTGGAAAGAAGCTCCTCGGGGCGCGTCTTGCTTGGGCCTCTCTCCTGGAGGCGCTCAATTAGACCCAGTGTTGACATGTGGCAAGACGCTCCTCGGGGCGCGTCTTGCTTGGACTTCTCTCCTGGAGGCCCTCAGTCAGACCCATTGTTGACATGTGGCAAGACGCTCCTCGGGGCGCTTCTTGCTTGGGCCTCTCTCCTGGAGGCGCTCAGTCAGACCGAGTGCTGACATGTGGCAAGACGCTCCTCGGGGCGCGTCTTGCTGTGGCCTCTCTCCTGGAGGCGCTCAGTCAGACCCAGTGTTGACATGTGTCAAGACGCTCCTCGGGCGTTTCTTGCTTGCGCCTCTCTCCTGGAGGAGCTCAGTCAGACCCAGAGGTGACATGTGGCAAGACGCTCCTCGGGCCTCTCTCCTGGAGGCGCTCAGTCACACCCAGTGTTGACATGTGGCAAGACGCTCCTCGGGGCGCGTCTTGCTTGGGCCTCTCTCCTGGAGGTGCTCAGTCAGACCCAGTGTTGACATGTGGCAAGACGCTCCTCGGGGCGCGTCTTGCTTGGGCTTCTCTCCTGGAGGCCCTCAGTAAGACCCATTGTTGACATGTGGCAAGACACTCCTCGGGGCGCATCTTGCTTGGGCTTCTCTTCTGGAGGCCCTCAGTCATACCCATTGTTGACACGTGGCAAGACGCTCCTCGGGGCGCGTCTTACTTGGGCCTCTCTCCTGGAGGCGCTCAGTCAGACTGAGTAGTGACATGTGGCCTGACGCGCCTCGGGGCGCGTGTTGCTTGGGCTTCTCTCCTGGAGGCGCTCAGTCAGACCGAGTGCTGACATGTGGAAAGACGCTCCTCGGGGCGCGTCTTGGTTGGGCCTCTCTCCTGGAGAAGCTCAGTCAGACCCAGTGGTGACATGTGGCAAGACGCTCCTCGGGGCGCGTATTGCTTGGGCCTCTCTCCTGGATGCCCTCTGTCAGACCGAGTGTTGACATGTGGCAAGACTCTGCTCGGGGCGCGTCTTGCTTGGGCTTCTCTCGTGGAGGCCCTTAGTCAGACCCAGTGTTGACATGTGTCAAGACGATCCTCGGGGCGTGTCTTGGTTGGGCCTCTCTCATGGAGGCACTCAGTCAGACCCAGTGTTGACATGTGGCAAGACGCTCCTCGGGGCGCGTCTTGCTTGGACCTCTCTCCCTGAGGCGCTCAGTCAGACCCAGTGTTGACATTTGGCAAGACACTCCTCGGGGCGCGGCTTGCTTGGGCCTCTCTCATGGAGGCCCTCTGTCAGACCCAGTGTTGACATGTGTCAAGACGCTCCTTGGGGGGCGTCTTGCTTTGGCCTCTCTCCTGGAGGCGCTCAGTCAGACCGAGTGCTGACATGTGGCAAGAAGCTCCTCGGGGCGCGTCTTGCTTGGGCTTCTCTCCCGGAGGCCCTCAGTAAGAACCATTGTTGACATGTGGCAAGACGCTCCTCGGGGCACGTCTTGCTTGGGCCTCTCTCCAGAAGGCCCTCAATCAGACCCAGTGTTGACACGTGGCAAGACGCTCCTCGGGGCGCGTCTTGCCTGGGCCTCTCTCCTGGAGGCGCTCAGTCAGACTGAGTAGTGACATGTGGCCTGACGCTCCTCGGGGCGCGTGTTGCTTGGACCTCTCACCTGGAGGCGCTCAGTCAGACCAAGTGGTGACATATGGCAAGACACTCCTCGGGGTGCGTCTTGCTTGGGCCTCTCTCATGGAGGCCCTCTGTCAGACCCAGTGTTGACATGTGTCAAGACGCTCCTCGGGGCGCGTCTTGCTTTGGCCTCTCTCCTGGAGGCGCTCAGTCAGACCGAGTGCTGACATGTTGCAACACGCTCCTCCGGGCGTGTCTTGCTTGGGCCTCTCTCCTGGAGGCGCTCAGTCAGACCCAGTTTTCACATGTGGCAAGACGCATCTCGGGGCGCGTCTTGCTTGGGCCTCTCTCCTGGAGGCGCTCAGTCAGACACAGTCTTGACATGTGGCATGACACTCCTCGGGGCGCGTCTTGCTTGGGCCTCTCTCGTGGAGGCCCTCTGTCAGACCCAGTGTTGACATGTGTCAAGACGCTCCTCGGGGCGCGTCTTGCTTGGGCTTCTCTGCTGGAGGCCCTCAGTCAGACCCATTGTTGACATGTGGCAAGACGCTCCTCGGGGCGCGTCTTGCTTGGGCTTCTCTCCTGGAGGTGCTCAGACAGACCCAGTGTTGACATGTGACAAGACGCTCCTCGGGGAACGTCTTGCTTGGGCCTCTCTCCTGGAGGCGCTAATTCAGACCCAGTGGTGACATGTGGCAAGACGCTCCTCGGGGCGCGTATTGCTTGGGCCTCTCTCCTGAATGCCCTCTTTCAGACCGAGTGTTGACATGTGGCAAGACTCTCCTCGGGGCGCGTCTTGCTTGGGCTTCTCTCATGGAGGCCCTCAGTCCGACCCAGTGTTGACATGTGTCAAGACGCTCCTCGGGGAGTGTCTTGCTTGGGCTTCTCTCCTGGAGGCCCTCAGTCAGACCCATTGTTGACATGTGGCAAGATGCTCCTCGGGGCACGTCTTGCCTGGGCCTCTCTCCTGGAGACGCTCAGTCAGACCGAGTAGTGACATGTGGCAAGACGCACCTCGGGGCGCGTCTTGCTTGGACCTCCCTCCTGGAGGCGCTCAGTCAGACCGAGTTGTGACATTTTGCAAGACGCTCCTCGGGGCGCGTCTTGCTTGGACCTCTCTCCTGGAGGCGCTCAGTTAGACCGAGTAGTGACATGTGGCAAGACGCTCCTCGGGGCGCGTCTTGCTTGGGCCTCTCTCCTGGAGGCGCTCAGTCAGACCGAGTGCTGACATAAGGCAAGACGCTCCTCGGGGCGTGTCTTGCTGGGGCCTCTCTCCTGGAGGAGCTCAGTCAGACCCAGTGGTGACACGTGGCAAGACGCTCCTCGGGGCGCATCTTGCTTGGGCCTCTCTCCTGGAGGCGCTAAGTCAGACCCAGTGGTGACACGTGGCAAGACGCTCCTCGGGGCGCGTCTTGCTTGGGCCTCTCTCCTGGAGGCGCTCAGTCAGACACAGTGTTGACATGTGGCAAGACACTCCTCGGGGCGCGTCTTGCTTGGGCTTCTCTCATGGAGGCCCTCAGTAAGACCCATTGTTGACATGTGGAAAGAAGCTCCTCGGGGCGCGTCTTGCTTGGGCCTCTCTCCTGGAGGCGCTCAATTAGACCCAGTGTTGACATGTGGCAAGACGCTCCTCGGGGCGCTTCTTGCTTGGGCCTCTCTCCTGGAGGCGCTCAGTCAGACCGAGTGCTGACATGTGGCAAGACGCTCCTCGGGGCGCGTCTTGCTGTGGCCTCTCTCCTGGAGGCGCTCAGTCAGACCCAGTGTTGACATGTGTCAAGACGCTCCTCGGGCGTTTCTTGCTTGCGCCTCTCTCCTGGAGGAGCTCAGTCAGACCCAGAGGTGACATGTGGCAAGACGCTCCTCGGGCCTCTCTCCTGGAGGCGCTCAGTCACACCCAGTGTTGACATGTGGCAAGACGCTCCTCGGGGCGCGTCTTGCTTGGGCCTCTCTCCTGGAGGTGCTCAGTCAGACCCAGTGTTGACATGTGGCAAGACGCTCCTCGGGGCGCGTCTTGCTTGGGCTTCTCTCCTGGAGGCCCTCAGTAAGACCCATTGTTGACATGTGGCAAGACACTCCTCGGGGCGCATCTTGCTTGGGCCTCTCTCCTGGAGGCGCTCAGTCAGACCGAGAGTTGACATGTGGCAAGACGCTCCTCGGGGCGCGTCTTGCTTGGGCTTCTCTCCTGGAGGCCTTCAGTCAGACCCATTGTTGACATGTGGCAAGACTCTCCTCGGGGCACGTCTTGCTTGGGCCTCTCTCCTGGAGGCGCTCAGTCAGACCGAGTGCTGACATGTGGCAAGAAGCTCCTCAGGGCGCGTCTTGCTTGGGCTTCTCTCCCGGAGGCCCTCAGTAAGAACCATTGTTGACATGTGGCAAGACGCTCCTCGGGGCGCGTCTTGCTTGGGCCTCTCTCCTGGAGGCCCTCAGTCAGACCCATTGTTGACATGTGGCAAGACGCTCCTCGGGGCACGTCTTGCTTGGGCCTCTCTCCTGGAGGCGCTCAGTCAGACCGAGTAGTGACATGTGGCAAGACGCTCCTCGGGGCGCGTCTTGCTTGGGCCTCTCTCCAGAAGGCCCTCAATCAGACCCAGTGTTGACACGTGGCAAGACGCTCCTCGGGGCGCGTCTTACTTGGGCCTCTCTCCTGGAGGCGCTCAGTCAGACTGAGTAGTGACATGTGGCCTGACGCTCCTCGGGGCGCGTGTTGCTTGGGCCTCTCTCCTGGAGGCGCTCAGTCAGACCAAGTGGTGACATGTGGCAAGACACTCCTCGGGGCGCGTCTTGCTTGGGCCTCTCTCCTGGAGGCCCTCTGTCAGACCCAGTGATCACATGTCTCAAGACGCTCCTCGGGGCGCGTCTTGCTTGGGCTACTCTCCTGGAGGCCCTCAGTCATACCCATTGTTGACATGTGGCAAGACGCTCCTCGGGGCGCGTCTTGCTTTGGCCTCTCTCCTGGAGGCGCTCAGTCAGACCGAGTGCTGAGATGTGGAAAGACGCTCCTCGGGGCGCGTCTTGCTTGGGCTTCTCTCCTGGAGGCGCTCAGAAAGACCCAGTGTTGACATGTGACAAGACGCTCCTCGGGGTGCGTCTTGCTTGGGCCTCTCTCCTGGAGGCGCTCAGTCAGACACAGTGGTGACATGTGGCAAGACACTCCTCGGGGCGCGTCTTGCTTGGGCCTCTCTCCTGGAGGCCCTCTGTCAGACCCAGTGTTGGCATGTGGCAAGACGCTCCTCAGGGCGCGTCTTGGTTGGGCCTCTCTCCTGGAGAAGCTCAGTCAGACCCAGTGGTGACATGTGGCAAGACGCTCCTCGGGGCGCGTATTGCTTGGGCCTCTCTCCTGGATGCCCTCTGTCAGACCGAGTGTTGACATGTGGCAAGACTCTGCTCAGGGCGCGTCTTGCTTGGGCGTCTCTCGTGGAGGCCGTCAGTCAGACCCAGTGTTGACATGTGTCAAGACGCTCCTCGGGGCGTGTCTTGGTTGGGCCTCTCTCCTGGAGGCGCTCAGTCAGACCCAGTGTTGACATGTGGCAAGACGCTCCTCGGGGCGCGTCTTGCTTGGGCTTCTCTCCTGGAGGTCCTCAGTCAGACCCATTGTTGACATGTGGCAAGACGCTCCTCGGGGCACGTCTTGCTTGGGCCTCTCTCCTGGAGGCGCTCAAACAGACCGAGTAGTGACATGTGGCAAGACGCTCCTCGGGGCGCGTCTTGCTGGGGCTTCTCTCATGGAGGCACTCAGTCAGACCCAGTGTTGACATGTGGCAAGACGCTCCTCGGGGCGCGTCTTGCTTGGACCTCTCTCCCTGAGGCGCTCAGTCAGACAGAGTAGTGACATGTGGCAAGACGCTCCTCGGGGCGCGTCTTGCTTGGACCTCTCTCCCTGAGGCGCTCAGTCAGACCCAGTGTTGACATTTGGCAAGATACTCCTCGGGACGCGTCTTGCTTGGGCCTCTCTCATGGAGGCCCTCTGTCAGACCCAGTGTTGACATGTGTCAAGACGCTCCTCGGGGGGCGTCTTGCTTTGGCCTCTCTCCTGGAGGCGCTCGGTCAGACCGAGTGCTGACATGTGGCAAGAAGCTCCTCGGGGCGCGTCTTGCTTGGGCTTCTCTCCCGGAGGCCCTCAGTAAGAACCATTGTTGACATGTGGCAAGACGCTCCTCGGGGCGCGTCTTGCTTGGGTCTCTCTCCAGAAGGCCCTCAATAAGACCCAGTGTTGACACGTGGCAAGACGCTCCTCGGGGCGCGTCTTGCTTGGGCCTCTCTCCTGGAGGCGCTCAGTCAGACTGAGTAGTGACATGTGGCCTGAGGCTCCTCGGGGCGCGTGTTGCTTGGGCCTCTCTCCTGGAGGCGCTCAGTCAGACCAAGTGGTTACATGTGGCAAGACACTCTTTGGGGCGCGTCTTGCTTGGGCCTCTCTCATGGAGGCCCTCTGTCAGACCCAGTGTTGACATGTGTCAAGACGCTCCTCGGGGCGCGTCTTGCTTTGGCCTCTCTCCTGGAGGCGCTCAGTCAGACCGAGTGCTGACATGTGGCAAGAAGCTCCTCGGGGCGCGTCTTGCTTGGGCTTCTCTCCTGGAGGCCCTCAGTAAGACCCATTGTTGACATGTGGCAAGACGCTCCTCGGGGCGCGTCTTGCTTGGGCCTCTCTTCTGGAGGCGCTCAGTCAGACTGAGTAGTGACATGTGGCCTGACGCTCCTCGGGGCGCGTGTTGCTTGGGCCTCTCTCCTGGAGGCGCTCAGTCAGACCAAGTGGTGACATGTGGCAAGACACTCCTCGGGGCGCGTCTTGCTTGGGCCTCTCTCCTGGAGGCCCTCTTTCAGACCCAGTGTTGACATGTGTCAAGATGCTCCTCTGGGCGCGTCTTGCTTGGGCTTCTCTCCTGGAGGCCCTCAGTCAGACCCAGTCGTTGACATGTGGCAAGACGCTCCTCCGGGCGCATCTTGCTTGGGCCTCTCTCCTGGAGGCCCTGAGTCAGACCCATTGTTGACATGTGGCAAGACGCTCCTCGGGGCGCGTCTTGCTTGGGCCTCTCTCCTGGAGGCGCTCAGTCAGACCGAGTGCTGACATAAGGCAAGACGCTCCTCGGGGCGCGTCTTGCTTGGGCCTCTCTCCTGGAGGCGCTCAGTCAGACTGAGTAGTGACATGTGGCCTGACGCTCCTCGGGGCACGTCTTGCTTGGGCCTCTCTCCTGGAGGCGCTCAGTCAGACCCAGTGCTGACATGTGGCAAGACGCTCCTCGGGGCGCGTCTTGCTTGGGCCTCTCTCCTGGAGGCGCTCAGTCAGACTGAGTAGTGACATGTGGCCTGACGCTCCTCGGGGCACGTCTTGCTTGGGCCTCTCCCCTGGAGGCCCTCAGTCAGACCCATTGTTGACATGTTGCAAGACGCTCCTCGGGGCGCTTCTTGCTTGGGCTTCTCTCCTGGAGGCGCTCAGACAGACCCAGTGTTGACATGTGACAAGACGCTCGGGGCGCGTCTTGCTTGGGCCTCTCTCCTGTAGGCGCTCAGTCAGAACCAGAGGTGACATGTGGCAAGACGCTCCTCGGGGCGCGTCTTGCTTGGGCCTCTCTCCTGGAGGCCCTCTGTCAGACCCAGTGTTGACATGTGGCAAGAAGCTCCTCCGGGCGCATCTTGCTTGGGCCTCTCTCCTGGAGGCGCTCAGTCAGACCCAGTGTTGACATGTGGCAAGACGCTCCTCGGGGCGCGTCTTGCTTGGGCTTCTCTCCTGGAGACCCTCAGTCAGACCCATTGTTGACATGTGGAAAGATGCTCCCCGGGGCACGTCTTGCTTGGGCCTCTCTCCTGGAGGCGCTCAAACAGACCGTGTAGTGACATGTGGCAAGACGCTCCTCGGGGCGCGTCCTGCTGGGGCTTCTCTCATGGAGGCACTCAGTCAGACCCATTGTTGGCATGTGGCAAGACGCTCCTCGGGGCGCGTCTTGCTTGGGCCTCTCTCCTGGAGGCGCTCAGTCAGACCGAGTAGTGACATGTGGCAAGACGCTCCTCGGGGTGCGTCTTGCTTGGACCTCTCTCCTGGAGGCGCTCAGTTAGACCGAGTAGTGACATGTGGCAAGACGCTCCTCGGGGCGCGTCTTGCTTGGGCCTCTCTCCTGGAGGCGCTAAGTCAGACCCAGTGTTGACACGTGGCAAGACGCTCCTCGGGGCGCGTCTTGCTTGGGCCTCTCTCCTGGAGGCGCTCAGTCAGACACAGTGTTGACATGTGGCAAGACACTCCTCGGGGCGCATCTTGCTTGGGCTTCTCTTATGGAGGCCCTCAGTAAGACCCATTGTTGACATGTGGAAAGAAGCTCCTCGGGGCGCGTCTTGCTTTGGCTTCTCTCCTGGAGGCCCTCAGTCAGACCCATTTTTGACATGTGGCAAGACGCTCCTCGGGGCGCGTCTTTCTGGGGCTTATCTCATGGAGGCACTCAGTCAGACCCAGTGTTGACATGTGGCAAGACGCTCCTCGGGGCGCGTCTTGCTTGGGCTTCTCTTCTGGAGGCGCTCAGAAAGACCCAGTGTTGACATGTGACAAGACCCTCCTCGGGGCGCGTCTTGCTTGGGCCTCTCTCCTGGAGGTGCTCAGTCAGAACCAGAGGTGACATGTGGCAAGACGCTCCTCGGGGCGCGTCTTGCTGGGGCCTCTCTCCTGGAGGCGCTCAGTCAGACCCAGTGCTGACATGTGGCAAGACGCTCCTCGGGGCGCGTCTTGCTTGGGCCTCTCTCCTGGAGGCGCTCAGTCAGACCGAGTGCTGACATAAGGCAAGACGCTCCTCGGGGCGCGTCTTGCTGGGGCCTCTCTCCTGGAGGCGCTCAGTCAGACCCAGTGCTGACATGTGGCAAGACGCTCCTCGGGGCGCGTCTTGCTTGGGCCTCTCTCCTGGAGGCGCTCAGTCAGACTGAGTAGTGACATGTGGCCTGACGCTCCTCGGGGCACGTCTTGCTTGGGCCTCTCTCCTGGAGGCGCTCAGTCAGACCCAGTGGTGACATGTGGCATGACACTCCTCGGGGCGCGTCTTGCTTGGGCCTCTATCCTGGAGGAGCTCTGTCAGACCCAGTGTTGACATGTGTCAAGACGCCCCTCGGGGCGCGTCTTGCTTGGGCTTCTCTCCTGGAGGCCCTCAGTCAGACCCATTGTTGACATGTGGCAAGACGCTCCTCGGGGCGCGTCTTGCTTGGGCTTCTCTCCTGGAGGCGCTCAGACAGACCCAGTGTTGACATGTGACAAGACGCTCCTCGGGGCGCGTCTTGCTTGGGCCTCTCTCCTGGAGGCGCTCAGTCAGAACCAGAGGTGACATGTGGCAAGACGCTCCTCGGGGCACGTCTTGCTTGGGCCTTTCTCCTGGAGGCCCTCTGTCAGACCCAGTGTTGACATGTGGAAAGACGCTCCTCCGGGCGCATCTTGCTTGGGCCTCTCTCCTGGAGGCCCTCAGTCAGACCCATTGTTGACATGTGGCAAGACGCTCCTCGGGGCACGTCTTGCTTGGGCCTCTCTCCTGGAGGCGCTCAGTCAGACCCAGTGTTTACATGTGGCAAGACGCTCCTCGGCGCGCGTCTTGCTTGGGCCTCTCTCCTGGAGGCGCTCAGTCAGACCCAGTGGTGACACGTGGAAAGACGCTCCTCAGGGTGCTTCTTGCTTGGGCCTCTCTCCTGGAGGCGCTCAGTCAGACCCAGTGTTGACACGTGGCAAGACGCTCCTCGGGGCGCGTCTTGCTTGGGCCTCTCTCCTGGAGGCGCTCAGTCAGACCCAGTGTTGGCATATGGCAAGACACTCCTCGGGGCGCGTCCTGGTTGGGCCTCTCTCCTGGAGGCGCTCATTCAGACCCAGTGGTGACATGTGGCAAGACGCTCCTCGGGGCGCGTATTGCTTGGGCCTCTCTCCTGAATGCCCTCTGTCAGACCGAGTGTTGACATGTGGCAAGACTCTCCTCGGGGCGTGTCTTGCTTGGGCCTCTCTCCTGGAGGCGCTCAGTCAGACTGAGTAGTGACATGTGGCAAGACGCTCCTCGGGGTGCGTCTTGCTTGGACCTCTCTCCTGGAGGCGCTCAGTTAGACCGAGTAGTGACATGTGGCAAGACGCTCCTCGGTGCGCGTCTTGCTTGGGCCTCTCTCCTGGAGGCGCTAAGTCAGACCCAGTGTTGACACGTGGCAAGACGCTCCTCGGGGCGCGTCTTGCTTGGGCCTCTCTCCTGGAGGCGCTCAGTCAGACACAGTGTTGACATGTGGCAAGACACTCCTCGGGGCGCATCTTGCTTGGGCTTCTCTTATGGAGGCCCTCAGTAAGACCCATTGTTGACATGTGGAAAGAAGCTCCTCGGGGCGCGTCTTGCTTTGGCTTCTCTCCTGGAGGCCCTCAGTCAGACCCATTTTTGACATGTGGCAAGACGCTCCTCGGGGCGCGTCTTTCTGGGGCTTCTCTCATGGAGGCACTCAGTCAGACCCAGTGTTGACATGTGGCAAGACGCTGCTCGGGGCACATGTTGCTTGGACCTCTCTCCTGGAGGTGCTCAGTCAGACCGAGTAGTGACATGTGGCAAGACGCTCCTCGGGGCGCGTCTTGCTTGGGCCTCTCTCCTGGAGGCGCTCAATTAGACCCAGTGTTGACATGTGGCAAGACGCTCCTCGGGGCGCGTCTTGCTTGGGCTACACTCCTGGAGAACCTCAGTCAGACCCATTGTTGACATGTGGCAAGACGCTCCTCGGGGCGCTTCTTGCTTGGGCCTCTCTCCTGGAGGCGCTCAGTCAGACCGAGTGCTGACATGTGGCAAGACGCTCCTCGGGGCGCGTCTTGCTGGGGCCTCTCTCCTGGAGGCACTCAGTCAGACCCAGTGTTGACATGTGTCAAGACGCTCCTCGGGCGTTTCTTGCTTGCGCCTCTCTCCTGGAGGAGCTCAGTCAGACCCAGAGGTGACATGTGGCAAGACGCTCCTCGGGCCTCTCTCCTGGAGGCGCTCAGTCAGACCCAGTGTTGACATGTGGCAAGACGCTCCTCGGGGCGCATCTTGCTTGGGCCTCTCTCCTGGAGGTGCTCAGTCAGACCCAGTGTTGACATGTGGCAAGACGCTCCTCGGGGCGCGTCTTGCTGGGGCTTCTCTCCTGGAGGCGCTCAGTCAGACCCAGTGTTGACATGTGTCAAGACGCTCCTCGGGCGTTTCTTGCTTGCGCCTCTCTCCTGGAGGAGCTCAGTCAGACCCAGAGGTGACATGTGGCAAGACGCTCCTCGGGCCTCTCTCCTGGAGGCGCTCAGTCAGACCCAGTGTTGACATGTGGCAAGACGCTCCTCGGGGCGCATCTTGCTTGGGCCTCTCTCCTGGAGGTGCTCAGTCAGACCCAGTGTTGACATGTGGCAAGACGCTCCTCGGGGCGCGTCTTGCTTGGGCCTCTCTCCTGGAGGCGCTCAGTCAGAACCAGAGGTGACATGTGGCAAGACGCTCCTCGGGGCGCGTCTTGCTTGGGCCTCTCTCCTGGAGGCCCTTTGTCAGACCCAGTGTTGACATGTGGCAAGAATCTCCTCCGGGCGCATCTTGCTTGGGCCTCTCTCCTGGAGGCGCTCAGTCAGACCCAGTGTTGACATGTGGCAAGACGCTCCTCGGGACGCGTCTTGCTTGGGCTTCTCTCCTGGAGGCCCTCAGTCAGACCCATTGTTGACATGTGGCAAGACGCTCCTCGGGGCACGTCTTGCTTGGGGCTCTCTCCTGGAGGCGCTCAAACAGACCGAGTAGTGACATGTGGCAAGACGCTCCTCGAGGCGCGTCTTGCTGGGGCTTCTCTCATGGAGAAACTCAGTCAGACCCAGTGTTGACATGTGGCAAGACGCTCCTCGGGGCGCGTCTTGCTTGGGCCTCTCTGCTGGAGGCGCTCAGTCAGACTGAGTAGTGACATGTGGCCTGACGCTCCTCGGGGCGCGTGTTGCTTGGGCCTCTCTCCTGGAGGCGCTTAGTCAGACCAAGTGGTGACATGTGGCAAGACACTCCTCGGGGCGCGTCATGCCTGGGCCTCTCTCATGGAGGCCCTCTGTCAGACCCATTGTTGACATGTGGCAAGACGCTCCTCGGGGCGCGTCTTGCTTGGGCCTCTCTCCTGGAGGCACTCAGTCAGACCGAGTGCTGACATGTGGCAAGACGCTCCTCGGGGCGCGTCTTGCTTGGGCTTCTCTCCTGGAGGCGCTCAGAAAGACCCAGTGTTTACATGTGACAAGACCCTCCTCGGGGCGCGTCTTGTTTGGGCCTCTCTCCTGGACGTGCTCAGTCAGAACCAGAGGTGACATGTGGCAAGACGCTCCTCAGGGCGCGTCTTGCTGGGGCCTCTCTCCTGGAGGCGCTCAGTCAGACCCAGTGCTGACATGTGGCAAGACGCTCCTCGGGGCGCGTCTTGCTTGGGCCTCTCTCCTGGAGGCGCTCAGTCAGACCGAGTGCTGACATAAGGCAAGACGCTCCTCGGGGCGCGTCTTGCTGGGGCCTCTCTCCTGGAGGCGCTCAGTCAGACCCAGTGCTGACATGTGGCAAGACGCTCCTCGGGGCGCGTCTTGCTTGGGCCTCTCTCCTGGAGGCGCTCAGTCAGACTGAGTAGTGACATGTGGCCTGACGCTCCTCGGGGCACGTCTTGCTTGGGCCTCTCTCCTGGAGGCGCTCAGTCAGACCCAGTGGTGACATGTGGCATGACACTCCTCGGGGCGCGTCTTGCTTGGGCCTCTATCCTGGAGGAGCTCTGTCAGACCCAGTGTTGACATGTGTCAAGACGCCCCTCGGGGCGCGTCTTGCTTGGGCTTCTCTCCTGGAGGCCCTCAGTCAGACCCATTGTTGACATGTGGCAAGACGCTCCTCGGGGCGCGTCTTGCTTGGGCCTTTCTCCTGGAGGCCCTCTGTCAGACCCAGTGTTGACATGTGCAAAGACGCTCCTCCGGGCGCATCTTGCTTGGGCCTCTCTCCTGGAGGCCCTCAGTCAGACCCATTGTTGACATGTGGCAAGACGCTCCTCGGGGCACGTCTTGCTTGGGCCTCTCTCCTGGAGGCGCTCAGTCAGACCCAGTGTTGACATGTGGCAAGACGCTCCTCGGTGCGCGTCTTGCTTGGGCCTCTCTCCTGGAGGCGCTCAGTCAGACCCAGTGTTGACATGTGGCAAGACGCTCCTCGGTGAGCGTCTTGCTTGGGCCTCTCTCCTGGAGGCGCTGAGTCAGACCCAGTGGTGACACGTGGAAAGACGCTCCTCAGGGTACGTCTTGCTTGGGCCTCTCTCCTGGAGGCGCTCAGTCAGACCCAGTGTTGACACGTGGCAAGACGCTCCTCGGGGCGCGTCTTGCTTGGGCCTCTCTCCTGGAGGCGCTCAGTCAGACCCAGTGTTGGCATGTGGCAAGACACTCCTCGGGGCGCGTCTTGGTTGGGCCTCTCTCCTGGAGGCGCTCATTCAGACCCAGTGGTGACATGTGGCAAGACGCTCCTCGGGGCGCGTATTGCTTGGGCCTCTCTCCTGAATGCCCTCTGTCAGACCGAGTGTTGACATGTGGCAAGACTCTCCTCGGGGCGTGTCTTGCTTGGGCCTCTCTCCTGGAGGCGCTCAGTCAGACCGAGTAGTGACATGTGGCAAGACGCTCCTCGGGGTGCGTCTTGCTTGGACCTCTCTCCTGGAGGCGCTCAGTTAGACCGAGTAGTGACATGTGGCAAGACGCTCCTCGGGGCGCGTCTTGCTTGGGCCTCTCTCCTGGAGGCGCTAAGTCAGACCCAGTGTTGACACGTGGCAAGACGCTCCTCGGGGCGCGTCTTGCTTGGGCCTCTCTCCTGGAGGCGCTCAGTCAGACACAGTGTTGACATGTGGCAAGACACTCCTCGGGGCGCATCTTGCTTGGGCTTCTCTTATGGAGGCCCTCAGTAAGACCCATTGTTGACATGTGGAAAGAAGCTCCTCGGGGCGCGTCTTGCTTTGGCTTCTCTCCTGGAGGCCCTCAGTCAGACCCATTTTTGACATGTGGCAAGACGCTCCTCGGGGCGCGTCTTTCTGGGGCTTCTCTCATGGAGGCACTCAGTCAGACCCAGTGTTGACATGTGGCAAGACGCTCCTCGGGGCGCGTCTTGCGTGGGCTTCTCTCCTGGAGGCGCTCAGAAAGACCCAGTGTTGACATGTGACAAGACACTCCTCGGGGCGCGTCTTGCTTGGGCCTCTCTCCTGGAGGTGCTCAGTCAGAACCAGAGGTGACATGTGGCAAGACGCTCCTCGGGGCGCGTCTTGCTGGGGCCTCTCTCCTGGAGGCGCTCAGTCAGACCCAGTGCTGACATGTGGCAAGACGCTCCTCGGGGCGCGTCTTGCTTGGGCCTCTCTCCTGGAGGCGCTCAGTCAGACCGAGTGCTGACATAAGGCAAGACGCTCCTCGGGGCGCGTCTTGCTGGGGCCTCTCTCCTGGAGGCGCTCAGTCAGACCCAGTGCTGACATGTGGCAAGACGCTCCTCGGGGCGCGTCTTGCTTGGGCCTCTCTCCTGGAGGCGCTCAGTCAGACTGAGTAGTGACATGTGGCCTGACGCTCCTCGGGGCACGTCTTGCTTGGGCCTCTCTCCTGGAGGCGCTCAGTCAGACCCAGTGGTGACATGTGGCATGACACTCCTCGGGGCGCGTCTTGCTTGGGCCTCTATCCTGGAGGAGCTCTGTCAGACCCAGTGTTGACATGTGTCAAGACGCCCCTCGGGGCGCGTCTTGCTTGGGCTTCTCTCCTGGAGGCCCTCAGTCAGACCCATTGTTGACATGTGGCAAGACGCTCCTCGGGGCGCGTCTTGCTTGGGCTTCTCTCCTGGAGGCGCTCAGACAGACCCAGTGTTGACATGTGACAAGACGCTCCTCGGGGCGCGTCTTGCTTGGGCCTCTCTCCTGGAGGCGCTCAGTCAGAACCAGAGGTGACATGTGGCAAGACGCTCCTCGGGGCACGTCTTGCTTGGGCCTTTCTCCTGGAGGCCCTCTGTCAGACCCAGTGTTGACATGTGGCAAGACGCTCCTCCGGGCGCATCTTGCTTGGGCCTCTCTCCTGGAGGCCCTCAGTCAGACCCATTGTTGACATGTGGCAAGACGCTCCTCGGGGCACGTCTTGCTTGGGCCTCTCTCCTGGAGGCGCTCAGTCAGACCCAGTGTTTACATGTGGCAAGACGCTCCTCGGCGCGCGTCTTGCTTGGGCCTCTCTCCTGGAGGCGCTCAGTCAGACCCAGTGGTGACACGTGGAAAGACGCTCCTCAGGGTGCGTCTTGCTTTTGCCTCTCTCCTGGAGGCGCTCAGTCAGACCCAGTGTTGACACGTGGCAAGACGCTCCTCGGGGCGCGTCTTGCTTGGGCCTCTCTCCTGGAGGCGCTCAGTCAGACCCAGTGTTGGCATATGGCAAGACACTCCTCGGGGCGCGTCTTGGTTGGGCCTCTCTCCTGGAGGCGCTCATTCAGACCCAGTGGTGACATGTGGCAAGACGCTCCTCGGGGCGCGTATTGCTTGGGCCTCTCTCCTGAATGCCCTCTGTCAGACCGAGTGTTGACATGTGGCAAGACTCTCCTCGGGGCGTGTCTTGCTTGGGCCTCTCTCCTGGAGGCGCTCAGTCAGACCGAGTAGTGACATGTGGCAAGACGCTCCTCGGGGTGCGTCTTGCTTGGACCTCTCTCCTGGAGGCGCTCAGTTAGACCGAGTAGTGACATGTGGCAAGACGCTCCTCGGGGCGCGTCTTGCTTGGGCCTCTCTCCTGGAGGCGCTAAGTCAGACCCAGTGTTGACACGTGGCAAGACGCTCCTCGGGGCGCGTCTTGCTTGGGCCTCTCTCCTGGAGGCGCTCAGTCAGACACAGTGTTGACATGTGGCAAGACACTCCTCGGGGCGCATCTTGCTTGGGCTTCTCTTATGGAGGCCCTCAGTAAGACCCATTGTTGACATGTGGAAAGAAGCTCCTCGGGGCGCGTCTTGCTTTGGCTTCTCTCCTGGAGGCCCTCAGTCAGACCCATTTTTGACATGTGGCAAGACGCTCCTCGGGGCGCGTCTTTCTGGGGCTTCTCTCATGGAGGCACTCAGTCAGACCCAGTGTTGACATGTGGCAAGACGCTCCTCGGGGCGCGTGTTGCTTGGACCTCTCTCCTGGAGGTGCTCAGTCAGACCGAGTAGTGACATGTGGCAAGACGCTCCTCGGGGCGCGTCTTGCTTGGGCCTCTCTCCTGGAGGCGCTCAATTAGACCCAGTGTTGACATGTGGCAAGACGCTCCTCGGGGCGCGTCTTGCTTGGGCTACTCTCCTGGAGGCCCTCAGTCAGACCCATTGTTGACATGTGGCAAGACGCTCCTCGGGGCGCTTCTTGCTTGGGCCTCTCTCCTGGAGGCGCTCAGTCAGACCGAGTGCTGACATGTGGCAAGACGCTCCTCGGGGCGCGTCTTGCTGGGGCCTCTCTCCTGGAGGCGCTCAGTCAGACCCAGTGTTGACATGTGTCAAGACGCTCCTCGGGCGTTTCTTGCTTGCGCCTCTATCCTGGAGGAGCTCAGTCAGACCCAGAGGTGACATGTGGCAAGACGCTCCTCGGGCCTCTCTCCTGGAGGCGCTCAGTCAGACCCAGTGTTGACATGTGGCAAGACGCTCCTCGGGGCGCATCTTGCTTGGGCCTCTCTCCTGGAGGTGCTCAGTCAGACCCAGTGTTGACATGTGGCAAGACGCTCCTCGGGGCGCGTCTTGCTGGGGCTTCTCTCCTGGAGGCGCTCAGTCAGACCCAGTGTTGACATGTGTCAAGACGCTCCTCGGGCGTTTCTTGCTTGCGCCTCTCTCCTGGAGGAGCTCAGTCAGACCCAGAAGTGACATGTGGCAAGACGCTCCTCGGGCCTCTCTCCTGGAGGCGCTCAGTCAGACCCAGTGTTGACATGTGGCAAGACGCTCCTCGGGGCGCATCTTGCTTGGGCCTCTCTCCTGGAGGTGCTCAGTCAGACCCAGTGTTGACATGTGGCAAGACGCTCCTCGGGGCGCGTCTTGCTTGGGCCTCTCTCCTGGAGGCGCTCAGTCAGAACCAGAGGTGACATGTGGCAAGACGCTCCTCGAGGCGCGTCTTGCTTGGGCCTCTCTCCTGGAGGCCCTTTGTCAGACCCAGTGTTGACATGTGGCAAGAATCTCCTCCGGGCGCATCTTGCTTGGGCCTCTCTCCTGGAGGCGCTCAGTCAGACCCAGTGTTGACATGTGGCAAGACGCTCCTCGGGACGCGTCTTGCTTGGGCTTCTCTCCTGGAGGCCCTCAGTCAGACCCATTGTTGACATGTGGCAAGACGCTCCTCGGGGCACGTCTTGCTTGGGGCTCTCTCCTGGAGGCGCTCAAACAGACCGAGTAGTGACATGTGGCAAGACGCTCCTCGAGGCGCGTCTTGCTGGGGCTTCTCTCATGGAGAAACTCAGTCAGACCCAGTGTTGACATGTGGCAAGACGCTCCTCGGGGCGCGTCTTGCTTGGGCCTCTCTGCTGGAGGCGCTCAGTCAGACTGAGTAGTGACATGTGGCCTGACGCTCCTCGGGGCGCGTGTTGCTTGGGCCTCTCTCCTGGAGGCGCTTAGTCAGACCAAGTGGTGACATGTGGCAAGACACTCCTCGGGGCGCGTCATGCCTGGGCCTCTCTCATGGAGGCCCTCTGTCAGACCCAGTGCTGACATGTGTCAAGACGCTCCTCGGGGCGCGTCTTGCTTTGGCCTCTCTCCTGGAGGCGCTCAGTCAGACCAAGTGCTGACATGTGGCAAGAAGCTCCTCGGGGCGCGTCTTGCTTGGGCTTCTCTCCTGGAGGCCCTCAGTAAGACCCATTGTTGACATGTGGCAAGATACTCCTCGGGGCGCGTCTTGCTTGGGCCTCTCTCCTGGAGGCCCTCTGTCAGACCCAGTGTTGACATGTGGCAAGACGCTCCTCCGGGCGCATCTTGCTTGGGCCTCTCTCCTGGAGGCCCTCAGTCAGACCCATTGTTGACATGTGGCAAGACGCTGCTCGGGGCGCGTCTTGCTTGGGCCTCTCTCCTGGAGGCCCTCAGTCAGACCAAGTGGTGACATGTGGCAAGACACTCCTCGGGGCGCGTCTTGCTTCGGCCTCTCTCCTGGAGGCCCTCTGTCAGACCCATTGTTGACATGTGGCAAGACGCTCCTCGGGGCGCGTCTTGCTTGGGCCTCTCTCCTGGAGGCACTCAGTCAGACCGAGTGCTGACATGTGGCAAGACGCTCCTCGGGGCGCGTCTTGCTTGGGCTTCTCTCCTGGAGGCGCTCAGAAAGACCCAGTGTTGACATGTGACAAGACCCTCCTCCGGGCGCGTCTTGCTTGGGCCTCTCTCCTGGAGGTGCTCAGTCAGAACCAGAGGTGACATGTGGCAAGACGCTCCTCGGGGCGCGTCTTGCTTGGGCCTCTCTCCTGGAGGCCCTCTGTCAGACCCAGTGTTGACATGTGGCAAGACGCTCCTCCGGGCGCATCTTGCTTGGGCCTCTCTCCTGGAGGCCCTCAGTCAGACCCATTGTTGACATGTGGCAAGACGCTGCTCGGGGCGCATCTTGCTTGGGCCTCTCTCCTGGAGGCGCTCAGTCAGACCGAGTGCTGACATAAGGCAAGACGCTCCCCGGGGCGCGTCTTGCTGGGGCCTCTCTCCTGGAGGCGCTCAGTCAGACCCAGTGCTGACATGTGGCAAGACGCTCCTCGGGGCGCGTCTTGCTTGGGCCTCTCTCCTGGAGGCGCTCAGTCAGGCTGAGTAGTGACATGTGGCCTGACGCTCCTCGGGGCACGTCTTGCTTGGGCCTCTCTCCTGGAGGCGCTCAGTCAGACCCAGTGGTGACATGTGGCATGACACTCCTCGGGGCACGTCTTGCTTGGGCCTCTATCCTGGAGGCGCTCTGTCAGAACCAGTGTTGACATGTGTCAAGACGCCCCTCGGGGCGCGTCTTGCTTGGGCTTCTCTCCTGGAGGCCCTCAGTCAGACCCATTGTTGACATGTGGCAAGACGCTCCTCGGGGCGCGTCTTGCTTGGGCTTCTCTCCTGGAGGCGCTCAGACAGACCCAGTGTTGACATGTGACAAGACGCTCCTCGGGGCGCGTCTTGCTTGGGCCTCTCTCCTGGAGGCGCTCAGTCAGAACCAGAGGTGACATGTGGCAAGACGCTCCTCGGGGCACGTCTTGCTTGGGCCTTTCTCCTGGAGGCCCTCTGTCAGACCCAGTGTTGACATGTGGCAAGACGCTCCTCCTGGCGCATCTTGCTTGGGCCTCTCTCCTGGAGGCCCTCAGTCAGACCCATTGTTGACATGTGGCAAGACGCTCCTCGGGGCACGTCTTGCTTGGGCCTCTCTCCTGGAGGCGCTCAGTCAGACCCAGTGTTGACATGTGGCAAGACGCTCCTCGGTGCGCGTCTTGCTTGGGCCTCTCTCCTGGAGGCGCTCAGTCAGACCCAGTGTTGACATGTGGCAAGACGCTCCTCGGCGCGCGTCTTGCTTGGGCCTCTCTCCTGGAGGCGCTCAGTCAGACCCAGTGGTGACACGTGGAAAGACGCTCCTCAGGGTGCGTCTTGCTTGGGCCTCTCTCCTGGAGGCGCTCAGTCAGACCCAGTGTTGACACGTGGCAAGACGCTCCTCGGGGCGCGTCTTGCTTGGGCCTCTCTCCAGGAGGCGCTCAGTCAGACCCAGTGGTGGCATGTGGCAAGACACTCCTCGGGGCGCGTCTTGGTTGGGCCTCTCTCCTGGAGGCGCTCAGTCAGACCCAGTGGTGACACGTGGAAAGACGCTCCTCAGGGTGCGTCTTGCTTGGGCCTCTCTCCTGGAGGCGCTCAGTCAGACCCAGTGTTGACACGTGGCAAGACGCTCCTCGGGGCGCGTCTTGGTTGGGCCTCTCTCCTGGAGGCGCTCAGTCAGACCCAGTGTTGGCATGTGGCAAGACACTCCTCGGGGCGCGTCTTGGTTGGGCCTCTCTCCTGGAGGCGCTCATTCAGACCCAGTGTTGACATGTGGCAAGACGCTCCTCGGGGCGCGTCTTGCTTGGGCCTCTCTGCTGGAGGCGCTCAGTCAGACTGAGTAGTGACATGTGGCCTGACGCTCCTCGGGGCGCGTGTTGCTTGGGCCTCTCTCCTGGAGGCGCTTAGTCAGACCAAGTGGTGACATGTGGCAAGACACTCCTCGGGGCGCGTCATGCCTGGGCCTCTCTCATGGAGGCCCTCTGTAAGACCCAGTGCTAACATGTGTCAAGACGCTCCTCGGGGCGCGTCTTGCTTTGGCCTCTCTCCTGGAGGCGCTCAGTCAGACCGAGTGCTGACATGTGGCAAGAAGCTCCTCGGGGCGCGTCTTGCTTGGGCTTCTCTCCTGGAGGCCCTCATTAAGACCCATTGTTGACATGTGGCAAGACACTCCTCGGGGCGCGTCTTGCTTGGGCCTCTCTCCTGGAGGCCCTCTGTCAGACCCAGTGTTGACATGTGGCAAGACGCTCCTCCGGGCGCATCTTGCTTGGGCCTCTCTCCTGGAGGCCCTCAGTCAGACCCATTGTTGACATGTGGCAAGACGCTGCTCGGGGCGCGTCTTGCTTGGGCCTCTCTCCTGGAGGCGCTCAGTCAGACTAAGTAGTGACTTGTGGCCTGACGCTCCTCGGGGCACGTCTTGCTTGGGCCTCTCTCCTGGAGGCGCTCAGTCAGACCGAGTGCTGACATGTGGCAAGACGCTCCTCGGGGCGCGTCTTGCTGGGGCCTCTCTCCTGGAGGCGCTCAGTCAGTCCCAGTGTTGACATGTGTCAAGACGCTCCTCGGGCGTTTCTTGCTTGCGCCTCTCTCCTGGAGGAGCTCAGTCAAAACCCAGAGGTGACATGTGGCAAGACGCTCCTCGGGCCTCTCTCCTGGAGGCGCTCAGTCAGACCCAGTGTTGACATGTGGCAAGACGCTCCTCGGGGCGCATCTTGCTTGGGCCTCTCTCCTGGAGGTGCTCAGTCAGACCCAGTGTTGACATGTGGCAAGACGCTCCTCGGGGCGCGTCTTGCTGGGGCTTCTCTCCTGGAGGCGCTCAGTCAGACCCAGTGTTGACATGTGTCAAGACGCTCCTCGGGCGTTTCTTGCTTGCGCCTCTCTCCTGGAGGAGCTCAGTCAGACCCAGAGGTGACATGTGGCAAGACGCTCCTCGGGCCTCTCTCCTGGAGGCGCTCAGTCAGACCCAGTGTTGACATGTGGCAAGACGCTCCTCGGGGCGCATCTTGCTTGGGCCTCTCTCCTGGAGGTGCTCAGTCAGACCCAGTGTTGACATGTGGCAAGACGCTCCTCGGGGCGCGTCTTGCTTGGGCCTCTCTCCTGGAGGCGCTCAGTCAGAACCAGAGGTGACATGTGGCAAGACGCTCCTCGGGGCGCGTCTTGCTTGGGCCTATCTCCTGGAGGCCCTTTGTCAGACCCAGTGTTGACATGTGGCAAGAATCTCCTCCGGGCGCATCTTGCTTGGGCCTCTCTCCTGGAGGCGCTCAGTCAGACCCAGTGTTGACATGTGGCAAGACGCTCCTCGGGGCGCGTCTTGCTTGGGCTTCTCTCCTGGAGGCCCTCAGTCAGACCCATTGTTGACATGTGGCAAGACTCTCCTCGGGGCACGTCTTGCTTGGGGCTCTCTCCTGGAGGCGCTCAAACAGACCGAGTAGTGACATGTGGCAAGACGCTCCTCGAGGCGCGTCTTGCTGGGGCTTCTCTCATGGAGGCACTCAGTCAGACCCAGTGTTGACATGTGGCAAGACGCTCCTCGGGGCGCGTCTTGCTTGGGCTTCTCTCCCGGAGGCCCTCAGTAAGAACCATTGTTGACATGTGGCAAGACGCTCCTCGGGGCGCGTCTTGCTTGGGCCTCTCTGCTGGAGGCGCTCAGTCAGACTGAGTAGTGACATGTGGCCTGACGCTCCTCGGGGCGCGTGTTGCTTGGGCCTCTCTCCTGGAGGCGCTCAGTCAGACCAAGTGGTGACATGTGGCAAGACACTCCTCGGGGCGCGTCATGCCTGGGCCTCTCTCATGGAGGCCCTCTGTCAGACCCAGTGCTGACATGTGTCAAGACGCTCCTCGGGGCGCGTCTTGCTTTGGCCTCTCTCCTGGAGGCGCTCAGTCAGACCGAGTGCTGACATGTGGCAAGAAGCTCCTCGGGGCGCGTCTTGCTTGGGCTTCTCTCCTGGAGGCCCTCAGTAAGACCCATTGTTGACATGTACCAAGACACTCCTCGGGGCACGTCTTGCTTGGGCCTCTCTCCTGGAGGCGCTCAGTCAGACTGAGTAGTGACATCTGGCCAGACGCTCCTCGGTGCGCGTGTTGTTTGGGCGTCTCTCCTGGAGGCCCTCAGTCAGACCCATTGTTGACATGTGGCAAGACGCTCCTCGGGGCGCGTCTTGCTTGGGCCTCTCTCCTGGAGGCGCTCAGTCAGAACCAGAGGTGACATGTGGCAAGACGCTCCTTGGGGCGCGTCTTGCTTGGGCCTCTCTCCTGGAGGCCCTCTGTCAGACCCAGTGTTGACATGTGGCAAGACGCTCCTCCGGGCGCATCTTGCTTGGGCCTCTCTCCTGGAGGCCCTCAGTCAGACCCATTGTTGACATGTGGCAAGACGCTGCTCGGGGCGCGTCTTGCTTGGGCCTCTCTCCTGGAGGCGCTCAGTCAGACTGAGTAGTGACATGTGGCCTGACGCTCCTCGGGGCACGTCTTGCTTGGGCCTCTCTCCTGGAGGCGCTCAGTCAGACCCAGTGGTGACATGTGGCATGACACTCCTCGGGGCGCGTCTTGCTTGGGCCTCTCTCGTGGAGGCCCTCTGTCAGACCCAGTGTTGACATGTGTCAAGACGCTCCTCGGGGCGCGTCTTGCTTGGGCTTCTCTCCTGGAGGCCCTCAGTCAGACCCATTGTTGACATGTGGCAAGACGCTCCTCGGGGCGCGTCTTGCTTGGGCTTCTCTCCTGGAGGCGCTCAGACAGACCCAGTGTTGACATGTGACAAGACGCTCCTCGGGGCGCGTCTTGCTTGGGCCTCTCTCCTGGAGGCGCTCAATCAGAACCAGAGGTTACATGTGGCAAGACGCTCCTCCGGGCGCATCTTGCTTGGGCCTCTCTCCTGGAGGCCCTCAGTCAGACCCATTGTTGACATGTGGCAAGACGCTCCTCGGGGCGCGTCTTGCTTGGGCCTCTCTCCTGGAGGCGCTTAGTCAGACCCAGTGTTGACATGTGGAAAGGCGCTCCTCGGGGCGCGTCTTGCTTGGGCCTCTCTCCTGGAGGCGCTCAGTCAGACCCAGTGTTGACATGTGGCAAGACGCTCCTCAGGGCGCGTCTTGCTTGGGCCTCTCTCCTGGAGGCGCTCAGTCAGACCCAGTGGTGACACGTGGAAAGACGCTCCTCAGGGTGCGTCTTGCTTGGGCCTCTCTCCTGGAGGCGCTCAGTCAGACCCAGTGTTGACACGTGGAAAGGCGCTCCTCGGGGCGCGTCTTGCTTGGGCCTCTCTCCTGGAGGCGCTCAGTCAGACCCAGTGTTGACATGTGGCAAGACGCTCCTCGGGGCGCGTCTTGCTTGGGCCTCTCTCCTGGAGGCGCTCAGTCAGACCCAGTGTTGGCATGTGGCAAGACACTCCTCGCGGCGCGTCTTGGTCTGGCCTCTCTCCTGGA